>NC_086201.1:39722500-40322500 GCF_035770615.1 Melospiza melodia melodia | reverse complement strand
CAGATTGCAGGAGCCACTTTGCACCATCAAACTAGCCTGACTTGGCACTGGTGCCACCATGGTCTGGGAACCATCCTGCGTATCGTGGATTCTAAGGAGCCAGCCGGCCACTCCCAGCCACAAGCCCCCAAACACAAACAACGACACTTTTCCCTGGAAAACAAAACTCGCCTGCCAACTTTTTGATGGCAGATTGCAGGAGCCACTTGGTACTATCAAACCAGCCCAACTTGGCACTGGTGCCACCATGGGTCTGGTCACCATCCTGCCTATCGTAGCTTTTCAGGAGCCAGCCGGACAGTCCCAGCCATAGGCCCCCAGAAAAAACCTCGGCCCGTTTCCCTGGCAAACAAAAGTAAGCTACCCCGCTTCTGGATGGCAGATTGCAGGAGCCACTTTGCACCATCAAACTAGCCTGACTTGGCACTGGTGCCACCTCTGGTCTGGGAACCATCCTGCGTATCGTGGATTCTAAGGAGCCAGCCGGCCACTCCCAGCCACAAGCCCCCAAACACAAACAACGACACTTTTCCCTGGAAAACAAAACTCGCCTGCCAACTTTTTGATGGCAGATTGCAGGAGCCGCTTGGTACTATCAAATCAGCCCAACTTGGCACTGGTGCCACCATGAGTCTGGTAACCATCCTGCCTATCGTAGCTTTTCAGGAGCCAGCCGGTCACTCCCAGCCATAGGCCCCCAGACACAAACCTCGTCCCGTTTCCCTGGCAAACAAAAGTAAGCTGCCCCGCTTCTGGATGGCAGATTGCAGGAGCCACTTGGTACTATCAAACAAGCCCGACTTGGAACTGGTGCCACCTCTGGTCTGGGAACCATCCTGCGTATCGTGGATTCTAAGGAGCCAGCCGGCCACTCCCAGCCACAGTCCACCAAACAGAAACAACGGCACTTTCCCCTGGAAAACAAAACTCGCCTGCAAACTTTTTCATGGCAGATTGCAGGAGCCACTTTGCACCATCAAACTAGCCCGACATGGCACTGGTGCCACCTCTGGTCTGGGAATCATCCTGCGTATCGTAGCTTTTCAGGAGCCAGCCGGTCACTCCCAGCCATAGGCCCCCAGACACAAACCTCGGCCCGTTTCCCTGGCAAACAAAAGTAAGCTGCCCCGCTTCTGGATGGCAGATTGCAGGAGCTATTTAGTACTATCAAACCAGCCCGACTTGGCACTGGTGCCACCTTGGCTCTGGGAACCATCCTGCCTATTGTGGATTTTCAGGGGTCAGCCGCCCACTCTCAGCCATATGCCCTCAAACACAAACCACGGCCCTTTTCTCTGGCAAACAAAACTCAACTGCCCCTCTTCTGGATCTCAAATTGCAGGACGCACTTGGTACTACAAAAACAGCACAACTTGGCACTGGTGCCACCATGGGTCTGGTCACCATCCTGCGTATCGAGCATTTTAAGGAGCCAGCCGGCCACTCCCAGCCATAGGCCCCCAGACACAAACCACGGCCCTATTCTCTGGCAAAAAAAACTCGGCTGCCCCGCTTCTGGATGGCAGATTGCAGGAGCCACTTTGGACCATCAAACCAGCCCGACTTGGCACTGGTGCCACCTCTGGTCTGGGAACCATCCTGCGTATCGTGGATTCTAAGGAGCCAGCCGGCCACTCCCAGCCACAGGCCCCCAAACACAAACAACGGCGCTTTTGCCTGGAAAACAGAACTCGCCTGCCAACTTTTTGATGGCAGATTGCAGGAGCCGCTTGGTACTATCAAAGCAGCCCAACTTGGCACTGGTGCCACCATGGGTCTGGTCACCATCCTGCCTATCGTAGCTTTTCAGGAGCCAGCCGGTCACTCCCAGCCATAGGCCCCCAGACACAAACCACGGCCCGTTCCCTTGGCAAATAAAAGTAAGCTGCCCCGCTTCTGGATGGCAGATTGCAGGAGCCACTTTGTGGTATCAAACCAGCCCAACTTGGCACTGGTGCCACCTCTGGTCTGGGAACCATCCTGCAGATCGTGGATTCTAAGGAGCCAGCCGGCCACTCCCAGCCACAGGACCCCAAACACAAACAACGGCGCTTTTCCCTGGAAAACAAAACTGGCCTGCCAACTTTTTGATGGCAGATTGCAGGAACCACTTGGTACTATCAAACCAGCCCAACTTGGCACTGGTTCCACCATGGGTCTGGTAACCATCCTGCCTATCGTAGGTTTTCAGGAGCCAGCCGGTCACTTCCAGCCGTAGGCCCCAGAGACAAAGCACTGGGGGTTTCCCTGGCAAACAAAAGTATGCTACCCCGCTTCAGGATGGCAGATTGGAGGAGCCACTTTGCACCATCAAACCAGTCCGACTTGGCACTGGTGCCACCTCTGGTCTGGGAACCATCCTGCGTATCGTGGATTCTAAGGAGCCAGCTGGCCACTCCCAGCCACAGGCCCCCAAACACAAACAACGGCGCTTTTCCCTGGAAAACAAAACTGGCATGCCAACTTTTTAATGGCAGATTGCAGGAGCCACTTAGCACCATCAAACTAGCCCGACTTGGCACTGGTGCCACCTCTGGTCTTGGAACCATCCTGCGTATCGTGGATTCTAATTAGCCAGCCGGCCACTCCCAGCCACAGGCCCCCAAACACAAACAACGGCGCTTTTCCCTGGAAAACAAAACTCGCCTGCCAACATTTTGATGGCAGATTGCAGGAGCCACTTTGCACCATCAAACCAGCCCGACTTGGCACTGGTGCCACCTCTGGTCTCGGAACCATCCTGCGTATCGTGGATTCTAAGGAGCCAGCCGGCCACTCCCAGCCACAGGCCCCCAAACACAAACAACGGCGCTTTTCCCTGGAAAACAAAACTGGCATGCCAACTTTTTGATGGCAGATTGCAGGAGCCACTTTGCACCATCAAACTAGCCTGACTTGGCACTGGTGCCACCTCTGGTCTGGGAACCATCCTGCGTATCGTGGATTCTAATTAGCCAGCCGGCCACTCCCAGCCACAGGCCCCCAAACACAAACAACGGCGCTTTTCCCTGGAAAACAAAACTCGCCTGCCAACATTTTGATGGCAGATTGCAGGAGCCACTTTGCACCATCAAACCAGCTCGACTTGGCACTGGTGCCACCTCTGGTCTGGGAACCATCCTGCGTATCGTGGATTCTAAGGAGCCAGCCGGCCACTCCCAGCCACAGGCCCCCAAAACACAAACAACGGCACTTTTCCCTGGAAAACAAAACTCGCCTGCCAACTTTTTGATGGCAGATTGCAGGAGCCACTTGGTACTATCAAACCAGCCCAACTTGGCACTGGTGCCACCATGGGTCTGGTCACCATCCTGCCTATCGTAGCTTTTCAGGAGCCAGCCGGACAGTCCCACCCATAGGCCCCCAGAAAAATCCTCGGCCCGTTTCCCTGGCAAACAAAAGTAAGCTACCCCGCTTCTGGATGGCAGATTGCAGGAGCCACTTTGCACCATCAAACTAGCCTGACTTGGCACTGGTGCCACCATGGTCTGGGAACCATCCTGCGTATCGTGGATTCTAAGGAGCCAGCCGGCCACTCCCAGCCACAAGCCCCCAAACACAAACAACGACACTTTTCCCTGGAAAACAAAACTCGCCTGCCAACTTTTTGATGGCAGATTGCAAGAGCCGCTTGGTACTATCAAATCAGCCCAACTTGGCACTGGTGCCACCATGAGTCTGGTAACCATCCTGCCTATCGTAGCTTTTCAGGAGCCAGCCGGTCACTCCCAGCCATAGGCCCCCAGACACAAACCTCGGCCCGTTTCCCTGGCAAACAAAAGTAAGCTGCCCCGCTTCTGGATGGCAGATTGCAGGAGCCACTTGGTACTATCAAACCAGACCGACTTGGCACTGGTGCCACCTCTGGTCTGGGAACCATCCTGCGTATCGTGGATTCTAAGGAGCCAGCCGGCCACTCCCAGCCACAGTCCACCAAACACAAACAACGGCACTTTTCCCTGGAAAACAAAACTCGCCTGCCAACTTTTTCATGGCAGATTGCAGGAGCCACTTTGCACCATCAAACTAGCCCGACTTGGCACTGGTGCCACCATGGTCTGGGAACCATCCTGCGTATCGTGGATTCTAATTAGCCAGCCGGCCACTCCCAGCCATAGGCCCCCAAACACAAACAACGGCGCTTTTCCCTGGAAAACAAAACTCGCCTGCCAACTTTTTGATGGCAGATTGCAGGAGCCGCTTGGTACTATCAAATCAGCCCAACGTGGCACTGGTGCCACCATGAGGCCTGTAACCATCCTGCCTATCGTAGCTTTTCAGGAGCCAGCCAGTCACTCCCAGCCATAGGCCCCCAGACAAAAACCTCGGCCCGTTTCCCTGGCAAACAAAAGTAAGCTGCCCCGCTTCTGGATGGCAGATTGCAGGAGCCACTTGGTACTATCAAACAAGCCCGACTTGGAACTGGTGCCACCTCTGGTCTGGGAACCATCCTGCGTATCGTGGATTCTAAGGAGCCAGCCGGCCACTCCCAGCCACAGGCCACCAAAAAAAATCAACGGCACTTTTCCCTGGAAAACAAAACTCGCCTGCCAACTTTTTGATGGCAGATTGCAGGAGCCGCTTGATACTATCAAATCAGCCCAACTTGGCACTTGTGCCACCATGAGTCTGGTAACCATCCTGCATATCGTAGCTTTTCAGGAGCCAGCCGGTCACTCCCAGCCATAAGCCCCCAGACAAAAACCTCAGCCCGTTTCCCTTGCAAACAAAAGTAAGCTGCCCCGCTTCTGGATGGCAGATTGCAGGAGCCACTTGGTACTATCAAACAAGCCCGACTTGGAACTGGTGCCACCTCTGGTCTCGGAACCATCCTGCGTATCGTGGATTCTAAGGAGCCAGCCGGCCACTCCCAGCCACAGGCCACCAAAAAAAATCAACGGCACTTTTCCCTGGAAAACAAAACTCGCCTGCCAACTTTTTGATGGCAGATTGCAGGAGGCGCTTGGTACTATCAAATCAGCCCAACTTGGCACTGGTGCCACCATGGGTCTGGTAAACATCCTGCCTATCGTAGCTTTTCAGGAGCCAGCCGGTCACTCCCAGCCATAGGCCCCCAGACACAAACCTCGGCCCGTTTCCCTGGCAAACAAAAGTAAGCTGCCCCGCTTCTGGATGGCAGATTGCAGGAGCCACTTGGTACTATCAAACCAGCCCGACTTGGAACTGGTGCCACCTCTGGTCTGGGAACCATCCTGCGTATCGTGGATTCTAATTAGCCAGCCGGCCACTCCCAGCCATAGGCCCCCAAACACAAACAACAGCGCTTTTCCCTGGAAAACAGAACTCGCCTGCCAACTTTTTGATGGCAGATTGCAGGAGCCGCTTGGTACTATCAAACCAGCCCAACTTGGCACTGGTGCCACCATGGGTCTGGTCACCATCCTGCCTATCGTAGCTTTTCAGGAGCCAGCCGGTCACTCCCAGCCATAGGCCCCCAGACACAAACCACGGCCCGTTCCCTTGGCAAACAAAAGTAAGCTGCCCCGCTTCTGGATGGCAGATTGCAGGAGCCACTTTGTGGTATCAAACCAGCCAAACTTGGCACTAGTGCCACCTCTGGTCTGGGAACCATCCTGCGTATCGTGGATTCTAAGGAGCCAGCCGGCCACTCCCAGCCACAGGACCCCAAACACAAACAACGGCGCTTTTCCCTGGAAAACAAAACTGGCCTGCCAACTTTTTGATGGCAGATTGCAGGAACCACTTGGTACTATCAAACCAGCCCAACTTGGCACTGGTTCCACCATGGGTCTGGTAACCATCCTGCCTATCGTAGGTTTTCAGGAGCCAGCCGGTCACTTCCAGCCATAGGCCCCAGAGACAAAGCACTGGGGGTTTCCCTGGCAAACAAAAGTATGCTACCCCGCTTCAGGATGGCAGATTGGAGGAGCCACTTTGCACCATCAAACCAGCCCGACTTGGCACTGGTGCCACCTCTGGTCTGGGAACCATCCTGCGTATCGTGGATTCTAAGGAGCCAGCTGGCCACTCCCAGCCACAGGCCCCCAAACACAAACAACGGCGCTTTTCCCTGGAAAACAAAACTGGCATGCCAACTTTTTAATGGCAGATTGCAGGAGCCTCTTAGCACCATCAAACTAGCCCGACTTGGCACTGGTGCCACCTCTGGTCTGGGAACCATCCTGCGTATTGTGGATTCTAATTAGCCAGCCGGCCACTCCCAGCCACAGGCCCCCAAACACAAACAACGGCGCTTTTCCCTGAAAAACAAAACTCGCCTGCCAACATTTTGATGGCAGATTGCAGGAGCCACTTTGCACCATCAAACCAGCCCGACTTGGCACTGGTGCCACCTCTGGTCTGGGAACCATCCTGCGTATCGTGGATTCTAAGGAGCCAGCCGGCCACTCCCAGCCACAGGCCCCCAAACACAAACAACGGCGCTTTCCCTGGAAAACAAAACTCGCCTGCCAACTTTTTGATGGCAGATTGCAGGAGCCACTTTGCACCATCAAACTAGCCTGACTTGGCACTGGTGCCACCTCTGGTCTGGGAACCATCCTGCGTATCGTGGATTCTAATTAGCCAGCCGGCCACTCCCAGCCACAGGCCCCCAAACACAAACAACGGCGCTTTTCCCTGGAAAACAAAACTCGCCTGCCAACATTTTGATGGCAGATTGCAGGAGCCACTTTGCACCATCAAACCAGCTCGACTTGGCACTGGTGCCACCTCTGGTCTGGGAACCATCCTGCGTATCGTGGATTCTAAGGAGCCAGCCGGCCACTCCCAGCCACAGGCCCCCAAAACACAAACAACGGCACTTTTCCCTGGAGAACAAAACTCGCCTGCCAACTTTTTGATGGCAGATTGCAGGAGCCACTTGGTACTATCAAACCAGCCCAACTTGGCACTGGTGCCACCATGGGTCTGGTCACCATCCTGCCTATCGTAGCTTTTCAGGAGCCAGCCGGACAGTCCCACCCATAGGCCCCCAGAAAAATCCTCGGCCCGTTTCCCTGGCAAACAAAAGTAAGCATCCCCGCTTCTGGATGGCAGATTGCAGGAGCCACTTTGCACCATCAAACTAGCCTGACTTGGCACTGGTGCCACCTCTGGTCTGGGATCCATCCTGCGTATCGTGGATTCTAAGGAGCCAGCCGGCCACTCCCAGCCACAAGCCCCCAAACACAAACAACGACACTTTTCCCTGGAAAACAAAACTCGCCTGCCAACTTTTTGATGGCAGATTGCAAGAGCCGTTTGGTACTATCAAATCAGCCCAACTTGGCACTGGTGCCACCATGAGTCTGGTAACCATCCTGCCTATCGTAGCTTTTCAGGAGCCAGCCGGTCACTCCCAGCCATAGGCCCCCAGACACAAACCTCGGCCCGTTTCCCTGGCAAACAAAAGTAAGCTGCCCCGCTTCTGGATGGCAGATTGCAGGAGCCACTTGGTACTATCAAACCAGACCGACTTGGCACTGGTGCCACCTCTGGTCTGGGAACCATCCTGCGTATCGTGGATTCTAAGGAGCCAGCCGGCCACTCCCAGCCACAGGCCACCAAAAAAAATCAACGGCACTTTTCCCTGGAAAACAAAACTCGCCTGCCAACTTTTTGATGGCAGATTGCAGGAGGCGCTTGGTACTATCAAATCAGCCCAACTTGGCACTGGTGCCACCATGGGTCTGGTAAACATCCTGCCTATCGTAGCTTTTCAGGAGCCAGCCGGTCACTCCCAGCCATAGGCCCCCAGACACAAACCTCGGCCCGTTTCCCTGGCAAACAAAAGTAAGCTGCCCCGCTTCTGGATGGCAGATTGCAGGAGCCACTTGGTACTATCAAACCAGCCCGACTTGGAACTGGTGCCACCTCTGGTCTGGGAACCATCCTGCGTATCGTGGATTCTAATTAGCCAGCCGGCCACTCCCAGCCATAGGCCCCCAAACACAAACAACAGCGCTTTTCCCTGGAAAACAGAACTCGCCTGCCAACTTTTTGATGGCAGATTGCAGGAGCCGCTTGGTACTATCAAACCAGCCCAACTTGGCACTGGTGCCACCATGGGTCTGGTCACCATCCTGCCTATCGTAGCTTTTCAGGAGCCAGCCGGTCACTCCCAGCCATAGGCCCCCAGACACAAACCACGGCCCGTTCCCTTGGCAAACAAAAGTAAGCTGCCCCGCTTCTGGATGGCAGATTGCAGGAGCCACTTTGTGGTATCAAACCAGCCAAACTTGGCACTAGTGCCACCTCTGGTCTGGGAACCATCCTGCGTATCGTGGATTCTAAGGAGCCAGCCGGCCACTCCCAGCCACAGGACCCCAAACACAAACAACGGCGCTTTTCCCTGGAAAACAAAACTGGCCTGCCAACTTTTTGATGGCAGATTGCAGGAACCACTTGGTACTATCAAACCAGCCCAACTTGGCACTGGTTCCACCATGGGTCTGGTAACCATCCTGCCTATCGTAGGTTTTCAGGAGCCAGCCGGTCACTTCCAGCCATAGGCCCCAGAGACAAAGCACTGGGGGTTTCCCTGGCAAACAAAAGTATGCTACCCCGCTTCAGGATGGCAGATTGGAGGAGCCACTTTGCACCATCAAACCAGCCCGACTTGGCACTGGTGCCACCTCTGGTCTGGGAACCATCCTGCGTATCGTGGATTCTAAGGAGCCAGCTGGCCACTCCCAGCCACAGGCCCCCAAACACAAACAACGGCGCTTTTCCCTGGAAAACAAAACTGGCATGCCAACTTTTTAATGGCAGATTGCAGGAGCCACTTAGCACCATCAAACTAGCCCGACTTGGCACTGGTGCCACCTCTGGTCTGGGAACCATCCTGCGTATCGTGGATTCTAATTAGCCAGCCGGCCACTCCCAGCCACAGGCCCCCAAACACAAACAACGGCGCTTTACCCTGAAAAACAAAACTCGCCTGCCAACATTTTGATGGCAGATTGCAGGAGCCACTTTGCACCATCAAACCAGCCCGACTTGGCACTGGTGCCACCTCTGGTCTGGGAACCATCCTGCGTATCGTGGATTCTAAGGAGCCAGCCGGCCACTCCCAGCCACAGGCCCCCAAACACAAACAACGGCGCTTTCCCTGGAAAACAAAACTCGCCTGCCAACTTTTTGATGGCAGATTGCAGGAGCCACTTTGCACCATCAAACTAGCCTGACTTGGCACTGGTGCCACCTCTGGTCTGGGAACCATCCTGCGTATCGTGGATTCTAATTAGCCAGCCGGCCACTCCCAGCCACAGGCCCCCAAACACAAACAACGGCGCTTTTCCCTGGAAAACAAAACTCGCCTGCCAACATTTTGATGGCAGATTGCAGGAGCCACTTTGCACCATCAAACCAGCTCGACTTGGCACTGGTGCCACCTCTGGTCTGGGAACCATCCTGCGTATCGTGGATTCTAAGGAGCCAGCCGGCCACTCCCAGCCACAGGCCCCCAAAACACAAACAACGGCACTTTTCCCTGGAGAACAAAACTCGCCTGCCAACTTTTTGATGGCAGATTGCAGGAGCCACTTGGTACTATCAAACCAGCCCAACTTGGCACTGGTGCCACCATGGGTCTGGTCACCATCCTGCCTATCGTAGCTTTTCAGGAGCCAGCCGGACAGTCCCAGCCATAGGCCCCCAGACACAAACCTCGGCCCGTTTCCCTGGCAAACAAAAGTAAGCTGCCCCGCTTCTGGATGGCAGATTGCAGGAGCCACTTGGTACTATCAAACCAGACCGACTTGGCACTGGTGCCACCTCTGGTCTGGGAACCATCCTGCGTATCGTGGATTCTAAGGAGCCAGCCGGCCACTCCCAGCCACAGTCCACCAAACACAAACAACGGCACTTTTCCCTGGAAAAAAAAACTCGCCTGCCAACTTTTTCATGGCAGATTGCAGGAGCCACTTTGCACCATCAAACTAGCCCGACTTGGCACTGGTGCCACCATGGTCTGGGAACCATCCTGCGTATAGTGGATTCTAATTAGCCAGCCGGCCACTCCCAGCCATAGGCCCCCAAACAAAAACAACGGCGCTTTTCCCTGGAAAACAAAACTCGCCTGCCAACTTTTTGATGGCAGATTGCAGGAGCCGCTTGGTACTATCAAATCAGCCCAACGTGGCACTGGTGCCACCATGAGGCCTGTAACCATCCTGCCTATCGTAGCTTTTCAGGAGCCAGCCAGTCACTCCCAGCCATAGGCCCCCAGACAAAAACCTCGGCCCGTTTCCCTGGCAAACAAAAGTAAGCTGCCCCGCTTCTGGATGGCAGATTGCAGGAGCCACTTGGTACTATCAAACAAGCCCGACTTGGAACTGGTGCCACCTCTGGTCTGGGAACCATCCTGCGTATCGTGGATTCTAAGGAGCCAGCCGGCCACTCCCAGCCACAGGCCACCAAAAAAAATCAACGGCACTTTTCCCTGGAAAACAAAACTCGCCTGCCAACTTTTTGATGGCAGATTGCAGGAGCCGCTTGATACTATCAAATCAGCCCAACTTGGCACTTGTGCCACCATGGGTCTGGTAACCATCCTGCCTATCGTAGCTTTTCAGGAGCCAGCCGGTCACTCCCAGCCATAGGCCGCCAGACACAAACCTCGGCCCGTTTCCCTGGCAAACAAAAGTAAGCTGCCCCGCTTCTTGATGGCAGATTGCAGGAGCCACTTGGTACTATCAAACCAGCCCGACTTGGAACTGGTGCCACCTCTGGTCTGGGAACCATCCTGCGTCTCGTGGATTCTAAGGAGCCAGCCGGCCACTCCCAGCCACAGTCCACCAAACACAAACAACGGCGCTTTTCCCTGGAAAACAAAACTGGCCTGCCAACTTTTTCATGGCAGATTGCAGGAGCCACTTTGCACCATCAAACTAGCCCGACTTGGCACTGGTGCCACCATGGTCTGGGAACCATCCTGCGTATCGTGGATTCTAATTAGCCAGCCGGCCACTCCCAGCCATAGGCCCCCAAACACAAACAACGGCGCTTTCCCCTGGAAAACAAAAGTCGCCTGCCAACTTTTTGATGGCAGATTGCAGGAGCCGCTTGGTACTATCAAATCAGCCCAACGTGGCACTGGTGCCACCATGAGTCTGGTAACCATCCTGCATATCGTAGCTTTTCAGGAGCCAGCCGGTCACTCCCAGCCATAAGCCCCCAGACAAAAACCTCAGCCCGTTTCCCTTGCAAACAAAAGTAAGCTGCCCCGCTTCTGGATGGCAGATTGCAGGAGCCACTTGGTACTATCAAACAAGCCCGACTTGGAACTGGTGCCACCTCTGGTCTGGGAACCATCCTGCGTATCGTGGATTCTAAGGAGCCAGCCGGCCACTCCCAGCCACAGGCCACCAAAAAAAATCAACGGCACTTTTCCCTGGAAAACAAAACTCGCCAGCCAACTTTTTCATGGCAGATTGCAGGAGCCACTTTGCACCATCAAACTAGCCCGACTTGGCACTGGTGCCACCATGGTCTGGGAACCATCCTGCGTATAGTGGATTCTAATTAGCCAGCCGGCCACTCCCAGCCATAGGCCCCCAAACAAAAACAACGGCGCTTTTCCCTGGAAAACAAAACTCGCCTGCCAACTTTTTGATGGCAGATTGCAGGAGCCGCTTGGTACTATCAAATCAGCCCAACGTGGCACTGGTGCCACCATGAGGCCTGTAACCATCCTGCCTATCGTAGCTTTTCAGGAGCCAGCCAGTCACTCCCAGCCATAGGCCCCCAGACAAAAACCTCGGCCCGTTTCCCTGGCAAACAAAAGTAAGCTGCCCCGCTTCTGGATGGCAGATTGCAGGAGCCACTTGGTACTATCAAACAAGCCCGACTTGGAACTGGTGCCACCTCTGGTCTGGGAACCATCCTGCGTATCGTGGATTCTAAGGAGCCAGCCGGCCACTCCCAGCCACAGGCCACCAAAAAAAATCAACGGCACTTTTCCCTGGAAAACAAAACTCGCCTGCCAACTTTTTGATGGCAGATTGCAGGAGCCGCTTGATACTATCAAATCAGCCCAACTTGGCACTTGTGCCACCATAGGTCTGGTAACCATCCTGCCTATCGTAGCTTTTCAGGAGCCAGCCGGTCACTCCCAGCCATAGGCCCCCAGACACAAACCTCGGCCCGTTTCCCTGGCAAACAAAAGAAAGCTGCCCCGCTTGTGGATGGCAGATTGCAGGAGCCACTTGGTACTATCAAACCAGCCCGACTTGGAACTGGTGCCACCTCTGGTCTGGGAACCATCCTGCGTATCGTGGATTCTAAGGAGCCAGCCGGCCACTCCCAGCCACAGTCCACCAAACACAAACAACGGCGCTTTTCCCTGGAAAACAAAACTGGCCTGCCAACTTTTTCATGGCAGATGGCAGGAGCCACTTTGCACCATCAAACTAGCCCGACTTGGCAGTGGTGCCACCATGGTCTGGGAACCATCCTGCGTATCGTGGATTCTAATTAGCCAGCCGGCCACTCCCAGCCATAGGCCCCCAAACACAAACAACGGCGCTTTCCCCTGGAAAACAAAAGTCGCATGCCAACTTTTTGATGGCAGATTGCAGGAGCCGCTTGGTACTATCAAATCAGCCCAACGTGGCACTGGTGCCACCATGAGTCTGGTAACCATCCTGCATATCGTAGCTTTTCAGGAGCCAGCCGGTCACTCCCAGCCATAAGCCCCCAGACAAAAACCTCAGCCCGTTTCCCTTGCAAACAAAAGTAAGCTGCCCCGCTTCTGGATGGCAGATTGCAGGAGCCACTTGGTACTATCAAACAAGCCCGACTTGGAACTGGTGCCACCTCTGGTCTCGGAACCATCCTGCGTATCGTGGATTCTAAGGAGCCAGCCGGCCACTCCCAGCCACAGGCCACCAAAAAAAATCAACGGCACTTTTCCCTGGAAAACAAAACTCGCCTGCCAACTTTTTGATGGCAGATTGCAGGAGGCGCTTGGTACTATCAAATCAGCCCAACTTGGCCCTGGTGCCACCATGGGTCTGGTAAACATCCTGCCTATCGTAGCTTTTCAGGAGCCAGCCGGTCACTCCCAGCCATAGGCCCCCAGACAAAAACCTCGGCCCGTTTCCCTGGCAAACAAAAGTAAGCTGCCCCGCTTCTGGATGGCAGATTGCAGGAGCCACTTGGTACTATCAAACCAGCCCGACTTGGAACTGGTGCCACCTCTGGTCTGGGAACCATCCTGCGTATCGTGGATTCTAAGGAGCCAGCCGGCCACTCCCAGCCACAGTCCACCAAACACAAACAACGGCACTTTTCCCTGGAAAACAAATTCGCCTGCCAACTTTTTCATGGCAGATTGCAGGAGCCACTTTGCACCATCAAACTAGCCCGACATGGCACTGGTGCCACCTCTGGTCTGGGAACCATCCTGCGTATCGTGGATTCTAAGGAGCCAGCCGGCCACTCCCAGCCATAGGCCCCCAAACACAAACAACGGCACTTTTCCCTGGAAAACAAAACTCGCCTGCCAACTTTTTGATGGCAGATTGCAGGAGCCGCTTGGTACTATCAAATCAGCCCAACGTGGCACTGGTGCCACCATGAGTCTGGTAACTATCCTGCCTATCGTAGCTTTTCAGGAGCCAGCCAGTCACTCCCAGCCATAGGCCCCCAGACACAAACCTCGGCCCGCTTCCCTTGCAAACAAAAGTAAGCTGCCCCGCTTCTGGATGGCAGATTGCAGGAGCCACTTTGTGGTATCCAACCAGCCCAACTTGGCACTGGTGCCACCTCTGGTCTGGGAACCATCCTGCGTATCGTGGATTCTAAGGAGCCAGCCGGCCACTTCCAGCCACAGGACCCCAAACACAAACAACGGCGCTTTTCCCTGGAAAACAAAACTGGCCTGCCAACTTTTTGATGGCAGATTGCAGGAGCCGCTTGATACTATCAAACCAGCCCAACTTGGCACTGGTTCCACCATGGGTCTGGTAACCATCCTGCCTATCGTAGCTTTTCAGGAGCCAGCCGGTCACTTCCAGCCATAGGCCCCAGACACAAAGCACTGGGTGTTTCCCTGGCAAACAAAAGTATGCTACCCCGCTTCAGGATGGCAGATTGGAGGAGCCACTTTGCACCATCAAACCAGCCCGACTTGGCACTGGTGCCACCTCTGGTCTGGGAACCATCCTGCGTATCGTGGATTCTAAGGAGCCAGCCGGCCACTCCCAGCCACCGGCCCCCAAACAAAATCAACGGCGCTTTTCCCTGGAAAACAAAACTGGCATGCCAACTTTTTAATGGCAGATTGCAGGAGCCACTTTGCACCATCAAACTAGCCCGACTTGGCACTGGTGCCACCTCTGGTCTGGGAACCATCCTGCGTATCGTGGATTCTAATTAGCCAGCCGGCCACTCCCAGCCACAGGCCCCCAAACACAAACAACGGCGCTTTTCCCTGGAAAACAAAACTCGCCTGCCAACATTTTGATGGCAGATTGCAGGAGCCACGTTGCACCATCAAGGCAGCCCGACTTGGCACTGGTGCCACCTCTGGTCTGGGAACCATCCTGCGTATCGTGGATTCTAAGGAGCCAGCCGGCCACTCCCAGCCACAGACCCCCAAACACAAACAACGGCGCTTTTCCCTGGAAAACAAAACTCGCCTGCCAACTTTTTGATGGCAGATTGCAGGAGCCACTTGGTACTATCAAACCAGCCCAACTTGGCACTGGTGCCACCATGGGTCTGGTCACCATCCTGCCTATCGTAGCTTTTCAGGAGCCAGCCGGACAGTCCCCCCCCTAGGCCTCCAGAAAAAAACCTCGGCCCGTTTCCCTGGCAAACAAAAGTAAGCTACCCCGCTTCTGGATGGCAGATTGCAGGAGCCACTTGGTACTATCAAACCAGCCCGACTTGGCACTGGTGCCACCTCTGGTCTGGGAACCATCCTGCGTATCGTGGATTCTAAGGAGCAAGCCGGCCACTCCCAGCCACAAGCCCCCAAACACAAACAACGACACTTTTCCCTGGAAAACAAAACTCGCCTGCCAACTTTTTGATGGCAGATTGCAGGAGCCGCTTGATACTATCAAATCAGCCCAACTTGGCACTGGTGCCACCATGGGTCTGGTAACCATCCTGCCTATCGTAGCTTTTCAGGAGCCAGCCAGTCACTCCCAGCCATAGGCCCCCAGACACAAACCTCGGCCCGTTTCCCTGGCAAACAAAAGTAAGCTGCCCCGCTTCTGGATGGCAGATTGCAGGAGCCACTTGGTACTATCAAACCAGCCCGACTTGGAACTGGTGCCACCTCTGGTCTGGGAACCATCCTGCGTATCGTGGATTATAAGGAGCCAGCCGGCCACTCCCAGCCACAGTCCACCAAACACAAACAACGGCACTTTTCCCTGGAAAACAAAACTCGCCTGCCAACTTTTTCATGGCAGATTGCAGGAGCCACTTTGCACCATCAAACTAGCCCGACTCGGCACTGGTGCCACCATGGTCTGGGAACCATCCTGCGTATCGTGGATTCTAATTAGCCAGCCGGCCACTCCCAGCCACAGGCCCCCAAACACAAACAACGGCGCTTTTCCCTGGAAAACAAAACTCGCCTGCCAACATTTTGATGGCAGATTGCAGGAGCCGCTTGGTACTATCAAATCAGCCCAACGTGGCACTGGTGCCACCATGAGTCTGGGAACCATCCTGCCTATCGTAGCTTTTCAGGAGCCAGCCAGTCACTCCCAGCCATAGGCCCCCAGACACAAACCTCGGCCCGTTTCCCTGGCAAACAAAAGTAAGCTGCCCCGCTTCTGGATGGCAGATTGCAGGCGCCACTTGGTACTATCAAACAAGCCCGACTTGGAACTGGTGCCACCTCTGGTCTGGGAACCATCCTGCGTATCGTGGATTCTAAGGAGCCAGCCGGCCACTCCCAGCCACAGGCCACCAAAAATATCAAAGGCACTTTTCCCTGGAAAACAAAACTCGCCTGCCAACTTTTTGATGGCAGATTGCAGGAGCCGCTTGATACTATCAAATCAGCCCAACTTGGCACTGGTGCCACCTCTGGTCTGGGAACCATCCTGCCTATCGTAGCTTTTCAGGAGCCAGCCAGTCACTCCCAGCCATAGGCCCCCATACACAAACCTCGGCCCGTTTCCCTGGCAAACAAAAGTAAGCTGCCCCACTTCTGGATGGCAGATTGCAAGAGCCACTTGGTACTATCAAACAAGCCCGACTTGGAACTAGTGCCGCCTCTGGTCTGGGAACCATCCTGCGTATCGTGGATTCTAAGGAGCCAGCCGGCCACTCCCAGCCACAGTCCACCAAACACAAACAACGGCACTTTTCCCTGGAAAAAAAAACTCGCCTGCACACTTTTTCATGGCAGATTGCAGGAGCCACTTTGCACCATCAAACTAGCCCGACATGGTACTGGTGCCACCTCTGGTCTGGGAACCATCCTGCGTATCGTGGATTCTAAGGAGCCAGCCGGCCACTCCCAGCCATAGTTCCCCAAACACAAACAACGGCGCTCTTCCCTGGAAAACAAAACTCGCCTGCCAAATTTTTGATGGCAGATTGCAGGAGCCGCTTGGTACTATCAAATCAGCCCAACGTGGCACTGGTGCCACCATGAGTCTGGTAACCATCCTGCCTATCGTAGCTTTTCAGGAGCCAGTCAGTCACTCCCAGCCATAGGCCCCCAGACACAAACCTCGGCCCGTTTCCCTGGCAAACAAACGTAAGCTGTCCCGCTTCTGGATGGCAGATTGCAGGAGCCACTTGGTACTATCAAACAAGCCCGATTTGGAACTGGTGCCACCTCTGGTCTGGGAACCATCCTGCGTATCGTGGATTATAAGGAGCCAGCCGGCCACTCCCAGCCACAGTCCACCAAACACAAACAACGGCACTTTTCCCTGGAAAACAAAACTCGCCTGCCAACTTTTTCATGGCAGATTGCAGGAGCCACTTTGCACCATCAAACTCGCCCGACTTGGCACTGGTGCCACCATGGTCTGGGAACCATCCTGCGTATCGTGGATTCTAATTAGCCAGCCGGCCACTCCCAGCCACAGACCCCCAAACACAAACAACGGCGCTTTTCCCTGGAAAACAAAACTCGCCTGCCAACTTTTTGATGGCAGATTGCAGGAGCCGCTTGGTACTATCAAATCAGCCCAACGTGGCACTGGTGCCACCATGAGGCCTGTAACCATCCTGCCTATCGTAGCTTTTCAGGAGCCAGCCAGTCACTCCCAGCCATAGGCCCCCAGACAAAAACCTCGGCCCGTTTCCCTTGCAAACAAAAGTAAGCTGCCCCGCTTCTGGATGGCAGATTGCAGGAGCCACTTGGTACTATCAAACAAGCCCGACTTGGAACTGGTGCCACCTCTGGTCTGGGAACCATCCTGCGTATCATGGATTCTAAGGAGCCAGCCGGCCACTCCCAGCCACAGTCCACCAAACACAAACAACGGCATTTTCCCTGGAAAACAAAACTGGCCTGCGAACTTTTTCATGGCAGATTGCAGGAGCCACTTTGCACCATCAAACCAGCCCAACTTGGCACTGGTGCCACCATGGGTCTGGTCACCATCCTGCCTATCGTAGCTTTTCAGGAGCCAGCCGGTCACTCCCAGCCATAGGCCCCCAGACACAAACCACGGCCCGTTTCCTTGGGAAACAAAAGTAAGCTGCCCCGCTTCTGGATGGCAGATTGCAGGAGCCACTTTGTGGTATCAAACCAGCCCAACTTGGCACTGGTGCCACCTCTGGTCTGGGAACCATCCTGCGTATCGTGGATTCTAAGGAGCCAGCCGGCCACTCCCACCCACAGGCCACCAAAAATATCAACGGCACTTTTCCCTGGAAAACAAAACTCGCCTGCCAACTTTTTGATGGCAGATTGCAGGAGCCGCTTGATACTATCAAATCAGCCCAACTTGGCACTGGTGCCACCATGGGTCTGGTCACCATCCTGCCTATCGTAGCTTTTCAGGAGCCAGCCGGTCACTTCCAGCCATAGGCCCCAGACACAAAGCACTGGGGGTTTCCCTGGCAAGCAAAAGTATGCTACCCCGCTTCAGGATTGCAGATTGGAGGAGCCACTTTGCACCATCAAACCAGCCCGACTTGGCACTGGTGCCACCTCTGGTCTGGGAACCATCCTGCGTATCGTGGATTCTAAGGAGCCAGCTGGCCACTCCCAGCCACAGGCCCCCAAACACAAACAAAGGCGCTTTTCCCTGGAAAACAAAACTGGCATGCCAACTTTTTAATGGAAGATTGCAGGAGCCAATTTGCACCATCAAACTAGCATGACTTGGCACTGGTGCCACCTCTGGTCTGGGAACCATCCTGCGTATCGTGGATTCTAAGGAGCCAGCCGGCCACTCCCAGCCACAGGCCCCCAAACACAAACAACGGCGCTTTTCCCTGGAAAACAAAACTCGCCTGCCAACTTTTTGATGGCAGATTGCAGGAGCCACTTTGTGGTATCAAACCAGCCCGACTTGGCACTGGTGCCACCTCTGGTCTGGGAACCATCCTGCGTATCGTGGATTCTAAGGAGCCAGCCGGCCACTCCAAGCCACAAGCCCCCAAACACAAACAACGACACTTTTCCCTGGAAAACAAAACTCGCCTGCCAACATTTTGATGGCAGATTGCAGGAGCCGCTTGGTACTATCAAATAAGCCCAACTTGGAACTGGTGCCACCATGAGTCTGGGAACCATCCTGCCTATCGTAGCTTTTCAGGAGCCAGCCGGTCACTCCCAGCCATAGGCCCCCAGACCCAAACCTCGGCCCGTTTCCCTGGCAAACAAAAGTAAGCTGCCCCGCTACTGGATGGCAGATTGCAGGAGCCACTTGGTACTATCAAACAAGCCCGACTTGGCACTGGTGCCACCTCTGGTCTGGGAACCATCCTGCGTATCGTGGATTCTAAGGAGCCAGCCGGCCACTCCCAGCCACAGTCCACCAAACACAAACAATGGCACTTTTCCCTGGAAAACAAAACTCGCCTGCCAACAATTTCATGGCAGATTGCAGGAGCCACTTTGCACCATCAAACTAGCCCGACTTGGCAGTGGTGCCACCATGGTCTGGGAACCATCCTGCGTATCGTGGATTCTAATTAGCCAGCCGGCCACTCCCAGCCATAGGCCCCCAAACAAAAACAACGGCGCTTTCCCCTGGAAAACAAAACTCGCCTGCCAACTTTTTGATGGCAGATTGCAGGAGCCGCTTGGTACTATCAAATCAGCCCAACGTGGCTCTGGTGCCACCATGAGTCTGGTAACCATCCTGCCTATCGTAGCTTTTCAGGAGCCAGCCAGTCACTCCCAGCCATAGGCCCCCAGACACAAACCTCGGCCCGTTTCCCTTGCAAACAAAAGTAAGCTGCCCCGCTTCTGGATGGCAGATTGCAGGAGCCACTTGGTACTATCAAACAAGCCCGACTTGGAACTGGTGCCACCTCTGGTCTGGGAACCATCCTGCGTATCGTGGATTCTAATTAGCCAGCCGGCCACTCCCAGCCATAGGCCCCCAAAAACAAACAACGGCGCTTTTCCCTGGAAAACAAAACTCGCCTGCCAACTTTTTGATGGCAGATTGCAGGAGCCGCTTGGTACTATCAAATCAGCCCAACGTGGCACTGGTGCCACCATGAGTCTGGTAACCATCCTGCCTATCGTAGCTTTTCAGGAGCCAGCCGGTCACTCCCAGCCATAGGCCCCCAGACACAAACCTCGGCCCGTTTCCCTGGCAAACAAAAGTAAGCTGCCCCGCTTCTGGATGGCAGATTGCAGGAGCTATTTAGTACTATCAAACCAGCCCGACTTGGCACTGGTGCCACCTTGGCTGTGGGAACCATCCTGCCTATTGTGGATTTTCAGGGGTCAGCCGGCCACTCTCAGCCATATGCCCTCAAACACAAACCACGGCCCTTTTCTCTGGCAAACAAAACTCAACTGCCCCTCTTCTGGATGGCAAATTGCAGGACGCACTTGGTACTACAAAAACAGCACAACTTGGCACTGGTGCCACCTTGGGTCTGGTCACCATCCTGCGAAACGAGCATTTTAAGGAGCCAGCCGGCCACTCCCAGCCATAGGCCCCCAGACACAAACCACGGCCCTTTTCTCTGGCAAAAAAAACTCGGCTGCCCCGCTTCTGGATGGCAGATTGCAGGAGCCACTTTGCACCATCAAACCAGCCCGACTTGGCACTGGTGCCACCTCTGGTCTGGGAACCATCCTGCGTATCGTGGATTATAAGGAGCCAGCCGGCCACTCCCAGCCACAGGCCCCCAAACACAAACAACGGCGCTTTTCCCTGGAAAACAGAACTCGCCTGCCAACTTTTTGATGGCAGATTGCAGGAGCCGCTTGGTACTATCAAACCAGCCCAACTTGGCACTGGTGCCACCATGAGTCTGGTCACCATCCTGCCTATCGTAGCTTTTCAGGAGCCAGCCGGTCACTCCCAGCCATAGGCCCCCAGACACAAACCACGGCCCGTTTCCTTGGCAAACAAAAGTAAGCTGCCCCACTTCTGGATGGCAGATTGCAGGAGCCACTTTGTGGTATCAAACCAGCCCGACTTGGCACTGGTGCCACCTCTGGTCTGGGAACCATCCTGCGTATCGTGGATTCTAAGGAGCCAGCCGGCCACTCCCAGCCACAGGACCCCAAACACAAACAACGGCGCTTTTCTCTGGCAAACAAAACTGGCCTGCCAACATTTTGATGGCAGATTGCAGGAACCACTTGGTACTATCAAACCAGCCCAACTTGGCACTGGTTCCACCATGGGTCTGGTAACCATCCTGCCTATCGTAGCTTTTCAGGAGCCAGCCGGTCACTTCCAGCCATAGGCCCCAGACATAATGCACTGGGGGTTTCCCTGGCAAGCAAAGTATGCTACCCCGCTTCAGGATGGCAGATTGGAGGAGCCACTTTGCAACATCAAACCAGCCCGACTTGGCACTGGTGCCACCTCTGGTCTGGGAACCATCCTGCGTATCGTGGATTCTAAGGAGCCAGCTGGCCACTCCCAGCCACAGGCCCCCAAACAAAAACAACGGCGTTTTTCCCTGGAAAACAAAACTGGCATGCCAACATTTAATGGCAGATTGCAGGAGACACTTTGCACCATCAAACTAGCCCGACTTGGCACTGGTGCCACCTCTGGTCTGGGAACCATCCTGCGTATCGTGGATTCTAATTAGCCAGCCGGCCACTCCCAGCCACAGGCCCCCGTACACAAAAAACGGCGCTTTTCCCTGGAAAACAAAACTCGCCTGCCAACATTTTGATGGCAGATTGCAGGAGCCACTTTGCACCATCAAACCAGCCCGACTTGGCACTGGTGCCACCTCTGGTCTGGGAACCATCCTGCGTATCGTGGATTCTAAGGAGCCAGCCGGCCACTCCCAGCCACAAGCCCCCAAACACAAACAACGACACTTTTCCCTGGAAAACAAAACTCGCCTGCCAACTTTTTGATGGCAGATTGCAGGAGCCGCTTGGTACTATCAAATAAGCCCAACTTGGCACTGGTGCCACCATGAGTCTGGTAACCATCCTGCCTATCGTAGCTTTTCAGGAGCCAGCCGGTCACTCCCAGCCATAGGCCCCCAGACACAAACCTCGGCCCGTTTCCCTGGCAAACAAAAGTAAGCTGCCCCGCTTCTGGATGGCAGATTGCAGGAGCCACTTGGTACTATCAAACAAGCCCGACTTGGCACTGGTGCCACCTCTGGTCTGGGAACCATCCTGCGTATCGTGGATTCTAAGGAGCCAGCCGGCCACTCCCAGCCACAGTCCACCAAACACAAACAACGGCACTTTTCCCTGGAAAACAAAACTCGCCTGCCAACTTTTTCATGGCAGATTGCAGGAGCCACTTTGCACCATCAAACTAGCCCGACTTGGCACTGCTGCCACCATGGTCTGGGAACCATCCTGCGTATCGTTGATTCTAATTAGCCAGCCGGCCACTCCAAGCCATAGGCCCCCAAACACAAACAACGGCGCTTTCCCCTGGAAAACAAAACTCGCCTGCCAACTTTTTGATGGCAGATTGCAGGAGCCACTTGGTACTATCAAATCAGCCCAACGTGGCTCTGGTGCCACCATGAGTCTGGTAACCATCCTGCCTATCGTAGCTTTTCAGGAGCCAGCCAGTCACTCCCAGCCATAGGCCCCCAGACAAAAACCTCGGCCCGTTTCCCTTGCAAACAAAAGTAAGCTGCCCCGCTTCTGGATGGCAGATTGCAGGAGCCACTTGGTACTATCAAACAAGCCCGACTTGGAACTGGTGCCACCTCTGGTCTGGGAACCATCCTGTGTATCGTGGATTCTAAGGAGCCAGCCGGCCACTCCCAGCCACACGCCACCAAAAAAAATCAATGGCACTTTTCCCTGGAAAACAAAACTCCCCTGCCAACTTTTTGATGGCAGATTGCAGGAGCCGCTTGGTACTATCAAATCAGCCCAACGTGGCACTGGTGCCACCTTGGGTCTGGTAACTATCCTGCCTATCGTAGCTTTTCAGGAGCCAGCCGGTCACTCCCAGCCATAGGCCCCCAGACACAAACCTCGGCCCGTTTCCCTGGCAAACAAAAGTAAGCTTCCCCGCTTCTGGATGGCAGATTGCAGGAGCCACTTGGTACTATCAAACCAGCCCGACTTGGCACTGGTGCCACCTCTGGTCTGGGAACCATCCTGCGTATCGTGGATTCTAAGGAGCCAGCCGGCCACTCCCAGCCACAGTCCACCAAACACAAACAACAGCACTTTTCCCTGGAAAACAAAACTCGCCTGCTAACTTTTTCATGGCAGATTGCAGGAGCCACTTTGCACCATCAAACTAGCCCGACATGGCACTGGTGCCACCATGGTCTGGGAACAATCCTGCGAATCGTGGATTCTAATTAGCCAGCCGGCCACTCCCAGCCATAGGCCCCCAAACACAAACAACGGCGCTTTTCCCTGGAAAACAAAACTCGCCTGCCAACTTTTTGATGGCAGATTGCAGGAGCCGCTTGGTACTATCAAACCAGCCCAACGTGGCACTGGTGCCACCATGAGTCTGGTAACCATCCTGCCTATCGTAGCTTTTCAGGAGCCAGCCAGTCACTCCCAGCCATAGGCCCCCAGACACAAATCTCGGCCCGTTTCCCTGGCAAACAAAAGTAAGCTGCCCCGCTTCTGGATGGCAGATTGCAGGAGCCACTTGGTACTATCAAACCAGCCCAACTTGGCACTGGTGCCACCTCTGGTCTGGGAACCATCCTGCGTATCGTGGATTCTAAGGAGCCAGCCGGCCACTCCCAGCCACAGGACCCCAAACAAAAACAACGGCGCTTTTCCCTGGAAAACAAAACTGGCCTGCCAACTTTTTGATGGCAGATTGCAGGAACCACTTGGTACTATCAATCCAGGCCAACTTGGCACTGGTTCCACCATGGGTCTGGTAACCATCCTGCCTATCGTAGCTTTTCAGGAGCCAGCCGGTCACTTCCAGCCATAGGCGCCAGACACAAAGGACTGGGGGTTTCCCTGGCAAACAAAAGTATGCTACCCCGCTTCAGGATGGCAGATTGCAGGAGCCACTTTGCACCATCAAACCAGCCCGACTTGGCACTGGTGCCACCTCTGGTCTGGGAACCATCCTGCGTATCGTGGATTCTAAGGAGCCAGCCGGCCACTCCCAGCCACAGGCCCCCAAACACAAACAACGGCGCTTTTCCCTGGAAAACAAAACTCGCCTGCCAACTTTTTGATGGCAGATTGCAGGAGCCACTTGCTACTATCAAACCAGTCCAACTTGGCACTGGTGCAACCATGGGTCTGGTCACCATCCTGCCTATCGTAGCTTTTCAGGAGCCAGCCGGACAGTCTCACCCATAGGCCCCCAGACAAAAACCTCGGCCCGTTTCCCTGGCAAACAAAAGTAAGCTACCCCGCTTCTGGATGGCAGATTGCAGGAGCCACTTTGCACCATCAAACTAGCCTGACTTGGCACTGGTGCCACCTCTGGTCTGGGAACCATCCTGCGTATCGTGGATTCTAAGGAGCCAACCGGCCACTCCCAGCCACAAGCCCCCAAACACAAACAACGACACTTTTCCCTGGAAAACAAAACTCGCCTGCCAACATTTTGATGGCAGATTGCAGGAGCCGTTTGGTACTATCAAATCAGCCCAACTTGGCACTGGTGCCACCATGAGTCTGGTAACCATCCTGCCTATCGTAGCTTTTCAGGAGCCAGCCGGTCACTCCCAGCCATAGGCCCCCAGACACAAACCTCGGCCCGTTTCCCTGGCAAACAAAAGTAAGCTGCCCCGTTTCTGGATGGCAGATTGCAGGAGCCACTTGGTACTATCAAACCAGCCCGATTTGGCACTGGTGCCACCTCTGGTCTGGGAACCATCCTGCGTATCGTGGATTCTAAGGAGCCAGCCAGCCACTCCCAGCCACAGTCCACCAAACACAAACAACGGCACTTTTCCCTGGAAAACAAAACTCGCCTGCCAACTTTTTCATGGCAGATTGCAGGAGCCACATTGCACCATCAAACTAGCCCAACATGGCACTGGTGCCACCTCTGGTCTGGGAACCATCCTGCCTATCGTAGCTTTTCAGGAGCCAGCCGGTCACTCCCAGCCATAGGCCCCCTGACACAAACCTCGGCCCGTTTCCCTGGCAAACAAAATTAAGCTGCCCCGCTTCTGGATGGCAGATTGCAGGAGCTATTTAGTACTATCAAACCAGCCCGACTTGGCACTGGTGCCACCTTGGCTCTGGGAACCATCCTGCCTATTGTGGATTTTCAGGGGTCAGCCGGCCACTCTCAGCCATATGCCCTCAAACACAAACCACGGCCCTTTTCTCTGGCAAACAAAACTCAACTGCCCCTCTTCTGGATGGCAAATTGCAGGACGCACTTGGTACTACAAAAACAGCACAACTTGGCACTGGTGCCACCTTGGGTCTGGTCACCATCCTGCGTATCGAGCATTTTAAGGAGCCAGCCGGCCACTCCCAGCCATATGCCCCCAAAAACAAACCACGGCCCTTTTCTCTGGCAAACAAAACTCAGCTGCCCCGCTTCTGGATGGCAGATTGCAGGAGCCACTTTGCACCATCAAACCAGCCCGACTTGGCACTGGTGCCACCATGGGTCTGGGAACCATCCTGCGTATCGTGGATTATAAGGAGCCAGCTGGCCACACCCAGCCACAGGCCACCAAAAAAAATCAACGGCACTTTTCCCTGGAAAACAAAACTCGCCTGCCAACTTTTTCATGGCAGATTGCAGGAGCCACTTTGAACCATCAAACTAGACCGACTCGGCAGTGGTGCCACCATGGTCTGGGAACCATCCTGCGTATCGTGTATTCTAATTAACCAGCCGGCCACTCCCAGCCATAGGCCCCCAAACACAAACAACGGCGCTTTCCCCTGGAAAACAAAACTCGCCTGCCAACTTTTTCATGGCAGATTGCAGGAGCCGCTTGGTACTATCAAATCAGCCCAACGTGGCACTGGTGCCACCATGAGTCTGGTAACCATCCTGCCTATCATAGCTTTTCAGGAGCCAGCCAGTCACTCCCAGCCATAGGCCCCCAGACAAAAACCTCGGCCCGTTTCCCTTGCAAACAAAAGTAAGCTGCCCGCTTCTGGGTGGCAGATTGCAGGAGCCACTTGGTACTATCAAACCAGCCCGACTTGGAACTGGTGCCACCTCTGGTCTGGGAACCATCCTGCGTATCGTGGATTCTAAGGAGCCAGCCGGCCACTCCCAGCCACAGTCCACCAAACACAAACCACAGCACTTTTCCCTGGAAAACAAAACTCGCCTGCTAACTTTTTCATGGCAGATTGCAGGAGCCACTTTGCACCATCAAACTAGCCCGACATGGCACTGGTGCCACCATGGTCTGGGAACCATCCTGCGTATCGTGGATTCCAATTAGCCAGCCGGCCACTCCCAGCCATAGGCCCCCAAACACAAACAACGGCGCTTTTCCCTGGAAAACAAAACTCGCCTGCCAACTTTTTGATGGCAGATTGCAGGAGCCGCTTGGTACTATCAAACCAGCCCGACTTGGCACTGGTGCCACCATGAGTCTGGTAACCATCCTGCCTATCGTAGCTTTTCAGGAGCCAGCCAGTCACTCCCAGCCATAGGCCCCCAGACACAAATCTCGGCCCGTTTCCCTGGCAAACAAAAGTAAGCTGCCCCGCTTCTGGATGGCAGATTGCAGGAGCCACTTTGTGGTATCAAACCAGCCCAACTTGGCACTGGTGCCACCTCTGGTCTGGGAACCATCCTGCGTATCGTGGATTCTAAGGAGCCAGCCGGCCACTCCCAGCCACAGGACCCCAAACACAAACAACGGCGCTTTTCCCTGGAAAACAAAACTCGCCTGCCAACTTTTTGATGGCAGATTGCAGGAACCACTTGGTACTATCAAACCAGCCCAACTTGGCACGGCTGCCACCATGGGTCTGGTCACCATCCTGCCTATCGTAGCTTTTCAGGAGCCAGCCGGTCACTCCCAGCCATAGGCCCCAGACACAAAGCACTGGGGGTTTCCCTGGCAAACAAAAGTATGCTACCCCGCTTCTGGATGGCAGATTGCAGGAGCCACTTTGCACCATCAAACCAGCCCGACTTGGCACTGGTGCCACCTCTGGTCTGGGAACCATCCTGCGTATCGTGGATTCTAAGGAGCCAGCTGGCCACTCCCAGCCACAGGCCCCCAAACACAAACAACGGCGCTTTTCCCTGGAAAACAAAACTGGCATGCCAACTTTTTAATGGCAGATTGCAGGAGCCACTTTGCACCATCAAACTAGCCCGACTTGGCACTGGTGACACCTCTGGTCTGGGAACCATCCTGCGTATCGTGGATTCTAATTAGCCAGCCGGCCACTCCCAGCCACAGGCCCCCAAACACAAACAACGGCGCTTTTCCCTGGAAAACAAAACTCGCCTGCCAACGTTTTGATGGCAGATTGCAGGAGCCACTTTGCTCCATCAAACCAGCCCGACTTGGCACTGGTGCCACCTCTGGTCTGGGAACCATCCTGCGTATCGTGAATTCTAAGGAGCCAGCCGGCCACTCCCAGCCACAGGCCCCCAAACAAAAACAACGGCGCTTTTCCCTGGAAAACAAAACTCGCCTGCCAACTTTTTGATGGCAGATTGCAGGAGCCACTTGCTACTATCAAACCAGCCCAACTTGGCACTGGTGCCACCATGGGTCTGGTCACCATCCTGCCTATCGTAGCTTTTCAGGAGCCAGCCGGACAGTCCCACCCATAGGCCCCCAGACAAAAACCTCGGCCCGTTTCCCTGGCAAACAAAAGTAAGCTACCCCGCTTCTGGATGGCAGATTGCAGGAGCCACTTTGCACCATCAAACTAGCCTGACTTGGCACTGGTGCCACTTCTGGTCTGGGAACCATCCTGCGTATCGTGGATTCTAAGGAGCCAGCCGGCCACTCCCAGCCACAAGCCCCCAAACACACACAATGACACTTTCCCCTGGAAAACAAAACTCGCCTGCCAATATTTTGATGGCAGATTGCAGGAGCCGCTTGGTACTATCAAATCAGCCCAACTTGGCACTGGTGCCACCATGAGTCTGGTAACCATCCTGCCTATCGTAGCTTTTCAGGAGCCAGCCGGTCACTCCCAGCCATAGGCCCCCAGACACAAACCTCGGCCCGTTTCCCTGGCAAACAAAAGTAAGCTACCCCGCTTCTGGATGGCAGATTGCAGGAGCCACTTGGTACAATCAAACCAGCCCGACTTGGCACTGGTGCCACCTCTGGTCTGGGAACCATCCTGCGTATCGTGGATTCTAAGGAGCCAGCCGGCCACTCCCAGCCACAGGCCACCAAACACAAACAACGGCACTTTTCCCTGGAAAACAAAACTCGCCTGCCAACTTTTTCATGGCAGATTGCAGGAGCCACATTGCACCATCAAACTAGCCCAACTTGGCACTGGTGCCACCTCTGGTCTGGGAACCATCCTGCCTATCGTAGCTTTTCAGGAGCCAGCCGGTCACTCCCAGCCATAGGCCCCCAGACACAAACCTCGGCCCGTTTCCCTGGCAAACAAAATTAAGCTGCCCCGCTTCTGGATGGCAGATTGCAGGAGCTATTTAGTACTATCAAACCAGCCCGACTTGGCACTGGTGCCACCTTGGCTCTGGGAACCATCCTGCCTATTGTGGATTTTCAGGGGTCAGCCGGCCACTCTCAGCCATATGCCCTCAAACACAAACCACGGCCCTTTTCTCTGGCAAACAAAACTCAACTGCCCCTCTTCTGGATGGCAAATTGCAGGACGCACTTGGTACTACAAAAACAGCACAACTTGGCACTGGTGCCACCTTGGGTCTGGTCACCATCCTGCGTATCGAGCATTTTAAGGAGCCAGCCGGCCACTCCCAGCCATAGGCCCCCAAAAACAAACCACGGCCCTTTTCTCTGGCAAACAAAACTCAGCTGCCCCGCTTCTGGATGGCAGATTGCAGGAGCCACTTTGCACCATCAAACCAGCCCGACTTGGCACTGGTGCCGCCATGGGTCTGGGTACCATCCTGCGTATCGTGGATTATAAGGAGCCAGCTGGCCACTCCCAGCCACAGGCCACCAAAAAAAATCAACGGCACTTTTCCCTGGAAAACAAAACTCGCCTGCCAACTTTTTGATGGCAGATTGCAGGAGCCGCTTGATACTATCAAATCAGCCCAACTTGGCACTGGTGCCACCATGGGTCTGGTAACCATCCTGCCTATCGTAGCTTTTCAGGAGCCAGCCAGTCACTCCCAGCCATAGGCCCCCAGACACAAACCTCGGCCCGTTTCCCTGGCAAACAAAAGTAAGCTGCCCCGCTTCTGGATGGCAGATTGCAGGAGCCACTTGGTACTATCAAACCAGCCCGACGTGGAACTGGTGCCACCTCTGGTCTGGGAACCATCCTGCGTATCGTGGATTCTAAGGAGCCAGCCGGCCACTCCCAGCCACAGTCCACCAAACACAAACAACGGCACTTTTCCCTGGAAAACAAAACTCGCCTGCCAACTTTTTCATGGCAGATTGCAGGAGCCACTTTGAACCATCAAACTAGCCCGACTCGGCACTGGTGCCTCCATGGTCTGGGAACCATCCTGCGTATCGTGGATTCTAATTAGCCAGCCGGCCACTCCCAGCCTTAGGCCCCCAAACACAAACAACGGCGCTTTCCCCTGGAAAACAAAACTCGCCTGCCAACTTTTTGATGGCAGATTGCAGGAGCCGCTTGATACTATCAAATCAACCCAACGTGGCACTGGTGCCACCATGAGTCTGGTAACCATCCTGCCTATCGTAGCTTTTCAGGAGCCAGCCAGTCACTCCCAGCCATAGGCCCCCAGACAAAAACCTCGGCCCGTTTCCCTTGCAAACAAAAGTAAGCTGCCCCGCTTCTGGATGTCAGATTGCAGGAGCCACTTGGTACTATCAAACCAGCCCGACTTGGAACTGGTGCCACCTCTGGTCTGGGAACCATCCTGCGTATCGTGGATTCTAAGGAGCCAGCCGGCCACTCCCAGCCACAGGCCACCAAAAAAAATCAACGGTACTTTTCCCTGGAAAACCAAACTCGCCTGCCAACTTTTTGATGGCAGATTGCAGGAGCCGCTTGATACTATCAAATCAGCCCAACTTGGCACTGGTGCCACCATGGGTCTGGTAACCATCCTGCCTATCGTAGCTTTTCAGGAGCCAGCCAGTCACTCCCAGCCATAGGCCCCCAGACACAAACCTCGGCCCGTTTCCCTTGCAAACAAAAGTAAGCTGCCCCGCTTCTGGATGGCAGATTGCAGGAGCCACTTGGTACTATCAAACAAGCCCGACTTGGAACTGGTGCCACCTCTGGTCTGGGAACCATCCTGCGTATCGTGGATTCTAAGGAGCCAGCCGGCCACTCCCAGCCACAGTCCACCAAACACAAACAACGGCACTTTTCCCTGGAAAACAAAACTCGCCGGAAAACTTTTTCATGGCAGATTGCAGGAGCCACTTTGCACCATCAAACTAGCCCGACATGGCACTGGTGCCACCTCTGGTCTGGGAACCATCCTGCGTATCGTGGATTCTAAGGAGCCAGCCGGCCAATCCCAGCCATAGGCCCCCAAACACAAACAATGGCGCTTTCCCCTGGAAAACAAAACTCGCCTGCCAACTTTTTGATGGCAGATTGCAGGAGCCGCTTGATAATATCAAATCAGCCCAACTTGGCACTGGTGCCACCATGGGTCTGGTAACCATCCTGCCTATCGTAGCTTTTCAGGAGCCAGCCGGTCACTCCCAGCCATAGGCCCCCAGACACAAACCTCGGCCCGTTTCCCTGGCAAACATAAGTAAGCTGCCCCGCTTCTGGATGGCAGATTGCAGGAGCCACTTGGTACTATCAAACCAGCCCGACTTGGAACTGGTGCCACCTCTGGTCTGGGAACCATCCTGCGTATCGTGGATTCTAAGGAGCCAGCCGGCCACTCCCAGCCACACTCAACCAAACACAAACAACGGCACTTTTCCCTGGAAAACAAAACTCGCCTGCCAACTTTTTCATGGCAGATTGCAGGAGCCACTTTGCAGCATCAAACTAGCCCGACTTGGCACTGGTGCCACCATGGTCTGGGACCCATCCTGCGTATCGTGGATTCTAATTAGTCAGCCGGCCACTCCCAGCCATAGGCCACCAAACACAAACAACGGCGCCTTTCCCTGGAAAACAAAACTCGCCTGCCAACTTTTTGATGGCAGATTGCAGGAGCCGCTTGGTACTATCAAATCAGCCCAACGTGGCACTGGTGCCACCATGAGTCTGGTAACCATCCTGCCTATCGTAGCTTTTCAGGAGCTAGCCGGTCACTTCCAGCCATAGGCCCCAGACAGAAAGCACTGGAGGTTTCCCTGGCAAACAAAAGTATGCTACCCCGCTTCAGGATGGCAGATTGCAGGAGCCACTTTGCACCATCAAACCAGCCCGACTTGGCACTGGTGCCACCTCTGGTCTGGGAACCATCCTGCGTATCGTGGATTCTAAGGAGCCAGCTGGCCACTCCCAGCCACAGGCCCCCAAACACAAACAACGGCGCTTTTCCCTGGAAAACAAAACTGGCATGCCAACTTTTTCATGGCAGATTGCAGGAGCAACTTTGCACCATCAAACTACCCCGACTTGGCACTGGTGCCACCTCTGGTCTGGGAACCATCCTGCGTATCGTGGATTCTAATTAGCCAGCCGGCCACTCCCAGCCACAGGCCCCCAAACACAAACAACGGCGCTTTTCCCTGGAAAACAAAACTCGCCTGCCAACATTTTGATGGCAGATTGCAGGAGCCACTTTGCACCATCAAACCAGCCCGACTTGGCACTGGTGCCACCTCTGGTCTGGGAACCATCCTGCGTATCGTGGATTCTAAGGAGCCAGCTGGCCACTCCCAGCCACAGGCCCCCAAACACAAACAACGGCGCTTTTCCCTGGAAAACAAAACTCGCCTGCCAACTTTTTGATGGCAGATTGCAGGAGCCACTTGCTACTATCAAACCAGCCCGACTTGGCACTGGTGCCACCATGGGTCTGGTCACCATCCTGCCTATCGTAGCTTTTCAGGAGCCAGCCGTACAGTCCCACCCCTAGGCCCCCAGAAAAAACCTCGGCCCGTTTCCCTGGCAAACAAAAGTAAGCTACCCCGCTTCTGGATGGCAGATTGCAGGAGCCACTTGGTACTATCAAACCAGCCCGACTTGGCACTGGTGCCACCTCTGGTCTGGGAACCATCCTGCGTATCGTGGATTCTAAGGAGCCAGCCGGCCACTCCCAGCCACAAGCCCCCAAACACAAACAACGACACTTTTCCCTGGAAAACAAAACTCGCCTGCCAACTTTTTGATGGCAGATTGCAGGAGCCGCTTGGTACTATCAAATCAGCCCAACTTGGCACTGGTGTCACCATGAGTCTGGTAACCATCCTGCCTATCGTAGCTTTTCAGGAGCCAGCCAGTCACTCCCAGCCATAGGCCCCCAGACACAAACCTCGGCCCGTTTCCCTGGGAAACAAAAGTAAGCTGCCCCGCTTCTGGATGGCAGATTGCAGGAGCCACTTGGTACTATCAAACCAGCCCGACTTGGCACTGGTGCCACCTCTGGTCTGGGAACCATCCTGCGTATCGTGGATTCTAAGGAGCCAGCCGGCCACTCCCAGCCACAGTCCACCAAACACAAACAACAGCAATTTTCCCTGGAAAACAAAACTCGCCTGCCAACTTTTTCATGGCAGATTGCAGGAGCCACTTTGCACCATCAAACTAGCCCGACTTGGCACTGGTGCCACCTCTGGTCTGGGAACCATCCTGCGTATCGTGGATTCTAATTAGCCAGCCGGCCACTCCCAGCCATAGGCCCCCAAACACAAACAACGGGGCTTTCCCCTGGAAAACAAAACTCGCCTGCCAACTTTTTGATGGCAGATTGCAGGAGCCGCTTGGTACTATCAAATCAGCCCAACGTGGCACTGGTGCCACCATGAGTCTGGTAACCATCCTGCCTATCGTAGCTTTTCAGGAGCCAGCCAGTCACTCCCAGCCATAGGCCCCCAGACAAAAACCTCGGCCCGTTTCCCTTGCAAACAAAAGTAAGCTGCCCCGCTTCTGGATGGCAGATTGCAGGAGCCACTTGGTACTATCAAACCAGCCCGACTTGGAACTGGTGCCACCTCTGGTCTGGGAACCATCCTGCGTATCGTGGATTCTAAGGAGCCAGCCGGCCACTCCCAGCCACAGGCCACCAAAAAAAATCAACGGCACTATTCCCTGGAAAACAAAACTGGCCTGCCAACTTTTTGATGGCAGATTGCAGGAGCCGCTTGATACTATCAAATCAGCCCAACTTGGCACTGGTGCCACCATGGGTCTGGTAAACATCCTGCCTATCGTAGCTTTTCAGGAGCCAGCCGGTCACTCCCAGCCATAGGCCCCCAGACACAAACCTCGGCCCGTTTCCCTGGCAAACAAAAGTAAGCTGCCCCGCTTCTGGATGGCAGATTGCAGGAGCCACTTGGTACTATCAAACCAGCCCAACTTGGAACTGGTGCCACCTCTGGTCTGGGAACCATCCTGCGTATCGTGGATTCTAAGGAGCCAGCCGGCCACTCCCAGCCACAGTCCACCAAACACAAACAACGGCACTTTTCCCTGGAAAACAAAACTCGCCTGCCAACTTTTTCATGGCAGATTGCAGGAGCCACTTTGCACCATCAAACTAGCCCGACTTGGCACTGGTGCCACCATGGTCTGGGAACCATCCTGCGTATCGTGGATTCTAATTAGCCAGCCGGCCACTCCCAGCCATAGGCCCCCAAACAAATCAACGGCGCTTTCCCCCGGAAAACAAAACTCGCCTGCCAACTTTTTGATGGCAGATTGCAGGAGCCGCTTGGTACTATCAAATCAGCCCAACGTGGCGCTGGTGCCACCATGAGTCTGGTAACCATCCTGCCTATCGTAGCTTTTCAGGAGCCAGCCAGTCACTCCCAGCCATAGGCCCCCAGACAAAAACCTCGGCCCGTTTCCCTTGCAAACAAAAGTAAGCTGCCCCGCTTCTGGATGGCAGATTGCAGGAGCCACTTGGTACTATCAAACAAGCCCGACTTGGAACTGGTGCCACCTCTGGTCTGGTAATCATCCTGCGTATCGTGGATTCTAAGGAGCCAGCTGGCCACTCCCAGCCACAGGCCCCCAAACACAAACAACGGCGCTTTTCCCTGGAAAACAAAACTGGCATGCCAACTTTTTAATGGCAGATTGCAGGAGCCACTTTGCACCATCAAACTAGCCCGACTTGGCACTGGTGCCACCTCTGCTCTGGGAACCATCCTGCGTATCGTGGATTCTAATTAGCCAGCCGGCCACTCCCAGCCACAGGCCTCCAAACACAAACAACGGCGCTTTTCCCTGGAAAACAAAACTCGCCTGCCAACATTTTGATGGCAGATTGCAGGAGCCACTTTGCACTATCAAACCAGCCCGACTTGGCACTGGTGCCACCTCTGGTCTGGGAACCATCCTGCGTATCGTGGATTCTAAGGAGCCAGCCGGCCACTCCCAGCCACAGGCCCCCAAACACAAACAACGGCGCTTTTCCCTGGAAAACAAAACTCGCCTGCCAACATTTTGATGGCAGATTGCAGGAGCCACTTTGCACTATCAAACCAGCCCGACTTGGCACTGGTGCCACCTCTGGTCTGGGAACCATCCTGCGTATCGTGGATTCTAAGGAGCCAGCCGGCCACTCCCAGCCACAGGCCCCCAAACACAAACAACGGCGCTTTTCCCTGGAAAACAAAACTCGCCTGCCAACATTTGATGGCAGATTGCAGGAGCCACTTGGTACTATCAAACCAGCCGAACTTGGCACTGGTGCCACCATGGGTCTGGTCACCATCCTGCCTATCGTAGCTTTTCAGGAGCCAGCCGGACCGTCCCACCCATAGGCCCCCAGACAAAAACCTCGGCCCGTTTCCCTGGCAAACAAAAGTAAGCTACCCCGCTTCTGGATGGCAGATTGCAGGAGCCACTTTGCACCATCAAACTAGCCTGACTTGGCACTGGTGCCACCTCTGATCTGGGAACCATCCTGCGTATCGTGGATTCTAATTAGCCAGCCGGCCACTCCCAGCCACAAGCCCCCAAACACAAACAACGACATTTTCCCTGGAAAACAAAAGACGCCTGCCAACATTTTGATGGCAGATTGCAGGAGCCGCTTGGTACTATCAAATCAGCCCAACTTGGCACTGGTGCCACCATGAGTCTGGTAACCATCCTGCCTATCGTAGCTTTTCAGGAGCCAGCCGGTCACTCCCAGCCATAGGCCCCCAGACACAAACCTCGGCCCGTTTCCCTGGCAAAAAAAAGTAAGCTGCCCCGCTTCTGGATGGCAGATTGCAGGAACCACTTGGTACTATCAAACCAGCCCGACTTGGCACTGGTGCCACCTCTGGTCTGGGAACCATCCTGCGTATCGTGGATTCTAAGGAGCCAGCCGGCCACTCCCAGCCACAGTCCACCAAACATAAACAACGGCACTTTTCCCTGGAAAACAAAACTCGCCTGCCAACTGTTTCATGGCAGATTGCAGGAGCCACTTTGCACCATCAAACTAGCCCGACTTAGTACTGGTGCCACCATGGTCTGGGAACCATCCTGCGTATCGTGGATTCTAATTAGCCAGCCGGCCACTCCCAGCCATAGGCCCCCAAACACAAACAACGGCGCTTTCCCCTGGAAAACAAAACTCGCCTGCCAACTTTTTGATGGCAGATTGCAGGAGCCGCTTGGTACTATCAAATCAGCCCAACTTGGCACTGGTGCCACCATGGGTCTGGTAACCATCCTGCCTATCGTAGCTTTTCAGGAGCCAGCTGGTCAGTCCCAGCCATAGGCCCCCAGACACAAACCTCGGCCCGTTTCCCTGGCAAAAAAAAGTAAGCTGCCCCGCTTCTGGATGGCAGATTGCAGGAGCCACTTGGTACTATCAAACCAGCCCGACTTGGAACTGGTGCCACCTCTGGTCTGGGAACCATCCTGCGTATCGTGGATTCTAAGGAGCCAGCCGGCCACTCCCAGCCACAGGCCACCAAAAAAATCAACGGCACTTTTCCCTGGAAAACAAAACTCGCCTGCCAACTTTTTGATGGCAGATTGCAGGAGCCGCTTGATACTATCAAATCAGCCCAACTTGGCACTGGTGCCACCATGGGTCTGGTAACCATCCTGCCTATCGTAGCTTTTCAGGAGCCAGCCGGTCACTCCCAGCCATAGGCCCCCAGACACAAACCTCGGCCCGTTTCCCTGGCAAACAAAAGTAAGCTGCCCCGCTTCTGGATGGCAGATTGCAGGAGCCACTTGGTACTATCAAACCAGCCCGACTTGGAACTGGTGCCACCTCTGGTCTGGGAACCATCCTGCGTATCGTGGATTCTAAGGAGCCAGCCGGCCACTCCCAGCCACAGTCCACCAAACACAAACAACGGCACTTTTCCCTGGAAAACAAAACTCGCCTGCCAACTTTTTAATGGCAGATTGCAGGAGCCACTTTGCACCATCAAACTAGCCCGACTTGGCCCTGGTGCCACCATGGTCTGGGAGCCATCCTGCGTATTGTGGATTCTAATTAGCCAGCCGGCCACTCCCAGCCAAAGGCCCCCAAACACAAACAACGGCGCTTTCCCCTGGAAAACAAAACTCGCCTGCCAACTTTTTGATGGCAGATTGCAGGAGCCGCTTGGTACTATCAAATCAGAAAAAAGTGGCACTGGTGCCACCATCAGTCTGGTAACCATCCTGCCTATCGTAGCTTTTCAGGAGCCAGCCAGTCACTCCCAGCCATAGGCCCCCAGACAAAAACCTCGGCCCGTTTCCCTTGCAAAGAAAAGTAAGCTGCCCCGCTTCTGGATGGCAGATTGCAGGAGCCACTTGGTACTATCAAACAAGCCCGACTTGGAACTGGTGCCACCTCTGGTCTGGGAACCATCCTGCGTATCGTGGATTCGAAGGAGCCAGCCGGCCACTCCCAGCCACAGGCCACCAAAAAAAATCAACGGCACTTTTCCCTGGAAAACAAAACTGGCCTGCCAACTTTTTGATGGCAGATTGCAGGAGCCGCTTGGTACTATCAAATCAGCCCAACTTGGCACTGGTGCCACCATGGGTCTGGTAACCATCCTGCCTATCGTAGCTTTTCAGGACCCAGCTGGTCACTCCCAGCCATAGGCCCCCAGACACAAACCTCGGCCCGTTTCCCTGGCAAACAAAAGTAAGCTGCCCCGCTTCTGGATGGCAGATTGCAGGAGCCACTTGGTACTATCAAACCAGCCCGACTTGGAACTGGTGCCACCTCTGGTCTGGGAACCATCCTGCGTATCGTGGATTCTAAGGAGCCAGCCGGCCACTCCCAGCCACAGTCCACCAAACACAAACAACGGCACTTTTCCCTGGAAAACAAAACTCGCCTGCTAACTTTTTCATGGCAGATTGCAGGAGCCACTTTGCACCATCAAACTAGCCCGACTTGGCACTGGTGCCACCATGGTCTGGGAACCATCCTGCGTATCGTGGATTCTAATTAGCCAGCCGGCCACTCCCAGCCATAGGCCCCCAAACACAAACAACGGCGCTTTTCCCTGGAAAACAAAACTCGCCTGCCAACTTTTTGATGGCAGATTGCAGGAGCCGCTTGGTACTATCAAATCAGCCCAACTTGGCACTGGTGCCACCATGGGTCTGGTAAACATCCTGCCTATCGTAGCTTTTCAGAGGCCAGCCGGTCACTCCCAGCCATAGGTCCCCAGACACAAACCTCGGCCCGTTTCCCTGGCAAACAAAAGTAAGCTGCCCCGCTTCTGGATGGAAGATTGCAGGAGCCACTTGGTACTATCAAACCAGCCCGACTTGGAACTGGTGCCACCTCTGGTCTGGGAACCATCCTGCGTATCGTGGATTCTAAGGAGCCAGCCGGCCACTCCCAGCCACAGTCCACCAAACAAAAACAACGGCACTTTTCCCTGGAAAACAAAACTGGCCTGCCAACTTTTTCATGGCAGATTGCAGGAGCCACTTTGCACCATCAAACTAGCCAGACATGGCACTGGTGCCACCTCTGGTCTGGGAACCATCCTGCGTATCGTGGATTCTAAGGAGCCAGCCGACCACTCCCAGCCATAGGCCCCCAAACACAAACAACGGCGCTTTCCCCTGGAAAACAAAACTCGCCTGCCAACTTTTTGATGGCAGATTGCAGGAGCCGCTTGGTACTATCAAATCAGCCCAACGTGGCACTGGTGCCACCATGAGTCTGGTAACCATCCTGCCTATCGTAGCTTTTCAGGAGCCAGCCAGTCACTCCCAGCCATAGGCCCCCAGACACAAACCTCGGCCCGTTTCCCTGGCAAACAAAAGTAAGCTGCCCCGCTTCTGGATGGCAGATTGAAGGAGCCACTTTTTGGTATCAAACCAGCCCAACTTGGCACTGGTGCCACCTCTGGTCTGGGAACCATCCTGCGTATCGTGGATTCTAAGGAGCCAGCCGGCCACTCCCAGCCGCAGGCCACCAAAAAAATCAACGGCACTTTTCCCTGGAAAACAAAACTCGCCTGCCAACTTTTTGATGGCAGATTGCAGGAGCCGCTTGGTACTATCAAATCAGCCCAACTTGGCACTGGTGCCACCATGGGTCTGGTAACCATCCTGCCTATCGTAGCTTTTCAGGAGCCAGCCGGTCACTCCCAGCCATAGGCCCCCAGACACAAACCTCGGCCCGTTTCCCTGGCAAACAAAAGTAAGCTGCCCCGCTTCTGGATGGCAGATTGCAGGAGCCACTTGGTACTATCAAACCAGCCCGACTTGGAACTGGTGCCACCTCTGGTCTGGGAACCATCCTGCGTATCGTGGATTCTAAGGAGCCAACCGGCCACTCCCAGCCACAGTCCACCAAACACAAACAACGGCACTTTTCCCTGGAAAACAAAACTCGCCTGCCAACTTTTTAATGGCAGATTGCAGGAGCCACTTTGCACCATCAAACTAGCCCGACTTGGCACTGGTGCCACCATGGTCTGGGAGCCATCCTGCGTATTGTGGATTCTAATTAGCCAGCCGGCCACTCCCAGCCAAAGGCCCCCAAACACAAACAACGGCGCTTTCCCCTGGAAAACAAAACTCGCCTGCCAACTTTTTGATGGCAGATTGCAGGAGCCGCTTGGTACTATCAAATCAGAAAAACGTGGCACTGGTGCCACCATGAGTCTGGTAACCATCCTGCCTATCGTAGCTTTTCAGGAGCCAGCCAGTCACTCCCAGCCATAGGCCCCCAGACAAAAACCTCGGCCCGTTTCCCTTGCAAAGAAAAGTAAGCTGCCCCGCTTCTGGATGGCAGATTGCAGGAGCCACTTGGTACTATCAAACAAGCCCGACTTGGAACTGGTGCCACCTCTGGTCTGGGAACCATCCTGCGTATCGTGGATTCGAAGGAGCCAGCCGGCCACTCCCAGCCACAGGCCACCAAAAAAAATCAACGGCACTTTTCCCTGGAAAACAAAACTGGCCTGCCAACTTTTTGATGGCAGATTGCAGGAGCCGCTTGGTACTATCAAATCAGCCCAACTTGGCACTGGTGCCACCATGGGTCTGGTAACCATCCTGCCTATCGTAGCTTTTCAGGAGCCAGCTGGTCACTCCCAGCCGTAGGCCCCCAGACACAAACCTCGGCCCGTTTCCCTGGCAAACAAAAGTAAGCTGCCCCGCTTCTGGATGGCAGATTGCAGGAGCCACTTGGTACTATCAAACCAGCCCGACTTGGAACTGGTGCCACCTCTGGTCTGGGAACCATCCTGCGTATCGTGGATTCTAAGGAGCCAGCCGGCCACTCCCAGCCACAGTCCACCAAACACAAACAACGGCACTTTTCCCTGGAAAACAAAACTCGCCTGCTAACTTTTTCATGGCAGATTGCAGGAGCCACTTTGCACCATCAAACTAGCCCGACTTGGCACTGGTGCCACCATGGTCTGGGAACCATCCTGCGTATCGTGGATTCTAATTAGCCAGCCGGCCACTCCCAGCCATAGGCCCCCAAACACAAACAACGGCGCTTTTCCCTGGAAAACAAAACTCGCCTGCCAACTTTTTGATGGCAGATTGCAGGAGCCGCTTGGTACTATCAAATCAGCCCAACTTGGCACTGGTGCCACCATGGGTCTGGTAAACATCCTGCCTATCGTAGCTTTTCAGGAGCCAGCCGGTCACTCCCAGCCATAGGCCCCCAGACACAAACCTCGGCCCGTTTCCCTGGCAAACAAAAGTAAGCTGCCCCGCTTCTGGATGGCAGATTGCAGGAGCCACTTGGTACTATCAAACCAGCCCGACTTGGAACTGGTGCCACCTCTGGTCTGGGAACCATCCTGCGTATCGTGGATTCTAAGGAGCCAGCCGGCCACTCCCAGCCACAGTCCACCAAACAAAAACAACGGCACTTTTCCCTGGAAAACAAAACTGGCCTGCCAACTTTTTCATGGCAGATTGCAGGAGCCACTTTGCACCATCAAACTAGCCAGACATGGCACTGGTGCCACCTCTGGTCTGGGAACCATCCTGCGTATCGTGGATTCTAAGGAGCCAGCCGACCACTCCCAGCCATAGGCCCCCAAACACAAACAACGGCGCTTTCCCCTGGAAAACAAAACTCGCCTGCCAACTTTTTGATGGCAGATTGCAGGAGCCGCTTGGTACTATCAAATCAGCCCAACGTGGCACTGGTGCCACCATGAGTCTGGTAACCATCCTGCCTATCGTAGCTTTTCAGGAGCCAGCCAGTCACTCCCAGCCATAGGCCCCCAGACACAAACCTCGGCCCGTTTCCCTGGCAAACAAAAGTAAGCTACCCCGCTTCTGGATGGCAGATTGCAGGAGCCACTTTTTGGTATCAAACCAGCCCAACTTGGCACTGGTGCCACCTCTGGTCTGGGAACCATCCTGCGTATCGTGGATTCTAAGGAGCCAGCCGGCCACTCCCAGCCACAGGACCCCAAACACAAACAACGGCGCTTTTCCCTGGAAAACAAAACTGGCCTGCCAACTTTTTGATGGCAGATTGCAGGAACCACTTGGTACTATCAAACCAGCCCAACTTGGCACTGGTTCCACCATGGGTCTGGTAACCATCCTGCCTATCGTAGCTTTTCAGGAGCCAGCCGGTCACTTCCAGCCATAGGCCCCAGAACAAAAGCACTGGGGGTTTCCCTGGCAAACATAAGTATGCTACCCCGCTTCAGGATGGCAGATTCGAGGAGCCACTTTGCACCATGAAACCAGCCCGACTTGGCACTGGTGCCACCTCTGGTCTGGGAACCATCCTGCGTATCGTGGATTCTAAGGAGCCAGCTGGCCACTCCCAGCCACAGGCCCCCAAACACAAACAACGGCGCTTTTCCCTGGAAAACAAAACTGGCATGCCAACTTTTTAATGGCAGATTGCAGGAGCCACTTTGCACCATCAAACTAGCCCGACTTGGCACTGGTGCCACCTCTGGTCTGGGAACCATCCTGCGTATCGTGGATTCTAATTAGCCAGCCGGCCACTCCCAGCCACAGTCCACCAAACACAAACAACGGCGCTTTTCCCTGGAAAACAAAACTCGCCTGCCAACATTTTGATGGCAGATTGCAGGAGCCACTTTGCACCATCAAACCAGCCCGACTTGGCACTGGTGCCACCTCTGGTCTGGGAACCATCCTGCGTATCGTGGATTCTAAGGAGCCAGCCGGCCACTCCCAGCCACAGGCCCCCAAACACAAACAACGGCGCTTTTCCCTGGAAAACAAAACTCGCCTGCCAACTTTTTGATGGCAGATTGCAGGAGCCACTTGGTACTATCAAACCAGCCCAACGTGGCACTGGTGCCACCATGGGTCTGGTCACCATCCTGCCTATCGTAGCTTTTCAGGAGCCAGCCGGACAGTCCCACCCCTAGGCCCCCAGAAAAAACCTCGGCCCGTTTCCCTGGCAAACAAAAGTAAGCTACCCCGCTTCTGGATGGCAGATTGCAGGAGCCACTTTGCACCATCAAACTAGCCCGACTTGGCACTGGTGCCACCTCTGGTCTGGGAACCATCCTGCGTATCGTGGATTCTAAGGAGCCAGCCGGCCACTCCCAGCCACAAGCTCCCAAACACAAACAACGACACTTTTCCCTGGAAAACAAAACTCGCCTGCCAACTTTTTGATGGCAGATTGCAGGAGCCGCTTGGTACTATCAAATCAGCCCAACTTGGCACTGGTGTCACCATGAGTCTGGTAACCATCCTGCCTATCGTAGCTTTTCAGGAGCCAGCCGGTCACTCCCAGCCATAGGCCCCCAGACACAAACCTCGGCCCGTTTCCCTGGCAAACAAAAGTAAGCTGCCCCGCTTCTGGATGGCAGATTGCAGGAGCCACTTTTTGGTATCAAACCAGCCCAACTTGGCACTGGTGCCACCATGAGTCTGGGAACCATCCTGCGTATCGTGGATTCTAAGGAGCCAGCCGGCCACTCCCAGCCACAGGACCCCAAACACAAACAACGGCGCTTTTCCCTGGAAAACAAAACTGGCCTGCCAACTTTTTGATGGCAGATTGCAGGAACCACTTGGTACTATCAAACCAGCCCAACTTGGCACTTGTTCCACCATGGGTCTGGTAACCAACCTGCCTATCGTAGCTTTTCAGGAGCCAGCCGGTCACTTCCAGCCATAGGCCCCAGACAAAAAGCACTGGGGGTTTCCCTGGCAAACAAAAGTATGCTACCCCGCTTCAGGATGGCAGATTCGAGGAGCCACTTTGCACCATGAAACCAGCCCGACTTGGCACTGGTGCCACCTCTGGTCTGGGAACCATCCTGCGTATCGTGGATTCTAAGGAGCCAGCTGGCCACTCCCAGCCACAGGCCCCCAAACACAAACAACGGCGCTTTTCCCTGGAAAACAAAAGTAAGCTGCCCCGCTTCTGGATGGCAGATTGCAGGAGCCACTTGGTACTATCAAACCAGCCCGACTTGGAACTGGTGCCACCTCTGGTCTGGGAACCATCCTGCGTATCGTGGATTCTAAGGAGCCAGCCGGCCACTCCCAGCCACAGTCCACCAAACACAAACAACGGCACTTTTCCCTGGAAAACAAAACTCGCCTGCTAACTTTTTCATGGCAGATTGCAGGAGCCACTTTGCACCATCAAACTAGCCCGACTTGGCACTGGTGCCACCATGGTCTGGGAACCATCCTGCGTATCGTGGATTCTAATTAGCCAGCCGGCCACTCCCAGCCATAGGCCCCCAAACACAAACAACGGCGCTTTTCCCTGGAAAACAAAACTCGCCTGCCAACTTTTTGATGGCAGATTGCAGGAGCCGCTTGGTACTATCAAATCAGCCCAACTTGGCACTGGTGCCACCATGGGTCTGGTAAACATCCTGCCTATCGTAGCTTTTCAGGAGCCAGCCGGTCACTCCCAGCCATAGGCCCCCAGACACAAACCTCGGCCCGTTTCCCTGGCAAACAAAAGTAAGCTGCCCCGCTTCTGGATGGCAGATTGCAGGAGCCACTTGGTACTATCAAACCAGCCCGACTTGGAACTGGTGCCACCTCTGGTCTGGGAACCATCCTGCGTATCGTGGATTCTAAGGAGCCAGCCGGCCACTCCCCGCCACAGTCCACCAAACAAAAACAACGGCACTTTTCCCTGGAAAACAAAACTGGCCTGCCAACTTTTTCATGGCAGATTGCAGGAGCCACTTTGCACCATCAAACTAGCCAGACATGGCACTGGTGCCACCTCTGGTCTGGGAACCATCCTGCGTATCGTGGATTCTAAGGAGCCAGCCGACCACTCCCAGCCATAGGCCCCCAAACACAAACAACGGCGCTTTCCCCTGGAAAACAAAACTCGCCTGCCAACTTTTTGATGGCAGATTGCAGGAGCCGCTTGGTACTATCAAATCAGCCCAACGTGGCACTGGTGCCACCATGAGTCTGGTAACCATCCTGCCTATCGTAGCTTTTCAGGAGCCAGCCAGTCACTCCCAGCCATAGGCCCCCAGACACAAACCTCGGCCCGTTTCCCTGGCAAACAAAAGTAAGCTGCCCCGCTTCTGGATGGCAGATTGCAGGAGCCACTTTTTGGTATCAAACCAGCCCAACTTGGCACTGGTGCCACCTCTGGTCTGGGAACCATCCTGCGTATCGTGGATTCTAAGGAGCCAGCCGGCCACTCCCAGCCACAGGACCCCAAACACAAACAACGGCGCTTTTCCCTGGAAAACAAAACTGGCCTGCCAACTTTTTGATGGCAGATTGCAGGAACCACTTGGTACTATCAAACCAGCCCAACTTGGCACTGGTCCCACCATGGGTCTGGTAACCATCCTGCCTATCGTAGCTTTTCAGGAGCCAGCCGGTCACTTCCAGCCATAGGCCCCAGACAAAAAGCACTGGGGGTTTCTCTGGCAAACAAAAGTATGCTACCCCGCTTCAGGATGGCAGATTCGAGGAGCCACTTTGCACCATGAAACCAGCCCGACTTGGCACTGGTGCCACCTCTGGTCTGGGAACCATCCTGCGTATCGTGGATTCTAAGGAGCCAGCTGGCCACTCCCAGCCACAGGCCCCCAAACACAAACAACGGCGCTTTTCCCTGGAAAACAAAACTGGCATGCCAACTTTTTAATGGCAGATTGCAGGAGCCACTTTGCACCATCAAACTAGCCCGACTTGGCACTGGTGCCACCTCTGGTCTGGGAACCATCCTGCGTATCGTGGATTCTAATTAGCCAGCCGGCCACTCCCAGCCACAGTCCACCAAACACAAACAACGGCGCTTTTCCCTGGAAAACAAAACTCGCCTGCCAACATTTTGATGGCAGATTGCAGGAGCCACTTTGCACCATCAAACCAGCCCGACTTGGCACTGGTGCCACCTCTGGTCTGGGAACCATCCTGCGTATCGTGGATTCTAAGGAGCCAGCCGGCCACTCCCAGCCACAAGCCCCCAAACACAAACAACGACACTTTTCCATGGAAAACAAAACTCGCCTGCCAACTTTTTGATGGCAGATTGCAGGAGCCGCTTGGTACTATCAAATCAGCCCAACTTGGCACTGGTGTCACCATGAGTCTGGTAACCATCCTGCCTATCGTAGCTTTTCAGGAGCCAGCCGGTCACTCCCAGCCATAGGCCCCCAGACACAAACCTCGGCCCGTTTCCCTGGCAAACAAAAGTAAGCTGCCCCGCTTCTGGATGGCAGATTGCAGGAGCCACTTTTTGGTATCAAACCAGCCCAACTTGGCACTGGTGCCACCTCTGGTCTGGGAACCATCCTGCGTATCGTGGATTCTAAGGAGCCAGCCGGCCACTCCCAGCCACAGGACCCCAAACACAAACAACGGCGCTTTTCCCTGGAAAACAAAACTGGCCTGCCAACTTTTTGATGGCAGATTGCAGGAACCACTTGGTACTATCAAACCAGCCCAACTTGGCACTTTTTCCACCATGGGTCTGGTAACCAACCTGCCTATCGTAGCTTTTCAGGAGCCAGCCGGTCACTTCCAGCCATAGGCCCCAGACAAAAAGCACTGGGGGTTTCCCTGGCAAACAAAAGTATGCTACCCCGCTTCAGGATGGCAGATTCGAGGAGCCACTTTGCACCATGAAACCAGCCCGACTTGGCACTGGTGCCACCTCTGGTCTGGGAACCATCCTGCGTATCGTGGATTCTAAGGAGCCAGCTGGCCACTCCCAGCCACAGGCCCCCAAACACAAACAACGGCGCTTTTCCCTGGAAAACAAAACTGGCATGCCAACTTTTTAATGGCAGATTGCAGGAGCCACTTGGCACCATCAAACTAGCCCGACTTGGCACTGGTGCCACCTCTGGTCTGGGAACCATCCTGCGTATCGTGGATTCTAATTAGCCAGCCGGCCACTCCCAGCCACAGTCCACCAAACACAAACAACGGCGCTTTTCCCTGGAAAACAAAACTCGCCTGCCAACATTTTGATGGCAGATTGCAGGAGCCACTTTGCACCATCAAACCAGCCCGACTTGGCACTGGTGCCACCTCTGGTCTGGGAACCATCCTGCGTATCGTGGATTCTAAGGAGCCAGCCGGCCACTCCCAGCCACAGGCCCCCAAACAAAAACAACGGCGCTTTTCCCTGGAAAACAAAACTCGCCTGCCAACTTTTTGATGGCAGATTGCAGGAGCCACTTGGTACTATCAAACCAGCCCAACTTGGCCCTGGTGCCACCATGGGTCTGGTCACCATCCTGCCTATCGTAGCTTTTCAGGAGCCAGCCGGACAGTCCCACCCATTGGCCTCCAGACAAAAACCTCGGCCCGTTTCCCTGACAAACAAAAGTAAGCTACCCCGCTTCTGGATGGCAGATTGCAGGAGCCACTTTGCACCATCAAACTAGCCCGACTTGGCACTGGTGCCACCTCTAGTCTGGGAACCATCCTGCGTATCGTGGATTCTAAGGAGCCAGCCGGCCACTCCCAGCCACAGTCCACCAAACACAAACAACGGCACTTTTCCCTGGAAAACAAAACTCGCCTGCCAACTTTTTCATGGCAGATTGCAGGAGCCACTTTGCACCATCAAACTAGCCCGACATGGCACTGGTGCCACCTCTGGTCTTGGAACCATCCTGCGTATCGTGGATTCTAATTAGCCAGCCGGCCACTCCCAGCCACAGGCCCCCAAACACAAACAACGGCGCTTTTCCCTGGAAAAAAAAACTCGCCTGCCAACTTTTGGATGGCAGATTGCAGGAGCCGCTTGGTACTATCAAATCAGCCCAACGTAGCACTGGTGCCACCATGAGTCTGGTAACCATCCTGCCTATCGTAGCTTTTCAGGAGCCAGCCAGTCACTCCCAGCCATCGGCCCCCAGACAAAAACCTCGGCCCGTTTCCCTGGCAAACAAAAGTAAGCTGCCCCGCTTCTGGATGGCAGATTGCAGGAGCCACTTTGTGGTATCAAACCAGCCCAACTTGGCACTGGTGCCACCTCTGGTCTGGGAACCATCCTGCGTATCGTGGATTCTAAGGAGCCAGCCGGCCACTCCCAGCCACAGGACCCCAAACACAAACAACGGCGCTTTTCCCTGGAAAACAAAACTGGCCTGCCAAATTTTTGATGGCAGATTGCAGGAACCACTTGGTACTATCAAACCAGCCCAACTTGGCACTGGTTCCACCATGGGTCTGGTAACCATCCTGCCTATCGTAGCTTTTCAGGAGCCAGCCGGTCAATTCCAGCCATAGGCCCCAGACACAAAGCACTGGGGGTTTCCCTGGCAAACAAAAGTATGCTACCCCGCTTCAGGATGGCAGATTGGAGGAGCCACTTTGCACCATCAAACCAGCCCGACTTGGCACTGGTGCCACCTCCGGTCTGGGAACCATTCTGCGTATCGTGGATTCTAAGGAGCCAGCCGACCACTCCCAGCCATAGGCCCCCAAACACAAACAACGGCGCTTTCCCCTGGAAAACAAAACTCGCCTGCCAACTTTTTGATGGCAGATTGCAGGAGCCGCTTGGTACTATCAAATCAGCCCAACTTGGCACTGGTGTCACCATGAGTCTGGTAACCATCCTGCCTATCGTAGCTTTTCAGGAGCCAGCCGGTCACTCCCAGCCATAGGCCCCCAGACACAAACCTCGGCCCGTTTCCCTGGCAAACAAAAGTAAGCTGCCCCGCTTCTGGATGGCAGATTGCAGGAGCCACTTTTTGGTATCAAACCAGCCCAACTTGGCACTGGTGCCACCTCTGGTCTGGGAACCATCCTGCGTATCGTGGATTCTAAGGAGCCAGCCGGCCACTCCCAGCCACAGGCCCCCAAACACAAACAACGGCGCTTTCCCCTGGAAAACAAAACTGGCCTGCCAACTTTTTGATGGCAGATTGCAGGAACCACTTGGTACTATCAAACCAGCCCAACTTGGCACTTGTTCCACCATGGGTCTGGTAACCAACCTGCCTATCGTAGCTTTTCAGGAGCCAGCCGGTCACTTCCAGCCATAGGCCCCAGACAAAAAGCACTGGGGGTTTCCCTGGCAATCAAAAGTATGCTACCCCGCTTCAGGATGGCAGATTCGAGGAGCCACTTTGCACCATCAAACCAGCCCGACTTGGCACTGGTGCCACCTCTGGTCTGGGAACCATCCTGCGTATCGTGGATTCTAAGGAGCCAGCTGGCCACTCCCAGCCACAGGCCCCCAAACACAAACAACGGCGCTTTTCCCTGGAAAACAAAACTGGCATGCCAACTTTTTAATGGCAGATTGCAGGAGCCACTTTGCACCATCAAACTAGCCCGACTTGGCACTGGTGCCACCTCTGGTCTGGGAACCATCCTGCGTATCGTGGATTCTAAGGAGCCAGCCGGCCACTCCCAGCCACAGTCCACCAAACACAAACAACGGCACTTTTCCCTGGAAAACAAAACTCGCCTGCCAACTTTTTCATGGCAGATTGCAGGAGCCACTTTGCACCATCAAACTAGCCCGACATGGCACTGGTGCCACCTCTGGTCTTGGAACCATCCTGCGTATCGTGGATTCTAATTAGCCAGCCGGCCACTCCCAGCCACAGGCCCCCAAACACAAACAACGGCGCTTTTCCCTGGAAAAAAAAACTCGCCTGCCAACTTTTGGATGGCAGATTGCAGGAGCCGCTTGGTACTATCAAATCAGCCCAACGTAGCACTGGTGCCACCATGAGTCTGGTAACCATCCTGCCTATCGTAGCTTTTCAGGAGCCAGCCAGTCACTCCCAGCCATCGGCCCCCAGACAAAAACCTCGGCCCGTTTCCCTTGCAAACAAAAGTAAGCTGCCCCGCTTCTGGATGGCAGATTGCAGGAGCCACTTTGTGGTATCAAACCAGCCCAACTTGGCACTGGTGCCACCTCTGGTCTGGGAACCATCCTGCGTATCGTGGATTCTAAGGAGCCAGCCGGCCACTCCCAGCCACAGGACCCCAAACACAAACAACGGCGCTTTTCCCTGGAAAACAAAACTGGCCTGCCAAATTTTTGATGGCAGATTGCAGGAACCACTTGGTACTATCAAACCAGCCCAACTTGGCACTGGTTCCACCATGGGTCTGGTAACCATCCTGCCTATCGTAGCTTTTCAGGAGCCAGCCGGTCAATTCCAGCCATAGGCCCCAGACACAAAGCACTGGGGGTTTCCCTGGCAAACAAAAGTATGCTACCCCGCTTCAGGATGGCAGATTGGAGGAGCCACTTTGCACCATCAAACCAGCCCGACTTGGCACTGGTGCCACCTCTGGTCTGGGAACCATTCTGCGTATCGTGGATTCTAAGGAGCCAGCCGACCACTCCCAGCCATAGGCCCCCAAACACAAACAACGGCGCTTTCCCCTGGAAAACAAAACTCGCCTGCCAACTTTTTGATGGCAGATTGCAGGAGCCGCTTGGTACTATCAAATCAGCCCAACGTGGCACTGGTGCCACCATGAGTCTGGTAACCATCCTGCCTATCGTAGCTTTTCAGGAGCCAGCCAGTCACTCCCAGCCATAGGCCCCCAGACACAAACCTCGGCCCGTTTCCCTGGCAAACCAAAGTAAGCTGCCCCGCTTCTGGATGGCAGATTGCAGGAGCCACTTTTTGGTATCAAACCAGCCCAACTTGGCACTGGTGCCACCTCTGGTCTGGGAACCATCCTGCGTATCGTGGATTCTAAGGAGCCAGCCGGCCACTCCCAGCCACAGGACCCCAAACACAAACAACGGCGCTTTTCCCTGGAAAACAAAACTGGCCTGCCAACTTTTTGATGGCAGATTGCAGGAACCACTTGGTACTATCAAACCAGCCCAACTTGGCACTGGTTCCACCATGGGTCTGGTAACCATCCTGCCTATCGTAGCTTTTCAGGAGCCAGCCGGTCACTTCCAGCCATAGGCCCCAGACAAGAAGCACTGGGGGTTTCCCTGGCAAACAAAAGTATGCTACCCCGCTTCAGGATGGCAGATTGGAGGAGCCACTTTGCACCATGAAACCAGCCCGACTTGGCACTGGTGCCACCTCTGGCCTGGGAACCATCCTGCGTATCGTGGATTCTAAGGAGCCAGCTGGCCACTCCCAGCCACAGGCCCCCAAACACAAACAACGGCGCTTTTCCCTGGAAAACAAAACTGGCATGCCAACTTTTTAATGGCAGATTGCAGGAGCCACTTTGCACCATCAAACTAGCCCGACTTGGCACTGGTGCCACCTCTGGTCTGGGAACCATCCTGCGTATCGTGGATTCTAATTAGCCAGCCGGCCACTCCCAGCCACAGTCCACCAAACACATACAACGGCGCTTTTCCCTGGAAAACAAAACTCGCCTGCCAACATTTTGATGGCAGATTGCAGGAGCCACTTTGCTCCATCAAACCAGCACGACTTGGCACTGGTGCCACCTCTGGTCTGGGAACCATCCTGCGTATCGTGGATTCTATGGAGCCAGCCGGCCACTCCCAGCCACAGGCCCCCAAACACAAACAACGGCGCTTTTCCCTGGAAAACAAAACTCGCCTGCCAACTTTTTGATGGCAGATTGCAGGAGCCACTTGGTACTATCAAACCAGCCCAACTTGGCACTGGTGCCACCATGGGTCTGGTCACCATCCTGCCTATCGTAGCTTTTCAGGAGCCAGCCGGACAGTCCCACCCCTAGGCCCCCAGAAAAAACCTCGGCCCGTTTCCCTGGCAAACAAAAGTAAGCTACCCCGCTTCTGGATGGCAGATTGCAGGAGCCACTTTGCACCGTCAAACTAGCCCGACTTGGCACTGGTGCCACCTCTGGTCTGGGAACCATCCTGCGTATCGTGGATTCTAAGGAGCCAGCCGGCCACTCCCAGCCACAAGCCCCCAAACACAAACAACGACACTTTTCCCTGGAAAACAAAACTGGCCTGCCAACTTTTTGATGGCAGATTGCAGGAGCCGCTTGGTACTATCAAATCAGCCCAACTTGGCACTGGTGTCACCATGAGTCTGGTAACCATCCTGCCTATCGTAGCTTTTCAGGAGCCAGCCGGTCACTCCCAGCCATAGGCCCCCAGACACAAACCTCGGCCCGTTTCCCTGGCAAACAAAAGTAAGCTGCCCCGCTTCTGGATGGCAGATTGCAGGAGCCACTTGGTACTATCAAACCAGCCCGACTTGGCACTGGTGCCACCTCTGGTCTGGGAACCATCCTGCGTAGCGTGGATTCTAAGGAGCCAGCCGGCCACTCCCAGCCACAGGCCCCCAAACACAAACAACGGCGCTTTTCCCTGGAAAACAAAACTCGCCTGCCAACTTTTTGATGGCAGATTGCAGGAGCCACTTTGCACCATCAAACCAGCCCGACTTGGCACTGGTGCCACCTCTGGTCTGGGAACCATCCTGCGTATCGTGGATTCTAATTAGCCAGCCGGCCACTCCCAGCCACAGGCCCCCAAACACAAACAACGGCGCTTTCCCCTGGAAAACAAAACTCGCCTGCCAACTTTTTGATGGCAGATTGCAGGAGCCACTTTGCACCATCAAACCAGCCCGACTTGGCACTGGTGCCACCTCTGGTCTGGGAGCCATCCTGCGTATCGTGGATTCTAAGGAGGCAGCCGGCCACTCCCAGCCACAGGCCCCCAAACACAAACAACGGCGCTTTTCCCTGGAAAACAAAACTCGCCTGCCAACTTTTTGATGGCAGATTGCAGGAGCCACTTGGTACTATCAAACCAGCCCAACTTGGCACTGGTGCCACCATGGGTCTGGTCACCATCCTGCCTATCGTAGCTTTTCAGGAGCCAGCCGGACAGTCCCACCCATTGGCCTCCAGACAAAAACCTCGGCCCGTTTCCCTGGCAAACAAAAGTAAGCTACCCCGCTTCTGGATGGCAGATTGCAGGAGCCACTTTGCACCATCAAACTAGCCCGACTTGGCACTGGTGCCACCTCTAGTCTGGGAACCATCCTGCGTATCGTGGATTCTAAGGAGCCAGCCGGCCACTCCCAGCCACAGTCCACCAAACACAAACAACGGCACTTTTCCCTGGAAAACAAAACTCGCCTGCCAACTTTTTCATGGCAGATTGCAGGAGCCACTTTGCACCATCAAACTAGCCCGACATGGCACTGGTGCCACCTCTGGTCTGGGAACCATCCTGCGTATCGTGGATTCTAATTAGCCAGCCGGCCACTCCCAGCCACAGGCCCCCAAACACAAACAACGGCACTTTTCCCTGGAAAACAAAACTCGCCTGCCAACTTTTGGATGGCAGATTGCAGGAGCCGCTTGGTACTATCAAATCAGCCCAACGTGGCACTGGTGCCACCATGAGTCTGGTAACCATCCTGCCTATCGTAGCTTTTCAGGAGCCAGCCAGTCACTCCCAGCCATCGGCCCCCAGACACAAACCTCGGCCCGTTTCCCTGGCAAACAAAAGTAAGCTGCCCCGCTTCTGGATGGCAGATTGCAGGAGCCACTTTTTGGTATCAAACCAGCCCAACTTGGCACTGGTGCCACCTCTGGTCTGGGAACCATCCTGCGTATCGTGGATTCTAAGGAGCCAGCCGGCCACTCCCAGCCACAGCACCCCAAACACAAACAACGGCGCTTTTCCCTGGAAAACAAAACTGGCCTGCCAACTTTTTGATGGCAGATTGCAGGAACCACTTGGTACTATCAAACCAGCCCAACTTGGCACTGGTTCCACCATGGGTCTGGTAACCATCCTGCCTATCGTAGCTTTTCAGGAGCCAGCCGGTCACTTCCAGCCATAGGCCCCAGACACAAAGCACTGGGGGTTTCCCTGGCAAACAAAAGTATGCTACCCCGCTTCAGGATGGCAGATTGGAGGAGCCACTTTGCACCATCAAACCAGCCCGACTTGGCACTGGTGCCACCTCTGGTCTGGGAACCATTCTGCGTATCGTGGATTCTAAGGAGCCAGCTGGGCACTCCCAGCCACAGGCCCCCAAACACAAACAACGGCGCTTTTCCCTGGAAAACAAAACTCGCCTGCCAACATTTTGATGGCAGATTGCAGGAGGCACTTTGCACCATCAAACCAGCCCGACTTGGCACTGGTGCCACCTCTGGTCTGGGAAACATCCTGCGTATCGTGGATTCTAAGGAGCCAGCCGGCCAGTCCCAGACACAGGCCCCCAAACACAAACAATGGCGCTTTTCCCTGGAAAAAAAAACTCGCCTGCCAACTTTTTGATGGCAGATTGCAGGAGCCACTTGGTACTATCAAACCAGCCCAACTTGGCACTGGTGCCACCATGGGTCTGGTCACCATCCTGCCTATCGTAGCTTTTCAGGAGCCAGCCGGTCACTCCCAGCCATAGGCCCCCAGACACAAACCTCGGCCCGTTTCCCTGGCAAACAGAAGTAAGCTGCCCCGCTTCTGGATGGCAGATTGCAGGAGCCACTTGGTACTATCAACCAGCCCGACTTGGCACTGGTGCCACCTCTGGTCTGGGAACCATCCTGCGTATCGTGGATTCTAAGGAGCCAGCCGGCCACTCCCAGCCACAGTCCACCAAACACAAACAACGGCACTTTTCCCTGGAAAACAAAACTCGCCTGCCAAATTTTTCATGGCAGATTGCAGGAGCCACTTTGCACCATCAAACTAGCCCGACTTGGCACTGGTGCCACCATGGTCTGGGAACCATCCTGCGTATCGTGGATTCTAATTAGCCAGCCGGCCACTCCCAGCCATAGGCCCCCAAACACAAACAACGGCGCTTTCCCCTGGAAAACAAAACTCGCCTGCCAACTTTTTGATGGCAGATTGCAGGAGCCGCTTGGTACTATCAAATCAGCCCAACGTGGCACTGGGGCCACCATGAGTCTGGTAACCATCCTGCCTATCGTAGCTTTTCAGGAGCCAGCCAGTCACTCCCAGCCATAGGCCCCCAGAAAAAAACCTCGGCCCGTTTCCCTTGCAAACAAAAGTAAGCTGCCCCGCTTCTGGATGGCAGACTGCAGGAGCCACTTGGTACTATCAAACAAGCCCGACTTGGAACTGGTGCCACCTCTGGTCGGGGAACCATCCTGCGTATCGTGGATTCTAAGCAGCCAGCCGGCCACTCCCAGCCACAGGCCACCAAAAAAAATCAACGGCACTTTTCCCTGGAAAACAAAACTCGCCTGCCAACTTTTTGATGGCAGATTGCAGGAGCCACTTGATACTATCAAATCAGCCCAACTTGGCACTGGTGCCACCATGGGTCTGGTCACCATCCTGCCTATCGTAGCTTTTCAGGAGCCAGCCGGTCACTCCCAGCCATAGGCCCCCAGACACAAACCTCGGCCCGTTTCCCTGGCAAACAGAAGTAAGCTGCCCCGCTTCTGGATGGCAGATTGCAGGAGCCACTTTGCACCATCAAACTAGCCCGACTTGGCACTGGTGCCACCTCTGGTCTGGGAACCATCATGCGTATCGTGGATTCTAATTAGCCAGCCGGCTACTCCCAGCCATAGGCCCCCAAACACAAACAACGGCGCTTTCCCCTGGAAAACAAAACTCGCCTGCCAACTTTTTGATGGCATATTGCAGGAGCCGCTTGGTACTATCAAATCAGCCCAACGTGGCACTGGTGCCACCATGAGTCTGGTAACCATCCTGCCTATCGTAGCTTTTCAGGAGCCAGCCAGTCTCTCCCAGCCATAGGCCCCCAGACAAAACCTCGGCCAGTTTCCCTTGCAAACAAAAGTAAGCTGCCCCGCTTCTGGATGGCAGATTGCAGGAGCCACTTGGTACTATCAAACCAGCCCGACTTGGAACTGGTGCCACCTCTGGTCTGGGAACCATCCTGCGTATCGTGGATTCTAAGGAGCCAGCCGGCCACTCCCAGCCACAGGCCACCAAAAAAAATCAACGGCACTTTTCCCTGGAAAACAAAACTCGCCTGCCAACTTTTTGATGGCAGATTGCAGGAGCCGCTTGATACTATCAAATCAGCCCAACTTGGCACTGGTGCCACCATGGGTCTGGTAACCATCCTGCCTATCGTAGCTTTTCAGGAGCCAGCCGGTCACTCCCAGCCATAGGCCCCCAGGCACAAACCTCGGCCCGTTTCCCTGGAAAACAAAAGTAAGCTGCCCCGCTTCTGGATGGCAGATTGCAGGAGCCACTTGGTACTATCAAACCAGCCCGACTTGGAACTGGTGCCACCTCTGGTCTGGGAACCATCCTGCGTATCGTAGCTTTTCAGGAGCCAGCCGGCCACTCCCAGCCACAGTCCACCAAACACAACCAACGGCACTTTTCCCTGGAAAACAAAACTGGCCTGCAAACTTTTTCATGGCAGATTGCAGGAGCCACTTTGCACCATCAAACTAGCCCGATTTGGCACTGGTGCCACCATGGTCTGGGAACCATCCTGCCTATCGTAGCTTTTCAGGAGCCAGCCAGTCACTCCCAGCCATAGGCCCCCAGACAAAAACCTCGGCCCGTTTCCCTTGCAAACAAAAGTAAGCTGCCACGCTTCTGGATGGCAGATTGCAGGAGCCACTTGGTACTATCAAACAAGCCCGACTTGGAACTGGTGCCACCTCTGGTCTGGGAACCATCCTGCGTATCGTGGATTCTAATTAGCCAGCCGGCCACTCCCAGCCACAAGCCCCCAAACACAAACAACGACACTTTTCCCTGGAAAACAAAACTCGCCTGCCAACTTTTTGATGGCAGATTGCAGGAGTCACTTGATACTATCAAATCAGCCCAACTTGGCACTGGTGCCACCATGGATCTGGTAACCATCCTGCCTATCGTAGCTTTTCAGGCGCCAGCCGGTCACTCCCAGCCATAGGCCCCCAGACACAAACCTCGGCCCGTTTCCCTGGCAAACAAAAGTAAGCTGCCCCGCTTCTGGATGGCAGATTGCAGGAGCCACTTGGTACTATCAACCAGCCCGACTTGGCACTGGTGCCACCTCTGGTCTGGGAACCATCCTGCGTATCGTGGATTCTAAGGAGCCAGCCGGCCACTCCCAGCCACAGTCCACCAAACACAAACAACGGCACTTTTCCCTGGAAAACAAAACTCGCCTGCCACATTTTTCATGGCAGATTGCAGGAGCCACTTTGCACCATCAAACTAGCCCGACTTGGCACTGGTGCCACCATGGTCTGGGAACCATCCTGCGTATCGTGGATTCTAATTAGCCAGCCGGCCACTCCCAGCCATAGGCCCCCAAACACAAACAACGGCGCTTTCCCCTGGAAAACAAAACTCGCCTGCCAACTTTTTGATGGCAGATTGCAGGAGCCGCTTGGTACTATCAAATCAGCCCAACGTGGCACTGGTGCCACCATGAGTCTGGTAACCATCCTGCCTATCGTAGCTTTTCAGGAGCCAGCCAGTCGCTCCCAGCCATAGGCCCCCAGACAAAAACCTCGGCCCATTTCCCTTGCAAACAAAAGTAAGCTGCCCCGCTTCTGGATGGCAGATTGCAGGAGCCACTTGGTACTATCAAACAAGCCCGACTTGGAACTGGTGCCACCTCTGGTCTGGGAACCATCCTGCGTATCGTGGATTCTAAGGAGCCAGCCGGCCACTCCCAGCCACAGGCCACCAAAAAAAATCAACGGCACTTTTCCCTGGAAAACAAAACTCGCCTGCCAACTTTTTGATGGCAGATTGCAGGAGCCACTTGATACTTCCAAATCAGCCCAACTTGGCACTGGTGCCACCATGGGTCTGGTCACCATCCTGCCTATCGTAGCTTTTCAGGAGCCAGCCGGTCAGTCCCACCCATAGGCCCCCAGACACAAACCTCGGCCCGTTTCCCTTGCAAACAGAAGTAAGCTGCCCCGCTTCTGGATGGCAGATTGCAGGAGCCACTTTGCACCATCAAACTAGCCCGACTTGGCACTGGTGCCACCATGGTCTGGGAACCATCATGCGTATCGTGGATTCTAATTAGCCAGCCGGCTACTCCCAGCCATAGGCCCCCAAACACAAACAACGGCGCTTTCCCCTGGAAAACAAAACTCGCCTGCCAACATTTTGATGGCAGATTGCAGGAGCCGCTTGGTACTATCAAATCAGCCCAACGTGGCACTGGTGCCACCATGAGTCTGGTAACCATCCTGCCTATCGTAGCTTTTCAGGAGCCAGCCAGTCACTCCCAGCCATAGGCCCCCAGACAAAAACCTCGGCCCGTTTCCCTTGCAAACAAAAGTAAGCTGCCCCGCTTCTGGATGGCAGATTGCAGGAGCCACTTGTTACTATCAAACAAGCCCGACTCGGAACTGGTGCCACCTCTGGTCTGGGAACCATCCTGCGTATCGTGGATTCTAAGGAGCCAGCCGGCCACTCCCAGCCACAGGCCACCAAAAAAAATCAACGGCACTTTTCCCTGGAAAACAAAACTCGCCTGCCAACTTTTTGATGGCAGATTGCAGGAGCCGCTTGATACTATCAAATCAGCCCAACTTGGCACTGGTGCCACCATGGGTCTGGTAACCATCCTGCCTATCGTAGCTTTTCAGGAGCCAGCCGGTCACTCCCAGCCATAGGCCCCCAGACACAAACCTCGGCCCGTTTCCCTGGCAAACAAAAGTAAGCTGCCCCGCTTCTGGATGGCAGATTGCAGGAGCCACTTGGTACTATCAAACCAGCCCGACTTGGAACTGGTGCCACCTCTGGTCTGGGAACCATCCTGCGTATCGTGGATTCTAAGGAGCCAGCCGGCCACTCCCAGCCACAGTCCACCAAACACAAACAACGGCACTTTTCCCTGGAAAACAAAACTCGCCTGCCAACTTTTTCATGGCAGATTGCAGGAGCCACTTTGCACCATCAAACTAGCCCGATTTGGCACTGGTGCCACCATGGTCTGGGAACCATCCTGCGTATCGTGGATTCTAATTAGCCAGCCGGCCACTCCCAGCCATAGGCCCCCAAACACAAACAACGGCGCTTTCCCCTGGAAAACAAAACTCGCCTGCCAACTTTTTGATGGCAGATTGCAGGAGCCGCTTGGTACTATCAAATCAGCCCAACGTGGCACTGGTGCCACCATGAGTCTGGTAACCATCCTGCCTATCGTAGCTTTTCAGGAGCCAGCCAGTCACTCCCAGCCATAGGCCCCAAGACAAAAACCTCGGCCCGTTTCCCTTGCAAACAAAAGTAAGCTGCCCCGCTTCTGGATGGCAGATTGCAGGAGCCACTTGGTACTATAAAACAAGCCCGACTTGGAACTGGTGCCACCTCTGGTCTGGGAACCATCCTGCGTATCGTGGATTCTAATTAGCCAGCCGGCCACTCCCAGCCACAAGCCCCCAAACACAAACAACGACACTTTTCCCTGGAAAACAAAACTCGCCTGCCAACTTTTTGATGGCAGAATGCAGGAGCCGCTTGGTAGTATCAAATCAGCCCAACTTGGCACTGGTGCCACCATGGATCTGGTAACCATCCTGCCTATCGTAGCTTTTCAGGCGCCAGCCAGTCACTCCCAGCCATAGGCCCCCAGACACAAACCTCGGCCCGTTTCCCTGGCAAACAAAAGTAAGCTGCCCCGCATCTGGATGGCAGATTGCAGGAGCCACTTTGTGGAATCAAACCAGCCCAACTTGGCACTGGTGCCACCTCTGGTCTGGGAACCATCCTGCGTATCGTGGATTCTAAGGAGCCAGCCGGCCACTTCCAGCCACAGTCCACCAAACACAAACAACAGCACTTTTCCCTGGAAAACAAAACTCGCCTGCTAACTCTTTCATGGCAGATTGCAGGAGCCACTTTGCACCATCAAACTAGCCCGACATGGCACTGGTGCCACCATGGGTCTGGTAACCATCCTGCGTATCGTGGATTCTAATTAGCCAGCCGGCCACTCCCAGCCATAGGCCCCCAAACACAAACAACGGCGCTTTTCCCTGGAAAACAAAACTCGCCTGCCAACTTTTGGATGGCAGATTGCAGGAGCCGCTTGGTACTATCAAATCAGCCCAACTTGGCACTGGTGCCACCATGAGTCTGGTAACCATCCTGCCTATCGTAGCTTTTCAGGAGCCAGCCAGTCACTCCCAGCCATAGGCCCCCAGACACAAACCTCGGCCCGTTTCCCTTGCAAACAAAAGTAAGCTGCCCCGCTTCTGGATGGCAGATTGCAGGAGCCACTTTGTGGAATCAAACCAGCCCAACTTGGCACTGGTGCCACCTCTGGTCTGGGAACCATCCTGCGTATCGTGGATTCTAAGGAGCCAGCCGGCCACTCCAAGCCACAGGACCCCAAACACAAACAACGGCGCTTTTCCCTGGAAAACAAAACTCGCCTGCCAACTTTTTGATGGCAGATTGCAGGAACCACTTGGTACTATCAAATCAGCCCAACTTGGCACTGGTTCCACCATGGGTCCGGTAATCATCCTGCCTATCGTAGCTTTTCAGGAGCCAGCCGGTCACTTCCAGCCATAGGCCCCAGACACAAAGCACTGGGGGTTTCCCTGGCAAACAAAAGTATGCTACCCCGCTTCAGGATGGCAGATTGCAGGAGCCACTTTGCACCATCAAACCAGCCCGACTTGGCACTGGTGCCACCTCTGGTCTGGGAACCATCCTGCGTATCGTGGATTCTAAGGAGCCAGCTGGCCACTCCCAGCCACAGTCCACCAAACACAAACAACGGCGCTTTTCCCTGGAAAACAAAACTGGCATGCCAACTTTTTAATGGCAGATTGCAGGAGCCACTTTGCACCATCAAACTAGCCCGACTTGGCACTGGTGCCACCTCTGGTCTGGGAACCATCCTGCGTATCGTGGATTCTAATTAGCCAGCCGGCCACTCCCAGCCACAGGCCCCCAAACACAAACAACGGCGCTTTTCCCTGGAAAACAAAACTCGCCTGCCAAATTTTTGATGGCAGATTGCAGGAACCACTTGGTACTATCAAACCAGCCCAACTTGGCACTGGTTCCACCATGGGTCTGGTAATCATCCTGCCTATCGTAGCTTTTCAGGAGCCAGCCGGTCACTTCCAGCCATAGGCCCCAGACACAAAGCACTGGGGGTTTCCCTGGCAAACAAAAGTATGCTACCCCGCTTCAGGATGGCAGATTGGAGGAGCCACTTTGCACCATCAAACCAGCCCGACTTGGCACTGGTGCCACCTCTGGTCTGGGAACCATCCTGCGTATAGTGGATTCTAAGGAGCCAGCTGGCCACTCCCAGCCACAGTCCACCAAACACAAACAACGGCGCTTTTCCCTGGAAAACAAAACTGGCATGCCAACTTTTTAATGGCAGATTGAAGGAGCCACTTTGCACCATCAAACTAGCCCGACTTGGCACTGGTGCCACCTCTGGTCTGGGAACCATCCTGCGTATCGTGGATTCTAATTAGCCAGCCGGCCACTCCCAGCCACAGGCCCCCAAACAAAAACAACGGCGCTTTTCCCTGGAAAACAAAACTCGCCTGCAAACTTTTTCATGGCAGATTGCAGGAGCCACTTTGCACCATCAAACCAGCCCGACTTGGCACTGGTGCCACCTCTGGTCTGGGAACCATCCTGCGTATCGTGGATTCTAAGGAGCCAGCCGGCCACTCCCAGCCACAGGCCCCCGAACACAAACAACGGCGCTTTTCCCTGGAAAAAAAAACTCGCCTGCCAACTTTTTGATGGCAGATTGCAGGAGCCACTTGGTACTATCAAACCAGCCCAACTTGGCACTGGTGCCACCATGGGTCTGGTCACCATCCTGCCTGTCGTAGCTTTTCAGGAGCCAGCCGGGCAGTCCCACCCATAGGCCCCCAGACAAAAACCTCGGCCCGTTTCCCTGGCAAACAAATGTAAGCTACCCCGCTTCTGGATGGCAGATTGCAGGAGCCACTTTGCACCATCAAACTAGCCTGACTTGGTACTGGTGCCACCTCTGGTCTGGGAACCATCCTGCGTATCGTGGATTCTAAGGAGCCAGCCGGCCACTCCCAGCCACAGGCCACCAAAAAAAATCAACGGCACTTTTCCCTGGAAAACAAAACTCGCCTGCCAACTTTTTGATGGCAGATTGCAGGAGTCACTTGATACTATCAAATCAGCCCAACTTGGCACTGGTGCCACCATGGGTCTGGTCACCATCCTGCCTATCGTAGCTTTTCAGGAGCCAGCCGGTCACTCCCAGCCATAGGCCCCCAGACACAAACCTCGGCCCGTTTCCCTGGCAAACAAAAGTAAGCTGCCCTGCGTCTGGATGGCAGATTGCAGGAGCCACTTGGTACTATCAAACCAGCCCGACTTGGAACTGGTGCCACCTCTGGTCTGGGAACCATCCTGCGTATCGTGGATTCTAAGGAGCCAGCCGGCCACTCCCAGCCACAGTCCACCAAACACAAACAACGGCACTTTTCCCTGGAAAACAAAACTCGCCTGCCAACTTTTTCATGGCAGATTGCAGGAGCCACTTTGCACCATCAAACTAGCCCGACTTGGCACTGGTGCCACCATGGTCTGGTAACCATCATGCGTATCGTGGATTCTAATTAGCCAGCCGGCTACTCCCAGCCTTAGGCCCCCAAACACAAACAACGGCGCTTTCCCCTGGAAAACAAAACTCGCCTGCCAACTTTTTGATGGCAGATTGCAGGAGCCGCTTGGTACTATCAAATCAGCCCAACGTGGCACTGGTGCCACCATGAGTCTGGTAACCATCCTGCCTATCGTAGCTTTTCAGGAGCCAGCCAGTCACTCCCAGCCATAGGCCCCCAAACAAAAACCTCGGCCCGTTTCCCTTGCCAACAAAAGTAAGCTGCCCCGCTTCTGGATGGCAGATTGCAGGAGCCACTTGGTACTATCAAACAAGCCCGACTTGGAACTGGTGCCACCTCTGGTCTGGGAACCATCCTGCGTATCGTGGATTCTAAGGAGCCAGCCGGACACTCCCAGCCACAGGCCACCAAAAAAAATCAACGGCACTTTTCCCTGGAAAACAAAACTCGCCTTCCAAATTTTTGATGGCAGATTGCAGGAGCCGCTTGATACTATCAAATCAGCCCAACTTGGCACTGGTGCCACCATGGGTCTGGTAACCATCCTGCCTATCGTAGCTTTTCAGGAGCCAGCCGGTCACTCCCAGCCATAGGCCCCCAGACACAAACCTCGGCCCGTTTCCCTGGCAAACAAAAGTAAGCTGCCCCGCTTCTGGATGGCAGATTGCAGGAGCCACTTGGTACTATCAAACAAGCCCGACTTGGAACTGGTGCCACCTCTGGTCTGGGAACCATCCTGCGTATCGTGGATTCTAATTAGCCAGCCGGCCACTCCCAGCCACAGTCCACCAAACACAACCAACAGCACTTTTCCCTGGAGAACAAAACTCGCCTGCTAACTTTTTCATGGCAGATTGCAGGAGCCACTTTGCACCATCAAACTAGCCCGACATGGCACTGGTGCCACCATGGGTCTGGTAACCATCCTGCGTATCGTGGATTCTAATTAGCCAGCCGGCCACTCCCAGCCATAGGCCCCCAAACACAAACAACGGCGCTTTTCCCTGGAAAACAAAACTCGCCTGCCAACTTTTTGATGGCAGATTGCAGGAGCCGCCTGGTACTATCAAATCAGCCCAACGTGGCACTGGTGCCACCATGAGTCTGGTAACCATCCTGCCTATCGTAGCTTTTCAGGAGCCAGCCAGTCACTCCCAGCCATAGGCCCCCAGACACAAACCTCGGCCCGTTTCCCTGGCAAACAAAAGTAAGCTGCCCCGCTTCTGGATGGCAGATTGCAGGAGCCACTTTGTGGTATCCAACCAGCCCAACTTGGCACTGGTGCCACCTCTGGTCTGGGAACCATCCTGCGTATCGTGGATTCTAAGGAGCCAGCCGGCCACTCCCAGCCACAGGCCCCCAAACACAAACAACGGCGCTTTTCCCTGGAAAACAAAACTCTCCTGCCAACTTTTTGATGGCAGGTTGCAGGAACCACTTGGTAATATCAAACCAGCCCAACTTGGCACTGGTTCCACCATGGGTCTGGTAATCATCCTGCCTATTGTAGCTTTTCAGGAGCCAGCCGGTCACTTCCAGCCATAGGCCCCAGACACAAAGCACTGGGGGTTTCCCAGGCAAACAAAAGTATGCTACCCCGCTTCAGGATGGCAGATTGCAGGAGCCACTTTGCACCATCAAACCAGCCCGACTTGGCACTGGTGCCACCTCTGGTCTGGGAACCATCCTGCCTATCGTGGATTCTAAGGAGTCAGCCGGCCACTCCCAGCCACAGTCCACCAAACACAAACAACGGCGCTTTTCCCTGGAAAACAAAACTGGCATGCCAACTTTTTAATGGCAGATTGCAGGAGCCACTTTGCACCATCAAACTAGCCCGACTTGGCCCTGGTGCCACCTCTGGTCTGGGAACCATCCTGCGTATCGTGGATTCTAATTAGCCAGCCGGCCACTCCCAGCCACAGGCCCCCAAACACAAACAACGGCGCTTTTCCCTGGAAAACAAAACTCTCCTGCCAACTTTTTGATGGCAGGTTGCAGGAACCACTTGGTACTATCAAACCAGCCCAACTTGGCACTGGTTCCACCATGGGTCTGGTAATCATCCTGCCTATCGTAGCTTTTCAGGAGCCAGCCGGTCACTTCCAGCCACAGGCCCCAGACACAAAGCACTGGGGGTTTCCCTGGCAAACAAAAGTATGCTACCCCGCTTCAGGATGGCAGATTGCAGGAGCCACTTTGCACCATCAAACCAGCCCGACTTGGCACTGGTGCCACCTCTGGTCTGGGAACCATCCTGCGTATAGTGGATTCTAAGGAGCCAGCTGGCCACTCCCAGCCACAGTCCACCAAACACAAACAACGGCGCTTTTCCCTGGAAAACAAAACTGGCATGCCAACATTTTAATGGCAGATTGCAGGAGCCACTTTGCACCATCAAACTAGCCCGACTTGGCACTGGTGCCACCTCTGGTCTGGGAACCATCCTGCGTATCGTGGATTCTAATTAGCCAGCCGGCCACTCCCAGCCACAGGCCCCCAAACACAAACAACGGCGCTTTTCCCTGGAAAACAAAACTCGCCTGCCAACTTTTTGATGGCAGATTGCAGGAGCCACGTTGCACCATCAAACCAGCCCGACTTGGCACTGGTGCCACCTCTGGTCTGGGAACCATGCTGCGTATCGTGGATTCTAAGGAGTCAGCCGGCCACTCCCAGCCACAGTCCACCAAACACAAACAACGGCGCTTTTCCCTGGAAAAAAAAACTCGCCTGCCAACTTTTTGATGGCAGATTGCAGGAGCCACTTGGTACTATCAAACCAGCCCAACTTGGCACTGGTGCCATCATGGGTCTGGTCACCATCCTGCCTGTCGTAGCTTTTCAGGAGCCAGCCGGGCAGTCCTACCCATAGGCCCCCTGACAAAAACCTCGGCCCGTTTCCCTGGCAAACAAAAGTAAGCTACCCCGCTTCTGGATGGCAGATTGCAGGAGCCACTTTGCACCATCAAACTAGCCTGACTTGGCACTGGTGCCACCTCTGGTCTGGGAACCATCCTGCGTATCGTGGATTCTAAGGAGCCAGCCGGCCACTCCCAGCCACAAGCCCCCAAACACAAACAACGACAATTTTCCCTGGAAAACAAAACTCGCCTGCCAACTTTTTGATGGCAGATTGCAGGAGCCGCTTGATACTATCAAATCAGCCCAACTTGGCACTGGTGCCACAATGAGTCTGGTAACCATCCTGCCTATCGTAGCTTTTCAGGAGCCAGCCGGTCACTCCCAGCCATAGGCCCCCAGACACAAACCTCGGCCCGTTTCCCTGGCAAACAAAAGTAAGCTGCCCCACTTCTGGATGGCAGATTGCAGGAGCCACTTGGTACTATCAAACCAGCCCGACTTGGAACTGGTGCCACCTCTGGTCTGGGAACCATCCTGCGTATCGTGGATTCTAAGGAGCCAGCCGGCCACTCCCAGCCACAGTCCACCAAACACAAACAACGGCACTTTTCCCTGGAAAACAAAACTCGCCTGCCAACTTTTTCATGGCAGATTGCAGGAGCCACTTTGCACCATCAAACTAGCCCGACTTGGCACTGGTGCCACCATGGTCTGGGAACCATCCTGCATATCGTGGATTCTAATTAGCCGGCCGGCCACTCCCAGCCATAGGCCCCCAAACACAAACAACGGCGCTTTCCCCTGGAAAACAAAACTCGCCTGCCAACTTTTTGATGGCAGATTGCAGGAGCCGCTTGGTACTATCAAATCAGCCCAACGTGGCACTGGTGCCACCATGAGTCTGATAAACATCCTGCCTATCGTAGCTTTTCAGGAGCCAGCCAGTCACTCCCAGCCATAGGCCCCCAGACAAAAACCTCGGCCCGTTTCCCTTGCAAACAAAAGTCAGCTGCCCCGCTTCTGGATGGCAGATTGCAGGAGCCACTTGGTACTATCAAACAAGCCCGACTTGGAACTGGTGCCACCTCTGGTCTGGGAACCATCCTGCGTATCGTGGATTCTAAGGAGCCAGCCGGCCACTCCCAGCCACAGGCCACCAAAGAAAATCAACGGCATTTTTCGCTGGAAAACAAAACTCGCCTGCCAACTTTTTGATGGCAGATTGCAGGAGCCGCTTGATACTATCAAATCAGCCCAACTTGGCACTGGTGCCACCATGGGTCTGGTAACCATCTTGCCTATCGTAGCTTTTCAGGAGCCAGCCGGTCACTCCCAGCCTTAGGCCCCCAGACACAAACCTCGGCCCGTTTCCCTGGCAAACAGAAGTAAGCTGCCCCGCTTCTGGATGGCAGATTGCAGGAGCCGCTTGGTACTATCAAACCAGCCCGACTTGGAACTGGTGCCACCTCTGGTCTGGGAACCATCCTGCGTATCGTGGATTCTAAGGAGCCAGCCGGCCACTCCCAGCCACAGTCCACCAAACACAAACAACGGCACTTTTCCCTGGAAAACAAAACTCGCCTGCTAACTTTTTCATGGCAGATTGCAGGAGCCACTTTGCACCATCAAACTAGCCCGACTTGGCAGTGGTGCCACCTCTGGTCTGGGAACCATCCTGTGTATCGTGGATTCTAATTAGCCAGCCGGCCACTCCCAGCCATAGGCCCCCAAACACAAACAACGGCGCTTTTCCCTGGAAAACAAAACTCGCCTGCCAACTTTTTGATGGCAGATTGCAGGAGCCGCTTGGTACTATCAAATCAGCCCAACGTGGCACTGGTGCCACCATGAGTCTGGTAACCATCCTGCCTATCGTAGCTTTTCAGGAGCCAGCCAATCACTCCCAGCCATAGGCCCCCAGACAAAAACCTCGGCCCGTTTCCCTTGCAAACAAAAGTAAGCTGCCCCGCTTCTGGATGGCAGATTGCAGGAGCCACTTGGTACTATCAAACAAGCCCGACTTGGAACTGGTGCCACCTCTGGTCTGGGAACCATCCTGCGTATCGTGGATTCTAAGGAGCCAGCCGGCCACTCCCAGCCACAGGCCACCAAAAAAAATCAACGGCACTTTTCCCTGGAAAACAAAACTCGCCTGCCAACTTTTTGATGGCAGATTGCAGGAGCCGCTTGATACTATCAAATCAGCCCAACTTGGCACTGGTGCCACCATGGGTCTGGTAACCATCCTGCCTATCGTAGCTTTTCAGGAGCCAGCCGGTCACTCCCAGCCATAGGCCCCCAGACACAAACCTCGGCCCGTTTCCCTGGCAAACAAAAGTAAGCTGCCCCGCTTCTGGATGGCAGATTGCAGGAGCCACTTGGTACTATCAAACCAGCCCGACTTGGAACTGGTGCCACCTCTGGTCTGGGAACCATCCTGCGTATCGTGGATTCTAAGGAGCCAGCCGGCCACTCCCAGCCACAGGACCCCAAACACAAACAACGGCGCTTTTCCCTGGAAAACAAAACTGGCCTGCCAACTTTTTGATGGCAGATTGCAGGAACCACTTGGTACTATCAAACCAGGCCAAGTTGGCACTGGTTCCACCATGGGTCTGGTAACCATCCTGCGTATCGTGGATTCTAATTAGCCAGCCGGCCACTCCCAGCCACAGGCCCCCAAACACAAACAACGGCGCTTTTCCCTGGAAAACAAAACTCGTCTGCCAACATTTTGATGGCAGATTGCAGGAGCCACTTTGCACCATCAAACCAGCCCGACTTGGCACTGGTGCCACCTCTGGTCTGGGAAACATCCTGCGTATCGTGGATTCTAAGGAGCCAGCCGGCCACTCCCAGCCACAGGCCCTCAAACAAAAACAACGGCGCTTTTCCCTGGAAAACAAAACTCGCCTGCCAACTTTTTGATGGCAGATTGCAGGAGCCACTTGGTACTATCAAAGCAGCCCGACTTGGAACTGGTGCCACCTCTGGTCTGGGAACCATCCTGCGTATCGTGGATTCTAAGGAGCCAGCCGGCCACTCCCAGCCACAGGCCACCAAAAAAAATCAACGGCACTTTTCCCTGGAAAACAAAACTCGCCTGCCAACTTTTTGATGGCAGATTGCAGGAGCCGCTTGATACTATCAAATCAGCCCAACTTGGCACTGGTGCCACCTCTGGTCTGGTAACCATCCTGCCTATCGTAGCTTTTCAGGAGCCAGCCGGTCACTCCCAGCCATAGGCCCCCAGACACAAACATCGGCCCGTTTCCCTGGCAAACAAAAGTAAGCTGCCCCGCTTCTGGATGGCAGATTGCAGGAGCCACTTGGTACTATCAAACCAGCCCGACTTGGCAATGGTGCCACCTCTGGTCTGGGAACCATCCTGCGTATCGTGGATTCTAATTAGCCAGCCGGTCACTCCCAGCCATAGGCCCCCAAACACAAACAACGGCGCTTTCTCCTGGAAAACAAAACTCACCTGCCAACTTTTTGATGGCAGATTGCAGGAGCCGCTTGGTACTATCAAATCAGCCCAACGTGGCACTGGTGCCACCATGAGTCTGGTAACCATCCTGCCTATCGTAGCTTTTCAGGAGCCAGCCAGTCACTCCCAGCCATAGGCCCCAAGACAAAAACCTTGGCGCGTTTCCCTTGCAAACAAAAGCAAGCTGCCCCGCTTCTGGATGGCAGATTGCAGGAGCCACTTGGTACTATCAAACCAGCCCGACTTGGAACTGGTGCCACCTCTGGTCTGGGAACCATCCTGCGTATCGTGGATTCTAAGGAGCCAGCCGGCCACTCCCAGCCACAGTCCACCAAACACAAACAACGGCACTTTTCCCTGGAAAACAAAACTCGCCTGCCAAATTTTGATGGCAGATTGCAGGAGCCGCTTGATACTATCAAATCAGCCCAACTTGGCACTGGTGCCACCATGGGTCTGGTAACCATCGTGCCTATCGTAGCTTTTCAGGAGCCAGCCGGTCACTCCCAGCCATAGGCCCCCAGACACAAACCTCGGCCCGTTTCCCTTGCAAACAAAAGTAAGCTGCCCCGCTTCTGGATGGCAGATTGCAGGAGCCACTTGGTACTATCAAACCAGCACGACTTGGCACTGGTGCCACCTCTGGTCTGGGAACCATCCTGCGTATCGTGGATTCTAAGGAGCCAGCCGGCCACTCCCAGCCACAGTCCACCAAACACAAACAACGGCACTTTTCCCTGGAAAACAAAACTCGCCTGCTAACTTTTTCATGGCAGATTGCAGGAGACACTTTGCACCATCAAACTAGCCCTACATGGCACTGGTGCCACCTCTGGTCTGGGAACCATCCTGCGTATCGTGGATTCTAATTAGCCAGCCGGCCACTCCCAGCCATAGGCCCCCAAACAAAAACAACGGCGCTTTTCCCTGGAAAACAAAATTTGCCTGCCAACTTTTTGATGGCAGATTGCAGGAACCACTTGGTACTATCAAACCAGCCCAACTTGGCACTGGTTCCACCATGGGTCTGGTAACCATCCTGCCTATCGTAGCTTTTCAGGAGCCAGCCGGTCACTTCCAGCCATAGGCCCCAGACACAAAGCACTGGGGGTTTCCCTGGCAAACAAAAGTATGCTACCCCGCTTCAGGATGGCAGATTGGAGGAGCCACTTTGCACCATCAAACCAGCCCGACTTGGCACTGGTGCCACCTCTGCTCTGGGAACCATCCTGCGTATCGTGGATTCTAATTAGCCAGCCGGCCACTCCCAGCCACAGACCCCCAAACACAAACAACGGCGCTTTTCCCTGGAAAATAAAAGTCGCCTGCCAACATTTTGATGGCAGATTGCAGGAGCCACTTTGCACCATCAAACTAGCCTGACTTGGCACTGGTGCCACCTCTGGTCTGGGAACCATCCTGCGTATCGTGGATTCTAAGGAGCCAGCCGGCCACTCCCCGGCACAGGCCACCAAAAAAAATCAACGGCACTTTTCCCTGGAAAACAAAACTCGCCTGCCAAATTTTGATGGCAGATTGCAGGAGCCGCTTGGTACTATCAAATCAGCCCAACTTGGCACTGGTGCCACCATGGGTCTGGTAACCATCCTGCCTATCGTAGCTTTTCAGGAGCCAGCCGGTCACTCCCAGCCATAGGCCCCCAGACACAAACCTCGGCCCGTTTCCCTGGCAAACAAAAGTAAGCTGCCCCGCTTGTGGATGGCAGATTGCAGGAGCCACTTGGTACTATCAAACCAGCCCGACTTGGAACTGGTGCCACCTCTGGTCTGGGAACCATCCTGCGTATCGTGGATTCTAAGGAGCCAGCCGGCCACTCCCAGCCACAGTCCACCAAACACAAACAACGGCACTTTTCCCTGGAAAACAAAACTCGCCTGCCAACTTTTTCATGGCAGATTGCAGGAGCCACTTTGCACCATCAAACTAGCCCGACTTGGCACTGGTGCCACCATGGTCTGGGAACCATCCTGCGTATCGTGGATTCTAATTAGCCAGCCGGCCACTCCCAGCCATAGGCCCCCAAACACAAACAACGGCGCTTTCCCCTGGAAAACAAAACTCGCCTGCCAACTTTTTGATGGCAGATTGCAGGAGCCGCTTGGTACTATCAAATCAGCCCAACGTGGCACTGGTGCCACCATGAGTCTGGTAACCATCCTGCCTATCGTAGCTTTTCAGGAGCCAGCCAGTCACTCCCAGCCATAGGCCCCCAGACAAAAACCTCGGCCCGTTTCCCTTGCCAACAAAAGTAAGCTGCCCCGCTTCTGGATGGCAGATTGCAGGAGCCACTTGGTACTATCAAACAAGCCCGACTTGGAACTGGTGCCACCTCTGGTCTGGGAACCATCCTGCGTATCGTGGATTCTAAGGAGCCAGCCGGCCACTCCCAGCCCCAGGCCACCAAAAAAAATCAACGGCACTTTTCCCTGGAAAACAAAACTGGCCTGCCAACATTTGATGGCAGATTGCAGGAGCCGCTTGGTACTATCAAATCAGCCCAACTTGGCACTGGTGCCACCATGGGTCTGGTAACCATCCTGCCTATCGTAGCTTTTCAGGAGCCAGCCGGTCACTCCCAGCCATAGGCCCCCAGACACAAACCTCGGCTCGTTTCCCTGGCAAACAAAAGTAAGCTGCCCCGCTTCTGGATGGCAGATTGCAGGAGCCACTTGGTACTATCAAACCAGCCCGACTTGGAACTGGTGCCACCTCTGGTCTGGGAACCATCCTGCGTATCGTGGATTCTAAGGAGCCAGCCGGCCACTCCCAGCCACAGTCCACCAAACACAAACAACGGCACTTTTCCCTGGAAAACAAAACTGGCCTGCCAACTTTTTCATGGCAGATTGCAGGAGCCACTTTGCATCATCAAACTAGCCCGACTTGGCACTGGTGCCACCATGGTCTGGGAACCATCCTGTGTATCGTGGATTCTAATTAGCCAGCCGGCCACTCCCAGCCATAGGCCCCCAAACACAAACAACGGCGCTTTCCCCTGGAAAACAAAACTCGCCTGCCAACTTTTTGATGGCAGATTGCAGGAGCCGCTTGGTACTATCAAATCAGCCCAACGTGGCACTGGTGCCACCATGAGTCTGGTAACCATCCTGCCTATCGTAGCTTTTCAGGAGCCAGCCAGTCACTCCCAGCCATAGGCCCCCAGACAAAAACCTCGGCCCGTTTCCCTTGCCAACAAAAGTAAGCTGCCCCGCTTCTGGATGGCAGATTGCAGGAGCCACTTGGTACTATCAAACAAGCCCGACTTGGAACTGGTGCCACCTCTGGTCTGGGAACCATCCTGCGTATCGTGGATTCTAAGGAGCCAGCCGGCCACTCCCAGCCCCAAGCCACGAAAAAAAATCAACGGCACTTTTCCCTGGAAAACAAATCTGGCCTGCCAACTTTTTGATGGCAGATTGCAGGAGCCGCTTGGTAATATCAAATCAGCCCAACTTGGCACTGGTGCCACCATGGGTCTGGTAACCATCCTGCCTATCGTAGCTTTTCAGGAGCCAGCCGGTCACTCCCAGCCATAGGCCCCCAGACACAAACCTCGGCCCGTTTCCCTGGCAAACAAAAGTAAGCTGCCCCGCTTCTGGATGGCAGATTGCAGGAGCCACTTGGTACTATCAAACAAGCCCGACTTGGAATTGGTGCCACCTCTGGTCTGGGAACCATCCTGCGTATCGTGGATTCTAAGGAGCCAGCCGGCCACTCCCAGCCACAGTCCACCAAACAAAATCAACGGCACTTTTCCCTGGAAAACAAAACTCGCCTGCCAACTTTTTGATGGCAGATTGCAGGAACCACTTGGTACTATCAAACCAGCCCAACTTGGCACTGGTTCCACCATGGGTCTGGTAATCATCCTGCCTATCGTAGCTTTTCAGGAGCCAGCCGGTCATTTCCAGCCATAGGCCCCAGACAAAAAGCACTGGGGGTTTCCCTGGCAAACAAAAGTATGCTACCCCGCTTCAGGATGGCAGATTGCAGGAGCCACTTTGCACCATCAAACCTGCCCGACTTGGCACTGGTGCCACCTCTGGTCTGGGAACCATCCTGCGTATCGTGGATTATAAGGAGACAGCCGGCCACTCCCAGCCACAGGCCCCCAAACACAAACAACGGCGCTTTTCCCTGGAAAACAAAACTGGCCTGCTAACTTTTTAATGGCAGATTGCAGGAGCCACTTTGCACCATCAAACTAGCCCGACTTGGCACTGGTGCCACCTCTGGTCTGGGAACCATCATGCGTATCGTGGATTCTAATTAGCCAGCCGGCCACTCCCAGCCACAGTCCCCCAAACACAAACAACGGCGCTTTTCCCTGGAAAACAAAACTTGCCTGCCAACATTTTTATGGCAGATTGCAGGAGCCACTTTGCACCATCAAACCAGCCCGACTTGGCACTGGTGCCAACATGGGTCTGGTAACCGTCCTGCCTATCGTAGCTTTACAGGAGCCAGCCGGTCACTCCCAGCCATAGGCCCCCAGACACAAACCTCGGCCCGTTTCCCTGGCAAACAAAAGTAAGCTACCCCGCTTCTGGATGCCAGATTGCAGGAACCACTTTGCACCATCAAACTAGCACGACTTGGCACTGGTGCCACCATGGTCTGGGAACCATCCTGCGTATCGTGGATTCTAATTAGCCAGCCGGCCACTCCCAGCCATAGGCACCCAAACACAAACAATGGCGCTTTCCCCTGGAAAACAAAACTCGCCTGCCAACTTTTTGATGGCAGATTGCAGGAGCCGCTTGGTACTATCAAATCAGCCCAACGTGGCACTGGTGCCACCATGAGTCTGGTAACCATCCTGCCTATCATAGCTTTTCAGGAACCAGCCAGTCACTCCCAGCCATAGGCCCCAAGACAAAAACCTCGGCCCGTTTCCCTTGCCAACAAAAGTAAGCTGCCCCGCTTCTGGATGGCAGATTGCAGGAGCCACTTGGTACTATCAAACAAGCCCGACTTGGAACTGGTGCCACCTCTGGTCTGGGAACCATCCTGCGTATCGTGGATTCTAAGGAGCCAGCCGGCCACTCCCAGCCACAGGACCCCAAACACAAACAACGGCACTTTTCCCTGGAAAACAAAACTCGCCTGCCAAATTTTGATGGCAGATTGCAGGAGCCGCTTGATACTATCAAATCAGCCCAACTTGGCACTGGTGCCACCATGGGTGTGGAAACCATCCTGCCTATCGTAGCTTTTCAGGAGCCAGCCGGTCACTCCCAGCCATAGGCCCCAAGACACAAACCTAGGCCCGTTTCCCTTGCAAACAAAAGTAAGCTGCCCCGCTTCTGGATGGCAGATTGCAGGAGCCACTTGGTAATATCAAACCAGCCCGACTTGGATCTGGTGCCACCTCTGGTCTGGGAACCATCCTGCGTATCGTGGATTCTAACGAGCCAGCCGGCCACTCCCAGCCACAGGCCCCCAAACACAAACAACGGCACTTTTCCCTGGAAAACAAAACTCGCCTGCCAACTTTTTCATGGCAGATTGCAGGAGCCACTTTGCACCATCAAACTAGCCCGACATGGCACTGGTGCCACCTCTGGTCTGGGAACCATCCTGCGTATCGTGGATTCTAATTAGCCAGCCGGCCACTCCCAGCCATAGGCCCCCAAACACAAACAACGGCACTTTTCCCTGGAAAACAAAACTCGCCTGCCAACTTTTTGATGGCAAATTGCAGGAGCCGCTTGGTACTATCAAATCAGCCCAACGTGGCCCTGGTGCCACCATGAGTCTGGTAACCATCCTGCCTATCGTAGCTTTTCAGGAGCCAGCCAGTCACTCCCAGCCATAGGCCCCCAGACACAATCCTCGGCCCGTTTCCCTGGCAAACAAAATTAAGCTGCCCCGATCCTGGATGGCAGATTGCAGGAGCTATTTAGTACTATCAAACCAGCCCGACTTGGCACTGGTGCCACCTTGGCTCTGGGAACCATCCTGCCTATTGTTTATTTTCAGGGGTCAGCCGGCCACTCTCAGCCATTTGCCCTCAAACACAAACCACGGCCCTTTTCTCTGGCAAACAAAACTCAACTGCCCCTCTTCTGGATGGCAAATTGCAGGACGCACTTGGTACTACAAAAACAGCACAACTTGGCACTGGTGCCACATGGGTCTGGTCACCATCCTGCGTATCGAGCATTTTAAGAAGCCAGCCGGCCACTCCCAGCCATATGCCCCCAAAAAAAAACCACGGCCCTTTTCTCTGGCAAACAAAACTCAGCTGCCCCGCTTCTGGATGGCAGATTGCAGGAGCCACTTTGCACCATCAAACCAGCCTGACTTGGCACTGGTGCCACCTCTGGTCTGGGAACCATCCTGCGTATCGTGGATTATAAGGAGCCAGCTGGCCACACCCAGCCACAGGCCAACAAAAAAAATTAACGGCACTTTTCCCTGGAAAACAAAATTCGCCTGCCAACTTTTTGATGACAGATTGCTGGAGCCGCTTGATACTATCAAATCAGCCCAACTTGGCACTGGTGCCACCATGGGTCTGGTAACCATCCTGCCTATCGTAGCTTTTCAGGAGCCAGCCAGTCACTCCCAGCCATAAGCCTGCAGACACAAACCTCGGCCCGTTTCCCTCTCAAACAAAAGTAAGCTGCCCCGCTTCTGGATGGCAGATTGCAGGAGCCACTTGGTACTATCAAACCAGCCCGACTTGGAACTGGTGCCACCTCTGGTCTGGGAACCATGCTGCGTATCGTGGATTCTAAGGAGCCAGCCGGCCACTCCCAGCCACAGTCCACCAAACACAAACAACGGCACTTTTCCCTGGAAAACAAAACTCGCCTGCTAACTTTTTCATGGCAGATTGCAGGAGCCACTTTGCACCATCAAACTAGCCCGACATGGCACTGGTGCCACCTCTGGTCTGGGAACCATCCTGCGTATCGTGGATTCTAATTAGCCAGCCGGCCACTCCCAGCCATAGGCCCCCAAACACAAACAACGGCGCTTTTCCCTGGAAAACAAAACTCGCCTGCCAACTTTTTGATGGCAGATTGCAGGAGCCGCTTGGTACTATCAAATCAGCCCAACGTGGCCCTGGTGCCACCATGAGTCTGGTAACCATCCTGCCTATCGCAGCTTTTCAGGAGCCAGCCGGTCAGTTCCAGCCATAGGCCCCCAGACACAAACCTCGGCCCGTTTCCCTGGCAAACAAAAGTAAGCTACCCCGCTTCTGGATGGCAGATTGCAGGAGCCACTTTGCACCATCAAAATAGCCCGACTTGGCACTGGTGCCCCCATGGTCTGGGAACCATCCTGCGTATCGTGGATTCTAATTAGCCAGCCGGCCACTCCCAGCCATAGGCACCCAAACAAAAATAATGGCGCTTTCCCCTGGAAAACAAAACTCGCCTGCCAACTTTTTGATGGCAGATTGCAGGAGCCGCTTGGTACTATCAAATCAGCCCAACGTGGCACTGGTGCCACCATGAGTCTGGTAACCATCCTGCCTATCGTAGCTTTTCAGGAGCCAGCCAGTCACTCCCAGCCATAGGCCCCCAGACAAAAACCTCGGCCCGTTTCCCTTGCCATCAAAAGTAAGCTGCCCCGCTTCTGGATGGCAGATTGCAGGAGCCACTTGGTACTATCAAACAAGCCCGACTTGGAACTGGTGCCACCTCTGGTCTGGGAACCATCCTGCGTATCGTGGATTCTAAGGAGCCAGCCGGCCACTCCCAGCCACAGGCCACCAAAAAAAATCAACGGCACTTTTCCCTGGAAAACAAAACTCGCCTGCCAAATTTTGATGGCAGATTGCAGGAGCCGCTTGATACTATCAAATCAGCCCAACATGGCACTGGTGCCACCATGGGTCTGGAAACCATCCTGCCTATCGTAGCTTTTCAGGAGCCAGCCGGTCACTCCCAGCCATAGGCCCCCAGACACAAACCTAGGCCCGTTTCCCTTGCAAACAAAAGTAAGCTGCCCCGCTTCTGGATGGCAGATTGCAGGAGCCACTTGGTACTATCAAACCAGCCCGACTTGGAACTGGTGCCACCTCTGGTCTGGGAACCATCCTGCGTATCGTGGATTCTAAGGAGCCAGCCGGCCACTCCCAGCCACAGGCCCCCAAACACAAACAACGGCACTTTTCCCTGGAAAACCAAACTCGCCTGCAAACTTTTTCATGGCAGATTGCAGGAGCCACTTTGCACCAGCAAACTAGCCCGACATGGCACTGGTGCCACCTCTGGTCTGGGAACCATCCTGCGTATCGTGGATTCTAATTAGCCAGCCGGCCACTCCCAGCCATAGGCCCCCAAACACAAACAACGGCGCTTTTCCCTGGAAAACAAAACTCGCCTGCCAACTTTTTGATGGCAAATTGCAGGAGACGCTTGGTACTATCAAATCAGCCCAACGTGGCCCTGGTGCCACCATGAGTCTGGTAACCATCCTGCCTATCGTAGCTTTTCAGGAGCCAGCCAGTCACTCCCAGCCATAGGCCCCCAGACACAATCCTCGGCCCGTTTCCCTGGCAAACAAAATTAAGCTGCCCCGATCCTGGATGGCAGATTGCAGGAGCTATTTAGTACTATCAAACCAGCCCGACTTGGCACTGGTGCCACCTTGGCTCTGGGAACCATCCTGCCTATTGTTTATTTTCAGGGGTCAGCCGGCCACTCTCAGCCATTTGCCCTCAAACACAAACCACTGCCCTTTTCTCTGGCAAACAAAACTCAACTGCCCCTCTTCTGGATGGCAAATTGCAGGACGCACTTGGTACTACAAAAACAGCACAACTTGGCACTGGTGCCACATGGGTCTGGTCACCATCCTGCGTATCGAGCATTTTAATAAGCCAGCCGGCCACTCCCAGCCATATGCCCCCAAAAAAAAGCCACGGCCCTTTTCTCTGGCAAACAAAACTCAGCTGCCCCGCTTCTGGATGGCAGATTGCAGGAGCCACTTTGCACCATCAAACCAGCCTGACTTGGCACTGGTGCCACCTCTGGTCTGGGAACCATCCTGCGTATCGTGGATTATAAGGAGCCAGCTGGCCACTCCCAGCCACAGGCCACCAAAAAAAATTAACGGCACTTTTCCCTGGAAAACAAAACTCGCCTGCCAACTTTTTGATGACAGATTGCTGGAGCCGCTTGATACTATCAAATCAGCCCAACTTGGCACTGGTGCCACCATAGGTCTGGTAACCATCCTGCCTATCGTAGCTTTTCAGGAGCCAGCCAGTCACTCCCAGCCATAGGCCCCCAGACACAAACCTCGGCCCGTTTCCCTGGCAAACAAAAGTAAGCTGCCCCGCTTCTGGATGGCAGATTGCAGGAGCCACTTGGTACTATCAAACCAGCCCGACTTGGAACTGGTGCCACCTCTGGTCTGGGAACCATCCTGCGTATCGTGGATTCTAAGGAGCCAGCCGGCCACTCCCAGCCACAGTCCACCAAACACAAACAACGGCACTTTTCCCTGGAAAACAAAACTCGCCTGCTAACTTTTTCATGGCAGATTGCAGGAGCCACTTTGCACCATCAAACTAGCCCGACATGGCACTGGTGCCACCTCTGGTCTGGGAACCATCCTGCGTATCGTGGATTCTAATTAGCCAGCCGGCCACTCCCAGCCATAGGCCCCCAAACACAAACAACGGCGCTTTTCCCTGGAAAACAAAACTCGCCTGCCAACTTTTTGATGGCAGATTGCAGGAGCCGCTTGGTACTATCAAATCAGCCCAACGTGGCCCTGGTGCCACCATGAGTCTGGTAACCATCCTGCCTATCGTAGCTTTTCAGGAGCCAGCCAGTCACTCCCAGCCATAGGCCCCCAGACAAAAACCTCGGCCCGTTTCCCTTGCCAACAAAAGTAAGCTGCCCCGCTTCTGGATGGCAGATTGCAGGAGCCACTTGGTACTATCAAACAAGCCCGACTTGGAACTGGTGCCACCTCTGGTCTGGGAACCATCCTGCGTATCGTGGATTCTAAGGAGCCAGCCGGCCACTCCCAGCCACAGGCCACCAAAAAAAATCAACGGCACTTTTCCCTGGAAAACAAAACTCGCCTGCCAAATTTTGATGGCAGATTGCAGGAGCCGCTTGATACTATCAAATCAGCCCAACTTGGCACTGGTGCCACCATGGGTCTGGAAACCATCCTGCCTATCGTAGCTTTTCAGGAGCCAGCCGGTCACTCCCAGCCATAGGCCCCCAGACACAAACCTAGGCCCGTTTCCCTTGCAAACAAAAGTAAGCTGCCCCGCTTCTGGATGGCAGATTGCAGGAGCCACTTGGTACTATCAAACCAGCCCGACTTGGAACTGGTGCCACCTCTGGTCTGGGAACCATCCTGCGTATCGTGGATTCTAAGGAGCCAGCCGGCCACTCCCAGCCACAGGCCCCCAAACACAAACAACGGCACTTTTCCCTGGAAAACCAAACTCGCCTGCAAACTTTTTCATGGCAGATTGCAGGAGCCACTTTTCCCATCAAACTAGCCCGACTTGGCACTGGTGCCACCTCTGGTCTGGGAACCATCCTGCCTATGGTAGCTTTTCAGGAGCCAGCCGGTCTCTCCCAGCCATAGGCCCCCTAACACAAACAATGGCGCTTTCCCCTGGAAAACAAAACTCGCCTGCCAACTTTGTGATGGCAGATTGCAGGAGCCACTTGGTACTATCAAACCAGCCCAACGTGGCACTGGTGCCACCATGGGTCTGGTCACCATCCTGCCTATCGTAGCTTTTCAGGAGCCAGCCGGTCAGTCCCACCCATAGGCCCCCAGAAAAAACCTCGGCCCGTTTCCCTGGCAAACAAAAGTAAGCTACCCCGCTTCTGGATGGCAGATTGCAGGAGCCACTTTGCACCATCAAACTATCCCGACTTGGCACTGGTGCCACCTCTGGTCTGGGAACCATCCTGCGTATCGTGGATTCTAAGGAGCCAGCCGGCCACTCCCAGCCATATGCCCCCAAACACAAACAACGGCGCTTTTCCCTGGAAAACAAAACTCGCCTGCCAACATTTTGATGGAAGATTGCAGGAGCCACTTTGCACCATCAAACTAGCCCGACATGGCACTGGTGCCACCTCTGGTCTGGGAACCATCCTGCGTATCGTGGATTCTAATTAGCCAGCCGGCCACTCCCAGCCATAGGCCCCCAAACACAAGCAACGGCGCTTTTCCCTGGAAAACAAAACTCGCCTGCCAACTTTTTGATGGCAGATTGCAGGAGCTGCTTGGTACTATGAAATCAGCCCAACGTGGCACTGGTGCCACTATGAGTCTGGTAACCATCCTGCCGATCGTAGCTTTTCAGGAGTCAGCCAGTCACTCCCAGCCATAGGCCCCCAGACAAAAACCTCGGCCCGTTTCCCTGGCAAACAAAAGTAAGCTGCCCCGCTTCTGGATGGCAGATTGCAGGAGCCACTTGGTACTATCAAACAAGCCCGACTTGGAACTGGTACCACCTCTGGTCTGGGAACCATCCTGCGTATCGTGGATTCTAAGGAGCCAGCCGGCCACTCCCAGCCACAGGCCACCAAACAAAATCAACGGCACTTTTCCCTGGAAAACAAAACTCGCCTGCCAACTTTTTGATGGCAGATTGCAGGAGCCACTTTTCACCATCAAACTAGCCAGACTTGGCACTGGTGCCACCTCTGGTCTGGGAACCATCCTGCCTATCGTAGCTTTTCAGGAGCCAGCCGGTCACTCCCAGCCATAGGCCCCCAGACACAAACCTCGGCTCGTTTCCCTGGCAAACAAAATTAAGCTGCCCCGCTTCTGGATGGCAGATTGCAGGAGCTATTTAGTACTATCAAACCAGCCCGACTTGGCACTGGTGGCACCTTGGGTCTGGGAACCATCCTGACTATTGTTTATTTTCAGGGGTCAGCCGGCCACTCTCAGCCATATGCCCTCAAACACAAACCACGGCCCTTTTCTCTGGCAAACAAAACTCAACTGCCCCTCTTCTGGATGGCAAATTGCAGGACGCACTTGGTACTACAAAAACAGCACAACTTGGCACTGGTGCCACCTTGGGTCTGGTCACCATCCTGCGTATCGAGCATTTTAAGAAGCCAGCCGGCCACTCCCAGCCATATGCCCCCAAAAAAAAACCACGGCCCTTTTCTCTGGCAAACAAAACTCAGCTGCCCCGCTTCTGGATGGCAGATTGCAGGAGCCACATTGCACCATCAAACCAGCCCGACTTGGCACTGGTGCCACCTCTGGTCTGGGAACCATCCTGCGTATCGTGGATTATAAGGAGCCAGCTGGCCACTCCCAGCCACAGGCCACCAAAAATATCAACGGCACTTTTCCCTGGAAAACCAAACTCGCCTGCCAACTTTTTGATGACAGATTGCAGGAGCCGCTTGATACTATCAAATCAGCCCAACTTGGCACTGGTGCCACCATGGGTCTGATAACCATCCTGCCTATCGTAGCTTTTCAGGAGCCAGCCGGTCACTCCCAGCCATAGGCCCCCAGACACAAACCTCGGCCCGTTTCCCTGGCAAACAAAAGTAAGCTTCCCCTCTTCTGGATGGCAGATTACAGGACCTATTTAGTACTATCAAACCAGCCCGACTTGGCACTGGAGCCACCTTGGCTCTGGGAACCATCCTGCGTATCGTGGATTCGAAGGAGCCAGCCGGCCACTCCCAGCCACAGTCCACCAAACACAAACAACGGCACTTTTCCCTGGAAAACAAAAATCGCCTGCCAACTTTTTCATGGCAGATTGCAGGAGCCACTTTGCACCATTAAACTAGCCTGACTTGGCACTGGTGCCACCGTGGTCTGGGAACCATCCTGCGTATCGTGGATTCTAATTAGCCAGCCGGCCACTCCCAGCCATAGGCCCCCAAACACAAACAACGGCGCTTTCCCCTGGAAAACAAAACTCGCCTGCCAACTTTTTGATGGCAGATTGCAGGAGCCGCTTGGTACTATCAAATCAGCCCAACGTGGCCCTGGTGCCACCATGAGTCTGGTAACCACCCTGCCTATCGTAGCTTTACAGGAGCCAGCCGGTCACTTCCAGCCATAGGCCCCCAGACACAAACCTCGGCCCGTTTCCCTGGCAAACCAAAGTAAGCTGCCCCGCTTCTGGATGGCAGATTGCAGGAGCCACTTGGTACTATCAAACCAGCCCGACTTGGAACTGGTGCCACCTCTGGTCTGGGAACCATCCTGCGTATCGTGGATTCTAAGGAGCCAGCCGGCCACTCCCAGCCACAGGCCCCCAAACACAAACAACGGCACTTTTCCCTGGAAAACCAAACTCGCCTGCAAACTTTTTCATGGCAGATTGCAGGAGCCACTTTGCACCATCAAACTAGCCCGACATGGCACTGGTGCCACCTCTGGTCTGGGAACCATCCTGCGTATCGTGGATTCTAATTAGCCAGCCGGCCACTCCCAGCCATAGGCCCCCAAACACAAACAACGGCGCTTTTCCCTGGAAAACAAAACTCGCCAGCCAACTTTTTGATGGCAAATTGCAGGAGCCGCTTGGTACTATCAAATCAGCCCAACGTGGCCCTGGTGCCACCATGAGTCTGGTAACCATCCTGCCTATCGTAGCTTTTCAGGAGCCAGCCAGTCACTCCCAGCCATAGGCCCCCAGACACAATCCTCGGCCCGTTTCCCTGGCAAACAAAATTAAGCTGCCCCGATCCTGGATGGCAGATTGCAGGAGCTATTTAGTACTATCAAACCAGCCCGACTTGGCACTGGTGCCACCTTGGCTCTGGGAACCATCCTGCCTATTGTTTATTTTCAGGGGTCAGCCGGCCACTCTCAGCCATTTGCCCTCAAACACAAACCACGGCCCTTTTCTCTGGCAAACAAAACTCAACTGCCCCTCTTCTGGATGGCAAATTGCAGGACGCACTTGGTACTACAAAAACAGCACAACTTGGCACTGGTGCCACATGGGTCTGGTCACCATCCTGCGTATCGAGCATTTTAATAAGCCAGCCGGCCACTCCCAGCCATATGCCCCCAAAAAAAAGCCACGGCCCTTTTCTCTGGCAAACAAAACTCAGCTGCCCCGCTTCTGGATGGCAGATTGCAGGAGCCACTTTGCACCATCAAACCAGCCTGACTTGGCACTGGTGCCACCTCTGGTCTGGGAACCATCCTGCGTATCGTGGATTATAAGGAGCCAGCTGGCCACTCCCAGCCACAGGCCACCAAAAAAAATTAACGGCACTTTTCCCAGGAAAACAAAACTCGCCTGCCAACTTTTTGATGACAGATTGCTGGAGCCGCTTGATACTATCAAATCAGCCCAACTTGGCACTGGTGCCACCATGGGTCTGGTAACCATCCTGCCTATCGTAGCTTTTCAGGAGCCAGCCGGTCAGTCCCACCCATAGGCCCCCAGACACAAACCTCGGCCCGTTTCCCTCTCAAACAAAAGTAAGCTGCCCCGCTTCTGGATGGCAGATTGCAGGAGCCACTTGGTACTATCAAACCAGCCCGACTTGGAACTGGTGCCACCTCTGGTCTGGGAACCATCCTGCGTATCGTGGATTCTAAGGAGCCAGCCGGCCACTCCCAGCCACAGTCCACCAAACACAAACAACGGCACTTTTCCCTGGAAAACAAAACTCGCCTGCTAACTTTTTCATGGCAGATTGCAGGAGCCACTTTGCACCATCAAACTAGCCCGACTTGGCACTGGTGCCACCTCTGGTCTGGGAACCATCCTGCGTATCGTGGATTCTAAGGAGCCAGCCGGCCACTCCCAGCCATATGCCCCCAAACACAAACAACGGCGCTTTTCCCTGGAAAACAAAACTCGCCTGCCAACTTTGTGATGGCAGATTGCAGGAGCCACTTGGTACTATCAAACCAGCCCAACGTGGCACTGGTGCCACCATGGGTCTGGTCACCATCCTGCCTATCGTAGCTTTTCAGGAGCCAGCCGGTCAGTCCCACCCATAGGCCCCCAGAAAAAACCTCGGCCCGTTTCCCTGGCAAACAAAAGTAAGCTACCCCGCTTCTGGATGGCAGATTGCAGGAGCCACTTGGTACTATCAAACAAGCCCGACTTGGCACTGGTGCCACCTCTGGTCTGGGAACCATCCTGCGTATCGTGGATTCTAAGGAGCCAGCCGGCCACTCCCAGCCATATGCCCCCAAACACAAACAACGGCGCTTTTCCCTGGAAAACAAAACTCGCCTGCCAACATTTTGATGGAAGATTGCAGGAGCCGCTTTGCACCATCAAACTAGCCCGACTTGGCACTGGTGCCACCTCTGGTCTGGGAACCATCATGCGTATCGTGGATTCTAATTAGCCAGCCGGCCACTCCCAGCCATAGGCCCCCAAACACAAACAACGGCGCTTTTCCCTGGAAAACAAAACTCGCCTGCCAACTTTTTGATGGCAGATTGCAGGAGCTGCTTGGTACTATGAAATCAGCCCAACGTGGCCCTGGGGCCACTATGAGTCTGGTAACCATCCTGCCGATCGTAGCTTTTCAGGAGTCAGCCAGTCACTCCCAGCCATAGGCCCCCAGACAAAAACCTCGGCCCGTTTCCCTGGCAAACAAAAGTAAGCTGCCCCGCTTCTGGATGGCAGATTGCAGGAGCCACTTGGTACTATCAAACAAGCCCGACTTGGAACTGGTACCACCTCTGGTCTGGGAACCATCCTGCGTATCGTGGATTCTAAGGAGCCAGCCGGCCACTCCCAGCCACAGGCCACCAAACAAAATCAACGGCACTTTTCCCTGGAAAACAAAACTCGCCTGCCAACTTTTTGATGGCAGATTGCAGGAGCCAGTTTTCACCATCAAACTAGCCAGACTTGGCACTGGTGCCACCTCTGGTCTGGGAACCATCCTGCCTATCGTAGCTTTTCAGGAGCCAGCCGGTCACTCCCAGCCATAGGCCCCCAGACACAAACCTCGGCTCGTTTCCCTGGCAAACAAAATTAAGCTGCCCCGCTTCTGGATGGCAGATTGCAGGAGCTATTTAGTACTATCAAACCAGCCCGACTTGGCACTGGTGCCACCTTGGGTCTGGGAACCATCCTGACTATTGTTTATTTTCAGGGTCAGCCGGCCACTCTCAGCCATATGCCCTCAAACACAAACCACGGCCCTTTTCTCTGGCAAACAAAACTCAACTGCCCCTCTTCTGGATGGCAAATTGCAGGACGCACTTGGTACTACAAAAACAGCACAACTTGGCACTGGTGCCACCTTGGGTCTGGTCACCATCCTGCGTATCGAGCATTTTAAGAAGCCAGCCGGCCACTCCCAGCCATATGCCCCCAAAAAAAAACCACGGCCCTTTTCTCTGGCAAACAAAACTCAGCTGCCCCGCTTCTGGATGGCAGATTGCAGGAGCCACTTTGCACCATCAAACCAGCCCGACTTGGCACTGGTGCCACCTCTGGTCTGGGAACCATCCTGCGTATCGTGGATTATAAGGAGCCAGCTGGCCACTCCCAGCCACAGGCCACCAAAAATATCAACGGCACTTTTCCCTGGAAAACCAAACTCGCCTGCCAACTTTTTGATGACAGATTGCAGGAGCCGCTTGATACTATCAAATCAGCCCAACTTGGCACTGGTGCCACCATGGGTCTGATAATCATCCTGCCTATCGTAGCTTTTCAGGAGCCAGCCGGTCACTCCCAGCCATAGGCCCCCAGACACAAACCTCGGCCCGTTTCCCTGGCAAACAAAAGTAAGCTTCCCCGCTTCTGGATGGCAGATTACAGGACCTATTTAGTACTATCAAACCAGCCCGACTTGGCACTGGAGCCACCTTGGCTCTGGGAACCATCCTGCGTATCGTGGATTCGAAGGAGCCAGCCGGCCACTCCCAGCCACAGTCCACCAAACACAAACAACGGCACTTTTCCCTGGAAAACAAAAATCGCCTGCCAACTTTTTCATGGCAGATTGCAGGAGCCACTTTGCACCATCAAACTAGCCCGACATGGCACTGGTGCCACCTCTGGTCTGGGAACCATCCAGCGTATCGTGGATTCTAAGGAGCCAGCCGGCCACTCCCAGCCACAGGCCCCCAAACAAAAACAACGGCGCTTTTCCCTGGAAAGCAAAACTCGCCTGCCAACATTTTGATGGCAGATTGCAGGAGCCACTTGGTACTATCAAACCAGCCCAACTTGACACTGGTGCCACCTTGGGTCTGGTCACCATCCTACCTATCGTAGCTTTTCAGGAGCCAGCCGGACAGTCGACCCATAGGCCCCCAGACAAAAACCTCGGCCCGTTTCCCTGACAAACAAAAGTAAGCTACTCCGCTTCTGGATGGCAGATTGCAGGAGCCACTTTGCACCATCAAACTAGCCTGACTTGGCACTGGTGCCACCTCTGGTCTGGGAACCATCCTGCGTATCGTGGATTCTAAGGAGCCAGCCGGCCACTCCCAGCCACAAGCCCCCAAACACAAACAACGACACTTTTCCCTGGAAAACAAAACTCGCCTGCCAACTTTTTGATGGCAGATTGCAGGAGCCGCTTGGTACTATCAAATCAGCCCAACTTGGCACTGGTGCCACCATGAGTCTGGTAACCATCCTGCCTATCGTAGCTTTTCAGGAGCCAGCCGGTCACTCCCAGCCATAGGCCCCCAGACACAAACCTCGGCCCGTTTCCCTGGCAAACAAAAGTAAGCTGCCCCGCTTCTGGATGGCAGATTGCAGGAGCCACTTGGTACTATCAAAGCAGCCCGACTTGGAACTAGTGCCACCATGGTGTGGGAACCATCCTGCGTATCGTGGATTCTAATTAGCCAGCCGGCCACTCCCAGCCATAGGCCCCCAAACACAAACAACGGCGCTTTCCCCTGGAAAACAAAACTCGCCTGCCAACTTTTTGATGGCAGATTGCAGGAGCCGCTTGGTACTATCAAATCAGCCCAACGTGGCACTGGTGCCACCATGAGTCTGGTCACCATCCTGCCTATCGTAGCTTTTCAGGAGCCAGCCAATCACTCCCAGCCATAGGCCCCCAGACACAAACCTCGGCCCGTTTCCCTGGCAAACAAAAGTAAGCTGCCCCGCTTCTGGATGGCAGATTGCAGGAGCCACTTTGTGGTATCCAACCAGCCCAACTTGGCACTGGTGCCACCTCTGGTCTGGGAACCATCCTGCGTATCGTGGATTCTAATTAGCCAGCCGGCCACTCCCAGCCACAGGACCCCAAACACAAACAACGGCGCTTTTCCCTGGAAAACAAAACTGGCCTGCCAACTTTTTGATGGCAGATTGCAGGAACCACTTGGTACTATCAAACCAGCCCAACTTGGCACTGGTTCCACCATGGGTCTGGTAACCATCCTGCCTATCGTAGCTTTTCAGGAGCCAGCCGGTCACTTCCAGCCATAGGCCCCAGACACAAAGCACTGGGGGTTTCCCTGGCAAACAAAAGTATGCTACCCTGCTTCAGGATGGCAGATTGGAGGAGCCACTTTGCACCATCAAACCAGCGCGACTTGGCACTGGTGCCACCTCTGGTCTGGGAACCATCCTGCGTATCGTGGATTCTAAGGAGCCAGCTGGCCACTCCCAGCCACAGGCCCCCAAACACAAACAACGGCGCTTTTCCCTGGAAAACAAAACTGGCATGCCAACTTTTTAATGGCAGATTGCAGGAGCCACTTTGCACCATCAAACTAGCCCGACTTGGCACTGGTGCCACCTCTGGTCTGGGAACCATCCTGCGTATTGTGGATTCTAATTAGCCAGCCGGCCACTCCCAGCCACAGGCCCCCAAACACAAACAACTGCGCTTTTCCCTGGAAAACAAAACTCGCCTGCCAACATTTTGATGGCAGATTGCAGGAGCCACTTTGCACCATCAAACCAGCCCGACTTGGCACTGGTGCCACCTCTGGTCTGGGAACCATCCAGCGTATCGTGGATTCTAAGGAGCCAGCCGGCCACTCCCAGCCACAGGCCCCCAAACACAAACAACGGCGCTTTTCCCTGGAAAACAAAACTCGCCTGCCAACTTTTTGATGGCAGATTGCAGGAGCCACTTGGTACTATCAAACCAGCCCAACTTGACACTGGTGCCATCATGGGTCTGGTAGCCATCCTGCCTATCGTAGCTTTTCAGGAGCCAGCCGGACAGTCCCACCCATAGGCCCCCAGACAAAAACCTCGGCCCGTTTCCCTGGCAAACAAAAGTAAGCTACCCCGCTTCTGGATGGCAGATTGCAGGAGCTACTTGGTACTATCAAACAAGCCCAACTTGGAACTGGTGCCACCTCTGGTCTGGGAACCATCCTGCGTATCGTGGATTCTAAGGAGCCAGCCGGCCACTCCCAGCCACAGGCCACCAAACAAAATCAACGGCACTTTTCCCTGGAAAACAAAACCCGCCTGCCAACTTTTTGATGGCAGATTGCAGGAGCCACTTTTCCCCATCAAACTAGCCCGACTTGGCACTGGTGCCACCTCTGGTCTGGTCACCATCCTGCCTATCGTAGCTTTTCAGGAGCCAGCCGGTCACTCCCAGCCATAGGCCCCCAGACACAAACCTCGGCCCGTTTCCCTGGCAAACAAAATTAAGCTGCCCCGCTTCTGGATGGCAGATTGCAGGAGCTATTTAGTACTATCAAACCAGCCCGACTTGGCACTGGCGCCACCTTGGGTCTGGGAACCATCCTGCCTATGGTGGATTTTCAGGGGTCAGCCGGCCACTCTCAGCCATATGCCCTGAAACACAAACCACGGCCCTTTTCTCTGGCAAACAAAACTGAACTGCCCCTCTTCTGGATGGCAAATTGCAGGACGGACTTGGTACTACAAAAACAGCAAACTTGGAACTGGTGCCACCTTGGGTCTGGTCACCATCCTGCGTATCGAGCATTTTAAGGAGCCAGCCGGCCACTCCCAGCCATATGCCCCCAAAAAAAAACCACGGCCCTTTTCTCTGGCAAACAAAACTCAGCTGCCCCGCTTCTGGATGGCAGATTGCAGGAGCCACTTTGCACCATCAAACCAGCCTGACTTGGCACTGGTGCCACCTCTGGTCTGGGAACCATCCTGCGTATCGTGGATTCTAATTAGCCAGCGGGCCACTCCCAGCCATAGGCCCCCAAACACAAACAACGGCGCTTTTCCCGGGAAAACAAAACTCGCCTGCCAACATTTTGATGGGAGATTGCAGGAGCCACTTTGCACCATTAACCAGCCCTACTTGGCACTGGTGCCACCTCTGGTCTGGGAACCATCCTGCGTATCGTGGATTCTAAGGAGCCAGCCGGCCACTCCCAGCCACAGGCCCCCAAACACAAACAACGGCGCTTTTCCCTGGAAAACAAAACTCGCCTGCCAACTTTTTGATGGCAGATTGCAGGAGCCGCTTGGTACTATCAAATCAGCCTAACTTGGCACTGGTGCCGCCTCTGGTCTGGTAACCATCCTGCCTATCGTAGCTTTTCAGGAGCCAGCCGGTCACTCCCAGCCATAGGCCCCCAGACACAAACCTCGGCCCGTTTCCCTGGCAAACAAAAGTAAGCTGCCCCGCTTCTGGATGGCAGATTGCAGGAGCCACTTGGTACTATCAAACCAGCCCGACTTGGAACTGGTGCCACCTCTGGTCTGGGAACCATCCTGCGTATCGTGGATTCTAAGGAGCCAGCCGGCCACTCCCAGCCACAGTCCACCAAACACAAACAACGGCACTTTTCCCTGGAAAACAAAACTCGCCTGCCAACTTTTTCATGGCAGATTGCAGGAGCCACTTGATACTATCAAATCAGCCCAACTTGGCACTGGTGCCACCCTGAGTCTGGTAACCATCCTGCCTATCGTAGCTTTTCAGGAGCCAGCCGGCCACTCCCAGCCATAGGCCCCCAGACACAAACCTCGGCCCGTTGCCCTGGCAAACAAAAGTAAGCTGCCCCGCTTCTGGATGGCAGATTGCAGGAGCCACTTGGTACTATCAAAGCAGCCCGACTTGGAACTGGTGCCACCTCTGGTCTGGGAACCATCCTGCGTATCGTGCATTCTAAGGAGCCAGCCGGCCACTCCCAGCCACAGTCCACCAAACACAAACAACGGCACTTTTCCCTGGAAAACAGAACTCGCCTGCCAACTTTTTCATGGCAGATTGCAGGAGCCACTTTGCACCATCAAACTAGCCCGACTTGGCACTGGTGCCACCATGGTCTGGGAACCATCCTGCGTATCGTGGATTCTAATTAGCCAGCTGGCCACTCCCAGCCATAGGCCCCCAAACACAAACAACGGCGCTTTCCCCTGGAAAACAAAACTCGCCTGCCAACTTTTTGATGGCAGATTGCAGGAGCCGCTTGGTACTATCAAATCAGCCCAACGTTGCACTGGTGCCACCATGAGTCTGGTCACCATCCTGCCTATCGTAGCTTTTCAGGAGCCAGCAAATCACTCCCAGCCATAGGCCCCCAGACACAAACCTCGGCCCGTTTCCCTGGCAAACAAAAGTAAGCTGCCCCGCTTCTGGATGGCAGATTGCAGGAGCCACTTTGTGGTATCCAACCAGCCCAACTTGGCACTGGTGCCACCTCTGGTCTGGGAACCATCCTGCGTATCGTGGATTCTAAGGAGCCAGCCGGCCACTCCCAGCCACAGGCCCCCAAACAAAAACAACGGCGCTTTTCCCTGGAAAACAAAACTGGCCTGCCAACCTTTTGATGGCAGATTGCAGGAACCACTTGGTACTATCAAACCAGCCCAACTTGGCACTGGTTCCACCATGGGTCTGGTAACCATCCTGCCTATCGTAGCTTTTCAGGAGCCAGCCGGTCACTTCCAGCCATAGGCCCCAGACACAAAGCACTGGGGGTTTCCCTGGCAAAAAAAAGTATGCTACCCTGCTTCAGGATGGCAGATTGGAGGAGCCACTTTGCACCATCAAACCAGCCCGACTTGGCACTGGTGCCACCTCTGGTCTGGGAACCATCCTGCGTATCGTGGATTCTAAGGAGCCAGCTGGCCACTCCCAGCCACAGGCCCCCAAACACAAACAACGGCGCTTTTCCCTGGAAAACAAAACTGGCATGCCAACTTTTTAATGGCAGATTGCAGGAGCCACTTTGCACCATCAAACTAGCCCGACTTGGAACTGGTGCCACCTCTGGTCTGGGAACCATCCTGCGTATCGTGGATTCTAATTAGCCAGCCGGCCACTCCCAGCCACAGACCCCCAAACACAAACAACGGCGCTTTTCCCTGGAAAACAAAACTCGCCTGCCAACATTTTGATGGCAGATTGCAGGAGCCACTTTGCACCATCAAACCAGCCCGACTTGGCACTGGTGCCACCTCTGGTCTGGGAACCATCCAGCGTATCGTGGATTCTAAGGAGCCAGCCGGCCACTCCCAGGCACAGGCCCCCAAACAAAAACAACGGCGCTTTTCCCTGGAAAACAAAACTCGCCTGCCAACTTTTTGATGGCAGATTGCAGGAGCCACTTGTTACTATCAAACCAGCCCAACTTGACACTGGTGCCATCATGGGTCTGGTCACCATCCTGCCTATCGTAGCTTTTCAGGAGTCAGCCGGACAGTCCCACCCATAGGCCCCCAGACAAAAACCTCGGCCCGTTTCCCTGGCAAACAAAAGTAAGCTACCCCGCTTCTGGATGGCAGATTGCAGGAGCCACTTGGTACTATCAAACCAGCCCAACTTGGAACTGGTGCCACCTCTGGTCTGGGAACCATCCTGCGTATCGTGGATTCTAAGGAGCCAGCCGGCCACTCCCAGCCACAGGCCACCAAACAAAATCAACGGCACTTTTCCCTGGAAAACAAAACCCGCCTGCCAACTTTTTGATGGCAGATTGCAGGAGCCACTTTTCCCCATCAAACTAGCCCGACTTGGCACTGGTGCCACCTCTGGTCTGGGAACCATCCTGCCTATCGTAGCTTTTCAGGAGCCAGCCGGTCACTCCCAGCCATAGGCCCCCAGACACAAACCTCGGCCCGTTTCCCTGGCAAACATAATTAAGCTGCCCCGCTTCTGGATGGCAGATTGCAGGAGCTATTTAGTACTATCAAACCAGCCCGACTTGGCACTGGTGCCACCTCTGGTCTGGGAACCATCCTGCCTATTGTGGATTTTCAGGGGTCAGCCGGCCACTCTCAGCCATATGCCCTCAAACACAAACCACGGCCCTTTTCTCTGGCAAACAAAACTCAACTGCCCCTCTTCTGGATGGCAAATTGCAGGACGCACTTGGTACTACAAAAACAGCACAACTTGGCACTGGTGCCACCTTGGGTCTGGTCACCATCCTGCGTATCGAGCATTTTAAGGAGCCAGCCGGCCACTCCCAGCCATATGCCCCCAAAAAAAAACCACGGCACTTTTCACTGGCAAACAAAACTCAGCTGCCCCGCTTCTGGATGGCAGATTGCAGGAGCCACTATGCACCATCAAACCAGCCCGACTTGGCACTGGTGCCACCTCTGGTCTGTGAACCATCCTGCGTATCGTGGATTATAAGGAGCCAGCTGGCCACTCCCAGCCACAGGCCCCCAAACACAAACAACGGCGCTTTTCCCTTGAAAACAAAACAGGCCTGCCAGCTTTTTAATGGCAGATTGCAGGAGCCACTTTGCACCATCAAACTAGCCCGACTTGGCACTGGTGCCACCTCTGGTCTGGGAACCATCCTGCGTATCGTGGATTCTAAGGAGCCAGCCGGCCACTCCCAGCCATATGCCCCCAAACACAAACAACGGCGCTTTTCCCTGGAAAACAAAACTCGCCTGCCAACATTTTGATGGCAGATTGCAGGAGCCGCTTGGTACTATCAAATCAGCCTAACTTGGCACTGGTGCCACCTCTGGTTTGGTAAGCATCCTGCCTATCGTAGCTTTTCAGGAGCCAGCCGGTCACTCCCAGCCATAGGCCCCCAGACACAAACCTCGGCCCGTTTCCCTGGCAAACAAAAGTAAGCTGCCCCGCTTCTGGATGGCAGATTGCAGGAGCCACTTGGTACTATCAAACCAGCCCGACTTGGAACTGGTGCCACCTCTGGTCTGGGAACCATCCTGCGTATCGTGGATTCTAAGGAGCCAGCCGGCCACTCCCAGCCACAGTCCACCAAACACAAACAACGGCACTTTTCCCTGGAAAACAAAACTCGCCTGCAAACTTTTTCATGGCAGATTGCAGGAGCCACTTTGCACCATCAAACTAGGCCGACTTGGCAATGTTGCCACCATGGTCTGGGAACCATCCTGCGTATCGTGGATTCTAATTAGCCAGCTGGCCACTCCCAGCCATAGGCACCCAAACACAAACAACGGCGCTTTCCCCTGGAAAACAAAACTCGCCTGCCAACTTTTGGATGGCAGATTGCAGGAGCCGCTTGGTACTTTCAAATCAGCCCAACGTGGCACTGGTGCCACCATGAGTCTGGGAACCATCCTGCCTATCGTAGCTTTTCAGGAGCCAGCCAGTCACTCCCAGCCATAGGCCCCCAGACAAAAACCTCGGCCCGTTTCCCTTGCAAACAAAAGTAAGCTGCCCCGCTTCTGGATGGCAGATTGCAGGAGCCACTTGGTACTATCAAACAAGCCCGACTTGGAACTGGTGCCACCTCTGGTCTGGGAACCATCCTGCGTATCGTGGATTCTAAGGAACCAGCCGGCCACTCCCAGCCACAGGCCACCAAAAAAAATCAACGGCACTTTTCCCTGGAAAACAAAACTGGCCTGCCAACTTTTTGATGGCAGATTGCAGGAGCCGCTTGATACTATCAAATCAGCCCAACTTGGCACTGGTGCCAACATGGGCCTGGTCACCATCCTGCCTATCGTAGCTTTTCAGGAGCCAGCCAGTCACTCCCAGCCATAGGCCCCCAGACACAAACCTCGGCCCGTTTCCCTGGCAAACAAAAGTAAGCTGCCCCGCTTCTGGATGGCAGATTGCAGGAGCCACTTGGTACTATCAAACCAGCCCGACTTGGAACTGGTGCCACCTCTGGTCTGGGAACCATCCTGCGTATCGTAGCTTTTCAGGAGCCAGCCGGCCACTCCCAGCCACAGTCCACCAAACACAACCAACGGCACTTTTCCCTGGAAAACAAAACTGGCCTGCAAACTTTTTCATGGCAGATTGCAGGAGCCACTTTGCACCATCAAACTAGCCCGATTTGGCACTGGTGCCACCATGGTCTGGGAACCATCCTGCCTATCGTAGCTTTTCAGGAGCCAGCCAGTCACTCCCAGCCATAGGCCCCCAGACAAAAACCTCGGCCCGTTTCCCTTGCAAACAAAAGTAAGCTGCCACGCTTCTGGATGGCAGATTGCAGGAGCCACTTGGTACTATCAAACAAGCCCGACTTGGAACTGGTGCCACCTCTGGTCTGGGAACCATCCTGCGTATCGTGGATTCTAATTAGCCAGCCGGCCACTCCCAGCCATAGGCCCCCAAACACAAACAACGGCGCTTTTCCCGGGAAAACAAAACTCGCCTGCCAACATTTTGATGGGAGATTGCAGGAGTGACTTTTCACCATAAAACCAGCCCGACTTGGCACTGGTGCCACCTCTGGTCTGGGAACCATCCTGCGTATCGTGGATTCTAAGGAGCCACCCGGCCACTCCCAGCCACAGGCCCCCAAACACAAACAACGGGGCTTTTCCCTGGAAAACAAAACTCGCCTGCCAACTTTTTGATGGCAGATTGCAGGAGCCACTTGGTACTATCAAACCAGCTCAACTTGGCACTGGTGCCACCATGGGTCTGGTCACCATCCTGCCTATCGTAGCTTTTCAGGAGCCAGCCGGTCAGTCCCACCCATAGGCCCCCAGAAAAAACCTCGGCCCGTTTCCCTGGCAAACAAAAGTAAGCTACCCCGCTTCTGGATGGCAGATTGCAGGAGCCACTTTGCACCATCAAACTAGCCCGACTTGGCACTGGTGCCACCTCAGGTCTGGGAACCATCCTGCGTATCGTGGATTCTAAGGAGCCAGCCGTCCACTCCCAGCCATATGCCCCCAAACACAAACAACGGCGCTTTTCCCTGGAAAACAAAACTCGCCTGCCAACTTTTTGATGGCAGATTGCAGGAGCCGCTTGGTACTATCAAATCAGCCCAACTTGGCACTGGTGCCACCTCTGGTCTGGTAACCATCCTGCCTATGGTAGCTTTTCAGGAGCCAGCTGGTCACTCCCAGCCATAGGCCCCCAGACACAAACCTTAGCCCGTTTCCCTGGCAAACAAAAGTAAGCTGCCCGGCTTCTGGATGGCAGATTGCAGGAGCCGCTTGGTACTATCAAACCAGCCCGACTTGGAACTGGTGCCACCTCTGGTCTGGGAACCATCCTGCGTATCGTGGATTCTAAGGAGCCAGCTGGCCACTCCCAGCCACAGGCCCCCAAACACAAACAACGGCACTTTTCCCTGGAAAACAAAACTCGCCTGCAAACATTTTCATGGCAGATTGCAGGAGCCACTTTGCACCATCAAACTAGCCCGACATGGCACTGGTGCCACCTCTGCTCTGGGAACCATCCTGCGTATCGTGGATTCTAATTAGCCAGCGGGCCACTCCCAGCCATAGGCCCCCAAACACAAACAACGGCCCTTTTCCCTGGAAAACAAAACTCGCCTGCCAACTTTGTGATGGCAGATTGCAGGAGCCACTTGGTACTATCAAACCAGCCCAACTTGGCACTGGTGCCACCATGGGTCTGGTCACCATCCTGCCTATCGTAGCTTTTCAGGAGCCAGCCGGTCAGTCCCACCCATAGGCCCCCAGAAAAAACCTCGACCCGTTTCCCTGGCAAACAAAAGTAAGCTGCCCCGCTTCTGGATGGCAGATTGCAGGAGCCACTTGGTACTATCAAAGCAGCCCGACTTGGCACTGGTGCCACCTCTGGTCTGGGAACCATCCTGCGTATCGTGCATTCTAAGGAGCCAGCCGGCCACTCCCAGCCACAGTCCACCAAACACAAACAACGGCACTTTTCCCTGGAAAACAAAACTCGCCTGCCAACTTTTTCATGGCAGATTGCAGGAGCCACTTTGCACCATCAAACTAGCCCGACTTGGCACTGGTGCCACCATGGTCTGGGAACCATCCTGCGTATCGTGGATTCTAATTAGCCAGCCGGCCACTCCCAGCCATAGGCCCCCAAACACAAACAACGTCGCTTTCCCCTGGAAAACAAAACTCGCCTGCCTACTTTTTGATGGCAGATTGCAGGAGCCGCTTGGTACTATCAAATCAGCCCAACGTGGCACTGGTGCCACCATGAGTCTGGTCACCATCCTGCCTATCGTAGCTTTTCAGGAGCCAGCAAATCACTCCCAGCCATAGGCCCCCAGACACAAACCTCGGCCCGTTTCCCTGGCAAACAAAAGTAAGCTGCCCCGCTTCTGGATGGCAGATTGCAGGAGCCACTTTGTGGTATCCAACCAGCCCAACTTGGCACTGGTGCCACCTCTGGTCTGGGAACCATCCTGCGTATCGTGGATTCTAAGGAGCCAGCCGGCCACTCCCAGCCACAGGACCCCAAACACAAACAACGGCGCTTTTCCCTGGAAAACAAAACTGGCCTGCCAACTTTTTGATGGCAGATTGCAGGAACCACTTGGTACTATCAAACCAGCCCAACTTGGCACTGGTTCCACCATGGGTCTGGTAACCATCCTGCCTATCGTAGCTTTTCAGGAGCCAGCCGGTCACTTCCAGCCATAGGCCCCAGACACAAAGCACTGGGGGTTTCCCTGGCAAACAAAAGTATGCTACCCTGCTTCAGGATTGCAGATTGGAGGAGCCACTTTGCACCATCAAACCAGCCCGACTTGGCACTGGTGCCACCTCTGGTCTGGGAACCATCCTGCGTATCGTGGATTCTAATTAGCCAGCGGGCCACTCCCAGCCATAGGCCCCCAAACACAAACAACGGCGCTTTTCCCGGGAAAACAAAACTCGCCTGCCAACATTTTGATGGCAGATTGCAGGAGTGACTTTTCACCATCAAACCAGCCCGACTTGGCACTGGTGCCACCTCTGGTCTGGGAACCATCCTGCGTATCGTGGATTCTAAGGAGCCACCCGGCCACTCCCAGCCACAGGCCCCCAAACACAAACAACGGCGCTTTTCCCTGGAAAACAAAACTCGCCTGCCAACTTTTTGATGGCAGATTGCAGGAGCCACTTGGTACTATCAAACCAGCCCAACTTGGCACTGGTGCCACCATGGGTCTGGTCACCATCCTGCCTATCGTAGCTTTTCAGGAGCCAGCCGGTCAGTCCCACCCATAGGCCCCCAGAAAAAACCTCGGCCCGTTTCCCTGGCAAACAAAAGTAAGCTACCCCGCTTCTGGATGGCAGATTGCAGGAGCCACTTTGCACCATCAAACTAGCCCGACTTGGCACTGGTGCCACCTCAGGTCTGGGAACCATCCTGCGTATCGTGGATTCTAAGGCGCCAGCCGGCCACTCCCAGCCATATGCCCCCAAACACAAACAACGGCGCTTTTCCCTGGAAAACAAAACTCGCCTGCCAACTTTTTGATGGCAGATTGCAGGAGCCGCTTGGTACTATCAAATCAGCTCAACTTGGCACTGGTGCCACCTCTGGTCTGGTAACCATCCTGCCTATGGTAGCTTTTCAGGAGCCAGCCGGTCACTCCCAGCCATAGGCCCCCAGACACAAACCTTAGCCCGTTTCCCTGGCAAACAAAAGTAAGCTGCCCCGCTTCTGGATGGCAGATTGCAGGAGCCGCTTGGTACTATCAAACCAGCCCGACTTGGAACTGGTGCCACCTCTGGTCTGGGAACCATCCTGCGTATCGTGGATTCTAAGGAGCCAGCTGGCCACTCCCAGCCACAGGCCCCCAAACACAAACAACGGCACTTTTCCCTGGAAAACAAAACTCGCCTGCAAACTTTTTCATGGCAGATTGCAGGAGCCACTTTGCACCATCAAACTAGCCCGACATGGCACTGGTGCCACCTCTGCTCTGGGAATCATCCTGCGTATCGTGGATTCTAATTAGCCAGCGGGCCACTCCCAGCCATAGGCCCCCAAACACAAACAACGGCCCTTTTCCCTGGAAAACAAAACTCGCCTGCCAACTTTGTGATGGCAGATTGCAGGAGACACTTGGTACTATCAAACCAGCCCAACTTGGCACTGGTGCCACCATGGGTCTGGTCACCATCCTGCCTATCGTAGCTTTTCAGGAGCCAGCCGGTCAGTCCCACCCATAGGCCCCCAGAAAAAACCTCGACCCGTTTCCCTGGCAAACAAAAGTAAGCTGCCCCGCTTCTGGATGGCAGATTGCAGGAGCCACTTGGTACTATCAAAGCAGCCCGACTTGGCACTGGTGCCACCTCTGGTCTGGGAACCATCCTGCGTATCGTGCATTCTAAGGAGCCAGCCGGCCACTCCCAGCCACAGTCCACCAAACACAAACAACGGCACTTTTCCCTGGAAAACAAAACTCGCCTGCCAACTTTTTCATGGCAGATTGCAGGAGCCACTTTGCACCATCAAACTAGCCCGACTTGGCACTGGTGCCACCATGGTCTGGGAACCATCCTGCGTATCGTGGATTCTAATTAGCCAGCCGGCCACTCCCAGCCATAGGCCCCCAAACACAAACAACGGCGCTTTCCCCTGGAAAACAAAACTCGCCTGCCAACTTTTTGATGGCAGATTGCAGGAGCCGCTTGGTACTATCAAATCAGCCCAACGTGGCACTGGTGCCACCATGAGTCTGGTCACCATCCTGCCTATCGTAGCTTTTCAGGAGCCAGCAAATCACTCCCAGCCATAGGCCCCCAGACACAAACCTCGGCCCGTTTCCCTGGCAAACAAAAGTAAGCTGCCCCGCTTCTGGATGGCAGATTGCAGGAGCCACTTTGTGGTATCCAACCAGCCCGACTTGGCACTGGTGCCACCTCTGGTCTGGGAACCATCCTGCGTATCGTGGATTCTAAGGAGCCAGCCGGCCACTCCCAGCCACAGGACCCCAAACACAAACAACGGCGCTTTTCCCTGGAAAACAAAACTGGCCTGCCAACTTTTTGATGGCAGATTGCAGGAACAACTTGGTACTATCAAACCAGCCCAACTTGGCACTGGTTCCACCATGGGTCTGGTAACCATCCTGCCTATCGTAGCTTTTCAGGAGCCAGCCGGTCACTTCCAGCCATAGGCCCTAGACACAATGCACTGGGGGTTTCCCTGGCAAACAAAAGTATGCTACCCTGCTTCAGGATGGCAGATTGGAGGAGCCACTTTGCACCATCAAACCAGCCCGACTTGGCACTGGTGCCACCTCTGGTCTGGGAACCATCCTGCGTATCGTGGATTCTAAGGAGCCAGCCGGCCACTCCCAGCCACAGGCCCCCAAACAAAAACAACGGCGCTTTTCCCTGGAAAACAAAACTGGCCTGCCAACTTTTTAATGGCAGATTGCAGGAGCCACTTTGCACCATCAAACTAGCCCGACTTGGCACTGGTGCCACCTCTGGTCTGGGAACCATCCTGCGTATCGTGGATTCTAATTAGCCAGCCGGCCACTCCCAGCCACAGACCCCCAAACACAAACAACGGCGCTTTTCCCTGGAAAACAAAACTCGCCTGCCAACATTTTGATGGCAGATTGCAGGAGCCACTTTGCACCATCAAACCTGCCCGACTTGGCACTGGTGCCACCTCTGGTCTGGGAACCATCCAGCGTATCGTGGATTCTAAGGAGCCAGCCGGCCACTCCCAGCCACAGGCCCCCAAACACAAACAACGGCGCTTTTCCCTGGAAAACAAAACTCGCCTGCCAACCTTTTGATGGCAGATTGCAGGAGCCACTTGGTACTATCAAATCAGCCCAACTTGGCACTGGTGCCACCATGGGTCTGGTAACCATCCTGCCTATCGTAGTTTTTCAGGAGCCAGCCGGTCACTCCCAGCCATAGGCCCCCAGACACAAACCTCGGCCCGTTTCCCTGGCAAACAAAAGTAAGCTTCCCCGCTTCTGGATGGCAGATTGCAGGAGCCACTTGGTACTATCAAACCAGCCCAACTTGGAACTGGTGCCACCTCTGGTCTGGGAACCATCCTGCGTATCGTGGATTCTAAGGAGCCAGCCGGCCACTCCCAGCCACAGGCCCCCAAACACAAACAACGGCACTTTTCCCTGGAAAACAAAACTCGCCTGCAAACTTTTTCATGGCAGATTGCAGGAGCCACTTTGCACCATCAAACTAGCCCGACTTGGCACTGGTGCCACCTCTGCTCTGGGAACCATCCTGCGTATAGTGGATTCTAATTAGCCAGCGGGCCACTCCCAGCCATAGGCCCCCAAACACAAACAACGGCGCTTTTCCCGGGAAAACAAAACTCGCCTGCCAACATTTTGATGGGAGATTGCAGGAGCCACTTTGCACAATCAAACCAGCCCGACTTGGCACTGGTGCCACCTCTGGTCTGGGAACCATCCTGCGTATCGTGGATTCTAAGGAGCCAGCTGGCCACTCCCAGCCACAGGCCCCCAAACACAAACAACGGCGCTTTTCCCTGGAAAACAAAACTCGCCTGCCAACTTTTTGATGGCAGATTGCAGGAGCCACTTGGTACTATCAAACCAGCCCAACTTGGCACTGGTGCCACCATGGGTCTGGTCACCATCCTGCCTATCGTAGCTTTTCAGGAGCCAGCCGGTCAGTCCCACCCATAGGCCCCCAGAAAAAACCTCGGCCCGTTTCCCTGGCAAACAAAAGTAAGCTACCCCGCTTCTGGATGGCAGATTGCAGGAGCCACTTTGCACCATCAAACTAGCCCGACTTGGCACTGGTGCCACCTCTGGTCTGGGAACCATCCTGCGTATCGTGGATTCTAAGGAGCCAGCCGGCCACTCCCAGCCATATGCCCCCAAACACAAACAAGGGCGCTTTTCCCTGGAAAACAAAACTCGCCTGCCAACTTTTTGATGGCAGATTGCAGGAGCCGCTTGGTACTATCAAATCAGCCCAACTTGGCACTGGTGGCACCTCTGGTCTGGTAACCATCCTGCCTATCGTAGCTTTTCAGGAGCCAGCCGGTCACTCCCAGCCATAGGCCCCCAGACACAAACCTCGGCCCGTTTCCCTGGCAAACAAAAGTAAGCTGCCCCGCTTCTGGATGGCAGATTGCAGGAGCCACTTGGTACTATCAAACCAGCCCGACTTGGAACTGGTGCCACCTCTGGTCTGGGAACCATCCTGCGTATCGTGGATTCTAAGGAGCCAGCTGGCCACTCCCAGCCACAGGCCCCCAAACACAAACAACGGCACTTTTCCCTGGAAAACAAAACTCGCCTGCAAACTTTTTCATGGCAGATTGCAGGAGCCACTTTGCACCATCAAACTAGCCCGACTTGGCACTGGTGCCACCATGGTCTGGGAACCATCCTGCGTATCGTGGATTCTAATTAGCCAGCCGGCCACTCCCAGCCATATGCCCCCAAACACAAACAACGGCGCTTTCCCCTGGAAAACAAAACTCGCCTGCCAACTTTTTGATGGCAGATTGCAGGAGCCGCTTGGTACTATCAAATCAGCCCAACGTGGCACTGGTGCCACCATGAGTCTGGTCACCATCCTGCCTATCGTAGCTTTTCAGGAGCCAGCAAATCACTCCCAGCCATAGGCCCCCAGACACAAACCTCGGCCCGTTTCCCTGGCAAACAAAAGTAAGCTGCCCCGCTTCTGGACGGCAGTTTGCAGGAGCCACTTGGTATTATCAAACAAGCCCAACTTGGCACTGGTGCCACCTCTGGTCTGGGAACCATCCTGCGTATCGTGGATTCTAAGGAGCCAGCCGGCCACTCCCAGCCACAGGACCCCAAACACAAACAACGGCGCTTTTCCCTGGAAAACAAAACTGGCCTGCCAAATTTTTGATGGCAGATTGCAGGAACCACTTGGTACTATCAAACCAGCCCAACTTGGCACTGGTTCCACCATGGGTCTGGTAACCATCCTGCCTATCGTAGCTTTTCAGGAGCCGGCCGGTAACTTCCAGCCATAGGCCCCAGACACAAAGCACTGGGGGTTTCCCTGGCAAACAAAAGTATGCTACCCTGCTTCAGGATGGCAGATTGGAGGAGCCACTTTGCACCATCAAACCAGCCCGACTTGGCACTGGTGCCACGTCTGGTCTGGGAACCATCCTGCGTATCGTGGATTCTAAGGAGCCAGCTGGCCACTCCCAGCCACAGGCCCCCAAACACAAACAACGGCGCTTTTCCCTGGAAAACAAAACTGGCATGCCAACTTTTTAATGGCAGATTGCAGGAGCCACTTTGCACCATCAAACTAGCCCGACTTGGCACTGGTGCCACCTCTGGTCTGGGAACCATCCTGCGTATCGTGGATTCTAATTAGCCAGCCGGCCACTCTCAGCCAGAGACCCCCAAACACAAACAATGGCGCTTTTCCCTGGAAAACAAAACTCGCCTGCCAACATTTTGATGGCAGATTGCAGGAGCCACTTTGCACCATCAAACCAGCCCGACTTGGCACTGGTGCCACCTCTGGTCTGGGAACCATCCAGCGTATCGTGGATTCTAAGGAGCCAGCCGGCCACTCCCAGCCACAGGCCCCCAAACACAAACAACGGCGCTTTTCCCTGGAAAACAAAACTCGCCTGCCAACATTTGATGGCAGATTGCAGGAGCCCCTTGGTACTATCAAACCAGCCCAACTTGACACTGGTGCCATCATGGGTCTGGTCACCATCCTGCCTATCGTAGCTTTTCAGGAGCCAGCCGGACAGTCCCACCCATAGGCCCCCAGACAAAAACCTCGGCCCGTTTCCCTGGCAAACAAAAGTAAGCTACCCCGCTTCTGGATGGCAGATTGCAGGAGCCACTTGGTACTATCAAACAAGCCCAACTTGGAACTGGTGCCACCTCTGGTCTGGGAACCATCCTGCGTATCGTGGATTCTAAGGAGCCAGCCGGCCACTCCCAGCCACAGGCCACCAAACAAAATCAACGGCACTTTTCCCTGGAAAACAAAACCCGCCTGCCAACTTTTTGATGGCAGATTGCAGGAGCCACTTTTCCCCATCAAACTAGCCCGACTTGGCACTGGTGCCACCTCTGGTCTGGTCACCATCCTGCCTATCGTAGCTTTTCAGGAGCCAGCCGGTCACTCCCAGCCATAGGCCCCCAGACACAAACCTCGGCCCGTTTCCCTTGCAAACAAAAGTAAGCTGCCCCGCTTCTGGATGGCAGATTGCAGGAGCTATTTAGTACTATCAAACCAGCCCGACTTGGCACTGGCGCCACCTTGGCTCTGGGAACCATCCTGCCTATTGTGGATTTTCAGGGGTCAGCCGGCCACTCTCAGCCATATGCCCTGAAACACAAACCACGGCCCTTTTCTCTGGCAAACAAAACTCAACTGCCCCTCTTCTGGATGGCAAATTGCAGGACGCACTTGGTACTACAAAAACAGCACAACTTGGCACTGGTGCCACCTTGGGTCTGGTCACCATCCTGCGTATCGAGCATTTTAAGAAGCCAGCCGGCCACTCCCAGCCATATGCCCCCAAAAAAAAACCACGGCCCTTTTCTCTGGCAAACAAAACTCAGCTGCCCCGCTTCTGAATGGCAGATTGCAGGAGCCACTTTGCACCATCAAACTAGCCCGACTTGGCACTGGTGCCACCTCTGCTCTGGGAACCATCCTGCGTATCGTGGATTCTAATTAGCCAGCGGGCCACTCCCAGCCCTAGGCCCCCAAACACAAACAACGGCGCTTTTCCCTGGAAAACAAAACTCGCCTGCCAACTTTTTGATGGCAGATTGCAGGAGCCACTTGGTACTATCAAACCAGCCCAACTTGGCACTGGTGCCACCATGGGTCTGGTCACCATCCTGCCTATCGTAGCTTTTCAGGAGCCAGCCGGTCAGTCCCACCCATAGGCCCCCAGAAAAAACCTCGGCCCGTTTCCCTGGCAAACAAAAGTAAGCTACCCCGCTTCTGGATGGCAGATTGCAGGAGCCACTTTGCACCATCAAACTAGCCCGACTTGGCACTGGTGCCACCTCTGGTCTGGGAACCATCCTGCGTATCGTGGATTCTAAGGAGCCAGCCGGCCACTCCCAGCCATATGCCCCCAAACACAAACAAGGGCGCTTTTCCCTGGAAAACAAAACTCGCCTGCCAACTTTTTGATGGCAGATTGCAGGAGCCGCTTGGTACTATCAAATCAGCCCAACTTGGCACTGGTGGCACCTCTGGTCTGGTAACCATCCTGCCTATCGTAGCTTTTCAGGAGCCAGCCGGTCACTCCCAGCCATAGGCCCCCAGACACAAACCTCGGCCCGTTTCCCTGGCAAACAAAAGTAAGCTGCCCCGCTTCTGGATGGCAGATTGCAGGAGCTATTTGGTACTATCAAACCAGCCCGACTTGGATCTGGTGCCACCTCTGGTCTGGGAACCATCCTGCGTATCGTGGATTCTAAGGAGCCAGCCGGCCACTCCCAGCCACAGTCCACCAAACACAAACAACGGCACTTTTCCCTGGAAAACAAAACTCGCCTGCCAACTTTTGGATGGGAAATTGCAGGAGCCGCTTGGTACTTTCAAATCAGCCCAACGTGGCACTGGTGCCACCATGAGTCTGGTAACCATCAGGCCTATCGTAGCTTTTCAGGAGACAGCCAGTCACTCCCAGCCATAGGCCCCCAGACAAAAACCTCGGCCCGTTTCCCTTGCAAACAAAAGTAAGCTGCCCCGCTTCTGGATGGCAGATTGCAGGAACCACTTGGTACTATCAAACAAGCCCGACTTGGAACTGGTGCCACCTCTGGTCTGGGAACCATCCTGCGTATCGTGGATTCTAAGGAGCCAGCCGGCCACTCCCAGCCACAGGCCACCAAACAAAATCAACGGCACTTTTCCCTGGAAAACAAAACTCGCCTGCCAACTTTTTGATGGCAGATTGCAGGAGCCGCTTGATAGTATCAAATCAGCCCAACTTGGCACTGGTGCCACCATGGGTCTGGTCACCATCCTGCCTATCGTAGCTTTTCAGGAGCCAGCCGGTCACTCCCAGCCATAGGCCCCCAGACAAAAACCTCGGCCCGTTTCCCTTGCAAACAAAAGTAAGCTACCCCGCTTCTGGATGGCAGATTGCAGGAGCCACTTGGTACTATCAAACCAGCCCGACTTGGAACTGGTGCCACCTCTGGTCTGGGAACCATCCTGCGTATCGTGGATTCTAAGGAGCCTGCCGGCCACTCCCAGCCACAGTCCACCAATCACAAACAACGGCACTTTTCCCTGGAAAACAAAACTGGCCTGCAAACTTTTTCATGGCAGATTGCAGGAGCCACTTTGCACCATCAAACTAGCCCGACATGGCACTGGTGCCACCTCTGGTGTGGGAACCATCCTGCGTATCATGGATTCTAATTAGCCAGCCGGCCACTCCCAGCCATAGGCCCCCAAACACAAACAACGGCGCTTTTCCCTGGAAAACAAAACTCGCCTGCCAACTTTTTGATGGCAGATTGCAGGAGCTGCTTGGTACTATGAAATCAGCCCAACGTGGCTCTGGTGCCACCATGAGTCTGGTAACCATCCTGCATATAGTAGCTTTTCAGGAGTCAGCCGGTCACTCCGAGCCATAGGCCCCCAGACACAAACCTCGGCCCGTTTCCCTGGCAAACAAAAGTAAGCTGCCCCGCTTCTGGATGGCAGATTGCAGGAGCTATTTAGTACTATCAAACCAGCCCGACTTGGCACTGGTGCCACCTTGGGTCTGGGATCCATCCTGCCTATTGTTTATTTTCAGGGGTCAGCCGGCCACTCTCAGCCATATGCCCTCAAACACAAACCACGGCCCTTTTCTCTGGCAAACAAAACTCAACTGCCCCTCTTCTGGATGGCAAATTGCAGGACGCACTTGGTACTACAAAAACAGCACAACTTGGCACTGGTGCCACTTTGGGTCTGGTCACCATCCTGCGTATCGAGCATTTTAAGAAGCCAGCCGGCCACTCCCAGCCATATGCCCCCAAAAAAAAACCACGGCCCTTTTCTCTGGCAAACAAAACTCAGCTGCCCCGCTTCTGGATGGCAGATTGCAGGAGCCACTTTGCACCATCAAACCAGCCCGACTTGGCACTGGTGCCACCTCTGGTCTGGGAACCATCCTGCGTATCGTGGATTATAAGGAGCCAGCTGGCCACTCCAAGCCACAGGCCACCAAAAATATCAACGGCACTTTTCCCTGGAAAACAAAACTCGCCTGCCAAATTTTCATGGCAGATTGCAGGAGCCACTTTGCACCATCAAACTAGCCCGACTTGGCACTGGTGCCACCATGGTCTGGGAACCATCCTGCGTATCGTGGATTCTAATTAGCCAGCCGGCCACTCCCAGCCACAGGCCCCCAAACACAAACAACGGCGCTTTTCCCTGGAAAACAAAACTGGCATGCCAACTTTTTAATGGCAGATTGCAGGAGCCACTTTGCACCATCAAACTAGCCCGACATGGCACTGGTGCCACCTCTGGTCTGGGAACCATCCTGCGTATCGTGGATTCTAATTAGCCAGCCGGCCACTCCCAGCCACAGGCCCCCAAACAAAACCAACGGCGCTTTTCCCTGGAAAACAAAACTCGCCTGCCAACATTTTGATGGCAGATTGCAGGAGCCACTTTGCACCATCAAACCAGCCCGACTTGGCACTGGTGCCACCTCTGGTCTGGGAACCATCCAGCGTATCGTGGATTCTAAGGAGCCAGCCGGCCACTCCCAGCCACAGGCCCCCAAACAAAAACAACGGCGCTTTTCCCTGGAAAGCAAAACTCGCCTGCCAAATTTTGATGGCAGATTGCAGGAGCCACTTGGTACTATCAAATCAGCCCAACTTGACACTGGTGCCACCATGGGTCTGGTCACCATCCCGCCTATCGTAGCTTTTCAGGAGCCAGCCGGACAGTCCCACCCATAGGCCCCCAGACAAAAACCTCGGCCCGTTTCCCTGGCAAACAAAAGTAAGCTACCCCGCTTCTGGATGGCAGATTGCAGGAGCCACTTTGCACCATCAAACTAGCCTGACTTGGCACTGGTGCCACCTCTGGTCTGGGAACCATCCTGCGTATCGTGGATTCTAAGGAGCCAGCCGGCCACTCCCAGCCACAAGCCCCCAAACACAAACAACGACACTTTTCCCTGGAAAACAAAACTCCCCTGCCAACTTTTTGATGGCAGATTGCAGGAGCCGCTTGGTACTATCAAATCAGCCCAACTTGGCACTGGTGCCACCATGAGTCTGGTAACCATCCTGCCTATCGTAGCTTTACAGGAGCCAGCCGGTCACTCCCAGCCATAGGCCCCCAGACACAAACCTCGGCCCGTTTCCCTTGCAAACAAAAGTAAGCTGCCCCGCTTCTGGATGGCAGATTGCAGGAGCCACTTGGTACTATCAAACCAGCCCAACTTGGCACTGGTGCCACCTCTGGTCTGGGAACCATCCTGCGTATCGTGGATTCTAAGGAGCCAGCCGGCCACTCCCAGCCAGAGGCCCCCAAAGACAAACAACGGCACTTTTCCCTGGAAAACAAAACTCGCCTGCAAACTTTTTCATGGCAGATTGCAGGAGCCACTTTGCACCATCAAACTAGCCCGACATGGCACTGGTGCCACCTCTGGTCTGGGAACCATCCTGCGTATCGTGGATTCTAATTAGCCAGCCGGCCACTCCCAGCCATAGGCCCCCAAACACAAACAACGGCGCTCTTTCCTGGAAAACAAAACTCGCCTGCCAACTTTTTGATGGCAGATTGCAGGAGCTGCTTGGTACTATCAAATCAGCCCAACGTGGCCCTGGTGCCACCATGAGTCTGGTAAGCATCCTGCCTATCGCAGCTTTTCAGGAGTCAGCCAGTCACTCCCAGCCATAGGCCCCCAGACACAAACCTCGTCCCGTTTCCCTGCAAACAAAAGTAAGCTGCCCCGCTTCTGGATGGCAGATTGCAGGAGCCACTTGGTACTATCAAACAAGCCCGACTTGGAACTGGTACCACCTCTGGTCTGGGAACCATCCTGCGTATCGTGGATTCTAAGGAGCCAGCCGGCCACTCCCCGCCACAGGCCAGCAAACAAAATCAACGGCACTTTTCCCTGGAGAACAAAACTCGCCTGCCAACTTTTTGATGGCAGATTGCAGGAGCCACTTTTCACCATCAAACTAGCCAGACTTGGCACTGGTGCCACCTCTGGTCTGGGAACCATCCTGCCTATCGTAGCTTTTCAGGAGCCAGCCGGTCACTTCCAGCCATAGACCACCAGACACAAACCTCGGCCCGTTTCCCTGGCAAACAAAATTAAGCTTCCCCGCATCTGGATGGCAGATTGCAGGAGCTATTTAGTACTATCAAACCAGCCCGACTTGGCACTGGTGCCACCTTGGGTCTGGGAACCATCCTGCCTATTGTTTATTTTCAGGGGTCAGCCGGCCACTCTCAGCCATATGCCCTCAAACACAAACCACGGCCCTTTTCTCTGGCAAACAAAACTCAACTGCCCCTCTTCTGGATGGCAAATTGCAGGACGCACTTGGTACTACAAAAACAGCACAACTTGGCACTGGTGCCACCTTGGGTCTGGTCACCATCCTGCGTATCGAGCATTTTAAGGAGCCAGCCGGCCACTCCCAGCCATATGCCCCCAAAAAAAAACCACGGCCCTTTTCTCTGGCAAACAAAACTCAGCTGCCCCGCTTCTGGATGGCAGATTGCAGGAGCCACTTTGCACCATCAAACCAGCCCGACTTGGCACTGGTGCCACCTCTGGTCTGTGAACCATCCAGCGTATCGTGGATTATAAGGAGACAGCTGGCCACTCCCAGCCACAGGCCCCCAAATACAAACAACGGCGCTTTTCCCTGGAAAACAAAACAGGCCTGCCAACTTTTTAATGGCAGATTGCAGGAGCCACTTTGCACCATCAAACTAGCCCGACTTGGCACTGGTGCCACCTCTGCTCTGGGAACCATCCTGCGTATCGTGGATTCTAATTAGCCAGCGGGCCACTCCCAGCCATAGGCCCCCAAACACAAACAACGGCGCTTTTCCCGGGAAAACAAAACTCGCCTGCCAACATTTTGATGGGAGATTGCAGGAGCCACTTTGCACCATCAAACCAGCCCGACTTGGCACTGGTGCCACCCCTGGTCTGGGAAACATCCTGCGTATCGTGGATTCTAAGGAGCCAGCCGGCCACTCCCAGCCACAGGCCCCCAAACACAAACAACGGCGCTTTTCCCTGGAAAACAAAACTCGCCTGCCAACTTTGTGATGGCAGATTGCAGGAGCCACTCTGTACTATCAAACCAGCCCAACTTGGCACTGGTGCCACCATGGGTCTGGTCACCATCCTGCCTATCGTAGCTTTTCAGGAGCCAGCCGGTCAGTCCCACCCATAGGCCCCCAGAAAGAACCTCGGCCCGTTTCCCTGGCAAACAAAAGTAAGCTACCCCGCTTCTGGATGGCAGATTGCAGGAGCCACTTTGCACCATCAAACTAGCCCGACTTGGCACTGGTGCCACCTCTGGTCTGGGAACCATCCTGCGTATCGTGGATTCTAAGGAGCCAGCCGGCCACTCCCAGCCACAGGACCCCAAACACAAACAACGGCGCTTTTCCCTGGAAAACAAAACTCGCCTGCCAACTTTTTGATGGCAGATTGCAGGAGCCGCTTGGTACTATCAAATCAGCCGAACTTGGCACTGGTGCCACCTCTGGTCTGGTAACCATCCTGCCTATCGTAGCTTTTCAGGAGCCAGCCGGTCACTCCCAGCCATAGGCCCCCAGACACAAACCTCGGCCCGTTTCCCTGGCAAACAAAAGTTAGCTGCCCCGCTTCTGGATGGCAGATTGCAGGAGCCACTTGGTACTATCAAACCAGCCCGACTTGGAACTGGTGCCACCTCTGGTCTGGGAACCATCCTGCGTATCGTGGATTCTAAGGGGCCAGTCGGCCACTCCCAGCCACAGTCCACCAAACACAAACAACGGCACTTTTCCCTGGAAAACAAAACTCGCCTGCCAACTATTTCATGGCAGATTGCAGGAGCCACTTTGCACCATCAAACTAGGCCGACTTGGCACTGTTGCCACCATGGTCTGGGAACCATCCTGCGTATCGTGGATTCTAATTAGCCAGCCGGCCACTCCCAGCCATAGGCACCCAAACACAAACAATGGCGCTTTCCCCTGGAAAACAAAACTCGCCTGCCAACTTTTGGATGGCAGATTGCAGGAGCCGCTTGGTACTTTCAAATCAGCCCAACGTGGCACTGGTGCCACCATGAGTCTGGTAACCATCCTGCCTATCGTAGCTTTTCAGGAGCCAGCCAGTCACTCCCAGCCATAGGCCCCCAGACAAAAACCTCGGCCCGTTTCCCTTGCAAACAAAAGTAAGCTGCCCCGCTTCTGGATGGCAGATTGCAGGAGCCACTTGGTACTATCAAACAAGCCCGACTTGGAACTGGTGCCACCTCTGGTCTGGGAACCATCCTGCGTATCGTGGATTCTAAGGAGCCAGCCGGCCACTCCCAGCTACAGGCCACCAAAAAAAATCAACGGCACTTTTCCCTGGAAAACAAAACTCGCCTGCCAACTTTTTGATGGCTGATTGCAGGAGCCGCTTGATACTATCAAATCAGCCCAACTTGGCACTGGTGCCACCATGGGTCTGTAACCATCCTGCCTATCGTAGCTTTTCAGGAGCCAGCCGGTCACTCCCAGCCATAGGCCCCCAGACAAAAACCTCGGCCCGTTTCCCTTGCAAAAAAAAGTAAGCTACCCCGCTTCTGGATGGCAGATTGCAGGAGCCACTTGGTACTATCAAACCAGCCCGACTTGGAACTGGTGCCACCTCTGGTCTGGGAACCATCCTGCGTATCGTGGATTCTAAGGAGCCAGCCGGCCACTCCCAGCCAGAGGCCCCCAAAGACAAACAACGGCACTTTTCCCTGGAAAACAAAACTCGCCTGCAAACTTTTTCATGGCAGATTGCAGGAGCCACTTTGCACCATCAAACTAGCCCGACATGGCACTGGTGCCACCTCTGGTCTGGGAACCATCCTGCGTATCGTGGATTCTAATTAGCCAGCCGGCCACTCCCAGCCATAGGCCCCCAAACACAAACAACGGCGCTTTTCCCTGGAAAACAAAACTCGCCTGCCAACTTTTTGATGGCAGATTGCAGGAGCTGCTTGGTACTATCAATTCAGCCCAACGTGGCCCTGGTGCCACCATGAGTCTGGTAACCATCCTGCCTATCGTAGCTTTTCAGGAACCAGCCTGTCACTCCCAGCCATAGGCCCCCAGACACAAACCTCGGCCCGTTTCCCTGGCAAACAAAAGTAAGCTGCCCCGCTTCTGGATGGCAGATTGCAGGAGCCACTTGGTACTATCAAACAAGCCCGACTTGGAACTGGTACCACCTCTGGTCTGGGAACCATCCTGCGTATCGTGGATTCTAAGGAGCCAGCCGGCCACTCCCCGCCACAGGCCACCAAACAAAATCAACGGCACTTTTCCCTGGAAAACAAAACTCGCCTGCCAACTTTTTGATGGCAGATTGTAGGAGCCACTTTTCACCATCAAACTAGCCAGACTTGGCACTGGTGCCACCTCTGGTCTGGGAACCATCCTGCCTATCGTAGCTTTTCAGGAGCCAGCCGGTCACTCCCAGCCAAAGGCCCCCAGACACAAACCTCGGCCCGTTTCCCTGGCAAACAAAAGTAAGCTACCCCGCTTCTGGATGGCAGATTGCAGGAGCCACTTTGCACCATCAAACTAGCCCGACTTGGCACTGGTGCCACCTCTGGTCTGGGAACCATCCTGCGTATCGTGGATTCTAAGGAGCCAGCCGGCCACTCCCAGCCACAGGACCCCAAACACAAACAACGGCGCTTTTCCCTGGAAAACAAAACTCGCCTGCCAACTTTTTGATGGCAGATTGCAGGAGCCGCTTGGTACTATCAAATCAGCCGAACTTGGCACTGGTGCCACCTCTGGTCTGGTAACCATCCTGCCTATCGTAGCTTTTCAGGAGCCAGCAAGTCACTCCCAGCCATAGGCCCCCAGACACAAACCTCGGCCCGTTTCCCAGGCAAACAAAAGTTAGCTGCCCCGCTTCTGGATGGCAGATTGCAGGAGCCACTTGGTACTATCAAACCAGCCCGACTTGGAACTGGTGCCACCTCTGGTCTGGGAACCATCCTGCGTATCGTGGATTCTAAGGGGCCAGCCGGCCACTCCCAGCCACAGTCCACCAAACACAAACAACGGCACTTTTCCCTGGAAAACAAAACTCGCCTGCCAACTATTTCATGGCAGATTGCAGGAGCCACTTTGCACCATCAAACTAGGCCGACTTGGCACTGTTGCCACCTCTGGTCTGGGAACCATCCTGCGTATCGTGGATTCTAATTAGCCAGCCGGCCACTCCCAGCCATAGACACCCAAACACAAACAATGGCGCTTTCCCCTGGAAAACAAAACTCGCCTGCCAACTTTTGGATGGCAGATTGCAGGAGCCGCTTGGTACTTTCAAATCAGCCCAACGTGGCACTGGTGCCACCATGAGTCTGGTAACCATCCTGCCTATCGTAGCTTTTCAGGAGCCAGCCAGTCACTCCCAGCCATAGGCCCCCAGACAAAAACCTCGGCCCGTTTCCCTTGCAAACAAAAGTAAGCTGCCCCGCTTCTGGATGGCAGATTGCAGGAGCCACTTGGTACTATCAAACAAGCCCGACTTGGAACTGGTGCCACCTCTGGTCTGGGAACCATCCTGCGTATCGTGGATTCTAAGGAGCCAGCCGGCCACTCCCAGCCACAGGCCACCAAAAAAAATCAACGGTACTTTTCCCTGGAAAACAAAACTCGCCTGCCAACATTTTGATGGCAGATTGCAGGAGCCGCTTGATACTATCAAATCAGCCCAACTTGGCACTGGTGCCACCATGGGTCTGGTAACCATCCTGCCTATCGTAGCTTTTCAGGAGCCAGCCGGTCACTCCCAGCCATAGGCCCCCAGACAAAAACCTCGGCCCGTTTCCCTTGCAAACAAAAGTAAGCTGCCCCGCTTCTGGATGGCAGATTGCAGGAGCCACTTGGTACTATCAAACCAGCCCGACTTGGAACTGGTGCCACCTCTGGTCTGGGAACCATCCTGCGTATCGTGGATTCTAAGGAGCCAGCCGGCCACTCCCAGCCAGAGGCCCCCAAACACAAACAACGGCACTTTTCCCTGGAAAACAAAACTCGCCTGCAAACTTTTTCATGGCAGATTGCAGGAGCCACTTTGCACCATCAAACTAGCCCGACATGGCAATGGTGCCACCTCTGGTGTGGGAACCATCCTGCGTATCGTGGATTCTAATTAGCCAGCCGGCCACTCCCAGCCATAGGCCCCCAAACACAAACAACGGCGCTTTTCCCTGGAAAACAAAACTCGCCTGCCAACTTTTTGATGGCAGATTGCAGGAGCTGCTTGGTACTATCAATTCAGCCCAACGTGGCCCTGGTGCCACCATGAGTCTGGTAACCATCCTGCCTATCGTAGCTTTTCAGGAGCCAGCCAGTCACTCCCAGCCATAGGCCCCCAGACACAAACCTCGGCCCGTTTCCCTGGCAAACAAAAGTAAGCTGCCCCGCTTCTGGATGGCAGATTGCAGGAGCCACTTGGTACTATCAAACAAGCCCGACTTGGAACTGGTACCACCTCTGGTCTGGGAACCATCCTGCGTATCGTGGATTCTAAGGAGCCAGCCGGCCACTCCCCGCCACAGGCCACCAAACAAAATCAACGGCACTTTTCCCTGGAAAACAAAACTCGCCTGCCAACTTTTTGATGGCAGATTGCAGGAGCCACTTTTCACCATCAAACTAGCCAGACTTGGCACTGGTGCCACCTCTGGTCTGGGAACCATCCTGCCTATCGTAGCTTTTCAGGAGCCAGCCGGTCACTCCCAGCCATAGGCCCCCAGACACAAACCTCGGCCCGTTTCCCTGGCAAACAAAATTAAGCTGCCCCGCTTCTGGATGGCAGATTGCAGGAGCTATTTAGTACTATCTAACCAGCCCGACTTGGCACTGGTGCCACCTTGGGTCTGGGAACCATCCTGCCTATTGTTTATTTTCAGGGGTCAGCCGGCCACTCTCAGCCATATGCCCTCAAACACAAACCTCGGCCCGTTTCCCTGGCAAACAAAACTCAACTGCCCCTCTTCTGGATGGCAAATTGCAGGACGCACTTGGTACTACAAAAACAGCACAACTTGGCACTGGTGCCACCTTGGGTCTGGTCACCATCCTGCGTATCGAGCATTTTAAGAAGCCAGCCGGCCACTCCCAGCCATATGCCCCCAAAAAAAAACCACGGCCCTTTTCTCTGGCAAACAAAACTCAGCTGCCCCGCTTCTGGATGGCAGATTGCAGGAGCCACTTTGCACCATCAAACCAGCCCGACTTGGCACTGGTGCCACCTCTGGTCTGGGAACCATCCTGCGTATCATGGATTATAAGGAGCCAGCTGGCCACTCCCAGCCACAGGCCACGAAAAATATCAACGGCACTTTTCCCTGGAAAACAAAACTCCACTGCCAACTTTTTGATGACAGGTTGCAGGAGCCGCTTGATACTATCAAATCAGCCCAACTTGGCACTGGTGCCACCATGAGTCTGGTAAACATCCTGCCTATCGTAGCTTTTCAGGAGCCAGCCGGTCACTCCCAGCCATAGGCCGCCAGACACAAACCTCGGCCCGTTTCCCTGGCAAACAAAAGTAAGCTGCCCCACTTCTGGATGGCAGATTGCAGGAGCCACTTGGTACTATCAAACCAGCCCGACTTGGCACTGGTGCCACCTCAGGTCTGGGAACCATCCTGCGTATCGTGGATTCGAAGGAGCCAGCCGGCCACTCCCAGCCACAGTCCACCAAACACAAACAACGGCACTTTTCCCTGGAAAACAAAACTCGCCTGCCAACTTTTTCATGACAGATTGCAGGAGCCACTTTGCACCATCAAACTAGCCCGACTTGGCACTGGTGCCACCATGGTCTGGGAACCATCCTGCGTATCGTGGATTCTAATTAGCCAGCCGGCCACTCCCAGCCATAGGCCCCCAAACACAAACAACGGTGCTTTCCCCTGGAAAACAAAACTCGCCTGCCAACTTTTTGATGGCAGATTGCAGGAGCCGCTTGATACTATCAAATCAGCCCAACGTGGCACTGGTGCCACCATGAGTCTGGTAACCATCCTGCCTATCGTAGCTTTTCAGGAGCCAGCCAGTCACTCCCAGCCATAGGCCCCCAGACACAAACCTCGGCCCGTTTCCCTGGCAAACAAAAGTAAGCTGCCCCGCTTCTGGATGGCAGATTGCAGGAGCCACTTTGTGGTATCCAAGCAGCCCGACTTGGCACTGGTGCCACCTCTGGTCTGGGAACCATCCTGCGTATCGTGGATTCTAAGGAGCCAGCCGGCCACTCCCAGCCACAGGACCCCAAACACAAACAACGGCGCTTTTCCCTGGAAAACAAAACTGGCCTGCCAACTTTTTGATGGCAGATTGCAGGAACCACTTGGTACTATCAAACCAGCCCAACTTGGCACTGGTTCCACAATGGGTCTGGTAACCATCCTGCCTATCGTAGCTTTTCAGGAGCCAGCCGGTCACTTCCAGCCATAGGCCCCAGACACAAAGCACTGGGGGTTTCCCTGGCAAACAAAATTATGCTACCCTGCTTCAGGATGGCAGATTGGAGGAGCCACTTTGCACCATCAAACCAGCCCGACTTGGCACTGGTGCCACCTCTGGTCTGGGAACCATCCTGCGTATCGTGGATTCTAGGGAGCCAGCTGGCCACTCCCAGCCACAGGCCCCCAAACACAAACAACGGCGCTTTTCCCTGGAAAACAAAACTGGCATGCCAACTTTTTAATGGCAGATTGCAGGAGCAACTTTGCACCATCAAACTAGCCCGACTTGGCACTGGTGCCACCTCTGGTCTGGGAACCATCCTGCGTATCGTGGATTCTAATTAGCCAGCCGGCCACTCCCAGCCACAGGCCCCCAAACACAAACAACGGCGCTTTTCCCTGGAAAACAAAACTCGCCTGCCAACATTTTGATGGCAGATTGCAGGAGCCACTTTGCACCATCAAACCAGCCCGACTTGGCACTGGTGCCACCTCTGGTCTGGGAACCATCCAGCGTATCGTGGATTCTAAGGAGCCAGCCGGCCACTCCCAGCCACAGGCCCCCAAACACAAACAACGGCGCTTTTCCCTGGAAAACAAAACTCGCCTGCCAACTTTTTGATGGCAGATTGCAGGAGCCACTTGGTACTATCAAACCAGCCCAACTTGACACTGGTGCCACCATGGGTCTGGTCACCATCCTGCCTATCGTAGCTTTTCAGGAGCCAGCCGGACAGTCCCACCCATAGGCCCCCAGACAAAAACCTCGGCCCGTTTCCCTGCAAAAAAAAGTAAGCTGCCCCGATTCTGGATGGCAGATTGCAGGAGCCACTTTGCACCATCAAACTAGCCTGACTTGGCACTGGTGCCACCTCTGGTCTGGGAACCATCCTGCGTATCGTGCATTCTAAGGAGCCAGCCGGCCACTCCCAGCCACAGTCCAACAAACACAAACAACGGCACTTTTCCCTGGAAAACAGAACTCGCCTGCCAATTTTTCATGGCAGATTGCAGGAGCCACTTTGCACCATCAAACTAGCCCGACTTGGCACTGGTGCCACCATGGTCTGGGAACCATCCTGCGTATCGTGGATTCTAAGGAGCCAGCCGGCCACTCCCAGCCATAGGCCCCCAAACACAAACAACGGCGCTTTCCCCTGGAAAACAAAACTCGCCTGCCAACTTTTTGATGGCAGATTGCAGGAGCCGCTTGGTACTTTCAAATCAGCCCAACGTGGCACTGGTGCCACCATGAGTCTGGTAACCATCCTGCCTATCGTAGCTTTTCAGGAGCCAGCCACTCACTCCCAGCCATAGGCCCCCAGACACAAACCTCGGCCCGTTTCCCTGGGAAACAAAAGTAAGCTGCCCCGCTTCTGGATGGCAGATTGCAGGAGCCACTTTGTGGTATCCAACCAGCCCAACTTGGCACTGGTGCCACCTCTGGTCTGGGAAGCATCCTGCGTATCGTGGATTCTAAGGAGCCAGCCGGACACTCCCAGCCACAGGACCCCAAACAAAAACAATGGCGCTTTTCCCTGGAAAACAAAACTGGCCTGCCAACATTTTGATGGCAAATTGCAGGAGCCGCTTGGTACTCTCAAATCAGCCCAACTTGGCACTGGTGCCACCATGAGTCTGGTAACCATCCTGCCTATCGTAGCTTTTCAGGAGCCAGCCGGTCACTCCCAGCCATAGGCCCCCAGACACGAACCTCGGCCCGTTTCCCTGGCAAACAAAAGTAAGCTGCCCCGCTTCTGGATGGCAGATTGCAGGAGCCACTTGGTACTATCAAACCAGCCCGACTTGGCACTGGTGCCACCTCTGGTCTGGGAACCATCCTGCGTATCGTGCATTCTAAGGAGCCAGCCGGCCACTCCCAGCCACAGTCCACCAAACACAAACAACGGCACTTTTCCCTGGAAAACAGAACTCGCCAGCCAACTTTTTCATGGCAGATTGCAGGAGCCACTTTGCAGCATCAAACCAGCCCGACTTGGCACTGGTGCCACCATGGTCTGGGAACCATCCTGCGTATCGTGGATTCTAATTAGCCAGCCGGCCACTCCCAGCCATAGGCCCCCAAACACAAACAACGGCGCTTTTCCCTGGAAAACAAAACTCGCCTGCCAACTTTTTGATGGCAGATTGCAGGAGCCGCTTGGTACTATCAAATCAGCCCAACGTGGCACTGGTGCCACCATGAGTCTGGTAACCATCCTGCCTATCGTAGCTTTTCAGGAGCCAGCCAGTCACTCCCAGCCATAGGCCCCCAGACAAAAACCTCGGCCCGTTTCCCTTGCAAACAAAAGTAAGCTGCCCCGCTTCTGGATGGCAGATTTCAGGAGCCACTTGGTACTATCAAACAAGCCCGACTTGGAACTGGTGCAACCTCTGGTCTGGGAACCATCCTGCGTATCGTGGATTCAAAGGAGCCAGCCGGCCACTCCCAGCCACAGGCCACCAAAAAAAATCAACGGCACTTTTCCCTGGAAAACAAAACTCGCCTGCCAACTTTTTGATGGCAGATTGCAGGAGCCGCTTGATACTATCAAATCAGCCCAACTTGGCACTGGTGCCACCATGGGTCTGGTAACCATCCTGCCTATCGTAGCTTTTCAGGAGCCAGCTGGTCACTCCCAGTCATAGGCCCCCAGACACAAACCTCGGCCCGTTTCCCTGGCAAACAAAAGTAAGCTGCCCCGCTTCTGGATGGCAGATTGCAGGAGCCACTTGGTACTATCAAACCAGCCCGACTTGAAACTGGTGCCACCTCTGGTCTGGGAACCATCCTGCGTATCGTGGATTCTAAGGAGCCAGCCGGCCACTCCCAGCCAGAGGCCCCCAAACAAAAACAACGGCACTTTTCCCTGGAAAACAAAACTCGCCTGCAAACTTTTTCATGGCAGATTGCAGGAGCCACTTTGCACCATCAAACTAGCCCGACATGGCACTGGTGCCACCTCTGGTGTGGGAACCATCCTGCGTATCGTGGATTCTAATTAGCCAGCCGGCCACTCCCAGCCATAGGCCCCCAAACACAAACAACGGCGCTTTTCCCTGGAAAACAAAACTCGCCTGCCAACTTTTTGATGGCAGATTGCAGGAGCTGCTTGGTACTATCAATTCAGCCCAACGTGGCCCTGGTGCCACCATGAGTCTGGTAACCATCCTGCCTATCGTAGCTTTTCAGGAGCCAGCCAGTCACTCCCAGCCATAGGCCCCCAGACACAAACCTCGGCCCGTTTCCCTGGCAAACAAAAGTAAGCTACCCCGCTTCTGGATGGCAGATTGCAGGAGCCACTTGGTACTATCAAACAAGCCCGACTTGGAACTGGTACCACCTCTGGTCTGGGAACCATCCTGCGTATCGTGGATTCTAAGGAGCCAGCCGGCCACTCCCCGCCACAGGCCACCAAACAAAATCAACGGCACTTTTCCCTGGAAAACAAAACTCGCCTGCCAACTTTTTGATGGCAGATTGCAGGAGCCACTTTTCACCATCAAACTAGCCAGACTTGGCACTGGTGCCACCTCTGGTCTGGGAACCATCCTGCCTATCGTAGCTTTTCAGGAGCCAGCCGGTCACTCCCAGCCATAGGCCCCCAGACACAAACCTCGGCCCGTTTCCCTGGCAAACAAAATTAAGCTGCCCCGCTTCTGGATGGCAGATTGCAGGAGCTATTTAGTACTATCAAACCAGCCCGACTTGGCACTGGTGCCACCTTGGGTCTGGGAACCATCCTGCCTATTGTTTATTTTCAGGGGTCAGCCGGCCACTCTCAGCCATATGCCCTCAAACACAAACCTCGGCCCGTTTCCCTGGCAAACAAAACTCAACTGCCCCTCTTCTGGATGGCAAATTGCAGGACGCACTTGGTACTACAAAAACAGCACAACTTGGCACTGGTGCCACCTTGGGTCTGGTCACCATCCTGCGTATCGAGCATTTTAAGAAGCCAGCCGGCCACTCCCAGCCATATGCCCCCAAAAAAAAACCACGGCCCTTTTCTCTGGCAAACAAAACTCAGCGGCCCCGCTTCTGGATGGCAGATTGCAGGAGCCACTTTGCACCATCAAACCAGCCCGACTTGGCACTGGTGCCACCTCTGGTCTGGGAACCATCCTGCGTATCATGGATTATAAGGAGCCAGCTGGCCACTCCCAGCCACAGGCCACCAAAAATATCAACGGCACTTTTCCCTGGAAAACAAAACTCGCCTGCCAACTTTTTGATGACAGGTTGCAGGAGCCGCTTGATACTATCAAATCAGCCCAACTTGGCACTGGTGCCACCATGAGTCTGGTAAACATCCTGCCTATCGTAGCTTTTCAGGAGCCAGCCGGTCACTCCCAGCCATAGGCCCCCAGACACAAACCTCGGCCCGTTTCCCTGGCAAACAAAAGTAAGCTGCCCCACTTCTGGATGGCAGATTGCAGGAGCCACTTGGTACTATCAAACCAGCCCGACTTGGCACTGGTGCCACCTCAGGTCTGGGAACCATCCTGCGTATCGTGGATTCGAAGGAGCCAGCCGGCCACTCCCAGCCACAGTCCACCAAACACAAACAACGGCACTTTTCCCTGGAAAACAAAACTCGCCTGCCAACTTTTTGATGACAGGTTGCAGGAGCCGCTTGATACTATCAAATCAGCCCAACTTGGCACTGGTGCCACCATGAGTCTGGTAAACATCCTGCCTATCGTAGCTTTTCAGGAGCCAGCCGGTCACTCCCAGCCATAGGCCCCCAGACACAAACCTCGGCCCGTTTCCCTGGCAAACAAAAGTAAGCTGCCCCACTTCTGGATGGCAGATTGCAGGAGCCACTTGGTACTATCAAACCAGCCCGACTTGGCACTGGTGCCACCTCAGGTCTGGGAACCATCCTGCGTATCGTGGATTCGAAGGAGCCAGCCGGCCACTCCCAGCCACAGTCCACCAAACACAAACAACGGCACTTTTCCCTGGAAAACAAAACTCGCCTGCCAACTTTTTCATGACAGATTGCAGGAGCCACTTTGCACCATCAAACTAGCCCGACATGGCACTGGTGCCACCATGGTCTGGGAACCATCCTGCCTATCGTAGCTTTTCAGGAGCCAGCCAGTCACTCCCAGCCATAGGCCCCCAGACACAAACCTCGGCCCGTTTCCCTGGCAAATAAAAGTAAGCTGCCCCGCTTCTGGATGGCAGATTGCAGGAGCCACTTTGTGGTATCCAAGCAGCCCGACTTGGCACTGGTGCCACCTCTGGTCTGGGAACCATCCTGCGTATCGTGGATTCTAAGGAGCCAGCCGGCCACTCCCAGCCACAGGACCCCAAACACAAACAACGGCGCTTTTCCCTGGAAAACAAAACTGGCCTGCCAACTTTTTGATGGCAGATTGCAGGAACCACTTGGTACTATCAAACCAGCCCAACTTGGCACTGGTTCCACAATGGGTCTGGTAACCATCCTGCCTATCGTAGCTTTTCAGGAGCCAGCCGGTCACTTCCAGCCATAGGCCCCAGACACAAAGCACTGGGGGTTTCCCTGGCAAACAAAATTATGCTACCCTGCTTCAGGATGGCAGATTGGAGGAGCCACTTTGCACCATCAAACCAGCCCGACTTGGCACTGGTGCCACCTCTGGTCTGGGAACCATCCTGCGTATCGTGGATTCTAGGGAGCCAGCTGGCCACTCCCAGCCACAGGCCCCCAAACACAAACAACGGCGCTTTTCCCTGGAAAACAAAACTGGCATGCCAACTTTTTAATGGCAGATTGCAGGAGCAACTTTGCACCATCAAACTAGCCCGACTTGGCACTGGTGCCACCTCTGGTCTGGGAACCATCCTGCGTATCGTGGATTCTAATTAGCCAGCCGGCCACTCCCAGCCACAGGCCCCCAAACACAAACAACGGCGCTTTTCCCTGGAAAACAAAACTCGCCTGCCAACATTTTGATGGCAGATTGCAGGAGCCACTTTGCAACATCAAACCAGCCCGACTTGGCACTGGTGCCACCTCTGGTCTGGGAACCATCCAGCGTATCGTGGATTCTAAGGAGCCAGCCGGCCACTCCCAGCCACAGGCCCCCAAACACAAACAACGGCGCTTTTCCCTGGAAAACAAAACTCGCCTGCCAACTTTTTGATGGCAGATTGCAGGAGCCACTTGGTACTATCAAACCAGCCCAACTTGACACTGGTGCCACCATGGGTCTGGTCACCATCCTGCCTATCGTAGCTTTTCAGGAGCCAGCCGGACAGTCCCACCCATAGGCCCCCAGACAAAAACCTCGGCCCGTTTCCCTGCAAAAAAAAGTAAGCTGCCCCGATTCTGGATGGCAGATTGCAGGAGCCACTTTGCACCATCAAACTAGCCTGACTTGGCACTGGTGCCACCTCTGGTCTGGGAACCATCCTGCGTATCGTGCATTCTAAGGAGCCAGCCGGCCACTCCCAGCCACAGTCCACCAAACACAAACAACGGCACTTTTCCCTGGAAAACAGAACTCGCCTGCCAATTTTTCATGGCAGATTGCAGGAGCCACTTTGCACCATCAAACTAGCCCGACTTGGCACTGGTGCCACCATGGTCTGGGAACCATCCTGCGTATCGTGGATTCTAAGGAGCCAGCCGGCCACTCCCAGCCATAGGCCCCCAAACACAAACAACGGCGCTTTCCCCTGGAAAACAAAACTCGCCTGCCAACTTTTTGATGGCAGATTGCAGGAGCCGCTTGGTACTTTCAAATCAGCCCAACGTGGCACTGGTGCCACCATGAGTCTGGTAACCATCCTGCCTATCGTAGCTTTTCAGGAGCCAGCCACTCACTCCCAGCCATAGGCCCCAGACACAAAGCACTGGGGGTTTCCCTGGCAAACAAAATTATGCTACCCTGCTTCAGGATGGCAGATTGGAGGAGCCACTTTGCACCATCAAACCAGCCCGACTTGGCACTGGTGCCACCTCTGGTCTGGGAACCATCCTGCGTATCGTGGATTCTAGGGAGCCAGCTGGCCACTCCCAGCCACAGGCCCCCAAACACAAACAACGGCGCTTTTCCCTGGAAAACAAAACTGGCATGCCAACTTTTTAATGGCAGATTGCAGGAGCAACTTTGCACCATCAAACTAGCCCGACTTGGCACTGGTGCCACCTCTGGTCTGGGAACCATCCTGCGTATCGTGGATTCTAATTAGCCAGCCGGCCACTCCCAGCCACAGGCCCCCAAACACAAACAACGGCGCTTTTCCCTGGAAAACAAAACTCGCCTGCCAACATTTTGATGGCAGATTGCAGGAGCCACTTTGCACCATCAAACCAGCCCGACTTGGCACTGGTGCCACCTCTGGTCTGGGAACCATCCAGCGTATCGTGGATTCTAAGGAGCCAGCCGGCCACTCCCAGCCACAGGCCCCCAAACACAAACAACGGCGCTTTTCCCTGGAAAACAAAACTCGCCTGCCAACTTTTTGATGGCAGATTGCAGGAGCCACTTGGTACTATCAAACCAGCCCAACTTGACACTGGTGCCACCATGGGTCTGGTCACCATCCTGCCTATCGTAGCTTTTCAGGAGCCAGCCGGACAGTCCCACCCATAGGCCCCCAGACAAAAACCTCGGCCCGTTTCCCTGCAAAAAAAAGTAAGCTGCCCCGATTCTGGATGGCAGATTGCAGGAGCCACTTTGCACCATCAAACTAGCCTGACTTGGCACTGGTGCCACCTCTGGTCTGGGAACCATCCTGCGTATCGTGCATTCTAAGGAGCCAGCCGGCCACTCCCAGCCACAGTCCAACAAACACAAACAACGGCACTTTTCCCTGGAAAACAGAACTCGCCTGCCAATTTTTCATGGCAGATTGCAGGAGCCACTTTGCACCATCAAACTAGCCCGACTTGGCACTGGTGCCACCATGGTCTGGGAACCATCCTGCGTATCGTGGATTCTAAGGAGCCAGCCGGCCACTCCCAGCCATAGGCCCCCAAACACAAACAACGGCGCTTTCCCCTGGAAAACAAAACTCGCCTGCCAACTTTTTGATGGCAGATTGCAGGAGCCGCTTGGTACTTTCAAATCAGCCCAACGTGGCACTGGTGCCACCATGAGTCTGGTAACCATCCTGCCTATCGTAGCTTTTCAGGAGCCAGCCACTCACTCCCAGCCATAGGCCCCCAGACACAAACCTCGGCCCGTTTCCCTGGGAAACAAAAGTAAGCTGCCCCGCTTCTGGATGGCAGATTGCAGGAGCCACTTTGTGGTATCCAACCAGCCCAACTTGGCACTGGTGCCACCTCTGGTCTGGGAAGCATCCTGCGTATCGTGGATTCTAAGGAGCCAGCCGGACACTCCCAGCCACAGGACCCCAAACAAAAACAATGGCGCTTTTCCCTGGAAAACAAAACTGGCCTGCCAACATTTTGATGGCAAATTGCAGGAGCCGCTTGGTACTATCAAATCAGCCCAACTTGGCACTGGTGCCACCATGAGTCTGGTAACCATCCTGCCTATCGTAGCTTTTCAGGAGCCAGCCGGTCACTCCCAGCCATAGGCCCCCAGACACGAACCTCGGCCCGTTTCCCTGGCAAACAAAAGTAAGCTGCCCCGCTTCTGGATGGCAGATTGCAGGAGCCACTTGGTACTATCAAACCAGCCCGACTTGGCTCTGGTGCCACCTCTGGTCTGGGAACCATCCTGCGTATCGTGCATTCTAAGGAGCCAGCCGGCCACTCCCAGCCACAGTCCACCAAACACAAACAACGGCACTTTTCCCTGGAAAACAGAACTCGCCAGCCAACTTTTTCATGGCAGATTGCAGGAGCCACTTTGCAGCATCAAACCAGCCCGACTTGGCACTGGTGCCACCATGGTCTGGGAACCATCCTGCGTATCGTGGATTCTAATTAGCCAGCCGGCCACTCCCAGCCATAGGCCCCCAAACACAAACAACGGCGCTTTTCCCTGGAAAACAAAACTCGCCTGCCAACTTTTTGATGGCAGATTGCAGGAGCCGCTTGGTACTATCAAATCAGCCCAACGTGGCACTGGTGCCACCATGAGTCTGGTAACCATCCTGCCTATCGTAGCTTTTCAGGAGCCAGCCAGTCACTCCCAGCCATAGGCCCCCAGACAAAAACCTCGGCCCGTTTCCCTTGCAAACAAAAGTAAGCTGCCCCGCTTCTGGATGGCAGATTTCAGGAGCCACTTGGTACTATCAAACAAGCCCGACTTGGAACTGGTGCCACCTCTGGTCTGGGAACCATCCTGCGTATCGTGGATTCAAAGGAGCCAGCCGGCCACTCCCAGCCACAGGCCACCAAAAAAAATCAACGGCACTTTTCCCTGGAAAACAAAACTCGCCTGCCAACTTTTTGATGGCAGATTGCAGGAGCCGCTTGATACTATCAAATCAGCCCAACTTGGCACTGGTGCCACCATGGGTCTGGTAACCATCCTGCCTATCGTAGCTTTTCAGGAGCCAGCTGGTCACTCCCAGTCATAGGCCCCCAGACACAAACCTCGGCCCGTTTCCCTGGCAAACAAAAGTAAGCTGCCCCGCTTCTGGATGGCAGATTGCAGGAGCCACTTGGTACTATCAAACCAGCCCGACTTGAAACTGGTGCCACCTCTGGTCTGGGAACCATCCTGCGTATCGTGGATTCTAAGGAGCCAGCCGGCCACTCCCAGCCAGAGGCCCCCAAACACAAACAACGGCACTTTTCCCTGGAAAACAAAACTCGCCTGCAAACTTTTTCATGGCAGATTGCAGGAGCCACTTTGCACCATCAAACTAGCCCGACATGGCACTGGTGCCACCTCTGGTGTGGGAACCATCCTGCGTATCGTGGATTCTAATTAGCCAGCCGGCCACTCCCAGCCATAGGCCCCCAAACACAAACAACGGCGCTTTTCCCTGGAAAACAAAACTCGCCTGCCAACTTTTTGATGGCAGATTGCAGGAGCTGCTTGGTACTATCAATTCAGCCCAACGTGGCCCTGGTGCCACCATGAGTCTGGTAACCATCCTGCCTATCGTAGCTTTTCAGGAGCCAGCCAGTCACTCCCAGCCATAGGCCCCCAGACACAAACCTCGGCCCGTTTCCCTGGCAAACAAAAGTAAGCTACCCCGCTTCTGGATGGCAGATTGCAGGAGCCACTTGGTACTATCAAACAAGCCCGACTTGGAACTGGTACCACCTCTGGTCTGGGAACCATCCTGCGTATCGTGGATTCTAAGGAGCCAGCCGGCCACTCCCCGCCACAGGCCACCAAACAAAATCAACGGCACTTTTCCCTGGAAAACAAAACTCGCCTGCCAACTTTTTGATGGCAGATTGCAGGAGCCACTTTTCACCATCAAACTAGCCAGACTTGGCACTGGTGCCACCTCTGGTCTGGGAACCATCCTGCCTATCGTAGCTTTTCAGGAGCCAGCCGGTCACTCCCAGCCATAGGCCCCCAGACACAAACCTCGGCCCGTTTCCCTGGCAAACAAAATTAAGCTGCCCCGCTTCTGGATGGCAGATTGCAGGAGCTATTTAGTACTATCAAACCAGCCCGACTTGGCACTGGTGCCACCTTGGGTCTGGGAACCATCCTGCCTATTGTTTATTTTCAGGGGTCAGCCGGCCACTCTCAGCCATATGCCCTCAAACACAAACCTCGGCCCGTTTCCCTGGCAAACAAAACTCAACTGCCCCTCTTCTGGATGGCAAATTGCAGGACGCACTTGGTACTACAAAAACAGCACAACTTGGCACTGGTGCCACCTTGGGTCTGGTCACCATCCTGCGTATCGAGCATTTTAAGAAGCCAGCCGGCCACTCCCAGCCATATGCCCCCAAAAAAAAACCACGGCCCTTTTCTCTGGCAAACAAAACTCAGCGGCCCCGCTTCTGGATGGCAGATTGCAGGAGCCACTTTGCACCATCAAACCAGCCCGACTTGGCACTGGTGCCACCTCTGGTCTGGGAACCATCCTGCGTATCATGGATTATAAGGAGCCAGCTGGCCACTCCCAGCCACAGGCCACCAAAAATATCAACGGCACTTTTCCCTGGAAAACAAAACTCGCCTGCCAACTTTTTGATGACAGGTTGCAGGAGCCGCTTGATACTATCAAATCAGCCCAACTTGGCACTGGTGCCACCATGAGTCTGGTAAACATCCTGCCTATCGTAGCTTTTCAGGAGCCAGCCGGTCACTCCCAGCCATAGGCCCCCAGACACAAACCTCGGCCCGTTTCCCTGGCAAACAAAAGTAAGCTGCCCCACTTCTGGATGGCAGATTGCAGGAGCCACTTGGTACTATCAAACCAGCCCGACTTGGCACTGGTGCCACCTCAGGTCTGGGAACCATCCTGCGTATCGTGGATTCGAAGGAGCCAGCCGGCCACTCCCAGCCACAGTCCACCAAACACAAACAACGGCACTTTTCCCTGGAAAACAAAACTCGCCTGCCAACTTTTTCATGACAGATTGCAGGAGCCACTTTGCACCATCAAACTAGCCCGACATGGCACTGGTGCCACCATGGTCTGGGAACCATCCTGCCTATCGTAGCTTTTCAGGAGCCAGCCAGTCACTCCCAGCCATAGGCCCCCAGACACAAACCTCGGCCCGTTTCCCTGGCAAACAAAAGTAAGCTGCCCCGCTTCTGGATGGCAGATTGCAGGAGCCACTTTGTGGTATCCAAGCAGCCCGACTTGGCACTGGTGCCACCTCTGGTCTGGGAACCATCCTGCGTATCGTGGATTCTAAGGAGCCAGCCGGCCACTCCCAGCCACAGGACCCCAAACACAAACAACGGCGCTTTTCCCTGGAAAACAAAACTGGCCTGCCAACTTTTTGATGGCAGATTGCAGGAACCACTTGGTACTATCAAACCAGCCCAACTTGGCACTGGTTCCACAATGGGTCTGGTAACCATCCTGCCTATCGTAGCTTTTCAGGAGCCAGCCGGTCACTTCCAGCCATAGGCCCCAGACACAAAGCACTGGGGGTTTCCCTGGCAAACAAAATTATGCTACCCTGCTTCAGGATGGCAGATTGGAGGAGCCACTTTGCACCATCAAACCAGCCCGACTTGGCACTGGTGCCACCTCTGGTCTGGGAACCATCCTGCGTATCGTGGATTCTAGGGAGCCAGCTGGCCACTCCCAGCCACAGGCCCCCAAACACAAACAACGGCGCTTTTCCCTGGAAAACAAAACTGGCATGCCAACTTTTTAATGGCAGATTGCAGGAGCAACTTTGCACCATCAAACTAGCCCGACTTGGCACTGGTGCCACCTCTGGTCTGGGAACCATCCTGCGTATCGTGGATTCTAATTAGCCAGCCGGCCACTCCCAGCCACAGGCCCCCAAACACAAACAACGGCGCTTTTCCCTGGAAAACAAAACTCGCCTGCCAACATTTTGATGGCAGATTGCAGGAGCCACTTTGCAACATCAAACCAGCCCGACTTGGCACTGGTGCCACCTCTGGTCTGGGAACCATCCAGCGTATCGTGGATTCTAAGGAGCCAGCCGGCCACTCCCAGCCACAGGCCCCCAAACACAAACAACGGCGCTTTTCCCTGGAAAACAAAACTCGCCTGCCAACTTTTTGATGGCAGATTGCAGGAGCCACTTGGTACTATCAAACCAGCCCAACTTGACACTGGTGCCACCATGGGTCTGGTCACCATCCTGCCTATCGTAGCTTTTCAGGAGCCAGCCGGACAGTCCCACCCATAGGCCCCCAGACAAAAACCTCGGCCCGTTTCCCTGCAAAAAAAAGTAAGCTGCCCCGATTCTGGATGGCAGATTGCAGGAGCCACTTTGCACCATCAAACTAGCCTGACTTGGCACTGGTGCCACCTCTGGTCTGGGAACCATCCTGCGTATCGTGCATTCTAAGGAGCCAGCCGGCCACTCCCAGCCACAGTCCACCAAACACAAACAACGGCACTTTTCCCTGGAAAACAGAACTCGCCTGCCAATTTTTCATGGCAGATTGCAGGAGCCACTTTGCACCATCAAACTAGCCCGACTTGGCACTGGTGCCACCATGGTCTGGGAACCATCCTGCGTATCGTGGATTCTAAGGAGCCAGCCGGCCACTCCCAGCCATAGGCCCCCAAACACAAACAACGGCGCTTTCCCCTGGAAAACAAAACTCGCCTGCCAACTTTTTGATGGCAGATTGCAGGAGCCGCTTGGTACTTTCAAATCAGCCCAACGTGGCACTGGTGCCACCATGAGTCTGGTAACCATCCTGCCTATCGTAGCTTTTCAGGAGCCAGCCAGTCACTCCCAGCCATAGGCCCCCAGACACAAACCTCGGCCCGTTTCCCTGGGAAACAAAAGTAAGCTGCCCCGCTTCTGGATGGCAGATTGCAGGAGCCACTTTGTGGTATCCAACCAGCCCAACTTGGCACTGGTGCCACCTCTGGTCTGGGAAGCATCCTGCGTATCGTGGATTCTAAGGAGCCAGCCGGACACTCCCAGCCACAGGACCCCAAACAAAAACAATGGCGCTTTTCCCTGGAAAACAAAACTGGCCTGCCAACATTTGGATGGCAAATTGCAGGAGCCGCTTGGTACTCTCAAATCAGCCCAACTTGGCACTGGTGCCACCATGAGTCTGGTAACCATCCTGCCTATCGTAGCTTTTCAGGAGCCAGCCGGTCACTCCCAGCCATAGGCCCCCAGACACGAACCTCGGCCCGTTTCCCTGGCAAACAAAAGTAAGCTGCCCCGCTTCTGGATGGCAGATTGCAGGAGCCACTTGGTACTATCAAACCAGCTCGACTTGGCTCTGGTGCCACCTCTGGTCTGGGAACCATCCTGCGTATCGTGCATTCTAAGGAGCCAGCCGGCCACTCCCAGCCACAGTCCACCAAACACAAACAACGGCACTTTTCCCTGGAAAACAGAACTCGCCAGCCAACTTTTTCATGGCAGATTGCAGGAGCCACTTTGCAGCATCAAACCAGCCCGACTTGGCACTGGTGCCACCATGGTCTGGGAACCATCCTGCGTATCGTGGATTCTAATTAGCCAGCCGGCCACTCCCAGCCATAGGCCCCCAAACACAAACAACGGCGCTTTTCCCTGGAAAACAAAACTCGCCTGCCAACTTTTTGATGGCAGATTGCAGGAGCCGCTTGGTACTATCAAATCAGCCCAACGTGGCACTGGTGCCACCATGAGTCTGGTAACCATCCTGCCTATCGTAGCTTTTCAGGAGCCAGCCAGTCACTCCCAGCCATAGGCCCCCAGACAAAAACCTCGGCCCGTTTCCCTTGCAAACAAAAGTAAGCTGCCCCGCTTCTGGATGGCAGATTTCAGGAGCCACTTGGTACTATCAAACAAGCCCGACTTGGAACTGGTGCCACCTCTGGTCTGGGAACCATCCTGCGTATCGTGGATTCAAAGGAGCCAGCCGGCCACTCCCAGCCACAGGCCACCAAAAAAAATCAACGGCACTTTTCCCTGGAAAACAAAACTCGCCTGCCAACTTTTTGATGGCAGATTGCAGGAGCCGCTTGATACTATCAAATCAGCCCAACTTGGCACTGGTGCCACCATGGGTCTGGTAACCATCCTGCCTATCGTAGCTTTTCAGGAGCCAGCTGGTCACTCCCAGTCATAGGCCCCCAGACACAAACTTCGGCCCGTTTCCCTGGCAAACAAAAGTAAGCTGCCCCGCTTCTGGATGGCAGATTGCAGGAGCCACTTGGTACTATCAAACCAGCCCGACTTGAAACTGGTGCCACCTCTGGTCTGGGAACCATCATGCGTATCGTGGATTCTAAGGAGCCAGCCGGCCACTCCCAGCCACAGGCCCCCAAACACAAACAACGGCACTTTTCCCTGGAAAACAAAACTCGCCTGCAAACTTTTTCATGGCAGATTGCAGGAGCCACTTTGCACCATCAAACTAGCCCGACATGGCACTGGTGCCACCTCTGGTGTGGGAACCATCCTGCGTATCGTGGATTCTAATTAGCCAGCCGGCCACTCCCAGCCATAGGCCCCCAAACACAAACAACGGCGCTTTTCCCTGGAAAACAAAACTCGCCTGCCAACTTTTTGATGGCAGATTGCAGGAGCTGCTTGGTACTATCAATTCAGCCCAACGTGGCCCTGGTGCCACCATGAGTCTGGTAACCATCCTGCCTATCGTAGCTTTTCAGGAGCCAGCCAGTCACTCCCAGCCATAGGCCCCCAGACACAAACCTCGGCCCGTTTCCCTGGCAAACAAAAGTAAGCTACCCCGCTTCTGGATGGCAGATTGCAGGAGCCACTTGGTACTATCAAACAAGCCCGACTTGGAACTGGTACCACCTCTGGTCTGGGAACCATCCTGCGTATCGTGGATTCTAAGGAGCCAGCAGGCCACTCCCCGCCACAGGCCACCAAACAAAATCAACGGCACTTTTCCCTGGAAAACAAAACTCGCCTGCCAACTTTTTGATGGCAGATTGCAGGAGCCACTTTGCACCATCAAACTAGCCCGACTTGGCACTGGTGCCACCTCTGGTCTGGGAACCATCCTGCCTATCGTAGCTTTTCAGGAGCCAGCCGGTCACTCCCAGCCATAGGCCCCCAGACACAAACCTCGGCCCGTTTCCCTGGCAAACAAAATTAAGCTGCCCCGCTTCTGGATGGCAGATTGCAGGAGCTATTTAGTACTATCAAACCAGCCCGACTTGGCACTGGTGCCACCTTGGGTCTGGGAACCATCCTGCCTATTGTTTATTTTCAGGGGTCAGCCGGCCACTCTCAGCCATATGCCCTCAAACACAAACTTCGGCCCGTTTCCCTGGCAAACAAAACTCAACTGCCCCTCTTCTGGATGGCAAATTGCAGGACGCACTTGGTACTACAAAAACAGCACAACTTGGCACTGGTGCCACCTTGGGTCTGGTCACCATCCTGCGTATCGAGCATTTTAAGAAGCCAGACGGCCACTCCCAGCCATATGCCCCCCAAAAAAAACCACGGCCCTTTTCTCTGGCAAACAAAACTCAGCTGCCCCGCTTCTGGATGGCAGATTGCAGGAGCCACTTTGCACCATCAAACCAGCCCGACTTGGCACTGGTGCCACCTCTGGTCTGGGAACCATCCTGCGTATCATGGATTATAAGGAGCCAGCTGGCCACTCCCAGCCACAGGCCACCAAAAATATCAACGGCACTTTTCCCTGGAAAACAAAACTCGCCTGCCAACTTTTTGATGACAGGTTGCAGGAGCCGCTTGATACTATCAAATCAGCCCAACTTGGCACTGGTGCCACCATGAGTCTGGTAAACATCCTGCCTATCGTAGCTTTTCAGGAGCCAGCCGGTCACTCCCAGCCATAGGCCCCCAGACACAAACCTCGGCCCGTTTCCCTGGCAAACAAAAGTAAGCTGCCCCACTTCTGGATGGCAGATTGCAGGAGCCACTTGGTACTATCAAACCAGCCCGACTTGGCACTGGTGCCACCTCAGGTCTGGGAACCATCCTGCGTATCGTGGATTCGAAGGAGCCAGCCGGCCACTCCCAGCCACAGTCCACCAAACACAAACAACGGCACTTTTCCCTGGAAAACAAAACTCGCCTGCCAACTTTTTCATGACAGATTGCAGGAGCCACTTTGCACCATCAAACTAGCCCGACATGGCACTGGTGCCACCATGGTCTGGGAACCATCCTGCCTATCGTAGCTTTTCAGGAGCCAGCCAGTCACTCCCAGCCATAGGCCCCCAGACACAAACCTCGGCCCGTTTCCCTGGCAAACAAAAGTAAGCTGCCCCGCTTCTGGATGGCAGATTGCAGGAGCCACTTTGTGGTATCCAAGCAGCCCGACTTGGCACTGGTGCCACCTCTGGTCTGGGAACCATCCTGCGTATCGTGGATTCTAAGGAGCCAGCCGGCCACTCCCAGCCACAGGACCCCAAACACAAACAACGGCGCTTTTCCCTGGAAAACAAAACTGGCCTGCCAACTTTTTGATGGCAGATTGCAGGAACCACTTGGTACTATCAAACCAGCCCAACTTGGCCCTGGTTCCACAATGGGTCTGGTAACCATCCTGCCTATCGTAGCTTTTCAGGAGCCAGCCGGTCACTTCCAGCCATAGGCCCCAGACACAAAGCACTGGGGGTTTCCCTGGCAAACAAAATTATGCTACCCTGCTTCAGGATGGCAGATTGGAGGAGCCACTTTGCACCATCAAACCAGCCCGACTTGGCACTGGTGCCACCTCTGGTCTGGGAACCATCCTGCGTATCGTGGATTCTAGGGAGCCAGCTGGCCACTCCCAGCCACAGGCCCCCAAACACAAACAACGGCGCTTTTCCCTGGAAAACAAAACTGGCATGCCAACTTTTTAATGGCAGATTGCAGGAGCAACTTTGCACCATCAAACTAGCCCGACTTGGCACTGGTGCCACCTCTGGTCTGGGAACCATCCTGCGTATCGTGGATTCTAATTAGCCAGCCGGCCACTCCCAGCCACAGGCCCCCAAACACAAACAACGGCGCTTTTCCCTGGAAAACAAAACTCGCCTGCCAACATTTTGATGGCAGATTGCAGGAGCCACTTTGCAACATCAAACCAGCCCGACTTGGCACTGGTGCCACCTCTGGTCTGGGAACCATCCAGCGTATCGTGGATTCTAAGGAGCCAGCCGGCCACTCCCAGCCACAGGCCCCCAAACACAAACAACGGCGCTTTTCCCTGGAAAACAAAACTCGCCTGCCAACTTTTTGATGGCAGATTGCAGGAGCCACTTGGTACTATCAAACCAGCCCAACTTGACACTGGTGCCACCATGGGTCTGGTCACCATCCTGCCTATCGTAGCTTTTCAGGAGCCAGCCGGACAGTCCCACCCATAGGCCCCCAGACAAAAACCTCGGCCCGTTTCCCTGCAAAAAAAAGTAAGCTGCCCCGCTTCTGGATGGCAGATTGCAGGAGCCACTTTGCACCATCAAACTAGCCTGACTTGGCACTGGTGCCACCTCTGGTCTGGGAACCATCCTGCGTATCGTGCATTCTAAGGAGCCAGCCGGCCACTCCCAGCCACAGTCCACCAAACACAAACAACGGCACTTTTCCCTGGAAAACAGAACTCGCCTGCCAATTTTTCATGGCAGATTGCAGGAGCCACTTTGCACCATCAAACTAGCCCGACTTGGCACTGGTGCCACCATGGTCTGGGAACCATCCTGCGTATCGTGGATTCTAAGGAGCCAGCCGGCCACTCCCAGCCATAGGCCCCCAAACACAAACAACGGCGCTTTCCCCTGGAAAACAAAACTCGCCTGCCAACTTTTTGATGGCAGATTGCAGGAGCCGCTTGGTACTTTCAAATCAGCCCAACGTGGCACTGGTGCCACCATGAGTCTGGTAACCATCCTGCCTATCGTAGCTTTTCAGGAGCCAGCCAGTCACTCCCAGCCATAGGCCCCCAGACACAAACCTCGGCCCGTTTCCCTGGGAAACAAAAGTAAGCTGCCCCGCTTCTGGATGGCAGATTGCAGGAGCCACTTTGTGGTATCCAACCAGCCCAACTTGGCACTGGTGCCACCTCTGGTCTGGGAAGCATCCTGCGTATCGTGGATTCTAAGGAGCCAGCCGGACACTCCCAGCCACAGGACCCCAAACAAAAACAATGGCGCTTTTCCCTGGAAAACAAAACTGGCCTGCCAACATTTGGATGGCAAATTGCAGGAGCCGCTTGGTACTCTCAAATCAGCCCAACTTGGCACTGGTGCCACCATGAGTCTGGTAACCATCCTGCCTATCGTAGCTTTTCAGGAGCCAGCCGGTCACTCCCAGCCATAGGCCCCCAGACACGAACCTCGGCCCGTTTCCCTGGCAAACAAAAGTAAGCTGCCCCGCTTCTGGATGGCAGATTGCAGGAGCCACTTGGTACTATCAAACCAGCTCGACTTGGCTCTGGTGCCACCTCTGGTCTGGGAACCATCCTGCGTATCGTGCATTCTAAGGAGCCAGCCGGCCACTCCCAGCCACAGTCCACCAAACACAAACAACGGCACTTTTCCCTGGAAAACAGAACTCGCCAGCCAACTTTTTCATGGCAGATTGCAGGAGCCACTTTGCAGCATCAAACCAGCCCGACTTGGCACTGGTGCCACCATGGTCTGGGAACCATCCTGCGTATCGTGGATTCTAATTAGCCAGCCGGCCACTCCCAGCCATAGGCCCCCAAACACAAACAACGGCGCTTTTCCCTGGAAAACAAAACTCGCCTGCCAACTTTTTGATGGCAGATTGCAGGAGCCGCTTGGTACTATCAAATCAGCCCAACGTGGCACTGGTGCCACCATGAGTCTGGTAACCATCCTGCCTATCGTAGCTTTTCAGGAGCCAGCCAGTCACTCCCAGCCATAGGCCCCCAGACAAAAACCTCGGCCCGTTTCCCTTGCAAACAAAAGTAAGCTGCCCCGCTTCTGGATGGCAGATTTCAGGAGCCACTTGGTACTATCAAACAAGCCCGACTTGGAACTGGTGCCACCTCTGGTCTGGGAACCATCCTGCGTATCGTGGATTCAAAGGAGCCAGCCGGCCACTCCCAGCCACAGGCCACCAAAAAAAATCAACGGCACTTTTCCCTGGAAAACAAAACTCGCCTGCCAACTTTTTGATGGCAGATTGCAGGAGCCGCTTGATACTATCAAATCAGCCCAACTTGGCACTGGTGCCACCATGGGTCTGGTAACCATCCTGCCTATCGTAGCTTTTCAGGAGCCAGCTGGTCACTCCCAGTCATAGGCCCCCAGACACAAACTTCGGCCCGTTTCCCTGGCAAACAAAAGTAAGCTGCCCCGCTTCTGGATGGCAGATTGCAGGAGCCACTTGGTACTATCAAACCAGCCCGACTTGAAACTGGTGCCACCTCTGGTCTGGGAACCATCATGCGTATCGTGGATTCTAAGGAGCCAGCCGGCCACTCCCAGCCACAGGCCCCCAAACACAAACAACGGCACTTTTCCCTGGAAAACAAAACTCGCCTGCAAACTTTTTCATGGCAGATTGCAGGAGCCACTTTGCACCATCAAACTAGCCCGACATGGCACTGGTGCCACCTCTGGTGTGGGAACCATCCTGCGTATCGTGGATTCTAATTAGCCAGCCGGCCACTCCCAGCCATAGGCCCCCAAACACAAACAACGGCGCTTTTCCCTGGAAAACAAAACTCGCCTGCCAACTTTTTGATGGCAGATTGCAGGAGCTGCTTGGTACTATCAATTCAGCCCAACGTGGCCCTGGTGCCACCATGAGTCTGGTAACCATCCTGCCTATCGTAGCTTTTCAGGAGCCAGCCAGTCACTCCCAGCCATAGGCCCCCAGACACAAACCTCGGCCCGTTTCCCTGGCAAACAAAAGTAAGCTACCCCGCTTCTGGATGGCAGATTGCAGGAGCCACTTGGTACTATCAAACAAGCCCGACTTGGAACTGGTACCACCTCTGGTCTGGGAACCATCCTGCGTATCGTGGATTCTAAGGAGCCAGCAGGCCACTCCCCGCCACAGGCCACCAAACAAAATCAACGGCACTTTTCCCTGGAAAACAAAACTCGCCTGCCAACTTTTTGATGGCAGATTGCAGGAGCCACTTTGCACCATCAAACTAGCCCGACTTGGCACTGGTGCCACCTCTGGTCTGGGAACCATCCTGCCTATCGTAGCTTTTCAGGAGCCAGCCGGTCACTCCCAGCCATAGGCCCCCAGACACAAACCTCGGCCCGTTTCCCTGGCAAACAAAATTAAGCTGCCCCGCTTCTGGATGGCAGATTGCAGGAGCTATTTAGTACTATCAAACCAGCCCGACTTGGCACTGGTGCCACCTTGGGTCTGGGAACCATCCTGCCTATTGTTTATTTTCAGGGGTCAGCCGGCCACTCTCAGCCATATGCCCTCAAACACAAACCTCGGCCCGTTTCCCTGGCAAACAAAACTCAACTGCCCCTCTTCTGGATGGCAAATTGCAGGACGCACTTGGTACTACAAAAACAGCACAACTTGGCACTGGTGCCACCTTGGGTCTGGTCACCATCCTGCGTATCGAGCATTTTAAGAAGCCAGCCGGCCACTCCCAGCCATATGCCCCCCAAAAAAAACCACGGCCCTTTTCTCTGGCAAACAAAACTCAGCTGCCCCGCTTCTGGATGGCAGATTGCAGGAGCCACTTTGCACCATCAAACCAGCCCGACTTGGCACTGGTGCCACCTCTGGTCTGGGAACCATCCTGCGTATCATGGATTATAAGGAGCCAGCTGGCCACTCCCAGCCACAGGCCACCAAAAATATCAACGGCACTTTTCCCTGGAAAACAAAACTCCACTGCCAACTTTTTGATGACAGGTTGCAGGAGCCGCTTGATACTATCAAATCAGCCCAACTTGGCACTGGTGCCACCATGAGTCTGGTAACCATCAGGCCTATCGTAGCTTTTCAGGAGCCAGCCGGTCACTCCCAGCCATAGGCCCCCAGACACAAACCTCGGCCCGTTTCCCTGGCAAACAAAAGTAAGCTGCCCCACTTCTGGATGGCAGATTGCAGGAGCCACTTGGTACTATCAAACCAGCCCGACTTGGCACTGGTGCCACCTCAGGTCTGGGAACCATCCTGCGTATCGTGGATTCTAAGGAGCCAGCCGGCCACTCCCAGCCACAGTCCACTAAACACAAACAACGGCACTTTTCCCTGGAAAACAAAACTCGCCTGCCAACTTTTTCATGACAGATTGCAGGAGCCACTTTGCACCATCAAACTAGCCCGACATGGCACTGGTGCCACCATGGTCTGGGAACCATCCTGCGTATCGTGGATTCTAATTAGCCAGCCGGCCACTCCCAGCCATAGGCCCCCAAACACAAACAACGGTGCTTTCCCCTGGAAAACAAAACTCGCCTGCCAACTTTTTGATGGCAGATTGCAGGAGCCGCTTGATACTATCAAATCAGCCCAACGTGGCACTGGTGCCACCATGAGTCTGGTAACCATCCTGCCTATCGTAGCTTTTCAGGAGCCAGCCAGTCACTCCCAGCCATAGGCCCCCAGACACAAACCTCGGCCCGTTTCCCTGGCAAACAAAAGTAAGCTGCCCCGCTTCTGGATGGCAGATTGCAGGAGCCACTTTGTGGTATCCAAGCAGCCCGACTTGGCACTGGTGCCACCTCTGGTCTGGGAACCATCCTGCGTATCGTGGATTCTAAGGAGCCAGCCGGCCACTCCCAGCCACAGGACCCCAAACACAAACAACGGCGCTTTTCCCTGGAAAACAAAACTGGCCTGCCAACTTTTTGATGGCAGATTGCAGGAACCACTTGGTACTATCAAACCAGCCCAACTTGGCACTGGTTCCACAATGGGTCTGGTAACCATCCTGCCTATCGTAGCTTTTCAGGAGCCAGCCGGTCACTTCCAGCCATAGGCCCCAGACACAAAGCACTGGGGGTTTCCCTGGCAAACAAAATTATGCTACCCTGCTTCAGGATGGCAGATTGGAGGAGCCACTTTGCACCATCAAACCAGCCCGACTTGGCACTGGTGCCACCTCTGGTCTGGGAACCATCCTGCGTATCGTGGATTCTAGGGAGCCAGCTGGCCACTCCCAGCCACAGGCCCCCAAACACAAACAACGGCGCTTTTCCCTGGAAAACAAAACTGGCATGCCAACTTTTTAATGGCAGATTGCAGGAGCAACTTTGCACCATCAAACTAGCCCGACTTGGCACTGGTGCCACCTCTGGTCTGGGAACCATCCTGCGTATCGTGGATTCCAATTAGCCAGCCGGCCACTCCCAGCCACAGGCCCCCAAACACAAACAACGGCGCTTTTCCCTGGAAAACAAAACTCGCCTGCCAACATTTTGATGGCAGATTGCAGGAGCCACTTTGCACCATCAAACCAGCCCGACTTGGCACTGGTGCCACCTCTGGTCTTGGAACCATCCAGCGTATCGTGGATTCTAAGGAGCCAGCCGGCCACTCCCAGCCACAGGCCCCCAAACACAAACAACGGCGCTTTTCCCTGGAAAACCAAACTCGCCTGCCAACTTTTTGATGGCAGATTGCAGGAGCCACTTGGTACTATCAAACCAGCCCAACTTGACACTGGTGCCACCATGGGTCTGGTCACCATCCTGCCTATCGTAGCTTTTCAGGAGCCAGCCGGACAGTCCCACCCATAGGCCCCCAGACAAAAACCTCGGCCCGTTTCCCTGTAAAAAAAAGTAAGCTGCCCCGATTCTGGATGGCAGATTGCAGGAGCCACTTTGCACCATCAAACTAGCCTGACTTGGCACTGGTGCCACCTCTGGTCTGGTCACCATCCTGCGTATCGTGCATTCTAAGGAGCCAGCCGGCCACTCCCAGCCACAGTCCACCAAACACAAACAACGGCACTTTTCCCTGGAAAACAGAACTCGCCTGCCAATTTTTCATGGCAGATTGCAGGAGCCACTTTGCACCATCAAACTAGCCCGACTTGGCACTGGTGCCACCATGGTCTGGGAACCATCCTGCGTATCGTGGATTCTAAGGAGCCAGCCGGCCACTCCCAGCCATAGGCCCCCAAACAGAAACAACGGCGCTTTCCCCTGGAAAACAAAACTCGCCTGCCAACTTTTTGATGGCAGATTGCAGGAGCCGCTTGGTACTTTCAAATCAGCCCAACGTGGCACTGGTGCCACCATGAGTCTGGTAACCATCCTGCCTATCGTAGCTTTTCAGGAGCCAGCCAGTCACTCCCAGCCATAGGCCCCCAGACACAAACCTCGGCCCGTTTCCCTGGGAAACAAAAGTAAGCTGCCCCGCTTCTGGATGGCAGATTGCAGGAGCCACTTTGTGGTATCCAACCAGCCCAACTTGGCACTGGTGCCACCTCTGGTCTGGGAAGCATCCTGCGTATCGTGGATTCTAAGGAGCCAGCCGGACACTCCCAGCCACAGGACCCCAAACAAAAACAATGGCGCTTTTCCCTGGAAAACAAAACTGGCCTGCCAACATTTTGATGGCAAATTGCAGGAGCCGCTTGGTACTATCAAACCAGCCCAACTTGGCACTGGTGCCACCATGAGTCTGGTAACCATCCTGCCTATCGTAGCTTTTCAGGAGCCAGCCGGTCACTCCCAGCCATAGGCCCCCAGACACAAACCTCGGCCCGTTTCCCTGGCAAACAAAAGTAAGCTGCCCCGCTTCTGGATGGCAGATTGCAGGAGCCACTTGGTACTATCAAACCAGCCCGACTTGGCTCTGGTGCCACCTCTGGTCTGGGAACCATCCTGCGTATCGTGCATTCTAAGGAGCCAGCCGGCCACTCCCAGCCACAGTCCACCAAACACAAACAAGGTACTTTTCCCTGGAAAACAGAACTCGCCAGCCAACTTTTTCATGGCAGATTGCAGGAGCCACTTTGCAGCATCAAACCAGCCCGACTTGGCACTGGTGCCACCATGGTCTGGGAACCATCCTGCGTATCGTGGATTCTAATTAGCCAGCCGGCCACTCCCAGCCATAGGCCCCCAAACACAAACAACGGCGCTTTTCCCTGGAAAACAAAACTCGCCTGCCAACTTTTTGATGGCAGATTGCAGGAGCCGCTTGGTACTATCAAATCAGCCCAACGTGGCACTGGTGCCACCATGAGTCTGGTAACCATCAGGCCTATCGTAGCTTTTCAGGAGCCAGCCAGTCACTCCCAGCCATAGGCCCCCAGACAAAAACCTCGGCCCGTTTCCCTTGCAAACAAAAGTAAGCTGCCCCGCTTCTGGATGGCAGATTTCAGGAGCCACTTGGTACTATCAAACAAGCCCGACTTGGAACTGGTGCCACCTCTGGTCTGGGAACCATCCTGCGTATCGTGGATTCAAAGGAGCCAGCCGGCCACTCCCAGCCACAGGCCACCAAAAAAAATCAACGGCACTTTTCCCTGGAAAACAAAACTCGCCTGCCAACTTTTTGATGGCAGATTGCAGGAGCCGCTTGATACTATCAAATCAGCCCAACTTGGCACTGGTGCCACCATGGGTCTGGTAACCATCCTGCCTATCGTAGCTTTTCAGGAGCCAGCTGGTCACTCCCAGTCATAGGCCCCCAGACACAAACCTCGGCCCGTTTCCCTGGCAAACAAAAGTAAGCTGCCCCGCTTCTGGATGGCAGATTGCAGGAGCCACTTGGTACTATCAAACCAGCCCGACTTGAAACTGGTGCCACGTCTGGTCTGGGAACCATCATGCGTATCGTGGATTCTAAGGAGCCAGCCGGCCACTCCCAGCCACAGTCCACCAAACACAAACAACGGCACTTTTCCCTGGAAAACAAAACTCGCCTGCCAACTTTTTCATGGCAGATTGCAGGAGCCACTTTTCACCATCAAACTAGCCCGACATGGCACTGGTGCCACCATGGTCTGGGAACCATCCTGCGTATCGTGGATTCTAATTAGCCAGCCGGCCACTCCCAGCCATAGGCCCCCAAACACAAACAACGGCGCTTTCCCCTGGAAAACAAAACTCGCCTGCCAACATTTTGATGGCAGATTGCAGGAGCTGCTTGGTACTATCAAATCAGCCCAACGTGGCACTGGTGCCACCATGAGTCTGGTAACCATCCTGCCTATCGTAGCTTTTCAGGAGCCAGCCAGTCACTCCCAGCCATAGGCCCCCAGACAAAAACCTCGGCCCGTTTCCCTTGCAAACAAAAGTAAGCTACCCCGCTTCTGGATGGCAGATTGCAGGAGCCACTTGGTACTATCAAACAAGCCTGACTTGGAACTGGTGCCACCTCTGGTCTGGGAACCATCCTGCGTATCGTGGATTCTAAGGAGCCAGCCGGCCACTCCCAGCCACAGTCCACCAATCACAAACAACGGCACTTTTCCCTGGAAAACAAAACTCGCCTGCTAACTATTTCATGGCAGATTGCAGGAGCCACTTTGCACCATCAAACTAGCCCGACATGGCACTGGTGCCACCTCTGGTCTGGGAACCATCCTGCGTATCGTGGATTCTAATTAGCCAGCTGGCCACTCCCAGCCACAGGCCCCCAAACACAAACAACGGCGCTTTTCCCTGGAAAACAAAACTCGCCTGCCAACTTTTTGATGGCAGATTGCAGGAGCCGCTTGGTACTATCAAATCAGCCCAACGTGGCACTGGTGCCACCATGAGTCTGGTAACCATCCTGCCTATCGTAGCTTTTCAGGAGCCAGCCAGTCACTCCCAGCCATAGGCCCCCAGACACAAACCTCGGCCCGTTCCCCTGGTAAAAAAAAGTAAGCTGCCCCGCTTCTGGATGGCAGATTTCAGGAGACACTTGGTACTATCAAACAAGCCCGAATTGGAACTGGCGCCACCTCTGGTCTGGGAACCATCCTGCGTATCGTGGATTCTAATTAGCCAGCCGGCCACTCCCAGCCACAGGCCACCAAACAAAATCAACGGCACTTTTCCCTGGAAAACAAAACTCCCCTGCCAACTTTTTGATGGCAGATTGCAGGAGCCACTTTTCACCATCAAATTAGCCCGACTTGGCACTGGTGCCACCTCTGGTCTGGTCAACATCGTGCCTATCGTAGCTTTTCAGGAGCCAGCCGGTCACTCCCAGCCATAGGCCCCCAGACACAAACCTCGGCCCGTTTCCCTGGCAAACAAAATTAAGCTGCCCCGCTTCTGGATGGCAGATTGCAGGAGCTATTTAGTACTATCAAACCAGCCCGACTTGGCACTGGTGCCACCTTGGCTCTGGGAACCATCCTGCCTATTGTGGATTTTCAGGGGTCAGCCGGCCACTCTCAGCCATAGGCCCTCAAACACAAACCACGGCCCTTTTCGCTGGCAAACAAAACTCAACTGCCCCTCTTCTGGATGGCAAATTGCAGGACGCACTTGGTACTACACAAACAGCACAACTTGGCACTGGTGCCACCTTGGGTCTGGTCACCATCCTGCGTATCGAGCATTTTAAGGAGCCAGCCGGCCACTCCCAGCCATATGCCCCCAAAAAAAAACCACGGCCCTTTTTCTCTGGCAAACAAAACTCAGCTGCCCCGCTTCTGGATGGCAGATTGCAGGAGCCACTTTGCACCATCAAACCAGCCCGACTTGGCACTGGTGCCACCATGGGTCTGGGAACCATCCTGCGTATCGTGGATTATAAGGAGCCAGCTGGCCACTCCCAGCCACAGGCCCCCAAACACAAACAACGGCGCTTTTCCCTGGAAAACAAAACTCGCCTGCCAACTTTTTAATGGCAGATTGCAGGAGCCACTTTGCACCATCAAACTAGCCCGACTTGGCACTGGTGCCACCTCTGGTCTGGGAACCATCCTGCGTATCGTGGATTCTAATTAGCCAGCCGGCCACTCCCAGCCACAGGCCCCCAAACACAAACAACGGTGCTTTTCCCGGGAAAACAAAACTCGCCTGCCAACTTTTTCATGGCAGATTGCAGGAGCCACTTTGCACCATCAAACCAGCCCGACTTGGCACTGGTGCCACCTCTGGTCTGGGAACCATCCTGCGTATCGTGGATTCTAAGGAGCCAGCCGGCCACTCCCAGCCACAGGCCCCCAAACACAAACAACGACGCTTTTCCCTGGAAAACAAAACTCGCCTGCCAACTTTGTGATGGCAGATTGCAGGAGCCACTTGGTACTATCAAACCAGCCCAACTTGGCACTGGTGCCACCATGGGTCTGGTCACCATCCTGCCTATCTTAGCTTTTCAGGAGCCAGCCTGTCAGTCCCAGCCATAGGCCCCCATAAAATACCTCGGCCCGCTTCCCTGGCAAACAAAAGTAAGCTACCCCGCTTCTGGATGGCAGATTGCAGGAGCCACTTTGCACCATCAAACTAGCCCGACTTGGCACTGGTGCCACCTCTGGTCTGGGAACCATCCTGCGTATCGTGGATTCTAAGGAGCCAGCCGGCCACTCCCAGCCATATGCCCTCAAACACAAACAACGGCGCTTTTCCCTGGAAAACAAAACTCGCCTGCCAACTTTTTGATGGCAGATTGCAGGAGCCGCTTGGTACTATCAAATCAGCCCAACTTGGAACTGGTGCCACCATGGGTCTGGTAAATATCCTGCCTATCGTAGCTTTTCAGGAGCCAGCCGGTCACTCCCAGCCATAGGCCCCCAGACACAAACCTCGGCCAGTTTCCCTGGCAAACAAAAGTAAGCTGCCCCGCTTCTGGATGGCAGATTGCAGGAGCCACTTGGTACTATCAAACCAGCCCGACTTGGCACTGGTGCCACCTCTGTTCTGGGAACCATCCTGCGTATCGTGGATTCTAAGGAGCCAGCCGGCCACTCCCAGCCACAGTCCACCAAACACAAACAACGGCACTTTTCCCTGGAAAACAAAACTCGCCTGCAAACTTTTTCATGGCAGATTGCAGGAGCCACTTTGCACCATCAAACTAGCCCGACTTGGCACTGGTGCCACCATGGTCTGCGAACCATCCTGCGTATCGTGGATTCTAATTAGCCAGCCGGCCACTCCCAGCCATAGGCCCCCAAACACAAACAATGGCGCTTTCCCCTGGAAAACAAAACTCGCCTGCCAACTTTTTGATGGCAGATTGCAGGAGCCGCTTGGTACTATCAAATCAGCCCAACGTGGCACTGGTGCCACCATGAGTCTGGTAACCATCCTGCCTATCGTAGCTTTTCAGCAGCCAGCCAGTCACTCCCAGCCATAGGCCCCCAGACAAAAACCTCGGCACGTTTCCCTTGCAAACAAAAGTAAGCTGCCCCGCTTCTGGATGGCAGATTGCAGGAGTCACTTGGTACTATCAAACAAGCCCGACTTGGAACTGGTGCCACCTCTGGTCTGGGAACCATCCTGCGTATCGTGGATTCTAAGGAGCCAGCCGGCCACTCCCAGCCACAGGCCACCAAAAAAAATCAACGGCACTTTTCCCTGGAAAACAAAACTGGCCTGCCAACTTTTTGATGGCAGATTGCAGGAGCCGCTTGATACTATCAAATCAGCCCAACTTGGCACTGGTGCCACCATGGGTCTGGTAACCATCCTGCCTATCGTAGCTTTTCAGGAGCCAGCCGGTCACTCCCAGCCATAGGCCCCCAGACACAAACCTCGGCCCGTTTCCCTGGCAAACAAAAGTAAGCTGCCCCGCTTCTGGATGGCAGATTGCAGGAGCCACTTGGTACTATCAAACCAGCCCGACTTGGAACTGGTGCCACCTCTGGTCTGGGAACCATCCTGCGTATCGTGGATTCTAAGGAGCCAGCCGGCCACTCCCAGCCACAGGCCCCCAAACACAAACAACGGCACTTTTCCCTGGAAAACAAAACACGCCTGCAAACTTTTTCATGGCAGATTGCAGGAGCCACTTTGCACCATCAAACTAGCCCGACATGGCACTGGTGCCACCTCTGGTCTGGGAACCATCCTGCGTATCGTGGATTCTAATTAGCCAGCCGGCCACTCCCAGCCATAGGCCCCCAAACACAAACAACGGCGCTTTTCCCTGAAAAACAAAACTCGCCTGCCAACTTTTTGATGGCAGATTGCAGGAGCTGCTTGGTACTATCAAATCAGCCTAACGTGGCCCTGGTGCCACCATGAGTCTGGTAACCATCCTGCCTATCGTAGCTTTTCAGGAGCCAGCCAGTCACTCCCAGCCATAGGCCCCCAGACACAAACCTCGGCCCGTTTCCCTGGCAAACAAAAGTAAGCTGCCCCGCTTCTGGATGGCAGATTGCAGGAGCCACTTTGTACTATCAAACAAGCCCGACTTGGAACTGGTGCCACCTCTGGTCTGGGAACCATCCTGCGTATCGTGGATTCTAAGGAGCCAGCCGGCCACTCCCAGCCACAAGCCACCAAACAAAATCAACGGCACTTTTCCCTGGAAAACAAAACTCGCCTGCCAACTTTTTCATGGCAGATTGCAGGAGCCACTTTTCACCATCAAACTAGCCCGACTTGGCACTGGTGCCACCTCTGGTCTGGGAACCATCCTGCCTATCGTAGCTTTTCAGGAGCCAGCCGGTCACTCCCAGCCATAGGCCCCCAGACACAAACCTCGGCCCGTTTCCCTGGCAAACAAAAGTAAGCTGCCCCGCTTCTGGATGGCAGATTGCAGGAGCTATTTAGTACTATCAAACCAGCCCGACTTGGCACTGGTGCCACCTTGGCTCTGGGAACCATCCTGCCTATTGTTTATTTTCAGGGGTCAGCCGGCCACTCTCAGCCATATGCCCTCAAACACAAACCACGGCCCTTTTCTCTGGCAAACAAAACTCAACTGCCCCTGTTCTGGATGGCAAATTGCAGGACGCACTTGGTACTACAAAAACAGCACAACTTGGCACTGGTGCCACATGGGTCTGGTCACCATCCTGCGTATCGAGCATTTTAAGAAACCAGCCGGCCACTCCCAGCCATATGCCCCCAAAAAAAAACCACGGCCCTTTTCTCTGGCAAACAAAACTCAGCTGCCCCGCTTCTGGATGGCAGATTGCAGGAGCCACTTGGTACTATCAAACAAGCCCGACTTGGAACTGGTGCCACCTCTGGTCTGGGAACCATCCTGCGTATCGTGGATTCTAAGGAGCCAGCCGGCCACTCCCAGCCACAGGCCACCAAAAAAAATCAACGGCACTTTTCCCTGGAAAACAAAACTCGCCTGCCAACTTTTTGATGGCAGATTGCAGGAGCCGCTTGGTGCTATCAAATCAGCCCAACTTGGCACTGGTGCCACCATGGGTCTGGTAACCATCCTGCCTATCGTAGCTTTTCAGGAGCCAGCCGGTCACTCCCAGCCATAGGCCCCCAGACACAAACCTCGGCCCGTTTCCCTGGCAAACAAAAGTAAGCTGCCACGCTTCTGGATGGCAGATTGCAGGAGCCACTTGGTACAATCAAACCAGCCCGACTTGGAACTGGTGCCAGCTCTGGTCTGGGAACCATCATGCGTATCGTGGATTCTAAGGAGCCAGCCGGCCACTCCCAGCCACAGTCCACCAAACACAAACGACGGCACTATTCCCTGGAAAACAAAACTCGCCTGCTAACTTTTTCATGGCAGATTGCAGGAGCCACTTTGCACCATCAAACTAGCCCGACATGGCACTGGTGCCACCTCTGGTCTGGGAACCATCCTGCGTATCGTGGATTCTAATTAGCCAGCCGGCCACTCCCAGCCATAGGCCCCCAAACACAAACAACGGCGCTTTTCCCTGGAAAACAAAACTCGCCTGCCAACTTTTTGATGGCAGATTGCAGGAGCCACTTTTCACCATCAAACTAGCCCGACTTGGCACTGGTGCCACCTCTGGTCTGGGAACCATCCTGCCTATCGTAGCTTTTCAGGAGCCAGCCGGTCACTCCCAGCCATAGGCCCCCAGACACAAACCTCGGACCGTTTCCCTGGCAAACAAAAGTAACCTGCCCCACTTCTGGATGGCAGATTGCAGGAGCTATTTAGTACTATCAAACCAGCCCGACTTGGCACTGGTGCCACCTTGGCTCTGGGAACCATCCTGCCTATTGTGGATTTTCAGGGATCAGCCGGCCTCTCTCAGCCATATGCCCTCAAACACAAACCACGGCCCTTTTCTCTGGCAAACAAAACTCAACTGCCACACTTCTGGATGGCAAATTGCAGGACGCACTTGGTACAACAAAAACAGCACAACTTGGCACTGGTGCCACCTTGTGTCTGGTCACCATCCTACGTATCGAGCATTTTAAGGAGCCAGCCGGCCACTCCCAGCCATATGCCCCCAAAAAAAAACCACGGCCCTTTTCTCTGGCAAACAAAACTCAGCTGCCCCGCTTCTGGATGGCAGATTGCAGGAGCCACTTTGCACCATCAAACCAGCCCGACTTGGCACTGGTGCCACCTCTGGTCTGGGAACCATCCTGCGTATCGTGGATTCTAAGGAGCCAGCCGGCCACTCCCAGCCACAGGCCCCCAAACACAAACAACGGCGCTTTTCCCTGGAAAACTCGCCTGCCAACTTTTTAATGGCAAATTGCAGGAGCCACTTGGTACTATCAAACCAGCCCAACTTGGCACTGGTGCCACCATGGGTCTGGTCACCATCCTGCCTATCGTAGCTTTTCAGGAGCCAGCCGGTCAGTCCCAGCCATAGGCCCCCAGACAAAAACCTCAGCCCGTTTCCCTGGCAAACAAAAGTAAGCTACCCCGCTTCTGGATGGCAGATTGCAGGAGCCACTTTGCACCATCAAACTAGCCCGACTTGGCACTGGTGCCACCTCTGGTCTGGGAACCATCCTGCGTATCGTGGATTCTAAGGAGCCAGCCGGCCACTCCCAGCCATAGGCCCCCAAACACAAACAACGGCGCTTTTCCCTGGAAAACAAAACTCGCCTGCCAACTTTTTGATGGCAGATTGCAGGAGCCGCTTGGTACTATCAAATCACCCCAACTTGCCACTGGTGCCACCATGGGTCTGGTAACCATCCTGCCTATCGTAGCTTTTCAGGAGCCAGCCGGTCACTCCCAGCCATAGGCCCCCAGACACAAACCTCGGCCCGTTTCCCTGGCAAACAAAAGTAAGCTGCCCCGCTTCTGGATGGCAGATTGCAGGAGCCACTTGGTACTATCAAACCAGCCCGACTTGGAACTGGTGCCACCTCTGGTCTGGGAACCATCCTGCGTATCGTGGATTCTAAGGAGCCAGCCGGCCACTCCCAGCCACAGGCCCCCAAACACAAACAACGGCACTTTTCCCTGGAAAACAAAACTCGCCTGCAAACTTTTTCATGGCAGATTGCAGGAGCCACTTTGCACCATCAAACTAGCCCGACATGGCACTGGTGCCACCTCTGGTCTGGGAACCATCCTGCGTATCGTGGATTCTAATTAGCCAGCCGGCCACTCCCAGCCATAGGCCCCCAAACACAAACAACTGCGCTTTTCCCTGGAAAACAAAACTCGCCTGCCAACTTTTTGATGGCAGATTGCAGGAGCTGCTTGGTACTATCAAATCAGCCCAACGTGGCCCTGGTGCCACCATGAGTCTGGTAACCATCCTGCCTATCGTAGCTTTTCAGGAGCCAGACAGTCACTCCCAGCCATAGGCCCCCAGACACAAACCTCGGCCCGTTTCCCTGGCAAACAAAAGTAAGCTGCCCCGCTTCTGGATGGCAGATTGCAGGAACCACTTGGTACTATCAAACAAGCCCGACTTGGAACTGGTGCCACCTCTGGTCTGGGAACCATCCTGCGTATCGTGGATTCTAAGGAGCCAGCCGGCCACTCCCAGCCACAGGCCACCAAACAAAATCAACGGCACTTTTCCCTGGAAAACAAAACTCGCCTGCCAACTTTTTCATGGCAGATTGCAGGAGCCACTTTGCACCATCAAACTAGCCAGACTTGGCAATGGTGCCACCTCTGGTCTGGGAACCATCCTGCGTATCGTGTATTCTAATTAGCCAGCCGGCCACTCCCAGCCATAGGCCCCCAAACACAAACAACGGCGCTTTTCCCTGGAAAACAAAACTCGCCTGCCAACTTTTTGATGGCAGATTGCAGGAGCCACTTTTCACCATCAAACTAGCCCGACTTGGCACTGGTGCCACCTCTGGTCTGGGAACCATCCTGCCTATCGTAGCTTTTCAGGAGCCAGCCGGTCACTCCCAGCCATAGGCCCCCAGACACAAACCTCGGCCCGTTTCCCTGGCAAACAAAATTAAGCTGCCCCGCTTCTGGATGGCAGATTGCAGGAGCTATTTAGTACTATCAAACCAGCCCGACTTGGCACTGGTGCCACCTTGGCTCTGGGAACCATCCTGCCTATTGTGGATTTTCAGGGGTCAGCCGGCCACTCTCAGCCATATGCCCTCAAACACAAACCACGGCCCTTTTCTCTGGCAAACAAAACTCAACTGACCCTCTTCTGGATGGCAAATTGCAGGACGCACTTGGTACTACAAAAACAGCACAACTTGGCACTGGTGCCACCTTGGGTCTGGTCACCATCCTGCGTATCGAGCATTTTAAGAAGCCAGCCGGCCACTCCCAGCCATATGCCCCCAAAAAAAACCACGGCCCTTTTCTCTGGCAAACAAAACTCAGCTGCCCCGCTTCTGGATGGCAGATTGCAGGAGCCACTTTGCACCATCAAACCAGACGGACTTGGCATTGGTGCCACCTCTGGTCTGGGAACCATCCTGCGTATCGTGGATTATAAGGAGGCAGCTGGCCACTCCCAGCCACAGGCCACCAAAAAAAATCAACGGCACTTTTCCCTGGAAAACAAAACTCGCCTGCCAACTTTTTGACGGCAGATTGCAGGAGCCGCTTGATACTATCATATCAGCCCAACTTGGCACTGGTGCCACCATGGGTCTGGTAACCATCCTGCCTATCGTAGCTTTTCAGGAGCCAGCCGGTCACTCCCAGCCATAGGCCCCCAGAAAAAAACCTCGGCCCGTTTCCCTGGCCAACAAAATTAAGCTACCCCGCTTCTGGATGGCAGATTGCAGGAGCTATTTAGTACTATCAAACCAGCCCAACTTGGCACTGGTGCCACCATGGTTCTGGGAACCATCCTGCGTATCGAGGATTTTAAGGAGCCAGCCGGCCACTCCCAGCCCATAGGCCCCCAGACACAAACCACGGCCCGTTTCCTTGGCAAAAAAAAGTAAGCTGCCCCGCTTCTGGATGGCAGATTGCAGGAGCCACTTGGTACTATCAAACCAGCCCAACTTGGCACTGCTGCCACCATGGGTCTGGTAGCCATACTGCCTATGGTAGCTTTTCAGGAGCCAGCCGGCCACTCCCAGCCACAGGCCCCCAAACAAAAACAACGGCGCTTTTCCCTGGAAAACAGAACTCGCCTGCCAACATTTGATGGCAGATTGCAGGAGCCGCTTGGTACTATCAAACCAGCCCAACTTGGCACTGGTGCCACCCTGGGTCTGGTCAACATCCTGCCTATCGTAGCTTTTCAGGAGCCAGCCGGTCACTCCCAGCCATAGGCCCCCAGACAGAAACCACGGCCCGTTTTCTTTGGCAAACAAAAGTAAGCTGCCCCGCTTCTGGATGGCAGATTGCAGGAGCCACTTTGTGGTATCAAACCAGCCCGACTTGGCACTGGTGCCACCACAGGTCTGGGAACCATCCTGCGTAACGTGGATTATAAGGAGCCAGCTGGCCACTCCCAGCCACAGGCACCCAAACACAAACAACGGCGCTTTTCCCTGGAAAACAAAACTCGCCTGCCAACTTTTTAATGGCAGATTGCAGGAGCCACTTTGCACCATCAAACTAGCCCGACTTGGCAATGGTGCCACCTCTGGTCTGGGAACCATCCTGCGTATCGTGGATTCTAATTAGCCAGCTGGCCACTCCCAGCCACAGGCCCCCAAACACAAACAACGGCGCTTTTCCCTGGAAAACAAAACTCGCCTGCCAACTTTTTGATGGCAGATTGCAGGAGCCACTTTGCACCATCAAACCAGCCCGACTTGGCCCTGGTGCCACCTCTGGTCTGGGAACCATCCTGCGTATCGTGGATTCTAAGGAGCCAGCCGGCCACTCCCAGCCACAGGCCCCCAAACAAAGACAACGGCGCTTTTCCCTGGAAAACAAAACTCACCTGCCAACTTTTTGATGGCAGATTGCAGGAGCCACTTTGTACTATCAAACCAGCCCAACTTGGCACTGGTGCCACCATGGGTCTGGTCACCATCCTGCCTATCGTAGCTTTTCAGGAGCCAGCCAGTCAGTCCCACCCATAGGCCCCCAGAAAAAACCTCGGCCCGTTTCCCTGGCAAACAAAAGTAAGCTACCCCGCTTCTGGATGGCAGATTGCAGGAGCCACTTTGCACCATCAAACTAGCCCGACTTGGAACTGGTGCCACCTCTGGTCTGGGAACCATCCTGCGTATCGTGGATTCTAAGGAGCCAGCCGGCCACTCCCAGCCACAAGCCCCCAAACACAATCAACGGCGCTTTTCCCTGGAAAACAAAACTCCCCTGCCAACTTTTTGATGGCAGATTGCAGGAGCCGCTTGGTACTATCAAATCAGCCCAACTTGGCACTGGTGCCACCATGAGTCTGGTAACCATCCTGCCTATCGTAGCTTTTCAGGAGCCAGCCTGTCACTCCCAGCCTTAGGCCCCCAGACACGAACCTCGGCCCGTTTCCCTGGCAAACAAAAGTAACCTGCCCCGCTTCTGGATGGCAGATTGCAGGAGCCACTTGGTACTATCAAACCAGCCCGACTTGGAACTGGTGCCACCTCTGATCTGGGAACCATCCTGCGTATCGTGGATTCTAAGGAGCCAGCCGGCCACTCCCAGCCACAGTCCACTAAACAAAAACAACGGCACTTTTCCCTGGAAAACAAAACTCGCCTGCCAACTTTTTCATGGCAGATTGCAGGAGCCACTTTGCACCATCAAACTAGGCCGACTTGGCACTGTTGCCACCATGGTCTGGGAACCATCCTGCGTATCGTGGACTCTAATTAGCCAGCCGGCCACTCCCAGCCACAGGCCCCCAAACACAAACAACAGCGCTTTCCCCAGGAAAACAAAACTCGCCTGCCAACTATTTGATGGCAGTTTGCAGGAGCCGCTTGGTACTATCAATTCAGCCCAACGTGGCACTGGTGCCACCTTGGCTCTGGGAACCATCCTGCCTATTGTGGATTTTCAGGGGTCAGCCGGCCACTCTCAGCCATATGCCCTCAAACACAAACCACGGCCCTTTTCTCTGGCAAACAAAACTCAACTGCCCCTCTTCTGGATGGCAAATTGCAGGACGCACTTGGTACTACAAAAACAGCACAACTTGGCACTGGTGCCACCATGGGTCTGGTCACCATCCTGCGTACCGAGCATTTTAAGGAGCCAGCCGGCCACTCCCAGCCATATGCCCCCAAAAAAAAACCACGGCCCTTTTCTCTGGCAAACAAAACTCAGCTGCCCCGCTTCTGGATGGCAGATTGCAGGAGCCACTTTGCACCATCAAACCAGCCCGACTTGGCACTGGTGCCACCTCTGGTCTGGGAACCATCCTGCGTATCGTGGATTCTAATTAGCCAGCCCGCCACTCCCAGCCACAGGCCCCCAAACACAAACAACGGCGCTTTTCCCTGGAAAACAAAACTCGCCTGCCAACATTTTGATGGCAGATTGCAGGAGCCACTTTGCACCATCAAACCAGCCTGACTTGGCACTGGTGCCACCTCTGGTCTGGGAACCATCCTGCGTATCGTGGATTCTAAGGAGCCAGCCGGCCACTCCCAGCCATATGCCCCCAAACACAAACAACGGCGCTTTTCCCTGGAAAACAAAATTCGCCTGCCAACTTTTGGATGGCAGATTGCAGGAGCCGCTTGGTACTATCAAATCAGCCCAACGTGGCACTGGTGCCATCATGGGTCTGGTAACCATCCTGCCTATCGTAGCTTTTCAGGAGCCAGCCGGTCACTCCCAGCCATAGGCCCCCAGACAAAAACCTCGGCCCGTTTCCCTGGCAAACAAAAGTAAGCTGCCCCGCTTCTGGATGGCAGATTGCAGGAGCCACTTGGTAGTATCAAACCAGCCCGACTTGGAACTGGTGCCACCTCTGGTCTGGGAACCATCCTGCGTATCATGGATTCTAAGGAGCCAGCCGGCCACTCCCAGCCACAGGCCGCCAAACACAAACAACGGCACTTTTCCCTGGAAAACAAAACTCGCCTGCAAACTTTTTCATGGCAGATTGCAGGAGCCACTTTGCACCATCAAACTAGCCCGACATGGCACTGGTGCCACCTCTGGTCTGGGAACCATCCTGCGTATCGTGGATTCTAATTAGCCAGCCGGCCACTCCCAGCCACAGGCCACCAAACAAAATCAACGGCACTTTTCCCTGGAAAACAAAACTCGCCTGCCAACTTTTTGATGGCAGATTGCAGGAGCCACTTTTCACCATCAAACTAGCCCGACTTGGCAGTGGTGCCACCTCTGGTCTGGGAACCATCCTGCCTATCGTAGCTTTTCAGGAGCCAGCCGGTCACTCCCAGCCATAGGCCCCCAGACACAAACCTCGGCCCATTTCCCTGGCAAACAAAATTAAGCTGCCCCGCTTCTGGATGGCAGATTGCAGGAGCTATTTAGTACTATCAAACCAGCCCGACTTGGAACTGGTGCCACCTTGGCTCTGGGAACCATCCTGCCTATTGTTTATTTTCAGGGGTCAGCCGGCCACTCTCAGCCATATGCCCTCAAACACAAACCATGGCCCTGTTCTCTGGCAAACAAAACTCAACTGCCCCTCTTCTGGATGGTAAATTGCAGGACGCACTTGGTACTACAAAAACAGCACAACTTGGCACTGGTGCCACCTTGGGTCTGGTCACCATCCTGCGTATCATGCATTTTAAGGAGCCAGCTGGCCACTCCCAGCCATATGCCCCCAAAAAAAAACCACGGACCTTTTCTCTGGCAAAAAAAACTCAGCTGCCCCGCTTCTGGATGGCAGATTGCAGGAGCCACTTTGCACCATCAAACCAGCCCGACTTGGCACTGGTGCCACATCTGGTCTGGGAATCATCCTGCGTATCGTGGATTATAAGGAGCCAGCTGGCCACTCCCAGCCACAGGCCACCAAAAAAAATCAACGGCACTTTTCCCTGGAAAACAAAACTCGCCTGCCAACTTTTTGACGACAGATTGCAGGAGCCGCTTGATACTATCAAATCAGCCCAACTTGGCACTGGTGCCACCTTGGCTCTGGGAACCATCCTGCCTATTGTGGATTTTCAGGGGTCAGCCGGCCACTCTCAGCCATATGCCCTCAAACAAAAACCATGGCCCTTTTGTCTGGCAAACAAAACTCAACTGCCCCTCTTCTGGATGGCAAATTGCAGGACGCACTTGGTACTACAAAAACAGCAAAACTTGGCACTGGTGCCACCTTGGGTCTGGTCACCATCCTGCGTATCGAGCATTTTAAGGAGCCAGCCGGCCACTCCCAGCCATAGGCCCCCAGACACAAACCACGGCCCTTTTCTCTGGCAAACAAAACTCAGCTGCCCCGCTTCGGGATTGCAGATTGCAGGAGCCACTTTGCACCATCAAACCAGCCCGACTTGGCACTGGTGCCACCTCTGGTCTGGTCACCATCCTGCGTATCGTGGATTCTAATTAGCCAGCCCGCCACTCCCAGCCACAGGCCCCCAAATACAAACAACGGCGCTTTTCCCAGGAAAACAAAACTCGCCTGCCAACATTTTGATGGCAGATTGCAGGAGCCACTTTGCACCATCAAACCAGCCCGACTTGGCACTGGTGCCACCTCTGGTCTGGGAACCATCCTGCGTATCGTGGATTCTAAGGAGCCAGCCGGCCACTCCCAGCCATAGGCCCCCAAACACAAACAACGGCGCTTTCCCCTGGAAAACAAAACTCGCCTGCCAACTTTTTGATGGCAGATTGCAGGAGCCGCTTGGTACTATCAAATCAGCCCAACGTGGCACTGGTGCCACCATGAGTCTTCTAACCATCCTGCCTACCGTAGCTTTTCAGGAGCCAGCCAGTCACTCCCAGCCATAGGCCCCCAGACACCAACCTCGGCCCGTTTCCCTTGCAAACAAAAGTAAGCTGCCCCGCTTCTGGATGGCAGATTGCAGGGGGCACGTGGTACTATCAAACAAGCCCGACTTGGAACTGGTGCCACCTCTGGTCTGGGAACCATCCTGCGTATCGTGGATTCTAAGGAGCCAGCCGGCCACTCCCAGCCACAGGCCACCAAAAAAAATCAACGGCACTTTTCCCTGGAAAACAAAACTCGCCTGCCAACTTTTTGATGGCAGATTGCAGGAGCCACTTGGTACTATCAAACCAGCCCAACTTGGCACTGGTGCCACCATGGGTCTGGTCAACATCGTGCCTATCGTAGCTTTTCAGGAGCCAGCCGGTCACTCCCAGCCATAGGCCCCCAGAAAAAAACCTCGGCCCGTTTCACTGGCAAACAAAATTAAGCTACTCCGCTTCTGGATGGCAGATTGCAGGAGCTATTTAGTACTATCAAACCAGCCCAACTTGGCACTGGTGCCACCTTGGCTCTGGGAACCATCCTGCGTATCGAGGATTTTAAGGAGCCAGCCGGCCACTCCCAGCCATAGGCCCCCAGACACAAACCACGGCCCTTTTCCTTGGCAAAAAAAAGTAAGCTGCCCCGCTTCTGGATGGCAGATTGCAGGAGCCACTTGGTAATATCAAACCAGCCCAACATGGCAGTGCTGCCACCATGGGTCTGGTAGCCATTCTGCCTATGGCAGCTTTTCAGGAGCTAGCCGGCAACTCCCAGCCACAGGCCCCCAAACAAAAACAACGGTGCTTTTCCCTGGAAAACAGAACTCGCCTGCCAACTTTTTGATGGCAGATTGCAGGAGCCGCTTGGTACTATCAAATCAGCCCAACGTGGCCCTGGTGCCACCATGAGTCTGGTAACCATCCTGCCTATCGTAGCTTTTCAGGAGCCAGCCAGTCACTCCCAGCCATAGGCCCCCAGACAAAAACCTCGGCCCGTTTCCCTTGCAAACAAAAGTAAGCTGCCCCGCTTCTGGATGGCAGATTGCCGGAGCCACTTGGTACTATCAAACAAGCCCGACTTGGAACTGGTGCCACCTCTGGTCTGGGAACCATGCTGCGTATCGTGGATTCTAAGGAGCCAGCTGGCCACTCCCAGCCACAGGCCACCAAAAAAAATCAACGGCACTTTTCCCTGGAAAACAAAAGTCTCCTGCCAACTTTTTGATGGCAGATTGCAGGAACCACTTGGTACTATCAAACCAGCCCAACTTGGCACTGGTGCCACCATGGTTCTGGTAACCATCCTGCCTATCGTAGCTTTTCAGGAGCCAGCCGGTCACTCCCAGCCATAGGCCCCCAGAAAAAAACCTCGGCCCGTTTCCCTGGCCAACAAAATTAAGCTACCCCGCTTCTGGATGGCAGATTGCAGGAGATATTTAGTACTATCAAACCAGCCCAACTTGGCACTGGTGCCACCATGGTTCTGGGAACCATCCTGCGTATCGAGGATTTTAAGGAGCCAGCCGGCCACTCCCAGCCCATAGGCCCCCAGACACAAACCACGGCCCGTTTCCTTGGCAAAAAAAAGTAAGCTGCCCCGCTTCTGGATGGCAGATTGCAGGAGCCACTTGGTACTATCAAACCAGCCCAACTTGGCACTGCTGCCACCATGGGTCTGGTAGCCATACTGCCTATGGTAGCTTTTCAGGAGCCAGCCGGCCACTCCCAGCCACAGGCCCCCAAACAAAAACAACGGCGCTTTTCCCTGGAAAACAGAACTCGCCTGCCAACATTTGATGGCAGATTGCAGGAGCCGCTTGGTACTATCAAACCAGCCCAACTTGGCACTGGTGCCACCCTGGGTCTGGTCACCATCCTGCCTATCGTAGCTTTTCAGGAGCCAGCCGGTCACTCCCAGCCATAGGCCCCCAGACAGAAACCACGGCCCGTTTTCTTTGGCAAACAAAAGTAAGCTGCCCCGCTTCTGGATGGCAGATTGCAGGAGCCACTTTGTGGTATCAAACCAGCCCGACTTGGCACTGGTGCCACCACAGGTCTGGGAACCATCCTGCGTAACGTGGATTATAAGGAGCCAGCTGGCCACTCCCAGCCACAGGCCCCCAAACACAAACAACGGCGCTTTTCCCTGGAAAACAAAACTCGCCTGCCAACTTTTTAATGGCAGATTGCAGGAGCCACTTTGCACCATCAAACTAGCCCGACTTGGCAATGGTGCCACCTCTGGTCTGGGAACCATCCTGCGTATCGTGGATTCTAATTAGCCAGCTGGCCACTCCCAGCCACAGGCCCCCAAACACAAACAACGGCGCTTTTCCCTGGAAAACAAAACTCGCCTGCCAACTTTTTGATGGCAGATTGCAGGAGCCACTTTGCACCATCAAACCAGCCCGACTTGGCCCTGGTGCCACCTCTGGTCTGGGAACCATCCTGCGTATCGTGGATTCTAAGGAGCCAGCCGGCCACTCCCAGCCACAGGCCCCCAAACAAAGACAACGGCGCTTTTCCCTGGAAAACAAAACTCACCTGCCAACTTTTTGATGGCAGATTGCAGGAGCCACTTGGTACTATCAAACCAGCCCAACTTGGCACTGGTGCCACCATGGGTCTGGTCACCATCCTGCCTATCGTAGCTTTTCAGGAGCCAGCCAGTCAGTCCCACCCATAGGCCCCCAGAAAAAACCTCGGCCCGTTTCCCTGGCAAACAAAAGTAAGCTACCCCGCTTCTGGATGGCAGATTGCAGGAGCCACTTTGCACCATCAAACTAGCCCGACTTGGAACTGGTGCCACCTCTGGTCTGGGAACCATCCTGCGTATCGTGGATTCTAAGGAGCCAGCCGGCCACTCCCAGCCACAAGCCCCCAAACACAATCAACGGCGCTTTTCCCTGGAAAACAAAACTCCCCTGCCAACTTTTGATGGCAGATTGCAGGAGCCGCTTGGTACTATCAAATCAGCCCAACTTGGCACTGGTGCCACCATGAGTCTGGTAACCATCCTGCCTATCGTAGCTTTTCAGGAGCCAGCCTGTCACTCCCAGCCTTAGGCCCCCAGACACGAACCTCGGCCCGTTTCCCTGGCAAACAAAAGTAACCTGCCCCGCTTCTGGATGGCAGATTGCAGGAGCCACTTGGTACTATCAAACCAGCCCGACTTGGAACTGGTGCCACCTCTGATCTGGGAACCATCCTGCGTATCGTGGATTCTAAGGAGCCAGCCGGCCACTCCCAGCCACAGTCCACTAAACAAAAACAACGGCACTTTTCCCTGGAAAACAAAACTCGCCTGCCAACATTTTCATGGCAGATTGCAGGAGCCACTTTGCACCATCAAACTAGGCCGACTTGGCACTGTTGCCACCATGGTCTGGGAACCATCCTGCGTATCGTGGATTCTAATTAGCCAGCCGGCCACTCCCAGCCACAGGCCCCCAAACACAAACAACAGCGCTTTCCCCAGGAAAACAAAACTCGCCTGCCAACTATTTGATGGCAGTTTGCAGGAGCCGCTTGGTACTATCAATTCAGCCCAACGTGGCACTGGTGCCACCTTGGGTCTGGGAACCATCCTGCCTATTGTGGATTTTCAGGGGTCAGCCGGCCACTCTCAGCCATATGCCCTCAAACACAAACCACGGCCCTTTTCTCTGGCAAACAAAACTCAACTGCCCCTCTTCTGGATGGCAAATTGCAGGACGCACTTGGTACTACAAAAACAGCACAACTTGGCACTGGTGCCACCATGGGTCTGGTCACCATCCTGCGTACCGAGCATTTTAAGGAGCCAGCCGGCCACTCCCAGCCATATGCCCCCAAAAAAAAACCACGGCCCTTTTCTCTGGCAAACAAAACTCAGCTGCCCCGCTTCTGGATGGCAGATTGCAGGAGCCACTTTGCACCATCAAACCAGCCCGACTTGGCACTGGTGCCACCTCTGGTCTGGGAACCATCCTGCGTATCGTGGATTATAATGAGACAGCTGGCCACTCCCAGCCACAGGCCCCCAAACACAAACAACGGCGCTTTTCCCTGGAAAACAAAACTGGCCTGCCAACTTTTTAATGGCAGATTGCAGGAGCCACTTTGCACCATCAAACTAGCCCGACTTGGCACTGGTGCCACCTCTGGTCTGGGAACCATCCTGCGTATCGTGGATTCTAATTAGCCAGCCCGCCACTCCCAGCCACAGGCCCCCAAAAACAAACAACGGCGCTTTTCCCTGGAAAACAAAACTCGCCTGCCAACATTTTGATGGCAGATTGCAGGAGCCACTTTGCACCATCAAACCAGCCTGACTTGGCACTGGTGCCACCTCTGGTCTGGGAACCATCCTGCGTATCGTGGATTCTAAGGAGCCAGCCCGCCACTACCAGCCACAGGCCCCCAAACACAAACAACGGCGCTTTTCCCTGGAAAACAAAACTCGCCTGCCAACTTTGTGATGGCAGATTGCAGGAGCCACTTGGTACTATCAAACCAGCCCAACTTGGCACTGGTGCCACCATGGGTCTGGTCACCATCTTGCCTATCGTAGCTTTTCAGGAGCCAGCCGGTCAGTCCCAGCCATAGGCCCCCAGACAAAAACCTCGGCCCGTTTCCCTGGCAAACAAAAGTAAGCTACCCCGCTTCTGGATGGCAGATTGCAGGAGCCACTTTGCACCATCAAACTAGCCCGACTTGGCACTGGTGCCACCTCTGGTCTGGGAACCATCCTGCGTATCGTGGATTCTAAGGAGCCAGCCGGCCACTCCCAGCCATATGCCCCCAAACAAAAACAACGGCGCTTTTCCCTGGAAAACAAAATTCGCCTGCCAAATTTTGGATGGCAGATTGCAGGAGCCGCTTGGTACTATCAAATCAGCCCAACGTGGCACTGGTGCCATCATGGGTCTGGTAACCATCCTGCCTATCGTAGCTTTTCAGGAGCCAGCCGGTCACTCCCAGCCATAGGCCCCCAGACACAAACCTCGGCCCGTTTCCCTGGCAAACAAAAGTAAGCTGCCCCGCTTCTGGATGGCAGATTGCAGGAGCCACTTGGTAGTATCAAACCAGCCCGACTTGGAACTGGTGCCACCTCTGGTCTGGGAACCATCCTGCGTATCATGGATTCTAAGGAGCCAGCCGGCCACTCCCAGCCACAGGCCGCCAAACACAAACAACGGCACTTTTCCCTGGAAAACAAAACTCGCCTGCAAACTTTTTCATGGCAGATTGCAGGAGCCACTTTGCACCATCAAACTAGCCCGACATGGCACTGGTGCCACCTCTGGTCTGGGAACCATCCTGCGTATCGTGGATTCTAATTAGCCAGCCGGCCACTCCCAGCCACAGGCCACCAAACAAAATCAACGGCACTTTTCCCTGGAAAACAAAACTCGCCTGCCAACTTTTTGATGGCAGATTGCAGGAGCCACTTTTCACCATCAAACTAGCCCGACTTGGCAGTGGTGCCACCTCTGGTCTGGGAACCATCCTGCCTATCGTAGCTTTTCAGGAGCCAGCCGGTCACTCCCAGCCATAGGCCCCCAGACACAAACCTCGGCCCATTTCCCTGGCAAACAAAATTAAGCTGCCCCGCTTCTGGATGGCAGATTGCAGGAGCTATTTAGTACTATCAAACCAGCCCGACTTGGAACTGGTGCCACCTTGGCTCTGGGAACCATCCTGCCTATTGTTTATTTTCAGGGGTCAGCCGGCCACTCTCAGCCATATGCCCTCAAACACAAACCATGGCCCTGTTCTCTGGCAAACAAAACTCAACTGCCCCTCTTCTGGATGGTAAATTGCAGGACGCACTTGGTACTACAAAAACAGCACAACTTGGCACTGGTGCCACCTTGGGTCTGGTCACCATCCTGCGTATCGAGCATTTTAAGAAGCCAGCTGGCCACTCCCAGCCATATGCCCCCAAAAAAAAACCACGGACCTTTTCTCTGGCAAACAAAACTCAGCTGCCCCGCTTCTGGATGGCAGATTGCAGGAGCCACTTTGCACCATCAAACCAGCCCGACTTGGCACTGGTGCCACATCTGGTCTGGGAATCATCCTGCGTATCGTGGATTATAAGGAGCCAGCTGGCCACTCCCAGCCACAGGCCACCAAAAAAAATCAACGGCACTTTTCCCTGGAAAACAAAACTCGCCTGCCAACTTTTTGACGACAGATTGCAGGAGCCGCTTGATACTATCAAATCAGCCCAACTTGGCACTGGTGCCACCTTGGCTCTGGGAACCATCCTGCCTATTGTGGATTTTCAGGGGTCAGCCGGCCACTCTCAGCCATATGCCCTCAAACACAAACCATGGCCCTTTTGTCTGGCAAACAAAACTCAACTGCCCCTCTTCTGGATGGCAAATTGCAGGACGCACTTGGTACTACAAAAACAGCAAAACTTGGCACTGGTGCCACCTTGGGTCTGGTCACCATCCTGCGTATCGAGCATTTTAAGGAGCCAGCCGGCCACTCCCAGCCACAGGCCCCCAGACACAAACCACGGCCCTTTTCTCTGGCAAACAAAACTCAGCTGCCCCGCTTCGGGATTGCAGATTGCAGGAGCCACTTTGCACCATCAAACCAGCCCGACTTGGCACTGGTGCCACCTCTGGTCTGGTCACCATCCTGCGTATCGTGGATTCTAATTAGCCAGCCCGCCACTCCCAGCCACAGGCCCCCAAATACAAACAACGGCGCTTTTCCCTGGAAAACAAAACTCGCCTGCCAACATTTTGATGGCAGATTGCAGGAGCCACTTTGCACCATCAAACCAGCCCGACTTGGCACTGGTGCCACCTCTGGTCTGGGAACCATCCTGCGTATCGTGGATTCTAAGGAGCCAGCCGGCCACTCCCAGCCATAGGCCCCCAAACAAAAACAACGGCGCTTTCCCCTGGAAAACAAAACTCGCCTGCCAACATTTTGATGGCAGATTGCAGGAGCCGCTTGGTACTATCAAATCAGCCCAACGTGGCACTGGTGCCACCATGAGTCTTCTAACCATCCTGCCTACCGTAGCTTTTCAGGAGCCAGCCAGTCACTCCCAGCCATAGGCCCCCAGACACCAACCTCGGCCCGTTTCCCTTGCAAACAAAAGTAAGCTGCCCCGCTTCTGGATGGCAGATTGCAGGGGGCACGTGGTACTATCAAACAAGCCCGACTTGGAACTGGTGCCACCACTGGTCTGGGAACCATCCTGTGTATCGTGGATTATAAGGAGCCAGCTGGCCACTCCCAGCCACAGGCCCCCAAACACAAACAACGGCGCTTTTCCCTGGAAAACAAAACTGGCCTGCCAACTTTTTAATGGCAGATTGCAGGAGCCACTTTGCACCATCAAACTAGCCCGACTTGGCAATGGTGCCACCTCTGGTCTGGGAACCATCCTGCGTATCGTGGATTCTAATTAGCCAGCCGGCCACTCCCAGCCACAGGCCCCCAAACACAAACAACGGCGCTCTTCCCTGGAAAACAAAACTCGCCTGCCAACTTTTTGATGGCAGATTGCAGGAGCCACTTTGCACCATCAAACCAGCCCGACTTGGCCCTGGTGCCTCCTCTGGTCTGGGAACCATCCTGCGTATCGTGGATTCTAATTAGCCAGCCGGCCTCTCCCAGCCACAGGCCCCCAAACACAAACAACGGCGCTTTTCCCTGGAAAACTCACCCGCCAAATTTTTGATGGCAGATTGCAGGAGCCACTTGGTACTATCAAACCAGCCCAACTTGGCACTGGTGCCACCATGGGTCTGGTCACCATCCTGCCTATCGTAGCTTTTCAGGAGCCAGCCGGTCAGTCCCACCCATAGGCCCCCAGAAAAAACCTCGGCCCATTTCCCTGGCAAACAAAAGTAAGCTAACCCGCTTCTGGATGGCAGATTGCAGGAGCCACTTTGCACCATCAAACTAGCCCGACTTCGAACTGGTGCCACCTCTGGTCTGGGAACCATCCTGCGTATCGTGGACTCTAAGGAGCCAGCCGGCCACTCCAAGCCACAAGCCCCCAAACACAAACAACGGCGCTTTTCCCTGGAAAACAAAACTCGCCTGCCAACTTTTTGATGGCAGATTGCACGAGCCGCTTGGTACTATCAAATCAGCCCAACTTGGCACTGGTGCCACCATGAGTCTGGTAACCATCCTGCCTATCGTAGCTTTTCAGGAGCCAGCCGGTCACTCCCAGCCATAGGCCCCCAGAGACGAACCTCGGCCCGTTTCCCTGGCAAACAAAAGTAAGCTGCCCCGCTTCTGGATGGCAGATTGCAGGAGCCACTTGGTACTATCAAACCAGCCCGACTTGGAACAGGTGCCACCTCTGATCTGGGAACCATCCTGCGTATCGTGGATTCTAAGGAGCCAGCCGGCCACTCCCAGCCACAGTCCACCAAACACAAACAACGGCACTTTTCCCTGGAAAACAAAACTGGCCATCCAACTTTTTCATGGCAGATTGCAGGAGCCACTTTGCACCATCAAACTAGCCCGACTTGGCACTGGTGCCACCATGGTCTGGGAACCATCCTGCGTATCGTGGATTCTAATTAGCCAGCCGGCCACTCCCGGCCACAGGCCCCCAAACACAAACAACAGCGCTTTCCCCTGCAAAACAAAACTCGCCTGCCAACTATTTGATGGCAGATTGCAGGAGCCGCTTGGTACTATCAATTCAGCCCAACGTGGCACTGGTGCCACCATGAGTCTGGTAACCATCCTTCCTATCGTAGCTATTCAGGAGCCAGCCAGTCACTCCCAGCCATAGGCCCCCAGACAAAAACGTCGGCCCGTTTCCCTTGCAAACAAAAGTAAGCTGCCCCGCTTCTGGATGGCAGATATCAGGGGCCACTTGGTACTATCAAACAAGCCCGACTTGGAACTGGTGCCACCTCTGGTCTGGGAACCATCCAGCGTATCGTGGATTCTAAGGAGCCAGCCGGCCACTCCCAGCCACAGGCCACCAAAAAAAATCAACGGCACTTTTCCCTGGAAAACAAAACTCGTCGGCCAACTTTTTGATGGCAGATTGCACGAGCCGCTTGATACTATCAAATCAGCCCAACTTGGCACTGGAGCCACCATGGGTCTGGTAACGATCCTGCCTATCGTAGCTTTTCAGGAGCCAGCCGGTCACTCCCAGCCATAGGCCCCCATACACAAACCTCGGCCCGTTTCCCTGGCAAACAAAAGTAAGCTGCCCCGCTTCTGGATGGCAGATTGCAGGAGCCACTTGGTACTATCAAACCAGCCCGACTTGGAACTGGTGCCACCTCTGGTCTGTGAACCATCCTGCGTATCGTGGGTTCTAAGGAGCCAGCCGGCCACTCCCAGCCACAGTCCACCAAACACAAACAACGGCACTTTTCCCTGGAAAACAAAACTCGCCTGCAAACTTTTTCATGGCAAATTGCAGGAGCCACTTTGCATCATCAAACTAGCCCGACATGGCACTGGTGCCACCTCTGGTCTGGGAACCATCCTGCGTATCGTGGATTCTAATTAGCCAGCCGGCCACTCCCAGCCATAGGCCCCCAAACACAAACAACGGCGCTTTTCCCTGGAAAACAAAACTCGCCTGCCAACTTTTTGATGGCAGATTGCAGGAGCCGCTTGGTACTATCAAATCAGCCCAACTTGGCACTGGTGCCACCATGGGTCTGGTAAACATCCTGCCTATCGTAGCTTTTCAGGAGCCAGCCGGTCACTCCCAGCCATAGGCCCCCAGACACAAACGTCGGCCCGTTTCCCTGGCAAACAAAAGTAAGCTGCCCCGCTTCTGGATGGCAGATTGCAGGAGCCACTTGTTACTATCAAACCAGCCCGACTTGGAACTGGTGCCGCCTCTGGTCTGGGAACCATCCTGCGTATCGTGGATTCTAAGGAGCCAGCCGGCCACTCCCAGCCACAGGCCACCAAACAAAATCAACGGCACTTTTCCCTGGAAAACAAAACTGGCCAGCCAACTTTTTCATGGCAGATTGCAGGAGCCACTTTTCACCATCAAACTAGCCCGACTTGGCCCTGGTGCCACCTCTGGTCTGGGAACCATCCTGCCTATGGTAGCTTTTCAGGAGCCAGCCTGTCACTCCCAGCCATAGGCCCCCAGACACAAACCTCGGCCCGTTTCCCTGGCAAACAAAAGTAAGCTGCCCCGCTTCTGGATGGCAGATTGCAGGAGCCACTTGGTACTATCAAACCAGCCCGACTTGGCACTGGTGCCACCTTGGCTCTGGGAACCATCCTGCCTATTGTGGATTTTCAGGGGTCAGCCGGCCACTCTCAGCCATATGCCCCCAAAAAAAAACCACGGCCCTTTTCTCTGGCAAACAAAACTCAACTGCCCCTCTTCTGGATGGCAAATTGTAGGACGCACTTTGTACTACAAAAACAGCACAACTTGGCACTGGTGCCACCTTGGGTCTGGTCACCATCCTGCGTATCGAGCATTTTAAGGAGCCAGCCGTCCAATCCCAGCCATATGCCCCCAAAAAAAAACCACGGTCCGTTTCTCTGGCAAAAAAAACTCAGCTGACCCGCTTCTGGATGGCAGATTGCAGGAGCCACATGGTACTATCAAACCAGCCTGACTTGGCACTGGTGCCACCTTGGGTCTGTGAACCATCCTGCGTATTGTGGATTGTCAGGAGCCAGCCGACCACTCTCGGGCACAGACCCCAATCAAAAACAACGGCCCGATTCACAGGCAAAAAAAACTCAGCTGCGACACTTCTGGATGGGAGAATGCAGGAGGCGCTTGACGCTGTATAAACAGCCCGACTTGGCAGTGGTGCCACCTTGGGTCTGGGAACCATGCTGCGTATCATGGAATTTCAGGAGCCAGCCGGCCACTGCCAGCCACAGGACCCAAACACATACCACAGCCCTTTTCTCTGGCAAGCAAAATTCAGCTGCCCCGCTTCTGGATGGCAGATTGCAGGGGCCACTTGCTACTATAAAACCAGCCCAACTTGGCACTGCTGCCACCATGGGTCTGGTCACCATCCTGCCTATCGTAGCTTTTCAGGAGCCAGCCGGCCACTCCCAGCCACAGGCCCCCAAACACAAACAACGGCGCTTTTCCCTGGAAAACAAAACTCGCCTGGCAACATTTTGATGGGAGATTGCAGGGACCACTTGGTACTATCAAACCAGCCCAACTTGGCACTGGTTCCACCATGGGTCTGGTAACCATCCAGCCTATCGTAGCATTTCAGGAGCCAGCCGGTCACTCCCAGCCATAGGCCCCAGACAAAAAGCTCTGCCCGTTTCACGGGCAAACAAAAGTATGCTACCCCGCTTCAGGATGGCAGATTGCAGGAGCCACTTTGCACAATCAAACCAGCCCGACTTGGCACTGGTGCCACCATGGGTCTGGGAACCATCCTGCGTATTGTGGATTCTAAGCAGCCAGCTGGCCAATCCCAGCCACAGGCCCCCAAACACAAACCTCAGCCCGTTTCCCTGGCAAACAAAAGTAAGCTACCCCGCTTCTGGATGGCAGATTGCAGGAGCCACTTTGCACCATCAAACTAGCCCGACTTGGCACTGGTGCCACCTCTGGTCTGGGAACCATCCTGCCTATCGTAGCTTTTCAGGAGCCAGCCGGTCACTCCCAGCCATAGGCCCCCATACACAAACCTCGGCCCGTTTCCCTGGCAAACAAAATTAAGCTGCCCTGCTTCTGGATGGCAGATTGCAGGAGCTATTTAGTACTATCAAACCAGCCCAACTTGGCACTGGTGCCACCTTGGCTCTGGGAACCATCCTGCCTATTGTGGATTTTCAGGGGTCAGCCGGCCACTCTCAGCCATATGCCCTCAAACACAAACCACGGCCCTTTTCTCTGGCAAAGAAAACTCAGCTGCCCCGCTTCTGGATGGCAGATTGCAGGAGGCACTTGGTACTATCAAACCAGCCCGACTTGGCACTGGTGCCACCTTGGGTCTGGGAACCATCCTGCGTATTGTGGATTGACAGGAGCCAACCGACCACTCCCAGCCACAGGCCCCCAAACACAAACAACGGCGCTTTTCCCTGGAAAACTCACCCGCCAAATTTTTGATGGCAGATTGCAGGAGCCACTTGGTACTATCAAACCAGCCCAACTTGGCACTGGTGCCACCATGGGTCTGGTCACCATCCTGCCTATCGTAGCTTTTCAGGAGCCAGCCGGTCAGTCCCACCCATAGGCCCCCAGAAAAAACCTCGGCCCATTTCCCTGGCAAACAAAAGTAAGCTAACCCGCTTCTGGATGGCAGATTGCAGGAGCCACTTTGCACCATCAAACTAGCCCGACTTCGAACTGGTGCCACCTCTGGTCTGGGAACCATCCTGCGTATCGTGGACTCTAAGGAGCCAGCCGGCCACTCCAAGCCACAAGCCCCCAAACACAAACAACGGCGCTTTTCCCTGGAAAACAAAACTCGCCTGCCAACTTTTTGATGGCAGATTGCACGAGCCGCTTGGTACTATCAAATCAGCCCAACTTGGCACTGGTGCCACCATGAGTCTGGTAACCATCCTGCCTATCGTAGCTTTTCAGGAGCCAGCCGGTCACTCCCAGCCATAGGCCCCCAGAGACGAACCTCGGCCCGTTTCCCTGGCAAACAAAAGTAAGCTGCCCCGCTTCTGGATGGCAGATTGCAGGAGCCACTTGGTACTATCAAACCAGCCCGACTTGGAACAGGTGCCACCTCTGATCTGGGAACCATCCTGCGTATCGTGGATTCTAAGGAGCCAGCCGGCCACTCCCAGCCACAGTCCACCAAACACAAACAACGGCACTTTTCCCTGGAAAACAAAACTGGCCATCCAACTTTTTCATGGCAGATTGCAGGAGCCACTTTGCACCATCAAACTAGCCCGACTTGGCACTGGTGCCACCATGGTCTGGGAACCATCCTGCGTATCGTGGATTCTAATTAGCCAGCCGGCCACTCCCGGCCACAGGCCCCCAAACACAAACAACAGCGCTTTCCCCTGCAAAACAAAACTCGCCTGCCAACTATTTGATGGCAGATTGCAGGAGCCGCTTGGTACTATCAATTCAGCCCAACGTGGCACTGGTGCCACCATGAGTCTGGTAACCATCCTTCCTATCGTAGCTATTCAGGAGCCAGCCAGTCACTCCCAGCCATAGGCCCCCAGACAAAAACGTCGGCCCGTTTCCCTTGCAAACAAAAGTAAGCTGCCCCGCTTCTGGATGGCAGATATCAGGGGCCACTTGGTACTATCAAACAAGCCCGACTTGGAACTGGTGCCACCTCTGGTCTGGGAACCATCCAGCGTATCGTGGATTCTAAGGAGCCAGCCGGCCACTCCCAGCCACAGGCCACCAAAAAAAATCAACGGCACTTTTCCCTGGAAAACAAAACTCGTCGGCCAACTTTTTGATGGCAGATTGCACGAGCCGCTTGATACTATCAAATCAGCCCAACTTGGCACTGGAGCCACCATGGGTCTGGTAACGATCCTGCCTATCGTAGCTTTTCAGGAGCCAGCCGGTCACTCCCAGCCATAGGCCCCCATACACAAACCTCGGCCCGTTTCCCTGGCAAACAAAAGTAAGCTGCCCCGCTTCTGGATGGCAGATTGCAGGAGCCACTTGGTACTATCAAACCAGCCCGACTTGGAACTGGTGCCACCTCTGGTCTGTGAACCATCCTGCGTATCGTGGGTTCTAAGGAGCCAGCCGGCCACTCCCAGCCACAGTCCACCAAACACAAACAACGGCACTTTTCCCTGGAAAACAAAACTCGCCTGCAAACTTTTTCATGGCAAATTGCAGGAGCCACTTTGCATCATCAAACTAGCCCGACATGGCACTGGTGCCACCTCTGGTCTGGGAACCATCCTGCGTATCGTGGATTCTAATTAGCCAGCCGGCCACTCCCAGCCATAGGCCCCCAAACACAAACAACGGCGCTTTTCCCTGGAAAACAAAACTCGCCTGCCAACTTTTTGATGGCAGATTGCAGGAGCCGCTTGGTACTATCAAATCAGCCCAACTTGGCACTGGTGCCACCATGGGTCTGGTAAACATCCTGCCTATCGTAGCTTTTCAGGAGCCAGCCGGTCACTCCCAGCCATAGGCCCCCAGACACAAACGTCGGCCCGTTTCCCTGGCAAACAAAAGTAAGCTGCCCCGCTTCTGGATGGCAGATTGCAGGAGCCACTTGTTACTATCAAACCAGCCCGACTTGGAACTGGTGCCGCCTCTGGTCTGGGAACCATCCTGCGTATCGTGGATTCTAAGGAGCCAGCCGGCCACTCCCAGCCACAGGCCACCAAACAAAATCAACGGCACTTTTCCCTGGAAAACAAAACTGGCCAGCCAACTTTTTCATGGCAGATTGCAGGAGCCACTTTTCACCATCAAACTAGCCCGACTTGGCCCTGGTGCCACCTCTGGTCTGGGAACCATCCTGCCTATGGTAGCTTTTCAGGAGCCAGCCTGTCACTCCCAGCCATAGGCCCCCAGACACAAACCTCGGCCCGTTTCCCTGGCAAACAAAAGTAAGCTGCCCCGCTTCTGGATGGCAGATTGCAGGAGCCACTTGGTACTATCAAACCAGCCCGACTTGGCACTGGTGCCACCTTGGCTCTGGGAACCATCCTGCCTATTGTGGATTTTCAGGGGTCAGCCGGCCACTCTCAGCCATATGCCCCCAAAAAAAAACCACGGCCCTTTTCTCTGGCAAACAAAACTCAACTGCCCCTCTTCTGGATGGCAAATTGTAGGACGCACTTTGTACTACAAAAACAGCACAACTTGGCACTGGTGCCACCTTGGGTCTGGTCACCATCCTGCGTATCGAGCATTTTAAGGAGCCAGCCGTCCAATCCCAGCCATATGCCCCCAAAAAAAAACCACGGTCCGTTTCTCTGGCAAAAAAAACTCAGCTGACCCGCTTCTGGATGGCAGATTGCAGGAGCCACATGGTACTATCAAACCAGCCTGACTTGGCACTGGTGCCACCTTGGGTCTGTGAACCATCCTGCGTATTGTGGATTGTCAGGAGCCAGCCGACCACTCTCGGGCACAGACCCCAATCAAAAACAACGGCCCGATTCACAGGCAAAAAAAACTCAGCTGCGACACTTCTGGATGGGAGAATGCAGGAGGCGCTTGACGCTGTATAAACAGCCCGACTTGGCAGTGGTGCCACCTTGGGTCTGGGAACCATGCTGCGTATCATGGAATTTCAGGAGCCAGCCGGCCACTGCCAGCCACAGGACCCAAACACATACCACAGCCCTTTTCTCTGGCAAGCAAAATTCAGCTGCCCCGCTTCTGGATGGCAGATTGCAGGGGCCACTTGCTACTATAAAACCAGCCCAACTTGGCACTGCTGCCACCATGGGTCTGGTCACCATCCTGCCTATCGTAGCTTTTCAGGAGCCAGCCGGCCACTCCCAGCCACAGGCCCCCAAACACAAACAACGGCGCTTTTCCCTGGAAAACAAAACTCGCCTGGCAACATTTTGATGGGAGATTGCAGGGACCACTTGGTACTATCAAACCAGCCCAACTTGGCACTGGTTCCACCATGGGTCTGGTAACCATCCAGCCTATCGTAGCATTTCAGGAGCCAGCCGGTCACTCCCAGCCATAGGCCCCAGAAAAAAAGCTCTGCCCGTTTCACGGGCAAACAAAAGTATGCTACCCCGCTTCAGGATGGCAGATTGCAGGAGCCACTTTGCACAATCAAACCAGCCCGACTTGGCACTGGTGCCACCATGGGTCTGGGAACCATCCTGCGTATTGTGGATTCTAAGCAGCCAGCTGGCCAATCCCAGCCACAGGCCCCCAAACACAAACCTCAGCCCGTTTCCCTGGCAAACAAAAGTAAGCTACCCCGCTTCTGGATGGCAGATTGCAGGAGCCACTTTGCACCATCAAACTAGCCCGACTTGGCACTGGTGCCACCTCTGGTCTGGGAACCATCCTGCCTATCGTAGCTTTTCAGGAGCCAGCCGGTCACTCCCAGCCATAGGCCCCCATACACAAACCTCGGCCCGTTTCCCTGGCAAACAAAATTAAGCTGCCCTGCTTCTGGATGGCAGATTGCAGGAGCTATTTAGTACTATCAAACCAGCCCAACTTGGCACTGGTGCCACCTTGGCTCTGGGAACCATCCTGCCTATTGTGGATTTTCAGGGGTCAGCCGGCCACTCTCAGCCATATGCCCTCAAACACAAACCACGGCCCTTTTCTCTGGCAAAGAAAACTCAGCTGCCCCGCTTCTGGATGGCAGATTGCAGGAGGCACTTGGTACTATCAAACCAGCCCGACTTGGCACTGGTGCCACCTTGGGTCTGGGAACCATCCTGCGTATTGTGGATTGACAGGAGCCAACCGACCACTCCCAGCCACAGGCCCCCAAACAAAAACAACGGCGCTTTTCCCTGGAAAACAGAACTCGCCTGCCAACTATTTGATGGCAGATTGCAGGAGCCGCTTGGTACTATCAATTCAGCCCAACGTGGCACTGGTGCCACCATGAGTCTAGTAACCATACTGCCTATCGTAGCTATTCAGGAGCCAGCCAGTCACTCCCAGCCATAGGCCCCCAGACAAAAACCTCGGCCCGTTTCCCTTGCAAACAAAAGTAAGCTGCCCCGATTCTGGATGGCAGATTGCAGGGGCCATTTGGTACTATCAAACAAGCCCGACTTGGAACTGGTGCCACCTCTGGTCTGGGAACCATCCTGCGTATCGTGGATTCTAAGGAGCCAGCCGGCCACTCCCAGCCACAGGCCACCAAAAAAATCAACGGCACTTTTCCCTGGAAAACAAAACTCGCCTGCCAACTTTTTGATGGCAGATTGCAAGAGCCACTTTTCACCATCAAACTAGCCCGACTTGGCACTGGTGCCACCTCTGGTCTGGCAACCATCCTGCCTATCGTAGCTTTTCAGGAGCCAGCCGGTCACTCCCAGCCATAGGCCCCCAGACACAAACCTCGGCCCGTTTCCCTTGCAAACAAAATTAAGCGGCCCCACTTCTGGATGGCAGATTGCAGGAGCTATTTAGTACTATCAAACCAGCCCGACTTGGCACTGGTGCCACCTTGGCTCTGGGAACCATCCTGCCAATTGTGGATTTTCAGGGGTCAGCCGGCCACTCCCAGCCTTATGCACCCAAAAAAAAACCACGGCCCTTTTCTCTGGCAAACAAAACTCAACTGCCCCTCTTCTGGATGGCAAATTGCAGGACGCACTTGGTACTACAAAAACAGCACAACTTGGCACTGGTGCCACCTTGGGTCTGGTCACCATCCTGCGTATCATGCATTTTAAGGAGCCAGCCGGCCACTCCCAGCCATATGCCCCCAAAAAAAAACCACGGCCCGTTTCTCTGGCAAACAAAACTCAGCTGCCCCGCTTCTGGATGGCAGATTGCAGGAGCCACTTTGCACCATCAAACCAGCCCGACTTGGCACTGGTGCCACCTCTGGTCTGGGAACCATCCTGCGTATTGTGGATTCTAAGGAGCCAGCTGGCCACTCCCAGCCACAGGCCCCCAAACACAAACCTCAGCCCGTTTCCATGGCAAACAAAAGTAAGCTACCCCGCTTCTGGATGGCAGATTGCAGGAGCCACTTTGCACCATCAAACTAGCCTGACTTGGCACTGGTGCCACCTTGGGTCTGGGAACCATCCTGCCTATCGTAGCTTTTCAGGAGCCAGCCGGTCACTCCCAGCCATAGGCCCCCATACACAAACCTCGGCCCGTTTCCCTGGCAAACAAAATTAAGCTGCCCTGCTTCTGGATGGCAGATTGCAGGAGCTATTTAGTACTATCAAACCAGCCCAACTTGGCACTGGTGCCACCTTGGCTCTGGGAACCATCCTGCCTATTGTGGATTTTCAGGGGTCAGCCGGCCACTCTCAACCATATGCCCTCAAACACAAACCACGGCCATTTTCTCTGGCAAAGAAAACTCAGCTGCCCCGCTTCTGGATGGCAGATTGCAGGAGGCACTTGGTACTATCAAACCAGCCCGACTTGGCACTGGTGCCACCTTGGGTCTGTGAACCATCCTGCGTATTGTGGATTGACAGGAGCCAGCCGACCACTCCCAGCCACAGGCCCCCAAACAAAAACAACGGCGCTTTTCCCTGGAAAACAAAACTGGCCTGCCAACTTTTTGATGGCAGTTTGCAGGAGCCACTTTGCACCATCAAACTAGCCCGACTTGGCACAGGTGCCACCTCTGGTCTGGGAACCATCCTGCGTATCGTGGATTCTAATTAGCCAGCCGGGCACTCCCAGCCACAGGCCCCCAAACACAAACAACGTCGCTTTTCCCTGGAAAACAAAACTCGCCTGCCAACATTTTGATGGCAGATTGCAGGAGCCACTTGGTACTATCAAACCAGCCCAACTTGGCACTGGTGCCACCATGGGTCTGGTCACCATCGTGCCTATGGTAGCTTTTCAGGAGCCAGCCGGTCACTCCCAGCCATCGGCCCCCAGACACAAACCACGGCCCGTTTCCCTGGCAAACCAAAGTAAGCTGCCCCACTTCTGGATGGCAGATTGCAGGACGCACTTGGTACTATCAAACCAGCCTACCTTGGCAATGGTGCAACCTTGGGTCTGGGAACCATCCTGCGTATCGTGGATTCTAAGGAGCCAGCCGGCCATTCCCAGCCACAGGCCACCAAACACAAACAACGGCACTCTTCCCTGGAAAACAAAACTCGCCTGCCAAATTTTTCATGGCAGATTGCAGGAGGCACTTGGTACTATCAAATCAGCCCAACTTGGCACTGGTGCCACCATGGGTCTCGTAACCGTCCTGCCTATCGTAGCTTTTCAGGAGCCAGCAGGTCACTTCCAGCCATAGGCCCCGAGACACAAACCTCGGCCCGTTTCCCTGGCAAACAAAAGTAAGCTGCCCGACTTCTGGATGGCAGATTGCAGGAGCCACTTGGTACTATCACACCAGCCCGACTTGGAACTGGTGCCACCTCTGGTCTGGGAACCATCCCGCGTATCGTGGATTCTAAGGAGCCAGCCGGACACTCCCAGCCAGAGTCCACCAAACACAAACAATGGCACTTTTCCCTGGAAAACAAAACTCGCCTGCCAACTTTTTGATGGCAGATTGCAGGAGCCACTTTTCACCATCAAACTAGCCCGACTTGGCACTGGTGCCACCTCTGGTCTGGGAACCATCCTGCGTATCGTGGATTCTAATTAGCCAGCCGGCCACTCCCAGCCATAGGCCCCCAAACACAAACAACGGCGCTTTTCCCTGGAAAACAAAACTCGCCTGCCAACTTTTTGATGGCAGATTGCAGGAGCCACTTGGTACTATCAAACCAGCCCAACTTGGCACTACTGCCACCATGGGTCTCGTCACCATCCTGCCTATCGTAGCTTTTCAGGAGCCAGCCGGTCACTCCCAGCCATAGGCCCCCAGACAAAAACCTCGGCCCGTTTCCCTGGCAAACAAAATTAAGCTGCCCCGCTTCTGGATGGCAGATTGCAGGAGCTATTTAGTACTATCAAACCAGCCCGACTTGGCACTGGTGCCACCTTGGCTCTGGGAACCATCCTGCCTATTGTGGATTTTCAGGGGTCAGCCGGCCACTTTCAGCCATATGCCCTCAAACACAAACCACGGCGCTTTTCTCTGGCAAACAAAACTCAACTGCCCCTCTTCTGGATGGCAAATTGCAGGACGCACTTGGTAGTACAAAAACAGCACAACCTGGCTCTGGTACCACCTTGGGTCTGTTCACCATCCTGCGTATCGAGGATTTTAAGGAGCCAGCCGGCCACTCCCAGCCATATGGCCCCAAAAACAAACCACGGCCCTTTTCTCTGGCAAACAAAAATCCGCTGCCCCGCTTCTGGATGGCAGATTGCAGGAGCCACATGGTACAATCAAACCACCCCGACTTGGCACTGGTGCCACCTTGGGTCTGTGAACCATCCTGCGTAATGTGGATTGTCAGGAGCCAGCCGACCACTCTCGGCCACAGACCCCAATCAAAAACAACGGCCCGATTCACAGGCAAAAAAAACTCAGCTGCCCCACTTCTGGATGGGAGATTGCAGGAGGCGCTTGACGCTGTCAAAACAGCCCGACTTGGCACTGGTGCCACCTTGGGTCTGGGAACCATGCTGCGTATCATGGAATTTCAGGAGCCAGCCGGTCACTGCCAGCCACAGGACCCAAACATATACCACAGCCCTTTTTTCTGGCAAGCAAAACTCAGCTGCCCCTCTTTTAGATGGCAGATTGCAGGAGCCACTTGGTACTATCAAACCAGCCCAACTTGGCACTGGTGCCACCATGGGTTGGTAACCATCTTGCCCATCGTAGCTTTTCATGACCGAGCCGGTCACTCCAAGCCATAGGCTCGCAGACACAAACCACGGCCCGTTTCCTTGGCAAAAAAAAGTAAGCTGCCCCGCTTCTGGATGGCAGATTGCAGGAGCCACTTGGTACTATCAAACCAGCCCAACTTGGCACTGGTGCCACCTCTGGTCTGGGAACCATCCTGCCTATCGTAGCTTTTCAGGAGCCAGCCGGCCACTCCCAGCCACAGGCCTCCAAACACAAACAATGGCGCTTTTCCCTGGAAAACAGAACTCGCCTGCCAACTTTTTGATGGCAGATTGCAGGAGCCACTTGGTACTATCAAACCAGCCCAACTGGGCACTGGTGCCACCATGGGTCTGGTCAACATCCTGCCTATCGTAGCTTTTCACGACCGAGCCGGTCACTCCCAGCCATAGGCCCCCAGACCCAAACCACGGCCCGTTTCCTTGGCAAACAAAAGTAAGCTGCCCCGCTTCTGGATGGCAGATTGCAGGAGCCACTTGGTACTATCAAACAAGCCCGACTTGGAACTGGTGCCACCTCTGGTCTGGGAACCATCCTGCGTATCGTAGGTTAAAAGGAGCCAGCCGGCCACTCCCAGCCACAGGCCACCAAACAAAATAAACGGCACTTTTCCCTGGAAAACAAAACTCGCCTGCCAACTTTTTGATGACAGATTGCAGGAGCCACTGTTCACTATCAAACTAGCCCGACTTGGCACTGGTGCCACCATGGGTCTGGTCACCATCCTGCCTATCGTAGCTTTTCAGGAGCCAGCCGGTCACTCCCAGCCATAGGCCCCCTGACAAAAACCTCGGCCCGTTTCCCTGGCAAACAAAATTAAGCTGCCCCGCTTCTGGATGGCAGATTGCAGGAGCTATTTAGTACTATCAAACCAGCCCGACTTGGCACTGGTGCCACCTTGGCTCTGGTCACCATCCTGCGTATCGAGCATTTTAAGGAGCCAGCCGACCACTCCCAGCCATAGGCCCCCAGACAAAAACCACGTCCCTTTTCTCTGGCAAACAAAACTCAGCTGCCCCGCTTCTGGATGGCAGATTGCAGGAGCCACTTTGCACCATCAAACCAGCCCGACTTGGCACTGGTGCCACCTCTGGTCTGGGAACCATCCTGCGTATCGTGGATTCTAATTAGCCAGCCGGCCACTCCCAGCCATAGGCCCCCAAACACAAACAACGGCGCTTTCCCCTGGAAAACAAAACTCGCCTGCCAACTATTTGATGGCAGATTGCAGGAGCCGCTTGGTACTATCAAATCAGCCAAATGTGGCACTGGTGCCACCATGAGTCTTGTAACCATCCTGCCTATCGTAGCTTTTCAGGGGCCAGCCAGTCCCTCCCAGCCATAGGCCCCCAGACAAAAACCTCGGCCCGTTTCCCTTGCAAACAAAAGTAAGTTGCCCCGCTTCTGGATGGCAGATTGCAGGAGCCACTTGGTACTATCAAACAAGCCCGACTTGGAACTGGTGCCACCTCTGGTCTGGGAACCATCCTGCGTATCGTGGATTCTAAGGAGCCAGCCGGCCACTCCTAGCCATTGGCCCCCAAACACAAACCACGGCCCGTTTCCTTGGCAAAAAAAAGTAAGCTGCCCCGCTTCTGGATGGCAGATTGCAGGAGCCACTTGGTACTATCAAACCAGCCCAACTTGGCACTGCTGCCACCATGGGTCTTGTAGCCATCCTGCCTATGGTAGCTTTTCAGGAGCCAGCCGGCCACTCCCAGCCACTGGCCCCCAAACAAAAACAACGGCGCTTTTCCCTGGAAAAGAGAACTCGCCTGCCAACTTTTTGATGGCAGATTGCAGGAGCCGCTTGGTACTATCAAACCAGCCCAACTTGGCACTGGTGCCACCATGGGTCTGGTCAACATCCTGCCTATCGTAGCTTTTCACGACCGAGCCGGTCACTCCCAGCCATAGGCCCCCAGACCCAAACCACGGCCCGTTTCCTTGGCAAACAAAAGTAAGCTGCCCCGCTTCTGGATGGCAGATTGCAGGAGCCACTTGGTACTATCAAACAAGCCCGACTTGGAACTGGTGCCACCTCTGGTCTGGGAACCATCCTGCGTATCGTGGATTCTATGGAGCCAGCCGGCCACTCCCAGCCACAGGCCACCAAACAAAATAAACGGCACTTTTCCCTGGAAAACAAAACTCGCCTGCCAACTTTTTGATGACAGATTGCAGGAGCCACTGTTCACTATCAAACTAGCCCGACTTGGCACGGGTGCCACCTCTGGTCTGGGAACCATCCTGCCTATCGTAGCTTTTCAGGAGCCAGCCGGTCACTCCCAGCCATAGGCCCCCTGAAAAAACCTCGGCCCGTTTCCCTGGCAAACAAAATTAAGCTGCCCCGCTTCTGGATGGCAGATTGCAGGAGCTATTTAGTACTATCAAACCAGCCCGACTTGGCACTGGTGCCACCTTGGCTCTGGTCACCATCCTGCGTATCGAGCATTTTAAGGAGCCAGCCGACCACTCCCAGCCATAGGCCCCCAGACAAAAACCACGTCCCTTTTCTCTGGCAAACAAAACTCAGCTGCCCCGCTTCTGGATGGCAGATTGCAGGAGCCACTTTGCACCATCAAACCAGCCCGACTTGGCACTGGTGCCACCTCTGGTCTGGGAACCATCCTGCGTATCGTGGATTCTAATTAGCCAGCCGGCCACTCCCAGCCATAGGCCCCCAAACACAAACAACGGCGCTTTCCCCTGGAAAACAAAACTCGCCTGCAAACTATTTGATGGCAGATTGCAGGAGCCGCTTGGTACTATCAAATCAGCCAAATGTGGCACTGGTGCCACCATGAGTCTTGTAACCATCCTGCCTATCGTAGCTTTTCAGGGGCCAGCCAGTCCCTCCCAGCCATAGGCCCCCAGACAAAAACCTCGGCCCGTTTCCCTTGCAAACAAAAGTAAGTTGCCCCGCTTCTGGATGGCAGATTGCAGGAGCCACTTGGTACTATCAAACAAGCCCGACTTGGAACTGGTGCCACCTCTGGTCTGGGAACCATCCTGCGTATCGTGGATTCTAAGGAGCCAGCCGGCCACTCCTAGCCATTGGCCCCCAAACACAAACCACGGCCCGTTTCCTTGGCAAAAAAAAGTAAGCTGCCCCGCTTCTGGATGGCAGATTGCAGGAGCCACTTGGTACTATCAAACCAGCCCAACTTGGCACTGCTGCCACCATGGGTCTTGTAGCCATCCTGCCTATGGTAGCTTTTCAGGAGCCAGCCGGCCACTCCCAGCCACTGGCCCCCAAACAAAAACAACGGCGCTTTTCCCTGGAAAAGAGAACTCGCCTGCCAACTTTTTGATGGCAGATTGCAGGAGCCGCTTGGTACTATCAAACCAGCCCAACTTGGCACTGGTGCCACCATGGGTCTGGTCACCATCCTGCCTATCGTAGCTTTTCAGGAGCCAGCCGGTCACTCCCAGCCATAGGCCCCCAGACACAAACCACGGCCCGTTTCCTTGGCAAACAAAAGTAAGCTGCCCCGTTTCTGGATGGCAGAGTGCAGGAGCCACTTTGTGGTATCAAACCAGCCCGACTTGGCACTGGTGCCACCACTGGTCTGGGAACCATCCTGCGTATCGTGGATTATAAGGAGCCAGCTGGCCACTCCCAGCCATAGGCCCGCAAACACAAACAACGGCGCTTTTCCCTGGAAAACAAAACTGGCCTGCCAACTTTTTAATGGCAGATTGCAGGAGCCACTTTGCACCATCAAACTAGCCCAACTTGGCAATGGTGCCACCTGTGGTCTGGGAACCATCCTGCGTATCGTGGATTCTAATTAGCCAACCGGCCACTCCCAGCCACAGGCCCCCAAACACAAACAACGGCGCTTTTCCCTGGAAAACATAATTCGCCTGCCAGCTTTTTGATGGCAGATTGCAGGAGCCACTTTGCACCATCAAACCAGCCCGACTTGGCAATGGTGCCACCTCTGGTCTGGGAAGCATCCTGCGTATCGTGGATTCTAATTAGCCAGCCGGGCACTCCCAGCCACAGGCCCCCAAACACAAACAACGGCGCTTTTCCCTGGAAAACAAAACTCACCTGCCAACTTTTTGATGGCAGATTGCAGGAGCCACTTGGTACTATCAAACCAGCCCAACTTGGCACTGCTGCCACCATGGGTCTGGTCACCATCCTGCCTATCGAAGCTTTTCAGGAGCCAGCCAGTCAGTCCCACCCATAGGCCCCCAGAAAAAACCTCGGCCCGTTTCCCTGGCAAACAAAAGTAAGCTACCCCGCTTCTGGATGGCAGATTGCAGGAGCCACTTTGCACCATCAAACTAGCCCGACTTGGAACTGGTGCCACCTCTGGTCTGGGAACCATCCTGCGTATCGTGGATTCTAAGGAGCCAGCCGGCCACTCCCAGCCACAAGCCCCCAAACACAAACAACGGCTCTTTTCCCTGGAAAACAAAACTCGCCTGCCAACATTTTGATGGCGGATTGCAGGAGCCGCTTGGTACTATCAAATCAGCCCAACTTGGCACTGGTGCCACCATGAGTCTGCTAACCATCCTGCCTATCGTAGCTTTTCACGACCGAGCCGGTCACTCCCAGCCATAGGCCCCCAGACACAAACCACGGCGCGTTTCCTTGGCAAAAAAAAGAAAGCTGCCCCGCTTCTGGATGGCAGATTGCAGGAGCCACTTTGTGGTATCAAACCGGCCCAACTTAGAACTGGTGCCACTACTGGTCTCGGAACCATCCTTCGTATCGTGGATTCTAAGGAGCCAGCCGACCACTCCCAGCCACAGGACCCCAAACACAAACAACGGCGCTTTTCCCTGGAAAACAAAACTCGCCTGCCAACATTTTGATGGCAGATTGCAGGGACCACTTGGTACTATCAAATCAGCCCAACTTGGCACTGGTTCTACCATGGGTCTGGTAACCATCCTGCCTATCGTAGCTTTTCAGGAGCCAGCCGGTCACTCCCAGCCATAGGCCCCAGACAAAAAGCTCTGCCCGTTTCCCGGGCAAACAAAAGTATGCTACCCCGCTTCAGGATGGCAGATTGCAGGAGGCACTTTGCACCATCAAACCAGCCCGACTTGGCACTGGTGCCACCTCTGGTCTGGGAACCATCCTGCGTATCGTGGATTCTAAGGAGCCAGCCGGCCACTCCCAGCCACAGGCCCCCAAACACAAACCTCAGCCCGTTTCCCTGGCAAACAAAAGTAAGCTACCCCGCTTCTGGATGGCAGTTTGCAGGAGCCACTTTGCACCATCAAACTAGCCCGACTTGGCACTGGTGCCACCTCTGGTCTGGGAACCATCCTGCCTATCGTAGCTTTTCAGGAGCCAGCCGGTCACTCCCAGCCATAGGCCCCCATACACAAACCTCGGCCCGTTTCCCTGGCAAACAAAATTAAGCTGCCCCGCTTCTGGATGGCAGATTGCAGGAGCTATTTAGTACTATCAAACCAGCCCAACTTGGCACTGGTGCCACCTTGGCTCTGGGAACCATCCTGCATATTGTGGATTGACAGGTGCCAGCCGACCACTCTCGGCCACCGACCCCAATCAAAAACAACGGCCCGATTCACAGGCACAAAAAACTCAGCTGCCCCACTTCTGGATGGGAGATTGCAGGAGGCGCTTGACGTTGTCAAACCAGCCCTAGTTGGCACTGGTGCCACCTTGGTTCTGGGAACCATGCTGCGTATCATGGAATTTCAGGAGCCAGCCGGCCACTGCCAGCCACAGGACCCAAACACATACCACAGCCCTTTTCTCTGGCAAGCAAAACTCAGCTGCCCCGCTTTTGGATGGCAGATTGCAGCAGCCACTTGGTACTATAAAACCAGCCCAACTTGCCACTGGTTCCACCATGGGTCTGGTAACCATCCTGCCTATCATAGCTTTTCAGGAGCCAGCCGGCCACTCCCAGCCACAGGCCCCCAAACAAAACAACGGCGCTTTTCCCTGGAAAACAGAACTCGCCTGCCAACTTTTTGATGGCAGATTGCAGGAGCCACTTGGCACTATCAAACCAGCCCAACTTGGCACTGCTGCCACCATGGGTCTGGTAACCATCCTGCCTATCGTAGCGTTTCAGGAGCCAGCCGGTCACTCCCAGCCATAGGCCCCAGACACAAAGCTCTGCCATGTCGGGCTGGTTTGATTGTACCAAGTGGCGCCTGCAATCTGCCATCCAGAAGCGGGGTAGCTTACTTTGGTTTGCCAGGGAAACGGGCCGAGATTAATGTCTCGGGGCCTATGGCTGGGAGTGACCGGCTGGCTCCTGAAAAGCTACGATAGGCAGGATGGTAACCAGAACCATGGTGGCAGCAGTGCCAAGTTGGGCTGGTTTGATAGTACCAAGTGGCTCCTGCAATCTGCCATGAAAAAGTTGGCAGGCGAGTTTTGTTTTCCAGGGAAAAGCGCCGTTGTTTGTGTTAGGGGGCCTGTGGCTGGGAGTGGCCGGCTGGCTCCTTAGAATCCACGATACGCAGGATGGTTCCCAGACCAGAGGTGGCACCAATGCCAAGTCGGGCTGGTTTGATAGTACCAAGTGGTTCCTGCAATCTGCCATCCAGAAACGGGGTAGCTTACTTTTGTTTGCCAGAGAAACGGGCCTAGGTTTGTGTCTGGGGGCCTATGGCTGGGAGTGGCCGGCTGGCTAATTAGAATCCACGATACGCAGGTTGGTTCCCAGACCCAAGGTGACACCAGTACCAAGTTGGGCTGGGGTGATAGTACCAAGTGCGTCCTGCAATCTGCCATCCAGAAGCGGGGCAGCTTACTTATTTTTGCCAGGGAAACGCGCCGAGGTTTGTGTCTGGGGGTCCATGGCTGGGAGTGACCGGCTGGCTCCTGAAAAGCAACGATAGGCAGGATGGTGACCAGACCCATGGTGGCACCAGTGCCAAGTTGGGCTGGTTTGATAGTACCAAGTGTCTCCTGCAATCTGCCATCAAAACCTTGGCAGGCGAGTTTTGTTTTCCAGGGAAAAGCGCCGTTGTTTGTGTTTGGAGGCCTGTGGCTGGGAGTGGCCGGCTGGCTCCTTAGAATCCACGATACGCAGCATGGTTCCCAGACCAGAGGTGGCACCAGTGCCATGTCGGGCTGGTTTGATAGTACCAAGTGGCTCCTGCAATCTGCCATCCAGTAACGGGGCAGCTTACTTTTGTTTGGCAGGGAAACGGGCCGAGGATTTATACTGGGGGCCTATGGCTGGGTGTGACCGGCTGGCTCCTGAAATGCTACGATAGGCAGGATGGTTCCCAGACCCAAGGTGGCACCAGTGCCAAGTTGGGCTTGTTTGATAGTACCAAGTGGCTCCTGCAATCTGCCATCAAAATGTTGGCAGGCGAGTTTTGTTTTCCAGGGAAAAGCGCCATTGTTTTTGTTTGGGGGCCTGTGGCTGGAAGTGGTCGGCTGGCTCCTTAGAATCCACGATACGCAGCATGGTTCCCAGGCCCAAGGTGGAACCAGTGCCAAGTTGGGCTGGGGTGATAGTACCAAGTGCGTCTTGCAATCTGCCATCCAGAAGCGGGGATGCTTACTTTTGTTTGCCAGGGAAACGGGCCGAGGTTTGTGTCTCGGGGCCTATGTCTGGGAGTGACCGGCTGGCTCCTGAAAAGCTACGATAGGCAGGATGGTGACGAGACCCATGGTGGCAGCAGTGCCAAGTTGGGCTGGTTTGATAGTACCAAGTGGCTCCTGCAATCTGCCATCAAAAAGTTGGCAGGCGAGTTTTGTTTTCCAGGGAAAAGCGCCGTTGTTTGTGTTTGGGGGCCTGTGGCTGGGAGTGGCCGGCTGGCTCCTTAGAATCCACGTTACGCAGGATGGTTCCCAGACCAGAGTTGGCACCAGTGCCAAGTCGGGCTAGTTTGATGGTGCAAAGTGGCTCCTGCAATCTGCCATCCAGAAGCGGGGTAGCTTACTTTTGTTTGCCAGGGAAACGGGCCGAGGTTTGTGTCTGGGGGCCTATGGCTGGGAGTGACCGGCTGGCTCCTGAAAAGCTACGATAGGCAGGATGGTGACCAGACCCATGGTGGCACCAGTGCAAGGTTGGGCTGGTTTGATAGTACCAAGTGGCTCCTGCAATCTGCCATCAAAAAGTTGGCAGGCGAGTTTTGTTTTCCAGGGAAAAGCGCCGTTGTTTGTGTTTGGGGGCCTGTGGCTGGGAGTGGCCGGCTGGCTCCTTAGAATCCACGATACGCAGGATGGTTCCCAGACCAGAGGTGGCACCAGTGCCAAGTCGGGCTAGTTTGATGGTGCAAAGTGGCTCCTGCAATCTGGCATCCAGAAGCGGGGTAGCTTACTTTTGTTTGCCAGGGAAACGGGCCGAGGTTTTTTACTGGGGGCCTATGGCTGGGAGTGACCGGCTGGCTCCTGAAAAGCTACGATAGGCAGAATGTTTCCCAGACCCAAGGTGGCACCAGTGCCAAGTTGGGCTGATTTGGTAATACCAAGTGGCTCCTGCAATCTGCCATCAAAATGTTGGCAGGCGAGTTTTGTTTTCCAGGGAAAAGCGCCGTTGTTTGTGTTTGGGGGCCTGTGGCTGGAAGTGGCCGGCTGGCTCCTTAGAATACACGATACGCAGGATGGTTCCCAGAACCAAGGTGGAACCTGTGCCAAGTCGGCCTGGGGTGATAGTACCAAGTGCGTCTTGCAATCTGCCATCCAGAAGCGGGGATGCTTACTTTTGTTTGCCAGGGAAACGGGCCGAGGTTTGTGTCTCGGGGCCTATGGCTGGGAGTGACCGGCTGGCTCCTGAAAAGCTACGATAGGCAGGATGGTGACTAGACCCATGGTGGCAGCAGTGCCAAGTTGGGCTGATTTGATAGTACCAAGTGGCTCCTGCAATCTGCCATCAAAAAGTTGGCAGGCGAGTTTTGTTTTCCAGGGAAAAGTGCCGTTGTTTGTGTTTGGGGGCCTGTGGCTGGGAGTGGCCGGCTGGCTCCTTTGAACCTACGATACGCAGGATGGTTCCCAGACCAGAGGTGGCACCAGTGCCACGTCGGGCTGGTTTGATAGTACGAAGTGGCTCCTGCAATCTGCCATCCAGAAGCGGGGCAGCTTACTTTTGTTTGCCAGGGAAACGGGCCGAGGTTTGTGTCTGGGGGCCTATGGCTGGGAGTGACCGGCTGGCTCCTGAAAAGCTACGATAGGCAGGATGGTGACCAGACCCATGGTGGCACCAGTGCCAAGTTGGGCTGGTTTGATAGTGCCAAGTGTCTCCTGCAATCTGCCATCAAAGAGTTGGCAGGCGAGTTTTGTTTTCCAGGGAAAAGCGCCATTGTTTGTGTTTGGGGGCCTGTGGCTGGGAGTGGCCGGCTGGCTAATTAGAATCCACGATACGCAGGATGGTTCCCAGACCAGAGGTGGCACCAGTGCCATGTCGGGCTAGTTTGATGGTGCAAAGTGGCTCCTGCAATCTGCCATCCAGAAGCGGGGTAGCTTACTTTTGTTTGCCAGGGAAACAGGCCGAGGTTTTTGTCTGGGGGCCTATGGCTGGGAGTGACCGGCTGGCTCCTGAAAAGCTACGATAGGCAGGATGGTTCCCAGACCCAAGGTGGCACCAGTGCCAAGTTGGGCTGGTTTGATAGTACCAAGTGGCTCCTGTATTTTGCCATCAAAAAGTCGGCAGGCGAGTTTTGTTTTCCAGGGAAAAGCGCAGTTGTTTGTGTTTGGGGGCCTGTGGCTGGGAGTGGCCGGCTGGCTAATTAGAATCCACGATACGCAGGATGGTTCCCAGACCAGAGGTGGCACCAGTGCCAAGTCGGGCTAGTTTGATGGTGCAAAGTGGCTCCTCCAATCTGCCATCCAGAAGTGGGGTAGCTTACTTTTGTTTGCCAGGGAAACGGGCCGAGGTTTTATACAGGGGGCCTATGGCTGGGTGTGACCGGCTGGCTCCTGAAAAGCTACGATAGGCAGGATGGTTCCCAGACCCAAGGTGGCACCAGTGCCAAGCTGGGCTGATTTGATAGTACCAAGTGGCTCCTGCAATCTGCCATCAAAAAGTTGGCAGGCGAGTTTTGTTTTCCAGGGAAAAGCGCCGTTGTTTTTGTTTGGGGGCCTGTGGCTGGGAGTGGCCGGCTGGCTAATTAGAATCCACGATACGCAGGATGGTTCCCAGACCCAAGGTGGCACCAGTACCAAGTTGGGCTGGGGTGATAGTACCAAGTGCGTCCTGCAATCTGCCATCCAGAAGCGGGGATGCTTACTTTTGTTTGCCAGGGAAACGGGCCGAGGTTTGTGTCTCGGGGCCTATGGCTGGGAGTGACCGGCTCGCTCCTGAAAAGCTACGATAGGCAGGATGGTGACCAGACCCATGGTGGCAGCAGTGCCAAGTTGGGCTGGTTTGATAGTACCAAGTGGCTCCTGCAATCTGCCATCAAAAAGTTGGCAGGCGAGTTTTGTTTTCCAGGGAAAAGCGCCGTTGTTTGTGTTTGGGGGCCTGTGGCTGGGAGTGGCCGGCTGGCTCCTTTGAACCTACGATACACAGGATGGTTCCCAGAGCCAAGGTGGCACCAGTGCCAATTCGGGCAGGTTTGATAGTACCAAGTGTCTCCTGCAATCTGCCATCCAGAAGCGGGGCAGCTTACTTATTTTTGCCAGGGAAACGCGCCGAGGTTTGTGTCTGGGGGTCCATGGCTGGGAGTGACCGGCTGGCTCCTGAAAAGCAACGATAGGCAGGATGGTGACCAGACCCATGGTGGCACCAGTGCCAAGTTGGGCTGGTTTGATAGTACCAAGTGTCTCCTGCAATCTGCCATCAAAACGTTGGCAGGCGAGTTTTGTTTTCCAGGGAAAAGCGCCGTTGTTTGTGTTTGGAGGCCTGTGGCTGGGAGTGGCCGGCTGGCTCCTTAGAATCCACGATACGCAGCATGGTTCCCAGACCAGAGGTGGCACCAGTGCCATGTCGGGCTGGTTTGATAGTACCAAGTGGCTCCTGCAATCTGCCATCCAGAAACGGGGCAGCTTAGTTTTGTTTGGCAGGGAAACGGGCCGAGGTTTTATACTGGGGGCCTATGGCTGGGTGTGACCGGCTGGCTCCTGAAATGCTACGATAGGCAGGATGGTTCCCAGACCCAAGGTGGCACCAGTGCCAAGTTGGGCTGGTTTGATAGTACCAAGTGGCTCCTGCAATCTGCCATCAAAATGTTGGCAGGCGAGTTTTGTTTTCCAGGGAAAAGCGCCATTGTTTTGTTTGGGGGCCTGTGGCTGGAAGTGGTCGGCTGGCTCCTTAGAATCCACGATACGCAGCATGGTTCCCAGGCCCAAGGTGGAACCAGTGCCAAGTTGGGCTGGGGTGATAGTACCAAGTGCGTCTTGCAATCTGCCATCCAGAAGCGGGGATGCTTACTTTTGTTTGCCAGGGAAACGGGCCGAGGTTTGTGTCTCGGGGCCTATGGCTGGGAGTGACCGGCTGGCTCCTGAAAAGCTACGATAGGCAGGATGGTGACGAGACCCATGGTGGCAGTAGTGCCAAGTTGGGCTGGTTTGATAGTACCAAGTGGCTCCTGCAATCTGCCATCAAAAAGTTGGCAGGCGAGTTTTGTTTTCCAGGGAAAAGCGCCGTTGTTTGTGTTTGGGGGCCTGTGGCTGGGAGTGGCCGGCTGGCTCCTTAGAATCCACGTTACGCAGGATGGTTCCCAGACCAGAGGTGGCACCAGTGCCAAGTCGGGCTGGTTTGATGGTGCAAAGTGGCTCCTGCAATCTGCCATCCAGAAGCGGGGTAGCTTACTTTTGTTTGCCAGGGAAACGGGCCGAGGTTTGTGTCTGGGGGCCTATGGCTCGGAGTGACCGGCTGGCTCCTGAAAAGCTACGATAGGCAGGATGGTGACCAGACCCATGGTGGCACCAGTGCAAGGTTGGGCTGGTTTGATAGTACCAAGTGGCTCCTGCAATCTGCCATCAAAAAGTTGGCAGGCGAGTTTTGTTTTCCAGGGAAAAGCGCCGTTGTTTGTGTTTGGGGGCCTGTGGCTGGGAGTGGCCGGCTGGCTCCTTAGAATCCACGATACGCAGGATGGTTCCCAGACCAGAGGTGGCACCAGTGCCAAGTCGGGCTAGTTTTATGGTGCAAAGTGGCTCCTGCAATCTGGCATCCAGAAGCGGGGCAGCTTACTTTTGTTTGCCAGGGAAAAGGGCCGAGGTTTTTTACTGGGGGCCTATGGCTGGGAGTGACCGGCTGGCTCCTAAAAAGCTGCGATAGGCAGAATGTTTCCCAGACCCAAGGTGGCACCAGTGCCAAGTTGGGCTGATTTGGTAATACCAAGTGGCTCCTGCAATCTGCCATCAAAATGTTGGCAGGCGAGTTTTGTTTTCCAGGGAAAAGCGCCGTTGTTTGTGTTTGGGGGCCTGTGGCTGGAAGTGGCCGGCTGGCTCCTTAGAATCCACGATACGCAGGATGGTTCCCAGAACCAAGGTGGAACCTGTGCCAAGTCGGCCTGGGGTGATAGTACCAAGTGCGTCTTGCAATCTGCCATCCAGAAGCGGGGATGCTTACTTTTGTTTGCCAGGGAAACGGGCCGAGGTTTGTGTCTCAGGGCCTATGGCTGGGAGTGATCGGCTGGCTCCTGAAAAGCTACGATAGGCAGGATGGTGACTCGACCCATGGTGGCAGCAGTGCCAAGTTGGGCTGGTTTGATAGTACCAAGTGGCTCCTGCAATCTGCCATCAAAAAGTTGGCAGGCGAGTTTTGTTTTCCAGGGAAAAGCGCCGTTGTTTGTGTTTGGGGGCCTGTGGCTGGGAGTGGCCGGCTGGCTCCTTTGAACCTACGATACGCAGGATGGTTCCCAGACCAGAGGTGGCACCAGTGCCACGTCGGGCTGGTTTGATAGTACCAAGTGGCTCCTGCAATCTGCCATCCAGAAGCGGGGCAGCTTACTTTTGTTTGCCAGGGAAACGGGCCGAGGTTTGTGTCTGGGGGCCTATGGCTGGGAGTGACCGGCTGGCTCCTGAAAAGCTACGATAGGCAGGATGGTGACCAGACCCATGGTGGCACCAGTGCCAAGTTGGGCTGGTTTGATAGTGCCAAGTGTCTCCTGCAATCTGCCATCAAAGAGTTGGCAGGCGAGTTTTGTTTTCCAGGGAAAAGCGCCATTGTTTGTGTTTGGGGGCCTGTGGCTGGGAGTGGCCGGCTGGCTAATTAGAATCCACGATACGCAGGATGGTTCCCAGACCAGAGGTGGCACCAGTGCCAAGTCGGGCTAGTTTGATGGTGCAAAGTGGCTCCTCCAATCTGCCATCCAGAAGTGGGGTAGCTTACTTTTGTTTGCCAGGGAAACGGGCCGAGGTTTTATACAGGGGGCCTATGGCTGGGTGTGACCGGCTGGCTCCTGAAAAGCTACGATAGGCAGGATGGTTCCCAGACCCAAGGTGGCACCAGTGCCAAGCTGGGCTGATTTGATAGTACCAAGTGGCTCCTGCAATCTGCCATCAAAAAGTTGGCAGGCGAGTTTTGTTTTCCAGGGAAAAGCGCCGTTGTTTTTGTTTGGGGGCCTGTGGCTGGGAGTGGCCGGCTGGCTAATTAGAATCCACGATACGCAGGATAGTTCCCAGACCCAAGGTGGCACCAGTACCAAGTTGGGCTGGGGTGATAGTACGAAGTGCGTCCTGCAATCTGCCATCCAGAAGCGGGGATGCTTACTTTTGTTTGCCAGGGAAACGGGCCGAGGTTTGTGTCTCGGGGCTAATGGCTGGGAGTGACCGGCTGGCTCCTGAAAAGCTACGATAGGCAGGATGGTGACCAGACCCATGGTGGCAGCAGTGCCAAGTTGGGCTGGTTTGATAGTACCAAGTGGCTCCTGCAATCTGCCATCAAAAAGTTGGCAGGCCAGTTTTGTTTTCCAGGGAAAAGCGCCGTTGTTTGTGTTTGGGGGCCTGTGGCTGGGAGTGGCCGGCTGGCTCCTTTGAACCTACGATACACAGGATGGTTCCCAGAGCCAAGGTGGCACCAGTGCCAATTCGGGCAGGTTTGATAGTACCAAGTGTCTCCTGCAATCTGCCATCCAGAAGCGGGGCAGCTTACTTATTTTTGCCAGGGAAACGCGCCGAGGTTTGTGTCTGGGGGTCCATGGCTGGGAGTGACCGGCTGGCTCCTGAAAAGCAACGATAGGCAGGATGGTGACCAGACCCATGGTGGCACCAGTGCCAAGTTGGGCTGGTTTGATAGTACCAAGTGTCTCCTGCAATCTGCCATCAAAAAGTTGGCAGGCGAGTTTTGTTTTCCAGGGAAAAGCGCCGTTGTTTGTGTTTGGAGGCCTGTGGCTGGGAGTGGCCGGCTGGCTCCTTAGAATCCACGATACGCAGCATGGTTCCCAGACCAGAGGTGGCACCAGTGCCATGTCGGGCTGGTTTGATAGTACGAAGTGGCTCCTGCAATCTGCCATCCAGAAACGGGGCAGCTTACTTTTGTTTGGCAGGGAAACGGGCCGAGGTTTTATACTGGGGGCCTATGGCTGGGTGTGACCGGCTGGCTCCTGAAATGCTACGATAGGCAGGATGGTTCCCAGACCCAAGGTGGCACCAGTGCCAAGTTGGGCTGGTTTGATAGTACCAAGTGGCTCCTGCAATCTGCCATCAAAATGTTGGCAGGCGAGTTTTGTTTTCCAGGGAAAAGCGCCATTGTTTTTGTTTGGGGGCCTGTGGCTGGAAGTGGTCGGCTGGCTCCTTAGAATCCACGATACGCAGCATGGTTCCCAGGCCCAAGGTGGAACCAGTGCCAAGTTGGGCTGGGGTGATAGTACCAAGTGCGTCTTGCAATCTGCCATCCAGAAGCGGGGATGCTTACTTTTGTTTGCCAGGGAAACGGGCCGAGGTTTGTGTCTGGGGGCCTATGGCTGGGAGTGACCGGCTGGCTCCTGAAAAGCTACGATAGGCAGGATGGTGACGAGACCCATGGTGGCAGCAGTGCCAAGTTGGGCTGGTTTGATAGTATCAAGTGGCTCCTGCAATCTGCCATCACAAAGTTGGCAGGCGAGTTTTGTTTTCCAGGGAAAAGCGCCGTTGTTTGTGTTTGGGGGCCTGTGGCTGGGAGGGGCCGGCTGGCTCCTTTGAACCTACGATACGCAGGATGGTTCGCAGACCAGAGGTGGCACCAGTGCCATGTCGGGCTGGTTTGATAGTACCAAGTGGCTCCTGCAATCTGCCATCCAGAAGCGGGGCAGCTTACTTTTGTTTGCCAGGGAAACGGGCCGAGGTTTGTGTCTGGGGGCCTATGGCTGGGAGTGACCGGCTGGCTCCTGAAAAGCTACGATAGGCAGGATGGTGACCAGACCCATGGTGGCACCAGTGCCAAGTTGGGCTGGTTTGATAGTGCCAAGTGTCTCCTGCAATCTGCCATCAAAGAGTTGGCAGGCGAGTTTTGTTTTCCAGGGAAAAGCGCCATTGTTTGTGTTTGGGGGCCTGTGGCTGGGAGTGGCCGGCTGGCTTATTAGAATCCACGATACGCAGGATGGTTCCCAGACCAGAGGTGGCACCAGTGCCATGTCGGGCTAGTTTGATGGTGCAAAGTGGCTCCTGCAATCTGCCATCCAGAAGCGGGGATGCTTACTTTTGTTTGCCAGGGAAACAGGCCGAGGTTTTTGTCTGGGGGCCTATGGCTGGGAGTGACCGGCTGGCTCCTGAAAAGCTACGATAGGCAGGATGGTGACCAGACCCATGGTGGCACCAGTGCCAAGCTGGGCTGATTTGATAGTACCAAGTGTCTCCTGCAATCTGCCATCAAAAAGTTGGCAGGGGAGTTTTGTTTTCCAGGGAAAAGCGCCGTTGTTTTTTGTTTGGGGGCCTGTGGCTGGGAGTGGCCGGCTGGCTAATTAGAATCCACGATACGCAGGGTGGTTCCCAGACCCAAGGTGGCACCAGTGCCAAGTTGGGCTGGGGTGATAGTACCAAGTGCGTCCTGCAATCTGCCATCCAGAAGCGGGGATGCTTACTTTTGTTTGCCAGGGAAACGGGCCGAGGTTTGTGTCTCGGGGCCTATGGCTGGGAGTGACTGGCTGGCTCCTGAAAAGCTACGATAGGCAGGATGGTGACCAGACCCATGGTGGCAGCAATGCCAAGTTGGGCTGGTTTGATAGTACCAAGTGGCTCCTGCAATCTGCCATCAAAATGTTGGCAGGCGAGTTTTGTTTTCCAGGGAAAAGCGCCGTTGTTTGTGTTTGGGGGCCTGTGGCTGGGAGTGGCCGGCTGGCTCCTTTGAACCTACGATACGCAGGATGATTCCCAGACCAGAGGTGGCACCAGTGCCATGTCGGGCTGGTTTGATAGTACCAAGTAGCTCCTGCAATCTGCCATCCAGAAGCGGGGCAGCTTACTTTTGTTTGCCAGGGAAACGGGCCGAGGTTTGTGTCTCGGGGCCTATGGCTGGGAGTGACCGGCTGGCTCCTGAAAAGCTACGATAGGCAGGATGGTGACCAGACCCATGGTGGCAGCAGTGCCAAGTTGGGCTGGTTTGATAGTGCCAAGTGTCTCCTGCAATCTGCCATCAAAGAGTTTGCAGGCGAGTTTTGTTTTCCAGGGAAAAGCGCCGTTGTTTGTTTTTGGTGGCCTGTGGCTGGGAGTGGCCGGCTGGCTAATTAGAATCCACGATACGCAGCATGGTTCCCAGACCAGAGGTGGCACCAGTGCCATGTCGGGCTGGTTTGATAGTACCAAGTGGCTCCTGCAATCTGCCATCCAGAAGCGGGGCAGCTTACTTTTTTTTGCCAGGGAAACGGGCCGAGGTTTGTGTCTCGAGGCCTATGACTGGGAGTGACTGGCTGGCTCCTGAAAAGCTGCGATAGGCAGGATGGTGACCAGACCCATGGTGGCACCAGTGCCAAGTTGGGCTGGTTTGATAGTACCAAGTAGCTCCTGCAATCTGCCATCAAATGTTGGCAGGCGAGTTTTGTTTTCCAGGGAAACGGGCCGAGGTTTGTGTTTGGGGGCCTGTGGCTGGGAGTGGCCGGCTGGCTAATTAGAATCCACGATACGCAGCATGGTTCCCAGACCCAAGGTAGCACCAGTGCCAAGTTGGGCTGGTTTGCTAGTACCAAGTGGCTCCTGCAATCAGCCATCAAAAAGTTGGCAGGCGAGTTTTTTTTTCCAGGGAAAAGCGCCGTTGTTTGTGTTTGGGGGCCTGTGGCTGGGAGTGGCCGGCTGGCTAATTAGAATCCACGATACGCAGGATGGTTCCCAGACCAGAGATGGCACCAGTGCCAAGTTGGGCTGGTTTGATAGTACCAAGTGCGTCCTGCAATCTGCCATCCAGAAGCGGGATGCTTACTTTTGTTTGCCAGGGAAACGGGCCGAGGTTTGTGTCTCGGGGCCTATGGCTGGGAGTGACCGGCTGGCTCCTGAAAAGCTACGATAGGCAGGATGGTGACCAGACCCATGGTGGCAGCCGTGCCAAGTTGGGCTGGTTTGATAGTACCAAGTGGCTCCTGGAATCTGCCTTTAAAATTTGGCAGGCGAGTTATGTTTTCCCGGGAAAAGCGCCGTTGTTTGTGTTTGGGGGCCTGTGGCTGGGAGTGGCCGGCTGGCTCCTTAGAATCTACGTTACGCAGGATGGTTCCCAGAGCCAAGATGGCACCAGTGCCAATTCGGGCTGGTTTGATAGTACCAAGTGTCTCCTGCAATCTGCCATCCAGAAGCGGGGCAGCTTACTTATTTTTGACAGGGAAACGGGCCGAGGTTTGTGTCTGTGGGTCCATGGCTGGGAGTGACCGGCTGGCTCCTGAAAAGCAACGATAGGCAGGATGGTGACCAGACCCATGGTGGCACCAGTGCCAAGTTGGGCTGGTTTGATAGTACCAAGTGGCTCCTGCAATCTGCCATCAAAACGTTGGCAGGCGAGTTTTGTTTTCCAGGGAAAAGCGCCGTTGTTTGTGTTTGGGTGCCTGTGGCAGGGAGTGGCCGGCTGGCTAATTAGAATCCACGATACGCAGCATGGTTCCCAGACCAGAGGTGGCACCAGTGCCATGTCGGGCTGGTTTGATAGTAGCAAGTAGCTCCTGCAATCTGCAATCAAGAAGCGGGGTAGCTTACTTTTGTTTGCCAGGGAAACGGGCCGAGGTTTTTGTCTGCGGGCCTATGGCTGGGAGTGACCGGCTGGCTCCTGAAAAGCAACGATAGGCAGGATGGTGACCAGACCCATGGTGGCACCAGTGCCAAGCTGGGCTGATTTGATAGTACCAAGTGTCTCCTGCAATCTGCCATCAAAAAGTTGGCAGGGGAGTTTTGTTTTCCAGGGAAAAGCGCCGTTGTTTGTGTTTGGGGGCCTGTGGCTGGGAGTGGCCGGCTGGCTAATTAGAATCCACGATACGCAGGGTGGTTCCCAGACTCAAGGTGGCACCAGTGCCAAGTTGGGCTGGGGTGATAGTACCAAGTGCGTCCTGCAATCTGCCATCCAGAAGCGGGGATGCTTACTTTTGTTTGCCAGGGAAACGGGCCGAGGTTTGTGTCTCGGGGCCTATGGCTGGGAGTGACTGGCTGGCTCCTGAAAAGCTACGATAGGCAGGATGGTGACCAGACCCATGGTGGCAGCAGTGCCAAGTTGGGCTGGTTTGATAGTACCAAGTGGCTCCTGCAATCTGCCATCAAAAAGTTGGCAGGCGAGTTTTGTTTTCCAGGGAAAAGCGCCGTTGTTTGTGTTTGGGGGCCTGTGGCTGGGAGTGGCCGGCTGGCTCCTTTGAACCTACGATACGCAGGATGATTCCCAGACCAGAGGTGGCACTAGTGCCATGTCGGGCTGGTTTGATTGTACCAAGTAGCTCCTGCAATCTGCCATCCAGAAGCGGGGCAGCTTACTTTTGTTTGCCAGGGAAACGGGCCGAGGTTTGTGTCTCGGGGCCTATGGCTGGGAGTGACCGGCTGGCTCCTGAAAAGCTACGATAGGCAGGATGGTGACCAGACCCATGGTGGCAGCAGTGCCAAGTTGGGCTGGTTTGATAGTGCCAAGTGTCTCCTGCAATCTGCCATCAAAGAGTTTGCAGGCGAGTTTTGTTTTCCAGGGAAAAGCGCCGTTGTTTGTTTTTGGTGGCCTGTGGCTGGGAGTGGCCGGCTGGCTAATTAGAATCCACGATACGCAGCATGGTTCCCAGACCAGAGGTGGCACCAGTGCCATGTCGGGCTGGTTTGATAGTACCAAGTGGCTCCTGCAATCTGCCATCCAGAAGCGGGGCAGCTTAATTTTTTTTGCCAGGGAAACGGGCCGAGGTTTGTGTCTCGAGGCCTATGACTGGGAGTGACTGGCTGGCTCCTGAAAAGCTGCGATAGGCAGGATGGTGACCAGACCCATGGTGGCACCAGTGCCAAGTTGGGCTGGTTTGATAGTACCAAGTAGCTCCTGCAATCTGCCATCAAATGTTGGCAGGCGAGTTTTGTTTTCCAGGGAAACGGGCCGAGGTTTGTGTTTGGGGGCCTGTGGCTGGGAGTGGCCGGCTGGCTAATTAGAATCCACGATACGCAGCATGGTTCCCAGACCCAAGGTAGCACCAGTGCCAAGTTGGGCTGGTTTGACAGTACCAAGTGGCTCCTGCAATCAGCCATCAAAAAGTTGGCAGGCGAGTTTTTTTTTCCAGGGAAAAGCGCCGTTGTTTGTGTTTGGGGGCCTGTGGCTGGGAGTGGCCGGCTGGCTAATTAGAATCCACGATACGCAGGATGGTTCCCAGACCAGAGATGGCACCAGTGCCAAGTTGGGCTGGTTTGAGAGTACCAAGTGCGTCCTGCAATCTGCCATCCAGAAGCGGGATGCTTACTTTTGTTTGCCAGGGAAACGGGCCGAGGTTTGTGTCTCGGGGCCTATGGCTGGGAGTGACCGGCTGGCTCCTGAAACGCTACGATAGGCAGGATGGTGACCAGACCCATGGTGGCAGCCGTGCCAAGTTGGGCTGGTTTGATAGTACCAAGTGGCTCCTGGAATCTGCCTTTAAAATTTGGCAGGCGAGTTATGTTTTCCCGGGAAAAGCGCCGTTGTTTGTGTTTGGGGGCCTGTGGCTGGGAGTGGCCGGCTGGCTCCTTAGAATCTACGTTACGCAGGATGGTTCCCAGAGCCAAGATGGCACCAGTGCCAATTCGGGCTGGTTTGATAGTACCAAGTGTCTCCTGCAATCTGCCATCCAGAAGCGGGGCAGCTTACTTATTTTTGACAGGGAAACGGGCCGAGGTTTGTGTCTGTGGGTCCATGGCTGGGAGTGACCGGCTGGCTCCTGAAAAGCAACGATAGGCAGGATGGTGACCAGACCCATGGTGGCACCAGTGCCAAGTTGGGCTGGTTTGATAGTACCAAGTGGCTCCTGCAATCTGCCATCAAAACGTTGGCAGGCGAGTTTTGTTTTCCAGGGAAAAGCGCCGTTGTTTGTGTTTGGGTGCCTGTGGCAGGGAGTGGCCGGCTGGCTAATTAGAATCCACGATACGCAGCATGGTTCCCAGACCAGAGGTGGCACCAGTGCCATGTCGGGCTGGTTTGATAGTACCAAGTAGCTCCTGCAATCTGCCATCCAGAAACGGGGCAGCTTACTTTTGTTTGCCAGGGAAACGGGCCGAGGTTAGTGTTTGGGGGCCTATGGCTGGGATTGAGCGGCTGGCTCCTGAAATGCTACGATAGGCAGGATGGTGACCAGACCCATGGTGGCACCAGTGCCAAGTTGGGCTGGTTTGATAGTACCAAGTGGTTCCGGGAATCTGCCATGAAAAAGTTGGCAGGCGAGTTTTGTTTTCCAGGGAAAAGCGCCGTTGTTTGTGTTTGGGGGCCTGTGGCTGGGAGTGGCCGGCTGGCTCCTTAGAATCCACGATACGCAGGATGGTTCCCAGACCAGAGGTGGCACCAGTGCCAAGTCGGGCTAGTTTGATGGTGCAAAGTGGCTCCTGCAATCTGCCATCCAGAAGTGGGGTAGCTTACTTTTGTTTGCCAGGGAAACGGGCCGAGGTTTTATACTGCGGGCCTATGGCTGGGTGTGACCGGCTGGCTCCTGAAAAGCTACGATAGGCAGGATGTTTCCCAGATCCAAGGTGGCACCAGTGCCAAGTTGGGCTGGTTTGATAGTACCAAGTGGCTCCTGCAATCTGCCATCAAAAAGTTGGCAGGCGAGTTTTGTTTTCCAGGGAAAAGCGCCATTGTTTTTGTTTGGGGGCCTGTGGCTGGAAGTGGCCGGCTGGCTCCTTAGAATCCACGATACGCAGCATGGTTCCCAGACCCAAAGTGGAACCAGTGCCAAGTTGGGCTGGTTTGATAGTACCAAGTGGCTCCTGCAATCTGCCATCAAAATGTTGGCAGGCGAGTTTTGTTTTCCAGGGAAAAGCGCCGTTGTTTGTGTTTGGGGGCCTGTGGCTGGGAGTGGCCGGCTGGCTCCTTTGAACCTACGATACGCAGGATGGTTCCCAGACCAGAGGTGGCACCAGTGCCACGTCGGGCTGGTTTGATAGTACGAAGTGGCTCCTGCAATCTGCCATCCAGAAGCGGGGCAGCTTACTTTTGTTTGCCAGGGAAACGGGCCGAGGTTTGTGTCTGGGGGCCTATGGCTGGGAGTGACCGGCTGGCTCCTGAAAAGCTACGATAGGCAGGATGGTGACCAGACCCATGGTGGCACCAGTGCCAAGTTGGGCTGGTTTGATAGTGCCAAGTGTCTCCTGCAATCTGCCATCAAAGAGTTGGCAGGCGAGTTTTGTTTTCCAGGGAAAAGCGCCATTGTTTGTGTTTGGGGGCCTGTGGCTGGGAGTGGCCGGCTGGCTAATTAGAATCCACGATACGCAGGATGGTTCCCAGACCAGAGGTGGCACCAGTGCCATGTCGGGCTAGTTTGATGGTGCAAAGTGGCTCCTGCAATCTGCCATCCAGAAGCGGGGTAGCTTACTTTTGTTTGCCAGGGAAACAGGCCGAGGTTTTTGTCTGGGGGCCTATGGCTGGGAGTGACCGGCTGGCTCCTGAAAAGCTACGATAGGCAGGATGGTTCCCAGACCCAAGGTGGCACCAGTGCCAAGTTGGGCTGGTTTGATAGTACCAAGTGGCTCCTGTATTTTGCCATCAAAAAGTCGGCAGGCGAGTTTTGTTTTCCAGGGAAAAGCGCAGTTGTTTGTGTTTGGGGGCCTGTGGCTGGGAGTGGCCGGCTGGCTAATTAGAATCCACGATACGCAGGATGGTTCCCAGACCAGAGGTGGCACCAGTGCCAAGTCGGGCTAGTTTGATGGTGCAAAGTGGCTCCTCCAATCTGCCATCCAGAAGTGGGGTAGCTTACTTTTGTTTGCCAGGGAAACGGGCCGAGGTTTTATACAGGGGGCCTATGGCTGGGTGTGACCGGCTGGCTCCTGAAAAGCTACGATAGGCAGGATGGTTCCCAGACCCAAGGTGGCACCAGTGCCAAGCTGGGCTGATTTGATAGTACCAAGTGGCTCCTGCAATCTGCCATCAAAAAGTTGGCAGGCGAGTTTTGTTTTCCAGGGAAAAGCGCCGTTGTTTTTGTTTGGGGGCCTGTGGCTGGGAGTGGCCGGCTGGCTAATTAGAATCCACGATACGCAGGATGGTTCCCAGACCCAAGGTGGCACCAGTACCAAGTTGGGCTGGGGTGATAGTACCAAGTGCGTCCTGCAATCTGCCATCCAGAAGCGGGGATGCTTACTTTTGTTTGCCAGGGAAACGGGCCGAGGTTTGTGTCTCGGGGCCTATGGCTGGGAGTGACCGGCTCGCTCCTGAAAAGCTACGATAGGCAGGATGGTGACCAGACCCATGGTGGCAGCAGTGCCAAGTTGGGCTGGTTTGATAGTACCAAGTGGCTCCTGCAATCTGCCATCAAAAAGTTGGCAGGCGAGTTTTGTTTTCCAGGGAAAAGCGCCGTTGTTTGTGTTTGGGGGCCTGTGGCTGGGAGTGGCCGGCTGGCTCCTTTGAACCTACGATACACAGGATGGTTCCCAGAGCCAAGGTGGCACCAGTGCCAATTCGGGCAGGTTTGATAGTACCAAGTGTCTCCTGCAATCTGCCATCCAGAAGCGGGGCAGCTTACTTATTTTTGCCAGGGAAACGCGCCGAGGTTTGTGTCTGGGGGTCCATGGCTGGGAGTGACCGGCTGGCTCCTGAAAAGCAACGATAGGCAGGATGGTGACCAGACCCATGGTGGCACCAGTGCCAAGTTGGGCTGGTTTGATAGTACCAAGTGTCTCCTGCAATCTGCCATCAAAACGTTGGCAGGCGAGTTTTGTTTTCCAGGGAAAAGCGCCGTTGTTTGTGTTTGGAGGCCTGTGGCTGGGAGTGGCCGGCTGGCTCCTTAGAATCCACGATACGCAGCATGGTTCCCAGACCAGAGGTGGCACCAGTGCCATGTCGGGCTGGTTTGATAGTACCAAGTGGCTCCTGCAATCTGCCATCCAGAAACGGGGCAGCTTAGTTTTGTTTGGCAGGGAAACGGGCCGAGGTTTTATACTGGGGGCCTATGGCTGGGTGTGACCGGCTGGCTCCTGAAATGCTACGATAGGCAGGATGGTTCCCAGACCCAAGGTGGCACCAGTGCCAAGTTGGGCTGGTTTGATAGTACCAAGTGGCTCCTGCAATCTGCCATCAAAATGTTGGCAGGCGAGTTTTGTTTTCCAGGGAAAAGCGCCATTGTTTTGTTTGGGGGCCTGTGGCTGGAAGTGGTCGGCTGGCTCCTTAGAATCCACGATACGCAGCATGGTTCCCAGGCCCAAGGTGGAACCAGTGCCAAGTTGGGCTGGGGTGATAGTACCAAGTGCGTCTTGCAATCTGCCATCCAGAAGCGGGGATGCTTACTTTTGTTTGCCAGGGAAACGGGCCGAGGTTTGTGTCTCGGGGCCTATGGCTGGGAGTGACCGGCTGGCTCCTGAAAAGCTACGATAGGCAGGATGGTGACGAGACCCATGGTGGCAGTAGTGCCAAGTTGGGCTGGTTTGATAGTACCAAGTGGCTCCTGCAATCTGCCATCAAAAAGTTGGCAGGCGAGTTTTGTTTTCCAGGGAAAAGCGCCGTTGTTTGTGTTTGGGGGCCTGTGGCTGGGAGTGGCCGGCTGGCTCCTTAGAATCCACGTTACGCAGGATGGTTCCCAGACCAGAGGTGGCACCAGTGCCAAGTCGGGCTGGTTTGATGGTGCAAAGTGGCTCCTGCAATCTGCCATCCAGAAGCGGGGTAGCTTACTTTTGTTTGCCAGGGAAACGGGCCGAGGTTTGTGTCTGGGGGCCTATGGCTCGGAGTGACCGGCTGGCTCCTGAAAAGCTACGATAGGCAGGATGGTGACCAGACCCATGGTGGCACCAGTGCAAGGTTGGGCTGGTTTGATAGTACCAAGTGGCTCCTGCAATCTGCCATCAAAAAGTTGGCAGGCGAGTTTTGTTTTCCAGGGAAAAGCGCCGTTGTTTGTGTTTGGGGGCCTGTGGCTGGGAGTGGCCGGCTGGCTCCTTAGAATCCACGATACGCAGGATGGTTCCCAGACCAGAGGTGGCACCAGTGCCAAGTCGGGCTAGTTTTATGGTGCAAAGTGGCTCCTGCAATCTGGCATCCAGAAGCGGGGCAGCTTACTTTTGTTTGCCAGGGAAAAGGGCCGAGGTTTTTTACTGGGGGCCTATGGCTGGGAGTGACCGGCTGGCTCCTAAAAAGCTGCGATAGGCAGAATGTTTCCCAGACCCAAGGTGGCACCAGTGCCAAGTTGGGCTGATTTGGTAATACCAAGTGGCTCCTGCAATCTGCCATCAAAATGTTGGCAGGCGAGTTTTGTTTTCCAGGGAAAAGCGCCGTTGTTTGTGTTTGGGGGCCTGTGGCTGGAAGTGGCCGGCTGGCTCCTTAGAATCCACGATACGCAGGATGGTTCCCAGAACCAAGGTGGAACCTGTGCCAAGTCGGCCTGGGGTGATAGTACCAAGTGCGTCTTGCAATCTGCCATCCAGAAGCGGGGATGCTTACTTTTGTTTGCCAGGGAAACGGGCCGAGGTTTGTGTCTCAGGGCCTATGGCTGGGAGTGATCGGCTGGCTCCTGAAAAGCTACGATAGGCAGGATGGTGACTCGACCCATGGTGGCAGCAGTGCCAAGTTGGGCTGGTTTGATAGTACCAAGTGGCTCCTGCAATCTGCCATCAAAAAGTTGGCAGGCGAGTTTTGTTTTCCAGGGAAAAGCGCCGTTGTTTGTGTTTGGGGGCCTGTGGCTGGGAGTGGCCGGCTGGCTCCTTTGAACCTACGATACGCAGGATGGTTCCCAGACCAGAGGTGGCACCAGTGCCACGTCGGGCTGGTTTGATAGTACCAAGTGGCTCCTGCAATCTGCCATCCAGAAGCGGGGCAGCTTACTTTTGTTTGCCAGGGAAACGGGCCGAGGTTTGTGTCTGGGGGCCTATGGCTGGGAGTGACCGGCTGGCTCCTGAAAAGCTACGATAGGCAGGATGGTGACCAGACCCATGGTGGCACCAGTGCCAAGTTGGGCTGGTTTGATAGTGCCAAGTGTCTCCTGCAATCTGCCATCAAAGAGTTGGCAGGCGAGTTTTGTTTTCCAGGGAAAAGCGCCATTGTTTGTGTTTGGGGGCCTGTGGCTGGGAGTGGCCGGCTGGCTAATTAGAATCCACGATACGCAGGATGGTTCCCAGACCAGAGGTGGCACCAGTGCCAAGTCGGGCTAGTTTGATGGTGCAAAGTGGCTCCTCCAATCTGCCATCCAGAAGTGGGGTAGCTTACTTTTGTTTGCCAGGGAAACGGGCCGAGGTTTTATACAGGGGGCCTATGGCTGGGTGTGACCGGCTGGCTCCTGAAAAGCTACGATAGGCAGGATGGTTCCCAGACCCAAGGTGGCACCAGTGCCAAGCTGGGCTGATTTGATAGTACCAAGTGGCTCCTGCAATCTGCCATCAAAAAGTTGGCAGGCGAGTTTTGTTTTCCAGGGAAAAGCGCCGTTGTTTTTGTTTGGGGGCCTGTGGCTGGGAGTGGCCGGCTGGCTAATTAGAATCCACGATACGCAGGATAGTTCCCAGACCCAAGGTGGCACCAGTACCAAGTTGGGCTGGGGTGATAGTACGAAGTGCGTCCTGCAATCTGCCATCCAGAAGCGGGGATGCTTACTTTTGTTTGCCAGGGAAACGGGCCGAGGTTTGTGTCTCGGGGCTAATGGCTGGGAGTGACCGGCTGGCTCCTGAAAAGCTACGATAGGCAGGATGGTGACCAGACCCATGGTGGCAGCAGTGCCAAGTTGGGCTGGTTTGATAGTACCAAGTGGCTCCTGCAATCTGCCATCAAAAAGTTGGCAGGCCAGTTTTGTTTTCCAGGGAAAAGCGCCGTTGTTTGTGTTTGGGGGCCTGTGGCTGGGAGTGGCCGGCTGGCTCCTTTGAACCTACGATACACAGGATGGTTCCCAGAGCCAAGGTGGCACCAGTGCCAATTCGGGCAGGTTTGATAGTACCAAGTGTCTCCTGCAATCTGCCATCCAGAAGCGGGGCAGCTTACTTATTTTTGCCAGGGAAACGCGCCGAGGTTTGTGTCTGGGGGTCCATGGCTGGGAGTGACCGGCTGGCTCCTGAAAAGCAACGATAGGCAGGATGGTGACCAGACCCATGGTGGCACCAGTGCCAAGTTGGGCTGGTTTGATAGTACCAAGTGTCTCCTGCAATCTGCCATCAAAAAGTTGGCAGGCGAGTTTTGTTTTCCAGGGAAAAGCGCCGTTGTTTGTGTTTGGAGGCCTGTGGCTGGGAGTGGCCGGCTGGCTCCTTAGAATCCACGATACGCAGCATGGTTCCCAGACCAGAGGTGGCACCAGTGCCATGTCGGGCTGGTTTGATAGTACGAAGTGGCTCCTGCAATCTGCCATCCAGAAACGGGGCAGCTTACTTTTGTTTGGCAGGGAAACGGGCCGAGGTTTTATACTGGGGGCCTATGGCTGGGTGTGACCGGCTGGCTCCTGAAATGCTACGATAGGCAGGATGGTTCCCAGACCCAAGGTGGCACCAGTGCCAAGTTGGGCTGGTTTGATAGTACCAAGTGGCTCCTGCAATCTGCCATCAAAATGTTGGCAGGCGAGTTTTGTTTTCCAGGGAAAAGCGCCATTGTTTTTGTTTGGGGGCCTGTGGCTGGAAGTGGTCGGCTGGCTCCTTAGAATCCACGATACGCAGCATGGTTCCCAGGCCCAAGGTGGAACCAGTGCCAAGTTGGGCTGGGGTGATAGTACCAAGTGCGTCTTGCAATCTGCCATCCAGAAGCGGGGATGCTTACTTTTGTTTGCCAGGGAAACGGGCCGAGGTTTGTGTCTGGGGGCCTATGGCTGGGAGTGACCGGCTGGCTCCTGAAAAGCTACGATAGGCAGGATGGTGACGAGACCCATGGTGGCAGCAGTGCCAAGTTGGGCTGGTTTGATAGTATCAAGTGGCTCCTGCAATCTGCCATCACAAAGTTGGCAGGCGAGTTTTGTTTTCCAGGGAAAAGCGCCGTTGTTTGTGTTTGGGGGCCTGTGGCTGGGAGGGGCCGGCTGGCTCCTTTGAACCTACGATACGCAGGATGGTTCGCAGACCAGAGGTGGCACCAGTGCCATGTCGGGCTGGTTTGATAGTACCAAGTGGCTCCTGCAATCTGCCATCCAGAAGCGGGGCAGCTTACTTTTGTTTGCCAGGGAAACGGGCCGAGGTTTGTGTCTGGGGGCCTATGGCTGGGAGTGACCGGCTGGCTCCTGAAAAGCTACGATAGGCAGGATGGTGACCAGACCCATGGTGGCACCAGTGCCAAGTTGGGCTGGTTTGATAGTGCCAAGTGTCTCCTGCAATCTGCCATCAAAGAGTTGGCAGGCGAGTTTTGTTTTCCAGGGAAAAGCGCCATTGTTTGTGTTTGGGGGCCTGTGGCTGGGAGTGGCCGGCTGGCTTATTAGAATCCACGATACGCAGGATGGTTCCCAGACCAGAGGTGGCACCAGTGCCATGTCGGGCTAGTTTGATGGTGCAAAGTGGCTCCTGCAATCTGCCATCCAGAAGCGGGGATGCTTACTTTTGTTTGCCAGGGAAACAGGCCGAGGTTTTTGTCTGGGGGCCTATGGCTGGGAGTGACCGGCTGGCTCCTGAAAAGCTACGATAGGCAGGATGGTGACCAGACCCATGGTGGCACCAGTGCCAAGCTGGGCTGATTTGATAGTACCAAGTGTCTCCTGCAATCTGCCATCAAAAAGTTGGCAGGGGAGTTTTGTTTTCCAGGGAAAAGCGCCGTTGTTTTTTGTTTGGGGGCCTGTGGCTGGGAGTGGCCGGCTGGCTAATTAGAATCCACGATACGCAGGGTGGTTCCCAGACCCAAGGTGGCACCAGTGCCAAGTTGGGCTGGGGTGATAGTACCAAGTGCGTCCTGCAATCTGCCATCCAGAAGCGGGGATGCTTACTTTTGTTTGCCAGGGAAACGGGCCGAGGTTTGTGTCTCGGGGCCTATGGCTGGGAGTGACTGGCTGGCTCCTGAAAAGCTACGATAGGCAGGATGGTGACCAGACCCATGGTGGCAGCAATGCCAAGTTGGGCTGGTTTGATAGTACCAAGTGGCTCCTGCAATCTGCCATCAAAATGTTGGCAGGCGAGTTTTGTTTTCCAGGGAAAAGCGCCGTTGTTTGTGTTTGGGGGCCTGTGGCTGGGAGTGGCCGGCTGGCTCCTTTGAACCTACGATACGCAGGATGATTCCCAGACCAGAGGTGGCACCAGTGCCATGTCGGGCTGGTTTGATAGTACCAAGTAGCTCCTGCAATCTGCCATCCAGAAGCGGGGCAGCTTACTTTTGTTTGCCAGGGAAACGGGCCGAGGTTTGTGTCTCGGGGCCTATGGCTGGGAGTGACCGGCTGGCTCCTGAAAAGCTACGATAGGCAGGATGGTGACCAGACCCATGGTGGCAGCAGTGCCAAGTTGGGCTGGTTTGATAGTGCCAAGTGTCTCCTGCAATCTGCCATCAAAGAGTTTGCAGGCGAGTTTTGTTTTCCAGGGAAAAGCGCCGTTGTTTGTTTTTGGTGGCCTGTGGCTGGGAGTGGCCGGCTGGCTAATTAGAATCCACGATACGCAGCATGGTTCCCAGACCAGAGGTGGCACCAGTGCCATGTCGGGCTGGTTTGATAGTACCAAGTGGCTCCTGCAATCTGCCATCCAGAAGCGGGGCAGCTTACTTTTTTTTGCCAGGGAAACGGGCCGAGGTTTGTGTCTCGAGGCCTATGACTGGGAGTGACTGGCTGGCTCCTGAAAAGCTGCGATAGGCAGGATGGTGACCAGACCCATGGTGGCACCAGTGCCAAGTTGGGCTGGTTTGATAGTACCAAGTAGCTCCTGCAATCTGCCATCAAATGTTGGCAGGCGAGTTTTGTTTTCCAGGGAAACGGGCCGAGGTTTGTGTTTGGGGGCCTGTGGCTGGGAGTGGCCGGCTGGCTAATTAGAATCCACGATACGCAGCATGGTTCCCAGACCCAAGGTAGCACCAGTGCCAAGTTGGGCTGGTTTGCTAGTACCAAGTGGCTCCTGCAATCAGCCATCAAAAAGTTGGCAGGCGAGTTTTTTTTTCCAGGGAAAAGCGCCGTTGTTTGTGTTTGGGGGCCTGTGGCTGGGAGTGGCCGGCTGGCTAATTAGAATCCACGATACGCAGGATGGTTCCCAGACCAGAGATGGCACCAGTGCCAAGTTGGGCTGGTTTGATAGTACCAAGTGCGTCCTGCAATCTGCCATCCAGAAGCGGGATGCTTACTTTTGTTTGCCAGGGAAACGGGCCGAGGTTTGTGTCTCGGGGCCTATGGCTGGGAGTGACCGGCTGGCTCCTGAAAAGCTACGATAGGCAGGATGGTGACCAGACCCATGGTGGCAGCCGTGCCAAGTTGGGCTGGTTTGATAGTACCAAGTGGCTCCTGGAATCTGCCTTTAAAATTTGGCAGGCGAGTTATGTTTTCCCGGGAAAAGCGCCGTTGTTTGTGTTTGGGGGCCTGTGGCTGGGAGTGGCCGGCTGGCTCCTTAGAATCTACGTTACGCAGGATGGTTCCCAGAGCCAAGATGGCACCAGTGCCAATTCGGGCTGGTTTGATAGTACCAAGTGTCTCCTGCAATCTGCCATCCAGAAGCGGGGCAGCTTACTTATTTTTGACAGGGAAACGGGCCGAGGTTTGTGTCTGTGGGTCCATGGCTGGGAGTGACCGGCTGGCTCCTGAAAAGCAACGATAGGCAGGATGGTGACCAGACCCATGGTGGCACCAGTGCCAAGTTGGGCTGGTTTGATAGTACCAAGTGGCTCCTGCAATCTGCCATCAAAACGTTGGCAGGCGAGTTTTGTTTTCCAGGGAAAAGCGCCGTTGTTTGTGTTTGGGTGCCTGTGGCAGGGAGTGGCCGGCTGGCTAATTAGAATCCACGATACGCAGCATGGTTCCCAGACCAGAGGTGGCACCAGTGCCATGTCGGGCTGGTTTGATAGTAGCAAGTAGCTCCTGCAATCTGCAATCAAGAAGCGGGGTAGCTTACTTTTGTTTGCCAGGGAAACGGGCCGAGGTTTTTGTCTGCGGGCCTATGGCTGGGAGTGACCGGCTGGCTCCTGAAAAGCAACGATAGGCAGGATGGTGACCAGACCCATGGTGGCACCAGTGCCAAGCTGGGCTGATTTGATAGTACCAAGTGTCTCCTGCAATCTGCCATCAAAAAGTTGGCAGGGGAGTTTTGTTTTCCAGGGAAAAGCGCCGTTGTTTGTGTTTGGGGGCCTGTGGCTGGGAGTGGCCGGCTGGCTAATTAGAATCCACGATACGCAGGGTGGTTCCCAGACTCAAGGTGGCACCAGTGCCAAGTTGGGCTGGGGTGATAGTACCAAGTGCGTCCTGCAATCTGCCATCCAGAAGCGGGGATGCTTACTTTTGTTTGCCAGGGAAACGGGCCGAGGTTTGTGTCTCGGGGCCTATGGCTGGGAGTGACTGGCTGGCTCCTGAAAAGCTACGATAGGCAGGATGGTGACCAGACCCATGGTGGCAGCAGTGCCAAGTTGGGCTGGTTTGATAGTACCAAGTGGCTCCTGCAATCTGCCATCAAAAAGTTGGCAGGCGAGTTTTGTTTTCCAGGGAAAAGCGCCGTTGTTTGTGTTTGGGGGCCTGTGGCTGGGAGTGGCCGGCTGGCTCCTTTGAACCTACGATACGCAGGATGATTCCCAGACCAGAGGTGGCACTAGTGCCATGTCGGGCTGGTTTGATTGTACCAAGTAGCTCCTGCAATCTGCCATCCAGAAGCGGGGCAGCTTACTTTTGTTTGCCAGGGAAACGGGCCGAGGTTTGTGTCTCGGGGCCTATGGCTGGGAGTGACCGGCTGGCTCCTGAAAAGCTACGATAGGCAGGATGGTGACCAGACCCATGGTGGCAGCAGTGCCAAGTTGGGCTGGTTTGATAGTGCCAAGTGTCTCCTGCAATCTGCCATCAAAGAGTTTGCAGGCGAGTTTTGTTTTCCAGGGAAAAGCGCCGTTGTTTGTTTTTGGTGGCCTGTGGCTGGGAGTGGCCGGCTGGCTAATTAGAATCCACGATACGCAGCATGGTTCCCAGACCAGAGGTGGCACCAGTGCCATGTCGGGCTGGTTTGATAGTACCAAGTGGCTCCTGCAATCTGCCATCCAGAAGCGGGGCAGCTTAATTTTTTTTGCCAGGGAAACGGGCCGAGGTTTGTGTCTCGAGGCCTATGACTGGGAGTGACTGGCTGGCTCCTGAAAAGCTGCGATAGGCAGGATGGTGACCAGACCCATGGTGGCACCAGTGCCAAGTTGGGCTGGTTTGATAGTACCAAGTAGCTCCTGCAATCTGCCATCAAATGTTGGCAGGCGAGTTTTGTTTTCCAGGGAAACGGGCCGAGGTTTGTGTTTGGGGGCCTGTGGCTGGGAGTGGCCGGCTGGCTAATTAGAATCCACGATACGCAGCATGGTTCCCAGACCCAAGGTAGCACCAGTGCCAAGTTGGGCTGGTTTGACAGTACCAAGTGGCTCCTGCAATCAGCCATCAAAAAGTTGGCAGGCGAGTTTTTTTTTCCAGGGAAAAGCGCCGTTGTTTGTGTTTGGGGGCCTGTGGCTGGGAGTGGCCGGCTGGCTAATTAGAATCCACGATACGCAGGATGGTTCCCAGACCAGAGATGGCACCAGTGCCAAGTTGGGCTGGTTTGAGAGTACCAAGTGCGTCCTGCAATCTGCCATCCAGAAGCGGGATGCTTACTTTTGTTTGCCAGGGAAACGGGCCGAGGTTTGTGTCTCGGGGCCTATGGCTGGGAGTGACCGGCTGGCTCCTGAAACGCTACGATAGGCAGGATGGTGACCAGACCCATGGTGGCAGCCGTGCCAAGTTGGGCTGGTTTGATAGTACCAAGTGGCTCCTGGAATCTGCCTTTAAAATTTGGCAGGCGAGTTATGTTTTCCCGGGAAAAGCGCCGTTGTTTGTGTTTGGGGGCCTGTGGCTGGGAGTGGCCGGCTGGCTCCTTAGAATCTACGTTACGCAGGATGGTTCCCAGAGCCAAGATGGCACCAGTGCCAATTCGGGCTGGTTTGATAGTACCAAGTGTCTCCTGCAATCTGCCATCCAGAAGCGGGGCAGCTTACTTATTTTTGACAGGGAAACGGGCCGAGGTTTGTGTCTGTGGGTCCATGGCTGGGAGTGACCGGCTGGCTCCTGAAAAGCAACGATAGGCAGGATGGTGACCAGACCCATGGTGGCACCAGTGCCAAGTTGGGCTGGTTTGATAGTACCAAGTGGCTCCTGCAATCTGCCATCAAAACGTTGGCAGGCGAGTTTTGTTTTCCAGGGAAAAGCGCCGTTGTTTGTGTTTGGGTGCCTGTGGCAGGGAGTGGCCGGCTGGCTAATTAGAATCCACGATACGCAGCATGGTTCCCAGACCAGAGGTGGCACCAGTGCCATGTCGGGCTGGTTTGATAGTACCAAGTAGCTCCTGCAATCTGCCATCCAGAAACGGGGCAGCTTACTTTTGTTTGCCAGGGAAACGGGCCGAGGTTAGTGTTTGGGGGCCTATGGCTGGGATTGAGCGGCTGGCTCCTGAAATGCTACGATAGGCAGGATGGTGACCAGACCCATGGTGGCACCAGTGCCAAGTTGGGCTGGTTTGATAGTACCAAGTGGTTCCGGGAATCTGCCATGAAAAAGTTGGCAGGCGAGTTTTGTTTTCCAGGGAAAAGCGCCGTTGTTTGTGTTTGGGGGCCTGTGGCTGGGAGTGGCCGGCTGGCTCCTTAGAATCCACGATACGCAGGATGGTTCCCAGACCAGAGGTGGCACCAGTGCCAAGTCGGGCTAGTTTGATGGTGCAAAGTGGCTCCTGCAATCTGCCATCCAGAAGTGGGGTAGCTTACTTTTGTTTGCCAGGGAAACGGGCCGAGGTTTTATACTGCGGGCCTATGGCTGGGTGTGACCGGCTGGCTCCTGAAAAGCTACGATAGGCAGGATGTTTCCCAGATCCAAGGTGGCACCAGTGCCAAGTTGGGCTGGTTTGATAGTACCAAGTGGCTCCTGCAATCTGCCATCAAAAAGTTGGCAGGCGAGTTTTGTTTTCCAGGGAAAAGCGCCATTGTTTTTGTTTGGGGGCCTGTGGCTGGAAGTGGCCGGCTGGCTCCTTAGAATCCACGATACGCAGCATGGTTCCCAGACCCAAAGTGGAACCAGTGCCAAGTTGGGCTGGTTTGATAGTACCAAGTGGCTCCTGCAATCTGCCATCAAAATGTTGGCAGGCGAGTTTTGTTTTCCAGGGAAAAGCGCCGTTGTTTGTGTTTGGGGGCCTGTGGCTGGGAGTGGCCGGCTGGCTCCTTTGAACCTACGATACGCAGGATGGTTCCCAGACCAGAGGTGGCACCAGTGCCATGTCGGGCTGGTTTGACAGTACCAAGTGGCTCCTGCAATCTGCCATCCAGAAGCGGGGCAGCTTACTATTGTTTGCCAGGGAAACCGGCCGAGGTTTGTGTCTGGGGGCCTATGGCTGGGAGTGACCGGCTGGCTCCTGAAAAGCTACGATAGGCAGGATGGTGACCAGACCCATGGTGGCAGCAGTGCCAAGTTGGGCTGGTTTGATAGTGCCAAGTGTCTCCTGCAATCTGCCATCAAAGAGTTGGCAGGCGAGTTTTGTTTTCCAGGGAAAAGCGCCATTGATTGTGTTTGGGGGCCTGTGGCTGGGAATGGCCGGCTGGCTAATTAGAATCCACGATACGCAGCATGGTTCCCAGACCAGAGGTGGCACCAGTGCCATGTCGGGCTGGTTTGATAGTACCAAGTGGCTCCTGCAATCTGCCATCCAGAAGCGGGGCAGCTTACTTCTGTTTGCCAGGGAAACGGTCCGAGGTTTGTGTCTGGGGGCCTATGGCTGGGAGTGACCGGCTCGCTCCTGAAAAGCTACGATAGGCAGGATGGTGACCAGACCCAAGGTGGCACCAGTGCCAAGTTGGGCTGGTTTGATAGTACCAAGTGGCTCCTGCAATCTGCCATCATAATGTTGGCAGGCGAGTTTTTTTTTCCTGGGAAAAGCGCCGTTGTTTGTGTTTGGGAGCCTGTGGCTGGGAGTGGCCGGCTGGCTGATTAGAATCCACGATGCGCAGGATGATTCCCAGACCAGAGGTGGCACCAGTGCCATGTCGGGCTGGTTTGATAGTACCAAGTAGCTCCTGCAATCTGCCATCCAGAAGCGGGGCAGCTTAGTTTTGTTTGCCAGGGAAACGGGCCGAGGTTTGTGTCTCGGGGCCTATGGCTGGGAGTGACCGGCTGGCTCCTGAAAAGCTACGATAGGCAGGATGGTGACCCGACCCATGGTGGCAGCCGTGCCAAGTTGGGCTGGCTTGATAGTACCAAGTGGCTCCTGCAATCTGCCATCAAAATGTTGGCAGGCGAGTTTTGTTTTCCAGGGAAAAGCGCCGTTGTTTGTGTTTGGGGGCCTGTGGCTGGGAGTGGCCGGCTGGCTAATTAGAATCTACGTTACGCAGGATGGTTCCCAGAGCCAAGGTGGCACCAGTGCCAATTCGGGCTGGTTTGATAGTACCAAGTGTCTCCTGCAATCTGCCATCCAGAAGCGGGGCAGCTTACTTATTTTTGCCAGGGAAACGGGCCGAGGTTTGTGTCTGGGGGTCCATGGCTGGGAGTGACCGGCTGGCTCCTGAAAAGCAACGATAGGCAGGATGGTGACCAGACCCATTGTGGCACCAGTGCCAAGTTGGGCTGGTTTGATAGTACCAAGTGGCTCGTGCAATCTGCCATCAAAAAGTTGGCAGGCGAGTTTTGTTTTCCAGGGAAAAGCGCCGTTGTTTGTGTTTGGGGGCCTGTGGCTGGGAGTGGCCGGCTGGCTAATTAGAATCCACGATACGCAGGATGGTTCCCAGACCCAAGGTGGCACCAGTGCCAAGTCGGGCTAGTTTGATGGTGCAAAGTGGCTCCTGCAATCTGCAATCAAGAAGCGGGGTAGCTTACTTTTGTTTGCCAGGTTAACGGGCCGAGGTTTTTGTCTGGGGGCCTATGGCTGGGAGTGACCGGCTGGCTCCTGAAAAGCAACGATAGGCAGGATGGTGACCAGACCCATGGTGGCACCAGTGCCAAGCTGGGCTGATTTGATAGTACCAAGTGTCTCCTGCAATCTGCCATCAAAAAGTTGGCAGGGGAGTTTTGTTTTCCAGGGAAAAGCGCCGTTGTTTGTGTTTGGGGGCCTGTGGCTGGGAGTGGCCGGCTGGCTAATTAGAATCCACGATACGCAGGGTGGTTCCCAGACGCAAGGTGGCACCAGCGCCAAGTTGGGCTGGGGTGATAGTACCAAGTGGCTCCTGCAATCTGCCATCCAGAAGCGGGGCAGCTTACTTATTTTTGACAGGGAAACGGGCCGAGGTTTGTGTCTCGGGGCCTATGGCTGGGAGTGACTGGCTGGCTCCTGAAAAGCTACGATAGGCAGGATGGTGACCAGACCCATGGTGGCAGCAGTGCCAAGTTGGGCTGGTTTGATAGTACCAAGTGGCTCCTGCAATCTGCCATCAAAATGTTGGCAGGCGAGTTTTGTTTTCCAGGGAAAAGCGCCGTTGTTTGTGTTTGGGGGCCTGTGGCTGGGAGTGGCCGGCGGGCTCCTTTGAACCTACGATACGCAGGATGATTCCCAGACCAGAGGTGGCACCAGTGCCATGTCGGGCTGGTTTGATAGTACCAAGTAGCTCCTGCAATCTGCCATCCAGAAGCGGGGCAGCTTACTTTTGTTTGCCAGGGAAACGGGCCGAGGTTTGTGTCTCGGGGCCTATGGCTGGGAGTGACCGGCTGGCTCCTGAAAAGCTACGATAGGCAGGATGGTGACCAGACCCATGGTGGCAGCAGTGCCAAGTTGGGCTGGTTTGATAGTGCCAAGTGTCTCCTGCAATCTGCCATCAAAGAGTTTGCAGGCGAGTTTTGTTTTCCAGGGAAAAGCGCCGTTGTTTGTGTTTGGTGGCCTGTGGCTGGGAGTGGCCGGCTGGCTAATTAGAATCCACGATACGCAGGATGGTTCCCAGACCAGAGGTGGCACCAGTGCCATGTCGGGCTGGTTGGATAGTACCAAGTGGCTCCTGCAATCTGCCATCCAGAAGCGGGGCAGCTTACTTTTTTTTGCCAGGGAAACGGGCCGAGGTTTGTGTCTCGGGGCCTATGACTGGGAGTGACTGGCTGGCTCCTGAAAAGCTGCGATAGGCAGGATGGTGACCAGACCCATGGTGGCAGCAGTGCCAAGTTGGGCTGGTTTGATAGTACCAAGTGGCTCCTGCAATCTGCCATCAAAAAGTTGGCAGGCGAGTTTTGTTTTCCAGGGAAAAGCGCCGTTGTTTGTGTTTGGGGGCCTGTGGCTGGGAGTGGCCGGCTGGCTAATTAGAATCCACGACACGCAGGATGGTTCCCAGACCCAAGGAAGCACCAGTGCCAAATTGGGCTGGTTTGATAGTACCAAGTGGCTCCTGCAATCAGCCATCAAAAAGTTGGCAGGCGAGTTTTTTTTTCCAGGGAAAAGCGCCGTTGTTTGTGTTTGGGGGCCTGTGGCTGGGAGTGGCCGGCTGGCTAATTAGAATCCACGATACGCAGGATGGTTCCCAGACGCAAGGTGGCAGCAGTGCCAAGTTGGGCTGGGGTGATAGTACCAAGTAGCTCCTGCAATCTGCCATCCAGAAGCGGGGATGCTTACTTTTGTTTGCCAGGGAAATGGGCCGAGGTTTGTGTCTGGGGGCCTATGGCTGGGAGTGACCGGCTGGCTCCTGAAAAGCTACGATAGGCAGGATGGTGACCAGACCCATGGTGGCACCAGTGCCAAGTTGGGCTGGTTTGATAGTACCAAGTGTCTCCTGCAATCTGCCATCAAAAAGTTGGCAGGCGAGTTTTGTTTTCCAGGGAAAAGCGCCGTTGTTTGTGTTTGGGGGCCTGTGGCTGGGAGTGGCCGGCTGGCTCCTTTGAACCTACGATACGCAGGATGATTCCCAGACCAGAGGTGGCACCAGTGCCATGTCGGGCTGGTTTGATAGTACCAAGTGGCTCCTGCAATCTGCCATCCAGAAGCGGGGCAGCTTACTTTTGTTTGCCAAGGGAAACGGGCCGAGGTTTGTGTCTGGGGGCCTATGGCTGGGAGTGACCGGCTGGCTCCTGAAAAGCTACGATAGGCAGGATGGTGACCAGACCCATGGTGGCAGCAGTGCCAAGTTGGGCTGGTTTGATAGTGCCAAGTGTCTCCTGCAATCTGCCATCAAAGAGTTTGCAGGCGAGTTTTGTTTTCCAGGGAAAACGCCGTTGTTTGTGTTTGGTGGCCTGTGGCTGGGAGTGGCCTTCTGGCTAATTGGAATCCACGATACGCAGCATGGTTCCCAGACCAGAGGTGGCACCAGTGCCATGTCGGGCTGGTTTGATAGTACAAAGTGGCTCCTGCAATCTGCCATCCAGAAGCGGGGCAGCTTACTTTTGTTTGCCAGGGAAACGGGCCGAGGTTTGTGTATCGGGGCCTATGACTGGGAGTGACTGGCTGGCTCCTGAAAAGCTGTGATAGGCAGGATGGTGACCAGACCCATGGTGGCAGCAGTGCCAAGTTGGGCTGGTTTGATAATACCAAGTGGCTCCTGCAATCTGCTCACAAAAAGTTGGCAGGCGAGTTTTGTTTTCCAGGGAAAAGCGCCGTTGTTTGTGTTTGGGGGCCTGTGGCTGGGAGTGGCCGGCTGGCTAATTAGAATCCACGATACGCAGGATGGTTCCCAGACCCAAGGTGGCACCAGTGCCAAGTTGGGCTGGTTTGATAGTACCAAGTGGCTCCTGCAATCAGCCATCAAAAAGTTGGCAGGCGAGTTTTGTTTTCCAGGGCAAAGCGCCGTTGTTTGTGTTTGGGGGCCTGTGGCTGGGCGTGGCCGGCTGGCTAATTAGAATCCACGATACGCAGGATGATTCCCAGACCCAAGGTGGCACCAGTGCCAAGTTGGGCTGGTTTGATAGTACCAAGTGCGTCCTGCAATCTGCCATCCAGAAGCGGGGATGCTTACTTTTGTTTGTCAGGGAAACGGGCCGAGGTTTGTGTCTGGGGGCCTATGGCTGGGAGTGACCGGCTGGCTCCTGAAAAGCTACGATAGGCAGGATGGTGACCAGACCCATGGTGGCAGCCGTGCCAAGTTGGGCTGGTTTGATAGTACCAAGTGGCTCCTGGAATCTGCCTTTAAAATTTGGCAGGGCAGTTTTGTTTTCCAGGGAAAAGCGCAGTTGTTTGTGTTTGGGGGCCTGTGGCTGGGAGTGGCCGGCTAGCTAATTAGAGTCCACGATACGCAGCATGGTTCCCAGACCAGAGGTGGCACCAGTGCCATGTCGGGCTGGTTTGATAGTACCAAGTGGCTCCTGCAATCTGCCATCCAGAAACGGGGCAGCTTACTTTTGTTTGCCAGGGAAACGGGCCGAGGTTTTTGTCTGGGGGCCTATGGCTGGGAGTGACCGGCTGGCTCCTGAAAAGCTACGATAGGCAGGATGGTGACCAGACCCATGGTGGCACCAGTGCCAAGCTGGGCTGATTTGATAGTACCAAGTGTCTCCTGCAATCTGCCATCAAATAGTTGGCAGGCGAGTTTTGTTTTCCAGGGAAAAGCGCCGTTGTTTGTGTTTGGGGGCCACTGGAGGGGAGTGGCCGGCTGGCTAATTAGAATCCACGATACGCAGGATGGTTCCCAGACCCAAGGTGGCACCAGTGCCAAGTTGGGCTGGTTTGATAGTACCAAGTGCGTCCTGCAATCTGCCATCCAGAAGCGGGGATGCTTACTTTTGTTTGCCAGGGAAAAGCTCCGTTGTTTGTGTTTGGGGGCCTGTGGCTGGGAGTGGCCGGCTGGCTAATGAGAATCCACGATACGCAGGATCGTTCCCAGACCCAAGGTGGCACCAGTGCCAAGTTGGGCTGGTTTGATAGTACCAAGTGGCTCCTGCAATCAGCCATCAAAAAGTTGGCAGGCGAGTTTTGTTTTCCAGGGAAAAGCGCCGTTGTTTGTGTTTGGGGGCCTGTGGCTGGGAGGGGCCGGCTGGCTAATTAGAATCCACGATACGCAGGATGATTCCCAGACCCAAGGTGGCACCAGTGCCAAGTTTGGCTGGTTTGATAGTACCAAGTGCGTCCTGCAATCTGCCATCCAGAAGCGGGGATGCTTACTTTTGTTTGCCAGGGAAACGGGCCGAGGTTTGTGTCTGGGGGCCTATGGCTGGGAGTGACCGGCTGGCTCCTGAAAAGCTACGATAGGCAGGATGGTGACCAGACCCATGGTGGCAGCCGTGCCAAGTTGGGCTGGTTTGATAGTACCAAGTGGCTCCTGGAATCTGCCTTTAAAATTTGGCAGGGCAGTTTTGTTTTCCAGGGAAAAGCGCCGTTGTTTGTGTTTGGGGGCCTGTGGCTGGGAGTGGCCGGCTGGCTAATTAGAATCCACGATACGCAGCATGGTATCCAGACCAGAGGTGGCACCAGTGCCATGTCGGGCTGGTTTGATAGTACCAAGAGGCTCCTGCAATCTGCCATCCAGAAACGGGGCAGTTTACTTTTGTTTGCCAGGGAAACGGGCCGAGGTTAGTGTTTGGGGGCCTATGGCTGGGATTGAGCGGCTGGCTCCTGAAATGCTACGATAGGCAGGATGGTGACCAGACCCAAGGTGGCACCAGTGCCAAGTTGGGCTGGTTTGATAGTACCAAGTGGCTCCTGCAATCTGCCATCAAAAAGTTGGCAGGCGAGTTTTATTTTCCAGGGAAAAGCGCCGTTGTTTTTGTTTGGGGGCCTGTGGCTGGGAGTGGCCGGCTGGCTAATTAGAATCCACGATACGCAGGAAGGTTCCCAGACCTGAGGTGGCACCAGTGCCAAGTCGGGCCATTTTGATGGTGCAAAGTGGCTCCTGCAATCTTCCATCCAGAAGCGGGGTAGCTTACTTTTGTTTGCCAGGGAAACGGGCCGAGGTTTTTGTCTGGGGGCCTATGGCTGGGAGTGACCGGCTGGCCCCTGAAAAGTTACGATAGGCAGGATGGTGACCAGACCCATGGTGGCACCAGTGCCAAGCTGGGCTGATTTGATAGTACCAAGTGTCTCCTGCAATCTGCCATCAAATAGTTGGCAGGCGAGTTTTGTTTTCCAGGGAAAAGCGCCGTTGTTTGTGTTTGGGGGCCACTGGAGGGGAGTGGCCGGCTGGCTAATTAGAATCCACGATACGCAGGATGGTTCCCAGACCCAAGGTGGCACCAGTGCCAAGTTGGGCTGGTTTGATAGTACCAAGTGCGTCTTGCAATCTGCCATCCAGAAGCGGGGATGCTTACTTTTGTTTGCCAGGGAAACGGGCCGAGGTTTTTGTCTGGGGGCCTATGGCTGGGAGTGACCGGCTGGCTCCTGAAAAGCTACGATAGGCAGGATGGTGACCAGACCCATGGTGGCACCAGTGCCATGCTGGGCTGATTTGGTAGTACCAAGTGTCTCCTGCAATCTGCCATCAAAAATTTGGCAGGCGAGTTTTGTTTTCCAGGGAAAAGCGCCGTTGTTTGTGTTTGGGGGCCTGTGGCTGGGAGTGGCCGGCTGGCTAATTAGAATCCACGATACGCAGGATGGTTCCCAGACTAGAGGTGGCACCAGTGCCAAGTTGGGCTGGGGTGATAGTACCAAGTGCGTCCTGCAATCTGCCATCCAGAAGCGGGGATGCTTACTTTTGTTTGCCAGGGAAACGGGCCGAGGTTTGTGTCTCGGGGCCTATGGCTGGGAGTGACCGGCTGGCTCCTGAAAAGCTACGATAGGCAGGATGGTGACCAGACCCATGGTGGCACCAGTGCCAAGTTGGGCTGGTTTGATAGTACCAAGTGGCTCCTGCAATCTGCCATCAAAAATTTGGCAGGCGAGTTTTGTTTTCCAGGGAAAAGCGCCGTTGTTTGTGTTTGGGGGCCTGTGGCTGGGAGTGGCCGGCTGGCTCCTTTGAACCTACGATACGCATGATGATTCCCAGACCAGAGGTGGCACCAGTGCCATGTCGGGCTGGTTTGATAGTACCAAGTAGCTCCTGCAATCTGCCATCCAGAAGCGGGGCAGCTTACTTTTGTTTGCCAGGGAAACGGGCCGAGGTTTGTGTCTCGGGGCCTATGGCTGGGAGTGACCGGCTGGCTCCTGAAAAGCTACGATAGGCAGGATGGCGACCAGACCCATGGTGGCAGCAGTGCCAAGTTGGGCTGGTTTGATAGTGCCAAGTGTCTCCTGCAATCTGCCATCAAAGAGTTTGCAGGCGAGTTTTGTTTTCCAGGGAAAAGCGACGTTGTTTGTGTTTGGGGGCCTGTGGCTGGGAGTGGCCGGCTGGTTAATTAGAATCCACGATACGCAGCATGGTTCCCAGACCAGAGGTGGCATCAGTGCCATGTCGGGCTGGTTTGATAGTACCAAGTGGCTCCTGCAATCTGCCATCCAGAAGCGGGGCAGCTTAATATTTTTGCCAGGGAAACGGGCCGAGGTTTGTGTCTGGGGGCCTATGGCTGGGAGTGACTGGCTGGCTCCTAAAAAGCTACGATAGGCAGGATGGTGACCAGACCCATGGTGGCAGCTGTGCCAAGTTGGGCTGGTTTGATAGTACCAAGTGGCTCCTGCAATCTGCCATCAAAATGTTGGCAGGCGAGTTTTGTTTTCCAGGGAAATGCGCCATTGTTTGTGTTTGGGGGCCTGTGGCTGGGAGTGGCCGGCTGGCTAATTAGAATCCACGATACGCAGGAAGGTTCCCAGACCAGAGGTGGCACCAGTGCCAAGTCGGGCTAGTTTGATGGTGCAAAGTGGCTCCTGCAATCTTCCATCCAGAAGCGGGGTAGCTTACTTTTGTTTGCCAGGGAAACGGGCCGAGGTTTTATACAGGGGGCCTATGGCTGGGAGTGACCGGCTGGCTCCTGAAAAGCTACGATAGGCAGGATGGTGACCAGACCCATGGTGGCACCAGTGCCAAGCTGGGCTGATTTGATAGTACCAAGTGTCTCCTGCAATCTGCCATCAAAAAGTTGGCAGGCGAGTTTTGTTTTCCAGGGAAAAGCGCCGTTGTTTGTGTTTGGGGGCCTGTGGCTGGAAGTGGCCGGCTGGCTCCTTAGAATCCACGATACGCAGGATGGTTCCCAGAACCAAGGTGGCACCAGTGCCAAGTTGGGCTGGGGTGATAGTACCAAGTGCGTCCTGCAATCTGCCATCCAGAAGCGGGGATGCTTACTTTTGTTTGCCAGGGAAACGGGCCGAGGTTTGTGTCTCGGGGCCTATGGCTGGGAGTGACCGGCTGGCTCCTGAAAAGCTACGATAGGCAGGATGGTGACCAGACCCATGGTGGCACCAGTGCCAAGTTGGGCTGATTTGGTAATACCAAGTGGCTCCTGCAATCTGCCATCAAAAAGTTTGCAGGTGAGTTTTGTTTTCCAGGGAAAAGCGCCGTTGTTTGTGTTTGGGGGCCTGTGGCTGGGAGTGGCCAGCTGGCTAATTAGAATCCACGATACGCAGGATGGTTCCCAGACCCAAGGTGGAACCAGTGCCAAGTCGGGCTAGTTTGATGGTGCAAAGTGGCTCCTGCAATCTGCAATCCAGAAGCGGGGTAGCTTACTTTTGTTTGCGAGGGAAACGGGCTGAGGTTTTTTTCTGGGGGCCTATGGCTGGGAGTGACCGGCTGGCTCCTGAAAAGCTACGATAGGCAGAATGGTGACCAGACCCATGGTGGCACCAGTGCCAAGCTGGGCTGATTTGATAGTACCAAGTGTCTCCTGCAATCTGCCATCAAAAATTTGGCAGGCGAGTTTTGTTTTCCAGGGAAAAGCGCCGTTGTTTGTGTTTGGGGGCCTGTGGTTGGGAGTGGCCGTCTGGCTAATTAGAATCCACGATACGCAGGATGGTTCCCAGACGCAAGGTGGCACCAGTGCCAAGTTGGGCTGGGGTGATAGTACCAAGTGCGTCCTGCAATCTGCCATCCAGAAGTGGGGATGCTTACTTTTGTTTGCCAGGGAAACGGGCCGAGGTTTGTGTCTCGGGGCCTATGGCTGGGAGTGACCGGCTGGCTCCTGAAATGCTACGATAGGCAGGATGGTGACCAGACCCAAGGTGGCACCAGTGCCAAGTTGGGCTGGTTTGATAGTACCAAGTGGCTCCTGCAATCTGCCATCAAAAAGTTGGCAGGCGAGTTTTGTTTTCCAGGGAAAAGCGCCGTTGTTTGTGTTTGGGGGCCTGTGGCTGGGAGTGGCCGGCTGGCTCCTTTGAACCTATGATACGCAGGATAATTCCCAGACCAGAGGTGGCACCAGTGCCATGTCGGGCTGGTTTGATAGGACCAAGTAGCTCCTGCAATCTGCCATCCAGAAGCGGGGCAGCTTACTTTTGTTTGCCAGGGAAACGGGCCGAGGTTTGTGTCTCGGGGCCTATGGCTGGGAGTGACCGGCTGGCTCCTGAAAAGCTACGATAGGCAGGATGGTGACCAGACCCATGGTGGCAGCAGTGCCAAGTTGGGCTGGTTTGATAGTACCAAGTGTCTCCTGCAATCTGCCATCAAGGAGTTTGCAGGCGAGTTTTGTTTTCCAGGGAAAAGCGCCGTTGTTTGTGTTTGGGGGCCTGTGGCTGGGAGTGGCCGGCTGGCTAATTAGAATCCACGATACGCAGCATGGTTCCCAGACCAGAGGTGGCACCAGTGCCATGTCGGGCTGGTTTGATAGTACCAAGTGGCTCCTGCAATCTGCCATCCAGAAGCGGGGCAGCTTAATTTTTTTTGCCAGGGAAACGGGCCGAGGTTTGTGTCTCGGGGCCTATGGCTGGGAGTGACTGGCCGGCTCCTAAAAAGCTACGATAGGCAGGATGGTGACCAGACCCATGGTGGCAGCCGTGCCAAGTTGGGCTGGTTTGATAGTACCAAGTGGCTCCTGCAATCTGCCATCAAATAGTTGGCAGGCGAGTTTTGTTTTCCAGGGAAAAGCGCCGTTGTTTGTGTTTGGGGGCCTGTGGCTGGGAGTGGCCGGCTGGCTAATTAGAATCCACGATACGCAGGATGGTTCCCAGAGCCAAGGTGGCACCAGTGCCAAGTTGGGCTGGTTTGATTGTACCAAGTGCGTCCTGCAATCTGCCATCCAGAAGCGGGGATGCTTACTTTTGTTTGCCAGGGAAACGGGCCGAGGTTTGTGTCTCGGGGCTAATGGCTGGGAGTGACTGGCTGGCTCCTGAAAAGCTACGATAGGCAGGATGGTGACCAGACCCATGGTGGCAGCAGTGCCAAGTTGGGCTGGTTTGATAGTACCAAGTGGCTCCTGCAATCAGCCATCAAATAGTTGGCAGGCGAGTTTTGTTTTCCAGGGAAAAGTGCCGTTGTTTGTGTTTGGGGGCCTGTGGCTGGGAGTGGCCGGCTGGCTAATTAGAATCCACGATACGCAGGATGATTCCCAGACCAGAGGTGGCACCAGTGCCAAGTTGGGCTGGTTTGATAGTACCAAGTGCGTCCTGCAATCTGCCATCCAGAAGCGGGGATGCTTACTTTTGTTTGCCAGGGAAACGGGCCGAGGTTTGTGTCTGGGGGCCTATGGCTGGGAGTGACCGGCTGGGTCCTGAAAAGCTACGATAGGCAGGATGGTGACCAGACCCATGGTGGCAGTCGTGCCAAGTTGGGCTGGTTTGATAGTACCAAGTGGCTCCTGGAATCTGCCTTTAAATTTTGGCAGGGCAGTTTTGTTTTCCAGGGAAAAGCGCCGTTGTTTGTGTTTGGGGGCCTGTGGCTGGGAGTGGCCAGCTGGCTCCTTAGAATCCACCATACGCAGGATGGTTCCCAGACCCAAGGTGGCACCAGTGCCAAGTCGGGCTTGTTTGATGGTGCAAAGTGGCTCCTGCAATCTTCCATCCAGAAGCGGGGTAGCTTACTTTTGTTTGCCAGGGAAACGGGCCGAGGTTTTTGTCTCGGGGCCTATGGCTGGGAGTGACCGGCTGGCTCCTGAAAAGCTACCATAGGCAGGATGGTGACCAGACCCAAGGTGGCACCAGTGCCAAGTTGGGCTGATTTGGAAATACCAAGTGTCTCCTGCAATCTGCCATCATAAATTTGGCAGGCGAGTTTTGTTTTCCAGGGAAAAGCGCCGTTGTTTGTGTTTGGGGGCCTATGGCTGGGTGTGGCCGTCTGGCTAATTAGAATCCACCATACGCAGGATGGTTCCCAGACGCAAGGTGGCACCAGTGCCAAGTTGGGCTGGTTTGATAGTACCAAGTGCGTCCTGCAATCTGCCATCCAGAAGCGGGGATGCTTACTTTTGTTTGCCAGGGAAACGGGCCGAGGTTTGTGTCTGGGGGCCTATGGCTGGGAGTGACCGGCTGGCTCCTGAAAAGCTACGATAGGCAGGATGGTGACCAGACCCATGGTGGCACCAGTGCCAAGTTGGGCTGGTTTGATAGTACCAAGTGGCTCCTGGAATCTGCCTTTAAATTTTGGCAGGGCAGTTTTGTTTTCCAGGGAAAAGCGCCGTTGTTTGTGTTTGGGGGCCTGTGGCTGGGAGTGGCCGGCTGGCTAATTAGAATCCACGATACGCAGCATGGTTCCCAGACCAGAGGTGGCACCAGTGCCATGTCGGGCTGGTTTGATAGTACCAAGTGGCTCCTGCAATCTGCCATCCAGAAACGGGGCAGCTTACTTTGGTTTGCCAGGGAAACGGGCCGAGGTTAGTGTTTGGGGGCCTATGGCTGGGATTGAGCGGCTGGCTCCTGAAATGCTACGATAGGCAGGATGGTGACCAGACCCATGGTGGCACCAGTGCCAAGTTGGGCTGGTTTGATAGTACCAAGTGGCTCCTGCAATCTGCCATCAAAAAGTTGGCAGGCGAGTTTTGTTTTCCAGGGAAAAGCGCCGTTGTTTGTGTTTGGGGGCCTGTGGCTGGGAGTGGCCAGCTGGCTCCTTAGAATCCACGATACGCAGGATGGTTCCCAGACCCAAGGTGGCACCAGTGCCAAGTCGGGCTTGTTTGATGGTGCAAAGTGGCTCCTGCAATCTTCCATCCAGAAGCGGGGTAGCTTACTTTTGTTTGCCAGGGAAACGGGCCGAGGTTTTTGTCTCGGGGCCTATGGCTGGGAGTGACCGGCTGGCTCCTGAAAAGCTACCATAGGCAGGATGGTGACCAGACCCAAGGTGGCACCAGTGCCAAGTTGGGCTGATTTGGAAATACCAAGTGTCTCCTGCAATCTGCCATCAAAAATTTGGCAGGCGAGTTTTGTTTTCCAGGGAAAAGCGCCGTTGTTTGTGTTTGGGGGCCTGTGGATGGGTGTGGCCGTCTGGCTAATTAGAATCCACGATACGCAGGATGGTTCCCAGACGCAAGGTGGCACCAGTGCCAAGTTGGGCTGGGGTGATAGTACCAAGTGCGTCCTGCAATCTGCCATCCAGAAGCGGGGCAGCTTACTTTTGTTTGCCAGGGAAACGGGCCAAGGTTTGTGTCTCGGGGCCTATGGCTGGGAGTGACCGGCTGGCTCCTGAAAAGCTACGATAGGCAGGATGGTGACCAGACCCAAGGTGGCACCAGTGCCAAGTTGGGCTGGTTTGATAGTACCAAGTGGCTCCTGCAATCTGCCATCAAAAAGTTGGCAGGCGAGTTTTGTTTTCCAGGGAAAAGCGCCGTTGTTTGTGTTTGGGGGCCTGTGGCTGGGAGTGGCCGGCTGGCTAATTAGAATCCACGATACGCAGCATGGTTCCCAGACCAGAGGTGGCACCAGTGCCATGTCGGGCTGGTTTGATAGTACCAAGTGGCTCCTGCAATCTGCCATCCAGAAGCGGGGCAGCTTAATTTTTTTTGCCAGGGAAACGGGCCGAGGTTTGTGTCTCGGGGCCTATGGCTGGGAGTGACTGGCTGGCTCCTAAAAAGCTACGATAGGCAGGATGGTGACCAGACCCATGGTGGCACCAGTGCCAAGTTGGGCTGGTTTGATAGTACCAAGTGGCTCCTGCAATCTGCCATCAAAATGTTGGCGGGCGAGTTTTGTTTTCCAGGGAAAAGCGCCGTTGTTTGTGATTGGGGGCCTGTGGCTGGGAGTGGCCGGCTGGCTAATTAGAATCCACGATACGCAGGAAGGTTCCCAGACCAGAGGTGGCACCAGTGCCAAGTCGGGCTACTTTGATGGTGCAAAGTGGCTCCTGCAATCTTCCATCCAGAAGCGGGGTAGCTTACTTTTGTTTGCCAGGGAAACGGGCCGAGGTTTTTGTCTGGGGGCCTATGGCTGGGAGTGACCGGCTGGCTCCTGAAAAGCTACGATAGGCAGGATGGTGACCAGACCCATGGTGGCACCAGTGCCAAGCTGGGCTGATTTGATAGTACCAAGTGTCCCCTGCAATCTGCCATCAAAAAGTTGGCAGGCGAGTTTTGTTTTCCAGGGAAAAGCGCCGTTGTTTGTGTTTGGGGGCCTGTGGCTGGGAGTGGCCGGCTGGCTAATTAGAATCCACGATACGCAGGATGGTTCCCAGACCCAAGGTGGCACCAGTGCTAAGTTGGGCTGGGGTGATAGTACCAAGTGCGTCCTGCAATCTGCCATCCAGAAGCGGGGATGCTTACTTTTGTTTGCCAGGGAAACGGGCCGAGGTTTGTGTCTGGGGGCCTATGGCTGGGAGTGACCGGCTGGCTCCTGAAAAGCTACGATAGGCAGGATGGTGACCAGACCCATGGTGGCAGCAGTGCCAAGTTGGGCTGGTTTGATAGTACCAAGTGGCTCCTGCAATCTGCCATCAAAATGTTGGCAGGCGAGTTTTGTTTTCCAGGGAAAAGCGCCGTTGTTTGTGTTTGGGGGCCTGTGGCTGGGAGTGGCCGGCTGGCTAATTAGAATCCACGATACGCAGGAAGGTTCCCAGACCTGAGGTGGCACCAGTGCCAAGTCGGGCTAGTTTGATGGTGCAAAGTGGCTCCTGCAATCTTCCATCCAGAAGCGGGGTAGCTTACTTTTGTTTGCCAGGGAAACGGGCCGAGGTTTTTGTCTGGGGGCCTATGGCTGGGAGTGACCGGCTGGCTCCTGAAAAGCTACGATAGGCAGGATGGTGACCAGACCCATGGTGGCACCAGTGCCAAGCTGGGCTGATTTGATAGTACCAAGTGTCTCCTGCAATCTGCCATCAAAAAGTTGGCAGGGCAGTTTTGTTTTCCAGGGAAAAGCGCCGTTGTTTGTGTTTGGGGGCCTGTGGCTGGGAGTGGCCGGCTGGCTAATTAGAATCCACGATACGCAGGATGGTTCCCAGACCCAAGGTGGCACCAGTGCCAAGTTGGGCTGGGGTGATAGTACCAAGTGCGTCCTGCAATCTGCCATCCAGAAGCGGGGATGCTTACTTTTGTTTGCCAGGGAAACGGGCCGAGGTTTGTGTCTCGGGGCCTATGGCTGGGATCGACCGGCTGGCTCCTGAAAAGCTACGATAGGCAGGATGGTGACCAGACCCAAGGTGGCACCAGTGCCAAGTTGGGCTGGTTTGATAGTACCAAGTGGCTCCTGCAATCTGCCATCAAAAAGTTGGCAGGCGAGTTTTGTTTTCCAGGGAAAAGCGCCGTTGTTTGTGTTTGGGGGCCTGTGGCTGGGAGTGGCCGGCTGGCTAATTAGAATCCACGATACGCAGGATGGTTCCCAGACCTGAGGTGGCACCAGTGCCAAGTCGGGCTAGTTTGATGGTGCAAAGTGGCTCCTGCAATCTGCAATCCAGAAGCGGTGTAGCTTACTTTTGTTTGCGAGGGAAACGGGCTGAGGTTTTTGTCTGGGGGCCTATGGCTGGGAGTGACCGGCTGGCTCCTGAAAAGCTACGATAGGCAGGATGGTGACCAGACCCATGGTGGCACCAGTGCCAAGTCGGGCTAGTTTGATGGTGCAAAGTGGCTCCTGCAATCTGCAATCCAGAAGCGGGGTAGCTTACTTTTTTTTGCGAGGGAAACGGGCTGAGGTTTTGTCTGGGGGCCTATGGCTGGGAGTGACCGGCTGGCTCCTGAAAAGCTACGATAGGCAGGATGGTGACCAGACCCATGGTGGCAGCCGTGCCAAGTTGGGCTGGTTTGATAGTACCAAGTGGCTCCTGCAATCAGCCATCAAAAAGTTGGCAGGCGAGTTTTGTTTTCCAGGGAAAAGCGCCGTTGTTTGTGTTTGGGGGCCTGTGGCTGGGAGTGGCCGGCTGGCTAATTAGAATCCACGATACGCAGGATGATTCCCAGACCCAAGGTGGCACCAGTGCCAAGTTGGGCTGGTTTGATAGTACCAAGTGCGTCCTGCAATCTGCCATCCAGAAGCGGGGCAGCTTACTTTTGTTTGCCAGGGAAACGGGCCGAGGTTTGTGTCTGGGGGCCTATGGCTGGGAGTGACCGGCTGGCTCCTGAAAAGCTACGATAGGCAGGATGGTGACCAGACCCATGGTGGCAGCCGTGCCAAGTTGGGCTGGTTTGATAGTACCAAGTGGCTCCTGGAATCTGCCTTTAAATTTTGGCAGGGCAGTTTTGTTTTCCAGGGAAAAGCGCCGTTGTTTGTGTTTGGGGGCCTGTGGCTGGGAGTGGCCAGCTGGCTCCTTAGAATCCACCATACGCAGGATGGTTCCCAGACCCAAGGTGGCACCAGTGCCAAGTCGGGCTGGTTTGATAGTACCAAGTGGCTCCTGCAATCTGCCATCCAGAAGCGGGGTAGCTTACTTTTGTTTGCCAGGGAAACGGGCCGAGGTTTGTGTCTCGGGGCCTATGGCTGGGAGTGACCGGCTGGCTCCTGAAAAGCTACCATAGGTAGGATGGTGACCAGACCCAAGGTGGCACCAGTGCCAAGTTGGGCTGATTTGGAAATACCAAGTGTCTCCTGCAATCTGCCATCAAAAATTTGGCAGGCGAGTTTTGATTTCCAGGGAAAAGCGCCGTTGTTTGTGTTTGGGGGCCTGTGGCTGGGAGTGGCCGGCTGGCTAATTAGAATCCACGATACGCAGGATGGTTCCCAGACGCAAGGTGGCACCAGTGCCAAGTTGGGCTGGGGTGATAGTATCAAGTGCGTCCTGCAATCTGCCATCCAGAAGCGGGGATGCTTACTTTTGTTTGCCAGGGAAACGGGCCGAGGTTTGTGTCTCGGGCCCTATGGCTGGGAGTGACCGGCTGGCTCCTGAAAAGCTACAATAGGCAGGATGGTGACCAGACCCAAGGTGGCACCAGTGCCAAGTTGGGCTGGTTTGATAGTACCAAGAGGCTCCTGCAATCTGCCATCAAAAAGTTGGCAGGCGAGTTTTGTTTTCCAGGGAAAAGCGCCGTTGTTTGTGTTTGGGGGCCTGTGGCTGGGAGTGGCCGGCTGGCTCCTTTGAACCTACGATACGCAGGATGATTCCCAGACCAGAGGTGGCACCAGTGCCATGTCGGGCTGGTTTGATAGTACCAAGTAGCTCCTGCAATCTGCCATCCAGAAGCGGGGCAGCTTACTTTTGTTTGCCAGGGAAACGGGCCGAGGTTTGTGTCTCGGGGCCTATGGCTGGGAGTGACCGGCTGGCTCCTGAAAAGCTACGATAGGCAGGATGGTGACCAGACCCATGGTGGCAGCAGTGCCAAGTTGGGCTGGTTTGATAGTGGCAAGTGTCTCCTGCAATCTGCCATCAAAATGTTGGCAGGCGAGTTTTGTTTTCCAGGGAAAAGCGCCGTTGTTTGTGTTTGGGGGCCTGTGGCTGGGAGTGGCCGGCTGGCTAATTAGAATCCACGATACGCAGGATGGTTCCCAGACCAGAGGTGGCACCAGTGCCATGTCGGGCTGGTTTGATAGTACCAAGTGGCTCCTGCAATCTGCCATCCAGAAGCGGGGCAGCTTAATTTTTTTTGCCAGGGAAACGGGCCGAGGTTTGTGTCTCGGGGCCTATGGCTGGGAGTGACTGGCTGGCTCCTAAAAAGCTACGATAGGCAGGATGGTGACCAGACCCATGGTGGCAGCAGTGCCAAGTTGGGCTGGTTTGATAGTACCAAGTGGCTCCTGCAATCTGCCATCAAAATGTTGGCAGGCGAGTTTTGTTTTCCAGGGAAAAGCGCCGTTGTTTGTGTTTGGGGGCCTGTGGCTGGGAGTGGCCGGCTGGCTAATTAGAATCCACGATACGGAGGAAGGTTCCCAGACCTGAGGTGGCACCAGTGCCAAGTCGGGCTAGTTTGATGGTGCAAAGTGGCTCCTGCAATCTTCCATCCAGAAGCGGGGAGCTTACTTTTGTTTGCCAGGGAAACGGGCCGAGGTTTGTGTCTGGGGGCCTATGGCTGGGAGTGACCGGCTGGCTCCTGAAAAGCTACGATAGGCAGGATGGTGACCAGACCCATGGTGGCACCAGTGCCAAGCTGGGCTGATTTGATAGTACCAAGTGTCTCCTGCAATCTGCCATCAAAAAGTTGGCAGGCGAGTTTTGTTTTCCAGGGAAAAGCGCCGTTGTTTGTGTTTGGGGGCCTGTGGCTGGGAGTGGCCGGCTGGCTAATTAGAATCCACGATACGCAGGATGGTTCCCAGACCCAAGGTGGCACCAATTCCAAGTTGGGCTGGGGTGATAGTACCAAGTGCGTCCTGCAATCTGCCATCCAGAAGCGGGGATGCTTACTTTTGTTTGCCAGGGAAACGGGCCGAGGTTTGTGTCTCGGGGCTAATGGCTGGGAGTGACCGGCTGGCTCCTGAAAAGCTACAATAGGCAGGATGGTGACCAGACCCATGGTGGCAGCCGTGCCAAGTTGGGCTGGTTTGATAGTACCAAGTGGCTCCTGCAATCAGCCATCAAAAAGTTGGCAGGCGAGTTTTGTTTTCCAGGGAAAAGCGCCGTTGTTTGTGTTTGGGGGCCTGTGGCTGGGAGTGGCCGGCTGGCTAATTAGAATCCACGATACGCAGCATGGTTCCCAGACCAGAGGTGGCACCAGTGCCATGTCGGGCTGGTTTGATAGTACCAAGTGGCTCCTGCAATCTGCCATCCAGAAGCGGGGCAGCTTAATTTTTTTTGCCAGGGAAACGGGCCGAGGTTTGTGTCTCGGGGCCTATGGCTGGGAGTGACTGGCTGGCTCCTAAAAAGCTACGATAGGCAGGATGGTGACCAGACCCATGGTGGCAGCAGTGCCAAGTTGGGCTGGTTTGATAGTACCAAGTGGCTCCTGCAATCTGCCATCAAAAAGTTGGCAGGCGAGTTTTGTTTTCCAGGGAAAAGCGCCGTTGTTTGTGTTTGGGGGCCTGTGGCTGGGAGTGGCCGGCTGGCTAATTAGAATCCACGATACGGAGGAAGGTTCCCAGACCTGAGGTGGCACCAGTGCCAAGTCGGGCTAGTTTGATGGTGCAAAGTGGCTCCTGCAATCTTCCATCCAGAAGCGGGGTAGCTTACTTTTGTTTGCCAGGGAAACGGGCCGAGGTTTTTGTCTGGGGGCCTATGGCTGGGAGTGACCGGCTGGCTCCTGAAAAGCTACGATAGGCAGGATGGTGACCAGACCCATGGTGGCACCAGTGCCAAGCTGGGCTGATTTGATAGTACCAAGTGTCTCCTGCAATCTGCCATCAAAAAGTTGGCAGGCGAGTTTTGTTTTCCAGGGAAAAGCGCCGTTGTTTGTGTTTGGGGGCCTGTGGCTGGGAGTGGCCGGCTGGCTAATTAGAATCCACGATACGCAGGATGGTTCCCAGACCCAAGGTGGCACCAGTGCCAAGTTGGGCTGGGGTGATAGTACCAAGTGCGTCCTGCAATCTGCCATCCAGAATCGGGGATGCTTACTTTTGTTTGCCAGGGAAACGGGCCGAGGTTTGTGTCTCGGGGCCTATGGCTGGGATCGACCGGCTGGCTCCTGAAAAGCTACGATAGGCAGGATGGTGACCAGACCCATGGTGGCACCAGTGCCAAGTTGGGCTGATTTGGTAATACCAAGTGGCTCCAGCAATCTGTCATCAAAAAGTTGGCAGGCGAGTTTTGTTTTCCAGGGAAAAGCGCCGTTGTTTGTGTTTGGGAGCCTGTGGCTGGGAGTGGCCGGCTGGCTAATTAGAATCCACGATACGCAGGATGGTTCCCAGACCAGAGGTGGCACCAGTGCCAAGTCGGGCTAGTTTGATGGTGCAAAATGGCTCCTGCAATCTGCAATCCAGAAGCGGGGTAGCTTACTTTTGTTTGCCAGGGAAACGGGCTGAGGTTTTTGTCTGGGGGCCTATGGCTGGGAGTGACCGGCTGGCTCCTGAAAAGCTACGATAGGCAGGATGGTGACCAGACCCATGGTGGCACCAGTGCCAAGTCGGGCTAGTTTGATGGTGCAAAGTGGCTCCTGCAATCTGCAATCCAGAAGCGGGGTAGCTTACTTTTGTTTGCGAGGGAAACGGGCTGAGGTTTTTGTCTGGGGGCCTATGGCTGGGAGTGACCGGCTGGCTCCTGAAAAGCTACGATAGGCAGGATGGTGACCAGACCCATGGTGGCACCAGTGCCAAGCTGGGCTGATTTGATAGTACCAAGTGTCTCCTGTAATCTGCCATCAAAAATTTGGCAGGCGAGTTTTGTTTTCCAGGGAAAAGCGCCGTTGTTTGTGTTTGGGGGCCTGTGGCTGGGAGTGGCCGTCTGGCTAATTAGAATCCATCATACGCAGGATGGTTCCCAGACGCAAGGTGGCACCAGTGCCAAGTTGGGCTGGGGTGATAGTACCAAGTGCGTCCTGCAATCTGCCATCCAGAAGCGGGGATGCTTACTTTTGTTTGCCAGGGAAACGGGCCGAGGTTTGTGTCTCGGGGCCTATGGCTGGGAGTGACCGGCTGGCTCCTGAAAAGCTATGATAGGCAGGATGGTGACCACACCCAAGGTGGCACCAGTGCCAAGTTGGGCTGGTTTGATAGTACCAAGTGGCTCCTGCAATCTGCCATCAAAAAGTTGGCAGGCGAGTTTTGTTTTCCAGGGAAAAGCGCCGTTGTTTGTGTTTGGGGGCCTGTGGCTGGGAGTGGCCGGCTGGCTCCTTTGAACCTACGATACGCAGGATGATTCCCAGACCAGAGGTGGCACCAGTGCCATGTCGGGCTGGTTTGATAGTACCAAGTAGCTCCTGCAATCTTCCATCCAGAACCGCGGCAGCTTACTTTTGTTTGCCAGGGAAACGGGCCAAGGTTTGTGTCTCGGGGCCTATGGCTGGGAGTGACCGGCTGGCTCCCGAAAAGCTACGATAGGCAGGATGGTGACCAGACCCATGGTGGCAGCAGTGCCAAGTTGGGCCGGTTTGATAGTGGCAAGTGTCTCCTGCAATCTGCCATCAAAGAGTTTGCAGGCGAGTTTTGTTTTCCAGGGAAAAGCGCCGTTGTTTGTGTTTGGGGGCCTGTGGCTGGGAGTGGCCGGCTGGCTCCTTAGAATCCACGATACGCAGCATGGTTCCCAGACCAGAGGTGGCACCAGTGCCATGTCGGGCTGGTTTGATAGTACCAAGTGGCTCCTGCAATCTGCCATCCAGAAGCGGGGCAGCTTAATTTTTTTTGCCAGGGAAACGGGCCGAGGTTTGTGTCTCGGGGCCTATGGCTGGGAGTGACTGGCTGGCTCCAAAAAAGCTACGATAGGCAGGATGGTGACCAGACCCATGGTGGCAGCAGTGCCAAGTTGGGCTGGTTTGATAGTACCAAGTGGCTCCTGCAATCTGCCATCAAAATGTTGGCAGGCGAGTTTTGTTTTCCAGGGAAAAGCGCCGTTGTTTGTGTTTGGGGGCCTGTGGCTGGGAGTGGCCGGCTGGCTAATTAGAATCCACGATACGCAGGATGGTTCCCAGAGCCAAGGTGGCACCAGTGCCAAGTTGGGCTGGTTTGATAGTACCAAGTGCGTCCTGCAATCTGCCATCCAGAAGCGGGGATGCTTACTTTTGTTTGCCAGGGAAACGGGCCGAGGTTTGTGTCTCGGGGCTAATGGCTGTGAGTGACCGGCTGGCTCCTGAAAAGCTACGATAGGCAGGATGGTGACCAGACCCATGGTGGCAGCCGTGCCAAGTTGGGCTGGTTTGATAGTACCAAGTGGCTCCTGCAATCAGCCATCAAAAAGTTGGCAGGCGAGTTTTGTTTTCCAGGGAAAAGCGCCGTTGTTTGTGTTTGGGGGCCTGTGGCTGGGAGTGGCCGGCTGGCTAATTAGAATCCACGATACGCAGGATGATTCCCAGACCCAAGGTGGCACCAGTGCCAAATTGGGCTGGTTTGATAGTACCAAGTGCGTCCTGCAATCTGCCATCCAGAAGCGGGGCAGCTTACTTTTGTTTGCCAGGGAAACGGGCCGAGGTTTGTGTCTGGGGGCCTATGGCTGGGAGTGACCGGCTGGCTCCTGAAAAGCTACGATAGGCAGGATGGTGACCAGACCCATGGTGGCAGCCGTGCCAAGTTGGGCTGGTTTGATAGTACCAAGTGGCTCCTGGAATCTGCCTTTAAATTTTGGCAGGGCAGTTTTGTTTTCCAGGGAAAAGCGCCGTTGTTTGTGTTTGGGGGCCTGTGGCTGGGAGTGGCCGGCTGGCTAATTAGAATCCACGATACGCAGGATGGTTCCCAGAGCCAAGGTGGCACCAGTGCCAAGTTGGGCTGGTTTGATAGTACCAAGTGCGTCCTGCAATCTGCCATCCAGAAGCGGGGATGCTTACTTTTGTTTGCCAGGGAAACGGGCCGAGGTTTGTGTCTCGGGGCTAATGGCTGGGAGTGACCGGCTGGCTCCTGAAAAGCTACGATAGGCAGGATGGTGACCAGACCCATGGTGGCAGCCGTGCCCAGTTGGGCTGGTTTGATAGTACCAAGTGGCTCCTGCAATCAGCCATCAAAAAGTTGGCAGGCGAGTTTTGTTTTCCAGGGAAAAGCGCCGTTGTTTGTGTTTGGGGGCCTGTGGCTGGGAGTGGCCGGCTGGCTAATTAGAATCCACGATACGCAGGATGATTCCCAGACCCAAGGTGGCACCAGTGCCAAATTGGGCTGGTTTGATAGTACCAAGTGCGTCCTGCAATCTGCCATCCAGAAGCGGGGCAGCTTACTTTTGTTTGCCAGGGAAACGGGCCGAGGTTTGTGTCTGGGGGCCTATGGCTGGGAGTGACCGGCTGGCTCCTGAAAAGCTACGATAGGCAGGATGGTGACCAGACCCATGGTGGCAGCCGTGCCAAGTTGGGCTGGTTTGATAGTACCAAGTGGCTCCTGGAATCTGCCTTTAAATTTTGGCAGGGCAGTTTTGTTTTCCAGGGAAAAGCGCCGTTGTTTGTGTTTGGGGGCCTGTGGCTGGGAGTGGCCGGCTGGCTAATTAGAATCCACGATACGCAGCATGGTTCCCAGACCAGAGGTGGCACCAGTGCCATGTCGGGCTGGTTTGATAGTACCAAGTGGCTCCTGCAATCTGCCATCCAGAAACGGGGCAGCTTACTTTTGTTTAACAGGGAAACGGGCCGAGGTTAGTGTTTGGGGGCCTATGGCTGGGATTGAGCGGCTGGCTCCTGAAATGCTACGATAGGCAGGATGGTGACCAGACCCATGGTGGCACCAGTGCCAAGTTGGGCTGGTTTGATAGTACCAAGTGGCTCCTGCAATCTGCCATCAAAATGTTGGCAGGCGAGTTTTGTTTTCCAGGGAAAAGCGCCGTTGTTTGTGTTTGGGGGCCTGTGGCTGGGAGTGGCCGGCTGGCTAATTAGAATCCACGATACGCAGGATGGTTCCCAGACCCAAGGTAGCACCAGTGCCAAATTGGGCTGGTTTGATAGTACCAAGTGGCTCCTGCAATCAGCCATCAAAAAGTTGGCAGGCGAGTTTTTTTTTCCAGGGAAAAGCGCCGTTGTTTGTGTTTGGGGGCCTGTGGCTGGGAGTGGCCGGCTGGCTAATTAGAATCCACGATACGCAGGATGGTTCCCAGACGCAAGGTGGCAGCAGTGCCAAGTTGGGCTGGGGTGATAGTACCAAGTAGCTCCTGCAATCTGCCATCCAGAAGCGGGGATGCTTACTTTTGTTTGCCAGGGAAACGGGCCGAGGTTTGTGTCTGGGGGCCTATGGCTGGGAGTGACCGGCTGGCTCCTGAAAAGCTACGATAGGCAGGATGGTGACCAGACCCATGGTGGCACCAGTGCCAAGTTGGGCTGGTTTGATAGTACCAAGTGTCTCCTGCAATCTGCCATCAAAAAGTTGGCAGGCGAGTTTTGTTTTCCAGGGAAAAGCGCCGTTGTTTGTGTTTGGGGGCCTGTGGCTGGGAGTGGCCGGCTGGCTCCTTTGAACCTACGATACGCAGGATGATTCCCAGACCAGAGGTGGCACCAGTGCCATGTCGGGCTGGTTTGATAGTACCAAGTGGCTCCTGCAATCTGCCATCCAGAAGCGGGGCAGCTTACTTTTGTTTGCCAAGGGAAACGGGCCGAGGTTTGTGTCTGGGGGCCTATGGCTGGGAGTGACCGGCTGGCTCCTGAAAAGCTACGATAGGCAGGATGGTGACCAGACCCAAGGTGGCAGCAGTGCCAAGTTGGGCTGGTTTGATAATGCCAAGTGTCTCCTGCAATCTGCCATCAAAGAGTTTGCAGGCGAGTTTTGTTTTCCAGGGAAAACGCCGTTGTTTGTGTTTGGTGGCCTGTGGCTGGGAGTGGCCTTCTGGCTAATTGGAATCCACGATACGCAGCATGGTTCCCAGACCAGAGGTGGCACCAGTGCCATGTCGGGCTGGTTTGATAGTACCAAGTGCGTCCTGCAATCTGCCATCCAGAAGCGGGGCAGCTTACTTTTGTTTGCCAGGGAAACGGGCCGAGGTTTGTGTATCGGGGCCTATGACTGGGAGTGACTGGCTGGCTCCTGAAAAGCTGTGATAGGCAGGATGGTGACCAGACCCATGGTGGCAGCAGTGCCAAGTTGGGCTGGTTTGATAATACCAAGTGGCTCCTGCAATCTGCTCACAAAAATTTGGCAGGCGAGTTTTGTTTTCCAGGGAAAAGCGCCGTTGTTTGTGTTTGGGGGCCTGTGGCTGGGAGTGGCCGGCTGGCTAATTAGAATCCACGATACGCAGGATGGTTCCCAGACCCAAGGTGGCACCAGTGCCAAGTTGGGCTGGTTTGATAGTACCAAGTGGCTCCTGCAATCAGCCATCAAAAAGTTGGCAGGCGAGTTTTGTTTTCCAGGGCAAAGCGCCGTTGTTTGTGTTTGGGGGCCTGTGGCTGGGAGTGGCCGGCTGGCTAATTAGAATCCACGATACGCAGGATGATTCCCAGACCCAAGGTGGCACCAGTGCCAAGTTGGGCTGGTTTGATAGTACCAAGTGCGTCCTGCAATCTGCCATCCAGAAGCGGGGATGCTTACTTTTGTTTGCCAGGGAAACGGGCCGAGGTTTGTGTCTGGGGGCCTATGGCTGGGAGTGACCGGCTGGCTCCTGAAAAGCTACGATAGGCAGGATGGTGACCAGACCCATGGTGGCAGCCGTGCCAAGTTGGGCTGGTTTGATAGTACCAAGTGGCTCCTGGAATCTGCCTTTAAAATTTGGCAGGGCAGTTTTGTTTTCCAGGGAAAAGCGCAGTTGTTTGTGTTTGGGGGCCTGTGGCTGGGAGTGGCCGGCTAGCTAATTAGAATCCACGATACGCAGCATGGTTCCCAGACCAGAGGTGGCACCAGTGCCATGTCGGGCTGGTTTGATAGTACCAAGTGGCTCCTGCAATCTGCCATCCAGAAACGGGGCAGCTTACTTTTGTTTGCCAGGGAAACGGGCCGAGGTTTTTGTCTGGGGGCCTATGGCTGGGAGTGACCGGCTGGCTCCTGAAAAGCTACGATAGGCAGGATGGTGACCAGACCCATGGTGGCACCAGTGCCAAGCTGGGCTGATTTGATAGTACCAAGTGTCTCCTGCAATCTGCCATCAAATAGTTGGCAGGCGAGTTTTGTTTTCCAGGGAAAAGCGCCGTTGTTTGTGTTTGGGGGCCACTGAAGGGGAGTGGCCGGCTGGCTAATTAGAATCCACGATACGCAGGATGGTTCCCAGAGCCAAGGTGGCACCAGTGCCAAGTTGGGCTGGTTTGATAGTACCAAGTGCGTCCTGCAATCTGCCATCCAGAAGCGGGGATGCTTACTTTTGTTTGCCAGGGAAAAGCTCCGTTGTTTGTGTTTGGGGGCCTGTGGCTGGGAGTGGCCGGCTGGCTAATGAGAATCCACGATACGCAGGATCGTTCCCAGACCCAAGGTGGCACCAGTGCCAAGTTGGGCTGGTTTGATAGTACCAAGTGGCTCCTGCAATCAGCCATCAAAAAGTTGGCAGGCGAGTTTTGTTTTCCAGGGAAAAGCGCCGTTGTTTGTGTTTGGGGGCCTGTGGCTGGGAGTGGCCGGCTGGCTAATTAGAATCCACGATACGCAGGATGATTCCCAGACCCAAGGTGGCACCAGTGCCAAGTTTGGCTGGTTTGATAGTACCAAGTGCGTCCTGCAATCTGCCATCCAGAAGCGGGGATGCTTACTTTTGTTTGCCAGGGAAACGGGCCGAGGTTTGTGTCTGGGGGCCTATGGCTGGGAGTGACCGGCTGGCTCCTGAAAAGCTACGATAGGCAGGATGGTGACCAGACCCATGGTGGCAGCCGTGCCAAGTTGGGCTGGTTTGATAGTACCAAGTGGCTCCTGGAATCTGCCTTTAAATTTTGGCAGGGCAGTTTTGTTTTCCAGGGAAAAGCGCCGTTGTTTGTGTTTGGGGGCCTGTGGCTGGGAGTGGCCGGCTGGCTAATTAGAATCCACGATACGCAGCATGGTTCCCAGACCAGAGGTGGCACCAGTGCCATGTCGGGCTGGTTTGATAGTACCAAGTGGCTCCTGCAATCTGCCATCCAGAAACGGGGCAGTTTACTTTTGTTTGCCAGGGAAACGGGCCGAGGTTAGTGTTTGGGGGCCTATGGCTGGGATTGAGCGGCTGTCTCCTGAAATGCTACGATAGGCAGGATGGTGACCAGACCCAAGGTGGCACCAGTGCCAAGTTTGGCTGGTTTGATAGTACCAAGTGGCTCCTGCAATCTGCCATCAAAAAGTTGGCAGGCGAGTTTTGTTTTCCAGGGAAAAGCGCCGTTGTTTTTGTTTGGGGGCCTGTGGCTGGGAGTGGCCGGCTGGCTAATTAGAATCCACGATACGGAGGAAGGTTCCCAGACCTGAGGTGGCACCAGTGCCAAGTCGGGCTAGTTTGATGGTGCAAAGTGGCTCCTGCAATCTTCCATCCAGAAGCGGGGTAGCTTACTTTTGTTTGCCAGGGAAACGGGCCGAGGTTTTTGTCTGGGGGCCTATGGCTGGGAGTGACCGGCTGGCTCCTGAAAAGTTACGATAGGCAGGATGGTGACCAGACCCATGGTGGCACCAGTGCCAAGCTGGGCTGATTTGATAGTACCAAGTGTCTCCTGCAATCTGCCATCAAATAGTTGGCAGGCGAGTTTTGTTTTCCAGGGAAAAGCGCCGTTGTTTGTGTTTGGGGGCCACTGGAGGGGAGTGGCCGGCTGGCTAATTAGAATCCACGATACGCAGGATGGTTCCCAGACCCAAGGTGGCACCAGTGCCAAGTTGGGCTGGTTTGATAGTACCAAGTGCGTCTTGCAATCTGCCATCCAGAAGCGGGGATGCTTACTTTTGTTTGCCAGGGAAACGGGCCGAGGTTTTTGTCTGGGGGCCTATGGCTGGGAGTGACCGGCTGGCTCCTGAAAAGCTACGATAGGCAGGATGGTGACCAGACCCATGGTGGCACCAGTGCCATGCTGGGCTGATTTGGTAGTACCAAGTGTCTCCTGCAATCTGCCATCAAAAATTTGGCAGGCGAGTTTTGTTTTCCAGGGAAAAGCGCCGTTGTTTGTGTTTGGGGGCCTGTGGCTGGGAGTGGCCGTCTGGCTAATTAGAATCCACGATACGCAGGATGGTTCCCAGACCCAAGGTGGCACCAGTGCCAAGTTGGGCTGGGGTGATAGTACCAAGTGCGTCCTGCAATCTGCCATCCAGAAGCGGGGATGCTTACTTTTGTTTGCCAGGGAAACGGGCCGAGGTTTGTGTCTCGGGGCCTATGGCTGGGAGTGACCGGCTGGCTCCTGAAAAGCTACGATAGGCAGGATGGTGACCAGACCCATGGTGGCACCAGTGCCAAGTTGGGCTGGTTTGATAGTACCAAGTGGCTCCTGCAATCTGCCATCAAAAAGTTGGCAGGCGAGTTTTGTTTTCCAGGGAAAAGCGCCGTTGTTTGTGTTTGGGGGCCTGTGGCTGGGAGTGGCCGGCTGGCTCCTTTGAACCTACGATACGCATGATGATTCCCAGACCAGAGGTGGCACCAGTGCCATGTCGGGCTGGTTTGATAGTACCAAGTGGCTCCTGCAATCTGCCATCCAGAATCGGGGCAGCTTACTTTTGTTTGCCAGGGAAACGGGCCGAGGTTTGTGTCTCGGGGCCTATGGCTGGGAGTGACCGGCTGGCTCCTGAAAAGCTACGATAGGCAGGATGGTGACCAGACCCATGGTGGCAGCAGTGCCAAGTTGGGCTGGTTTGATAGTGCCAAGTGGCTCCTGGAATCTGCCTTTAAAATTTGGCAGGGCAGTTTTGTTTTCCAGGGAAAAGCGCAGTTGTTTGTGTTTGGGGGCCTGTGGCTGGGAGTGGCCGGCTAGCTAATTAGAATCCACGATACGCAGCATGGTTCCCAGACCAGAGGTGGCACCAGTGCCATGTCGGGCTGGTTTGATAGTACCAAGTGGCTCCTGCAATCTGCCATCCAGAAACGGGGCAGCTTACTTTTGTTTGCCAGGGAAACGGGCCGAGGTTTTTGTCTGGGGGCCTATGGCTGGGAGTGACCGGCTGGCTCCTGAAAAGCTACGATAGGCAGGATGGTGACCAGACCCATGGTGGCACCAGTGCCAAGCTGGGCTGATTTGATAGTACCAAGTGTCTCCTGCAATCTGCCATCAAATAGTTGGCAGGCGAGTTTTGTTTTCCAGGGAAAAGCGCCGTTGTTTGTGTTTGGGGGCCACTGAAGGGGAGTGGCCGGCTGGCTAATTAGAATCCACGATACGCAGGATGGTTCCCAGACCCAAGGTGGCACCAGTGCCAAGTTGGGCTGGTTTGATAGTACCAAGTGCGTCCTGCAATCTGCCATCCAGAAGCGGGGATGCTTACTTTTGTTTGCCAGGGAAAAGCTCCGTTGTTTGTGTTTGGGGGCCTGTGGCTGGGAGTGGCCGGCTGGCTAATGAGAATCCACGATACGCAGGATCGTTCCCAGACCCAAGGTGGCACCAGTGCCAAGTTGGGCTGGTTTGATAGTACCAAGTGGCTCCTGCAATCAGCCATCAAAAAGTTGGCAGGCGAGTTTTGTTTTCCAGGGAAAAGCGCCGTTGTTTGTGTTTGGGGGCCTGTGGCTGGGAGTGGCCGGCTGGCTAATTAGAATCTACGATACGCAGGATGATTCCCAGACCCAAGGTGGCACCAGTGCCAAGTTTGGCTGGTTTGATAGTACCAAGTGCGTCCTGCAATCTGCCATCCAGAAGCGGGGATGCTTACTTTTGTTTGCCAGGGAAACGGGCCGAGGTTTGTGTCTGGGGGCCTATGGCTGGGAGTGACCGGCTGGCTCCTGAAAAGCTACGATAGGCAGGATGGTGACCAGACCCATGGTGGCAGCCGTGCCAAGTTGGGCTGGTTTGATAGTACCAAGTGGCTCATGGAATCTGCCTTTAAAATTTGGCAGGGCAGTTTTGTTTTCCAGGGAAAAGCGCCGTTGTTTGTGTTTGGGGGCCTGTGGCTGGGAGTGGCCGGCTGGCTAATTAGAATCCACGATACGCAGCATGGTTCCCAGACCAGAGGTGGCACCAGTGCCATGTCGGGCTGGTTTGATAGTACCAAGTGGCTCCTGCAATCTGCCATCCAGAAACGGGGCAGTTTACTTTTGTTTGCCAGGGAAACGGGCCGAGGTTAGTGTTTGGGGGCCTATGGCTGGGATTGAGCGGCTGGCTCCTGAAATGCTACGATAGGCAGGATGGTGACCAGACCCAAGGTGGCACCAGTGCCAAGTTGGGCTGGTTTGATAGTACCAAGTGGCTCCTGCAATCTGCCATCAAAAAGTTGGCAGGCGAGTTTTGTTTTCCAGGGAAAAGCGCCGTTGTTTTTGTTTGGGGGCCTGTGGCTGGGAGTGGCCGGCTGGCTAATTAGAATCCACGATACGGAGGAAGGTTCCCAGACCTGAGGTGGCACCAGTGCCAAGTCGGGCTAGTTTGATGGTGCAAAGTGGCTCCTGCAATCTTCCATCCAGAAGCGGGGTAGCTTACTTTTGTTTGCCAGGGAAACGGGCCGAGGTTTTTGTCTGGGGGCCTATGGCTGGGAGTGACCGGCTGGCTCCTGAAAAGTTACGATAGGCAGGATGGTGACCAGACCCATGGTGGCACCAGTGCCAAGCTGGGCTGATTTGATAGTACCAAGTGTCTCCTGCAATCTGCCATCAAATAGTTGGCAGGCGAGTTTTGTTTTCCAGGGAAAAGCGCCGTTGTTTGTGTTTGGGGGCCACTGGAGGGGAGTGGCCGGCTGGCTAATTAGAATCCACGATACGCAGGATGGTTCCCAGACCCAAGGTGGCACCAGTGCCAAGTTGGGCTGGTTTGATAGTACCAAGTGCGTCTTGCAATCTGCCATCCAGAAGCGGGGATGCTTACTTTTGTTTGCCAGGGAAACGGGCCGAGGTTTGTGTCTGGGGGCCTATGGCTGGGAGTGACCGGCTGGCTCCTGAAAAGCTACGATAGGCAGGATGGTGACCAGACCCATGGTGGCACCAGTGCCATGCTGGGCTGATTTGGTAGTACCAAGTGTCTCCTGCAATCTGCCATCAAAAATTTGGCAGGCGAGTTTTGTTTTCCAGGGAAAAGCGCCGTTGTTTGTGTTTGGGGGCCTGTGGCTGGGAGTGGCCGTCTGGCTAATTAGAATCCACAATACGCAGGATGGTTCCCAGACGCAAGGTGGCACCAGTGCCAAGTTGGGCTGGGGTGATAGTACCAAGTGCGTCCTGCAATCTGCCATCCAGAAGCGGGGATGCTTACTTTTGTTTGCCAGGGAAACGGGCCGAGGTTTGTGTCTCGGGGCCTATGGCTGGGAGTGACCGGCTGGCTCCTGAAAAGCTACGATAGGCAGGATGGTGACCAGACCCATGGTGGCACCAGTGCCAAGTTGGGCTGGTTTGATAGTACCAAGTGGCTCCTGCAATCTGCCATCAAAAAGTTGGCAGGCGAGTTTTGTTTTCCAGGGAAAAGCGCCGTTGTTTGTGTTTGGGGGCCTGTGGCTGGGAGTGGCCGGCTGGCTCCTTTGAACCTACGATACGCATGATGATTCCCAGACCAGAGGTGGCACCAGTGCCATGTCGGGCTGGTTTGATAGTACCAAGTGGCTCCTGCAATCTGCCATCCAGAAGCGGGGCAGCTTACTTTTGTTTGCCAGGGAAACGGGCCGAGGTTTGTGTCTCGGGGCCTATGGCTGGGAGTGACCGGCTGGCTCCTGAAAAGCTACGATAGGCAGGATGGTGACCAGACCCATGGTGGCAGCAGTGCCAAGTTGGGCTGGTTTGATAGTGCCAAGTGTCTCCTGCAATCTGCCATCAAAGAGTTTGCAGGCGAGTTTTGTTTTCCAGGGAAAAGCGACGTTGTTTGTGTTTGGGGGCCTGTGGCTGGGAGTGGCCGGCTGGTTAATTAGAATCCACGATACGCAGCATGGTTCCCAGACTAGAGGTGGCACCAGTGCCATGTCGGGCTGGTTTGATAGTACCAAGTGGCTCCTGCAATCTGCCATCCAGAAGCGGGGCAGCTTAATTTTTTTTGCCAGGGAAACGGGCCGAGGTTTGTGTCTGGGGGCCTATGGCTGGGAGTGACTGGCTGGCTCCTAAAAAGCTACGATAGGCAGGATGGTGACCAGACCCATGGTGGCAGCTGTGCCAAGTTGGGCTGGTTTGATAGTACCTAGTGGCTCCTGCAATCTGCCATCAAAATGTTGGCAGGCGAGTTTTGTTTTCCAGGGAAAAGCGCCATTGTTTGTGTTTGGGGGCCTGTGGCTGGGAGTGGCCGGCTGGCTAATTAGAATCCACGATACGCAGGAAGGTTCCCAGACCAGAGGTGGCACCAGTGCCAAGTCGGGCTAGTTTGATGGTGCAAAGTGGCTCCTGCAATCTTCCATCCAGAAGCGGGGTAGCTTACTTTTGTTTGCCAGGGAAACGGGCCGAGGTTTTATACAGGGGGCCTATGGCTGGGAGTGACCGGCTGGCTCCTGAAAAGCTACGATAGGCAGGATGGTGACCAGACCCATGGTGGCACCAGTGCCAAGCTGGGCTGATTTGATAGTACCAAGTGTCTCCTGCAATCTGCCATCAAAAAGTTGGCAGGCGAGTTTTGTTTTCCAGGGAAAAGCGCCGTTGTTTGTGTTTGGGGGCCTGTGGCTGGAAGTGGCCGGCTGGCTCCTTAGAATCCACGATACGCAGGATGGTTCCCAGAACCAAGGTGGCACCAGTGCCAAGTTGGGCTGGGGTGATAGTACCAAGTGCGTCCTGCAATCTGCCATCCAGAAGCGGGGATGCTTACTTTTGTTTGCCAGGGAAACGGGCCGAGGTTTGTGTCTCGGGGCCTATGGCTGGGAGTGACCGGCTGGCTCCTGAAAAGCTACGATAGGCAGGATGGTGACCAGACCCATGGTGGCAGTCGTGCCAAGTTGGGCTGGTTTGATAGTACCAAGTGGCTCCTGGAATCTGCCTTTAAATTTTGGCAGGGCAGTTTTGTTTTCCAGGGAAAAGCGCCGTTGTTTGTGTTTGGGGGCCTGTGGCTGGGAGTGGCCAGCTGGCTCCTTAGAATCCACGATACGCAGGATGGTTCCCAGACCCAAGGTGGCACCAGTGCCAAGTCGGGCTTGTTTGATGGTGCAAAGTGGCTCCTGCAATCTTCCATCCAGAAGCGGGGTAGCTTACTTTTGTTTGCCAGGGAAACGGGCCGAGGTTTTTGTCTCGGGGCCTATGGCTGGGAGTGACCGGCTGGCTCCTGAAAAGCTACCATAGGCAGGATGGTGACCAGACCCAAGGTGGCACCAGTGTCAAGTTGGGCTGATTTGGAAATACCAAGTGTCTCCTGCAATCTGCCATCATAAATTTGGCAGGCGAGTTTTGTTTTCCAGGGAAAAGCGCCGTTGTTTGTGTTTGGGGGCCTATGGCTGCGTGTGGCCGTCTGGCTAATTAGAATCCACGATACGCAGGATGGTTCCCAGACGCAAGGTGGCACCAGTGCCAATTTGGGCTGGTTTGATAGTACCAAGTGCGTCCTGCAATCTGCCATCCAGAAGCGGGGATGCTTACTTTTGTTTGCCAGGGAAACGGGCCGAGGTTTGTGTCTGGGGGCCTATGGCTGGGAGTGACCGGCTGGCTCCTGAAAAGCTACGATAGGCAGGATGGTGACCAGACCCATGGTGGCAGTCGTGCCAAGTTGGGCTGGTTTGATAGTACCAAGTGGCTCCTGGAATCTGCCTTTAAATTTTGGAAGGGCAGTTTTGTTTTCCAGGGAAAAGCGCCGTTGTTTGTGTTTGGGGGACTGTGGCTGGGAGTGGCCGGCTGGCTAATTAGAATCCACGATACGCAGCATGGTTCCCAGACCAGAGGTGGCACCAGTGCCATGTCGGGCTGGTTTGATAGTACCAAGTGGCTCCTGCAATCTGCCATCCAGAAACGGGGCAGCTTACTTTTGTTTGCAAGGGAAACGGGCCGAGGTTAGTGTTTGGGGGCCTATGGCTGGGATTGAGCGGCTGGCTCCTGAAATGCTACGATAGGCAGGATGGTGACCAGACCCATGGTGGCACCAGTGCCAAGTTGGGCTGGTTTGATAGTACCAAGTGGCTCCTGCAATCTGCCATCAAAAAGTTGGCAGGCGAGTTTTGTTTTCCAGGGAAAAGCGCCGTTGTTTGTGTTTGGGGGCCTGTGGCTGGGAGTGGCCAGCTGGCTCCTTAGAATCCACGATACGCAGGATGGTTCCCAGACCCAAGGTGGCACCAGTGCCAAGTCGGGCTTGTTTGATGGTGCAAAGTGGCTCCTGCAATCTTCCATCCAGAAGCGGGGTAGCTTACTTTTGTTTGCCAGGGAAACGGGCCGAGGTTTTTGTCTCGGGGCCTATGGCTGGGAGTGACCGGCTGGCTCCTGAAAAGCTACGATAGGCAGGATGGTGACCAGACCCAAGGTGGCACCAGTGCCAAGTTGGGCTGGTTTGATAGTACCAAGTGGCTCCTGCAATCTGCCATCAAAAAGTTGGCAGGCGAGTTTTGTTTTCCAGGGAAAAGCGCCGTTGTTTGTGTTTGGGGGCCTGTGGCTGGGAGTGGCCGGCTGGCTAATTAGAATCCACGATACGCAGCATGGTTCCCAGACCAGAGGTGGCACCAGTGCCATGTCGGGCTGGTTTGATAGTACCAAGTGGCTCCTGCAATCTGCCATCCAGAAGCGGGGCAGCTTAATTTTTTTTGCCAGGGAAACGGGCCGAGGTTTGTGTCTCGGGGCCTATGGCTGGGAGTGACTGGCTGGCTCCTAAAAAGCTACGATAGGCAGGATGGTGACCAGACCCATGGTGGCAGCAGTGCCAAGTTGGGCTGGTTTGATAGTACCAAGTGGCTCCTGCAATCTGCCATCAAAATGTTGGCGGGCGAGTTTTGTTTTCCAGGGAAAAGCGCCGTTGTTTGTGTTTGGGGGCCTGTGGCTGGGAGTGGCCGGCTGGCTAATTAGAATCCACGATACGCAGGAAGGTTCCCAGACCAGAGGTGGCACCAGTGCCAAGTCGGGCTAGTTTGATGGTGCAAAGTGGCTCCTGCAATCTTCCATCCAGAAGCGGGGTAGCTTACTTTTGTTTGCCAGGGAAACGGGCCGAGGTTTTTGTCTGGGGGCCTATGGCTGGGAGTGACCGGCTGGCTCCTGAAAAGCTACGATAGGCAGGATGGTGACCAGACCCATGGTGGCACCAGTGCCAAGCTGGGCTGATTTGATAGTACCAAGTGTCTCCTGCAATCTGCCATCAAAAAGTTGGCAGGCGAGTTTTGTTTTCCAGGGAAAAGCGCCGTTGTTTGTGTTTGGGGGCCTGTGGCTGGGAGTGGCCGGCTGGCTAATTAGAATCCACGATACGCAGGATGGTTCCCAGACCCAAGGTGGCACCAGTGCTAAGTTGGGCTGGGGTGATAGTACCAAGTGCGTCCTGCAATCTGCCATCCAGAAGCGGGGATGCTTACTTTTGTTTGCCAGGGAAACGGGCCGAGGTTTGTGTCTCGGGGCCTATGGCTGGGAGTGACCGGCTGGCTCCTGAAAAGCTACGATAGGCAGGATGGTGACCAGACCCATGGTGGCAGCAGTGCCAAGTTGGGCTGGTTTGATAGTACCAAGTGGCTCCTGCAATCTGCCATCAAAATGTTGGCAGGCGAGTTTTGTTTTCCAGGGAAAAGCGCCGTTGTTTGTGTTTGGGGGCCTGTGGCTGGGAGTGGCCGGCTGGCTAATTAGAATCCACGATACGCAGGAAGGTTCCCAGACCTGAGGTGGCACCAGTGCCAAGTCGGGCTAGTTTGATGGTGCAAAGTGGCTCCTGCAATCTTCCATCCAGAAGCGGGGTAGCTTACTTTTGTTTGCCAGGGAAACGGGCTGAGGTTTTTGTCTGGGGGCCTATGGCTGGGAGTGACCGGCTGGCTCCTGAAAAGCTACGATAGGCAGGATGGTGACCAGACCCATGGTGGCACCAGTGCCAAGCTGGGCTGATTTGATAGTACCAAGTGTCTCCTGTAATCTGCCATCAAATATTTGGCAGGCGAGTTTTGTTTTCCAGGGAAAAGCGCCGTTGTTTGTGTTTGGGGGCCTGTGGCTGGGAGTGGCCGTCTGGCTAATTAGAATCCACAATACGCAGGATGGTTCCCAGACGCAAGGTGGCACCAGTGCCAAGTTGGGCTGGGGTGATAGTACCAAGTGCGTCCTGCAATCTGCCATCCAGAAGCGGGGATGCTTACTTTTGTTTGCCAGGGAAACGGGCCGAGGTTTGTGTCTCGGGGCCTATGGCTGGGAGTGACCGGCTGGCTCCTGAAAAGCTATGATAGGCAGGATGGTGACCACACCCAAGGTGGCACCAGTGCCAAGTTGGGCTGGTTTGATAGTACCAAGTGGCTCCTGCAATCTGCCATCAAAAAGTTGGCAGGCGAGTTTTGTTTTCCAGGGAAAAGCGCCGTTGTTTGTGTTTGGGGGCCTGTGGCTGGGAGTGGCCGGCTGGCTCCTTTGAACCTACGATACGCAGGATGATTCCCAGACCAGAGGTGGCACCAGTGCCATGTCGGGCTGGTTTGATAGTACCAAGTAGCTCCTGCAATCTGCCATCCAGAAGCGGGGCAGCTTACTTTTGTTTGCCAGGGAAACGGGCCGAGGTTTGTGTCTCGGGGCCTATGGCTGGGAGTGACCGGCTGGCTCCTGAAAAGCTACGATAGGCAGGATGGTGACCAGACCCATGGTGGCAGCAGTGCCAAGTTGGGCCGGTTTGATAGTGGCAAGTGTCTCCTGCAATCTGCCATCAAAGAGTTTGCAGGCGAGTTTTGTTTTCCAGGGAAAAGCGCCGTTGTTTGTGTTTGGGGGCCTGTGGCTGGGAGTGGCCGGCTGGCTCCTTAGAATCCACGATACGCAGCATGGTTCCCAGACGCAAGGTGGCACCAGTGCCAAGTTGGGCTGGGGTGATAGTACCAAGTGCGTCCTGCAATCTGCCATCCAGAAGCGGGGATGCTTACTTTTGTTTGCCAGGGAAACGGGCCGAGGTTTGTGTCTCGGGGCCTATGGCTGGGAGTGACTGGCTGGCTCCTAAAAATCTACGATAGGCAGGATGGTGACCAGACCCATGGTGGCAGCAGTTGCAAGTTGGGCTGGTTTGATAGTACCAAGTGGCTCCTGCAATCAGCCATCAAAATGTTGGCAGGCGAGTTTTGTTTTCCAGGGAAAAGCGCCGTTGTTTGTGTTTGGGGGCCTGTGGCTGGGAGTGGCCGGCTGGCTAATTAGAATCCACGATACGCAGGATGGTTCCCAGAGCCAAGGTGGCACCAGTGCCAAGTTGGGCTGGTTTGATAGTACCAAGTGCGTCCTGCAATCTGCCATCCAGAAGCGGGGATGCTTACTTTTGTTTGCCAGGGAAACGGGCCGAGGTTTGTGTCTCGGGGCTAATGGCTGGGAGTGACCGGCTGGCTCCTGAAAAGCTACGATAGGCAGGATGGTGACCAGACCCATGGTGGCAGCCGTGCCAAGTTGGGCTGGTTTGATAGTACCAAGTGGCTCCTGCAATCAGCCATCAAAAAGTTGGCAGGCGAGTTTTGTTTTCCAGGGAAAAGCGCCGTTGTTTGTGTTTGGGGGCCTGTGGCTGGGAGTGGCCGGCTGGCTAATTAGAATCCACGATACGCAGGATGATTCCCAGACCCAAGGTGGCACCAGTGCCAAGTTGGGCTGGTTTGATAGTACCAAGTGGCTCCTGCAATCTGCCATCCAGAAGCGGGGCAGCTTACTTTTGTTTGCCAGGGAAACGGGCCGAGGTTTGTGTCTGGGGGCCTATGGCTGGGAGTGACCGGCTGGCTCCTGAAAAGCTACGATAGGCAGGATGGTGACCAGACCCATGGTGGCAGCCGTGCCAAGTTGGGCTGGTTTGATAGTACCAAGTGGCTCCTGGAATCTGCCTTTAAATTTTGGCAGGGCAGTTTTGTTTTCCAGGGAAAAGCGCCGTTGTTTGTGTTTGGGGGCCTGTGGCTGGGAGTGGCCGGCTGGCTAATTAGAATCCACGATACGCAGCATGGTTCCCAGACCAGAGGTGGCACCAGTGCCATGTCGGGCTGGTTTGATAGTACCAAGTGGCTCCTGCAATCTGCCATCCAGAAACGGGGCAGCTTACTTTTGTTTAACAGGGAAACGGGCCGAGGTTAGTGTTTGGGGGCCTATGGCTGGGATTGAGCGGCTGGCTCCTGAAATGCTACGATAGGCAGGATGGTGACCAGACCCATGGTGGCACCAGTGCCAAGTTGGGCTGGTTTTATAGTACCAAGTGGCTCCTGCAATCTGCCATCAAAAAGTTGGCAGGCGAGTTTTGTTTTCCAGGGAAAAGCGCCGTTGTTTGTGTTTGGGGGCCTGTGGCTGGGAGTGGCCAGCTGGCTCCTTAGAATCCACGATACGCAGGATGGTTCCCAGACCCAAGGTGGCACCAGTGCCAAGTCGGGCTAGTTTGATGGTGCAAAGTGGCTCCTGCAATCTTCCATCCAGAAGCGGGGTAGCTTACTTTTGTTTGCCAGGGAAACGGGCCGAGGTTTGTGTCTGGGGGCCTATGGCTGGGAGTGACCGGCTGGCTCCTGAAAAGCTACCATAGGTAGGATGGTGACCAGACCCAAGGTGGCACCAGTGCCAAGTTGGGCTGATTTGGAAATACCAAGTGTCTCCTGCAATCTGCCATCAAAAATTTGGCAGGCGAGTTTTGTTTTCCAGGGAAAAGCGCCGTTGTTTGTGTTTGGGGGCCTGTGGCTGGGAGTGGCCGGCTGGCTAATTAGAATCCACGATACGCAGGATGGTTCCCAGACGCAAGGTGGCACCAGTGCCAAGTTGGGCTGGGGTGATAGTATAAAGTGCGTCCTGCAATCTGCCATCCAGAAGCGGGGATGCTTACTTTTGTTTGCCAGGGAAACGGGCCGAGGTTTGTGTCTCGGGCCCTATGGCTGGGAGTGACCGGCTGGCTCCTGAAAAGCTACAATAGGCAGGATGGTGACCAGACCCAAGGTGGCACCAGTGCCAAGTTGGGCTGGTTTGATAGTACCAAGAGGCTCCTGCAATCTGCCATCAAAAAGTTGGCAGGCGAGTTTTGTTTTCCAGGGAAAAGCGCCGTTGTTTGTGTTTGGGGGCCTGTGGCTGGGAGTGGCCGGCTGGCTCCTTTGAACCTACGATACGCAGGATGATTCCCAGACCAGAGGTGGCACCAGTGCCATGTCGGGCTGGTTTGATAGTACCAAGTAGCTCCTGCAATCTGCCATCCAGAAGCGGGGCAGCTTACTTTTGTTTGCCAGGGAAACGGGCCGAGGTTTGTGTCTCGGGGCCTATGGCTGGGAGTGACCGGCTGGCTCCTGAAAACCTACGATAGGCAGGATGGTGACCAGACCCATGGTGGCAGCAGTGCCAAGTTGGGCTGGTTTGATAGTGGCAAGTGTCTCCTGCAATCTGCCATCAAAAAGTTGGCAGGCGAGTTTTGTTTTCCAGGGAAAAGCGCCGTTGTTTGTGTTTGGGGGCCTGTGGCTGGGAGTGGCCGGCTGGCTAATTAGAATCCACGATACGCAGCATGGTTCCCAGACCAGAGGTGGCACCAGTGCCATGTCGGGCTGGTTTGATAGTACCAAGTGGCTCCTGCAATCTGCCATCCAGAAGCGGGGCAGCTTAATTTTTTTTGCCAGGGAAACGGGCCGAGGTTTGTGTCTCGGGGCCTATGGCTGGGAGTGACTGGCTGGCTCCTAAAAAGCTACGATAGGCAGGATGGTGACCAGACCCATGGTGGCAGCAGTGCCAAGTTGGGCTGGTTTGATAGTACCAAGTGGCTCCTGCAATCTGCCATCAAAATGTTGGCAGGCGAGTTTTGTTTTCCAGGGAAAAGCGCCGTTGTTTGTGTTTGGGGGCCTGTGGCTGGGAGTGGCCGGCTGGCTAATTAGAATCCACGATACGGAGGAAGGTTCCCAGACCTGAGGTGGCACCAGTGCCAAGTCGGGCTAGTTTGATGGTGCAAAGTGGCTCCTGCAATCTTCCATCCAGAAGCGGGGAGCTTACTTTTGTTTGCCAGGGAAACGGGCCGAGGTTTTTGTCTGGGGGCCTATGGCTGGGAGTGACCGGCTGGCTCCTGAAAAGCTACGATAGGCAGGATGGTGACCAGACCCATGGTGGCACCAGTGCCAAGCTGGGCTGATTTGATAGTACCAAGTGTCTCCTGCAATCTGCCATCAAAAAGTTGGCAGGCGAGTTTTGTTTTCCAGGGAAAAGCGCCGTTGTTTGTGTTTGGGGGCCTGTGGCTGGGAGTGGCCGGCTGGCTAATTAGAATCCACGATACGCAGGATGGTTCCCAGACCCAAGGTGGCACCAATTCCAAGTTGGGCTGGGGTGATAGTACCAAGTGCGTCCTGCAATCTGCCATCCAGAAGCGGGGATGCTTACTTTTGTTTGCCAGGGAAACGGGCCGAGGTTTGTGTCTCGGGGCCTATGGCTGGGAGTGACCGGCTGGCTCCTGAAAAGCTACGATAGACAGGATGGTGACCAGACCCAAGGTGGCACCAGTGCCAAGTTGGGCTGGTTTGATAGTACCAAGTGGCTCCTGCAATCTGCCATCAAAAAGTTGGCAGGCGAGTTTTGTTTTCCAGGGAAATACGCCGTTGTTTGTGTTTGGGGGCCTGTGGCTGGGAGTGGCCGGCTGGCTAATTAGAATCCACGATACGCAGCATGGTTCCCAGACCAGAGGTGGCACCAGTGCCATGTCGGGCTGGTTTGATAGTACCAAGTGCGTCCTGCAATCTGCCATCCAGAAGCGGGGCAGCTTAATTTTTTTTGCCAGGGAAACGGGCCGAGGTTTGTGTCTCGGGGCCTATGGCTGGGAGTGACTGGCTGGCTCCTAAAAAGCTACGATAGGCAGGATGGTGACCAGACCCATGGTGGCAGCAGTGCCAAGTTGGGCTGGTTTGATAGTACCAAGTGGCTCCTGCAATCTGCCATCAAAATGTTGGCGGGCGAGTTTTGTTTTCCAGGGAAAAGCGCCGTTGTTTGTGTTTGGGGGCCTGTGGCTGGGAGTGGCCGGCTGGCTAATTAGAATCCACGATACGCAGGATGGTTCCCAGACCAGAGGTGGCACCAGTGCCAAGTCGGGCTAGTTTGATGGTGCAAAGTGGCTCCTGCAATCTTCCATCCAGAAGCGGGGTAGCTTACTTTTGTTTGCCAGGGAAACGGGCCGAGGTTTTTGTCTGGGGGCCTATGGCTGGGAGTGACCGGCTGGCTCCTGAAAAGCTACGATAGGCAGGATGGTGACCAGACCCATGGTGGCACCAGTGCCAAGCTGGGCTGATTTGATAGTACCAAGTGTCTCCTGCAATCTGCCATCAAAAAGTTGGCAGGCGAGTTTTGTTTTCCAGGGAAAAGCGCCGTTGTTTGTGTTTGGGGGCCTGTGGCTGGGAGTGGCCGGCTGGCTAATTAGAATCCACGATACGCAGGATGGTTCCCAGACCCAAGGTGGCACCAGTGCTAAGTTGGGCTGGGGTGATAGTACCAAGTGCGTCCTGCAATCTGCCATCCAGAGGTGGGGATGCTTACTTTTGTTTGCCAGGGAAACGGGCCGAGGTTTGTGTCTCGGGGCCTATGGCTGGGAGTGACCGGCTGGCTCCTGAAAAGCTACGATAGGCAGGATGGTGACCAGACCCATGGTGGCAGCAGTGCCAAGTTGGGCTGGTTTGATAGTACCAAGTGGCTCCTGCAATCTGCCATCAAAATGTTGGCAGGCGAGTTTTGTTTTCCAGGGAAAAGCGCCGTTGTTTGTGTTTGGGGGCCTGTGGCTGGGAGTGGCCGGCTGGCTAATTAGAATCCACGATACGCAGGAAGGTTCCCAGACCTGAGGTGGCACCAGTGCCAAGTCGGGCTAGTTTGATGGTGCAAAGTGGCTCCTGCAATCTTCCATCCAGAAGCGGGGTAGCTTACTTTTGTTTGCCAGGGAAACGGGCCGAGGTTTTTGTCTGGGGGCCTATGGCTGGGAGTGACCGGCTGGCTCCTGAAAAGCTACGATAGGCAGGATGGTGACCAGACCCATGGTGGCACCAGTGCCAAGCTGGGCTGATTTGATAGTACCAAGTGTCTCCTGCAATCTGCCATCAAAAAGTTGGCAGGCGAGTTTTGTTTTCCAGGGAAAAGCGCCGTTGTTTGTGTTTGGGGGCCTGTGGCTGGAAGTGGCCGGCTGGCTCCTTAGAATCCACGATACGCAGGATGGTTCCCAGACCCAAGGTGGCACCAGTGCCAAGTTGGGCTGGGGTGATAGTACCAAGTGCGTCCTGCAATCTGCCATCCAGAAGCGGGGATGCTTACTTTTGTTTGCCAGGGAAACGGGCCGAGGTTTGTGTCTCGGGGCCTATGGCTGGGATCGACCGGCTGGCTCCTGAAAAGCTACGATAGGCAGGATGGTGACCAGACCCATGGTGGCACCAGTGCCAAGTTGGGCTGATTTGGTAATACCAAGTGGCTCCAGCAATCTGTCATCAAAAAGTTGGCAGGCGAGTTTTGTTTTCCAGGGAAAAGCGCCGTTGTTTGTGTTTGGGGGCCTGTGGCTGGGAGTGGCCGGCTGGCTAATTAGAATCCACGATACGCAGGATGGTTCCCAGACCAGAGGTGGCACCAGTGCCAAGTCGGGCTAGTTTGATGGTGCAAAATGGCTCCTGCAATCTGCAATCCAGAAGCGGGGTAGCTTACTTTTGTTTGCCAGGGAAACGGGCTGAGGTTTTTGTCTGGGGGCCTATGGCTGGGAGTGACCGGCTGGCTCCTGAAAAGCTACGATAGGCAGGATGGTGACCAGACCCATGGTGGCACCAGTGCCAAGTCGGGCTAGTTTGATGGTGCAAAGTGGCTCCTGCAATCTGCAATCCAGAAGCGGGGTAGCTTACTTTTGTTTGCGAGGGAAACGGGCTGAGGTTTTTGTCTGGGGGCCTATGGCTGGGAGTGACCGGCTGGCTCCTGAAAAGCTACGATAGGCAGGATGGTGACCAGACCCATGGTGGCACCAGTGCCAAGCTGGGCTGATTTGATAGTACCAAGTGTCTCCTGTAATCTGCCATCAAAAATTTGGCAGGCGAGTTTTGTTTTCCAGGGAAAAACGCCATTGTTTTGTTTGGGGGCCTGTGGCTGGGAGTGACCGGCTGGCTAATTAGAATCCACGATACGCAGCATGGTTCCCAGACCAGAGGTGGCACCAGTGCCATGTCGGGCTGGTTTGATAGTACCAAGTGGCTCCTGCAATCTGCCATCCAGAAGCGGGGCAGCTTACTTTTTTTTGCCAGGGAAACGGGCCGAGGTTTGTGTCTCGGGGCCTATGGCTGGGAGTGACTGGCTGGCTCCTGAAAAGCTACGATAGGCAGGATGGTGACCAGACCCATGGTGGCACCAGTGCCAAGTTGGGCTGGTTTGATAGTACCAAGTGGCTCCTGCAATCTGCCATCAAAAAGTTGGCAGGCGAGTTTTGTTTTCCAGGGAAAAGCGCCGTTGTTTGTGTTTGGGGGCCTGTGGCTGGGAGTGGCCGGCTGGCTCCTTAGAATCCACGATACGCAGCATGGTTCCCAGACCAGAGGTGGCACCAGTGCCATGTCGGGCTGGTTTGATAGTACCAAGTGGCTCCTGCAATCTGCCATCCAGAAACGGGGCAGCTTACTTTTGTTTGCCAGGGAAACGGGCCGAGGTTTGTGTCTCGGGGCCTATGGCTGCGATTGAGGGGCTGGCTCCTGAAAAGCTACGATAGGCAGGATGGTGACCAGACCCATGGTGGCGCCAGTGCCAAGTTCGGCTGGTTTGATAGTACCAAGTGGCTCCTGCAATCTGCCATCCAAAAGTTGGCAGGCGAGTTTTGTTTTCCAGGGAAAAGCGACGTTGTTTGTGTTTGGGGGCCTGTGGCTGGGAGTGGCCGGCTGGCTCCTTAGAATCCACGATACGCAGCATGGTTCCCAGACCAGAGGTGGCACCAGTGCCAAGTCGGGCTAGTTTGATGGTGCAAAGTGGCTCCTGCAATCTGCCATCCATAAGTGGGGTAGCTTACTTTTGTTTGCCAGGGAAACGGGCCGAGGTTTGTGTCTGGGGGCCTATGGCTGGGAGTGACCGTCTGGCTCCTCAAAAGCTACGATAGGCAGGATGGTGACCAGACCCATGGTGGCACCAGTGCCAAGTTGGGCTGGTTTGATAGTACCAAGTGGCTCCTGCAATCTGCCATCAAATGTTGGCAGGCGAGTTTTGTTCTCCAGGGAAAAGCGCCGTTGTTTGTGTTTGGGGGCCTGTGGCTGGGAGTGGCCGGCTGGCTAATTAGAATCCACGATACGCAGCATGGTTCCCAGACCAGAGGTGGCACCAGTGCTATGTCGGGCTGGTTTGATAGTACCAAGTGTCTCCTGCAATCTGCCATCCAGAAGCGGGGCAGCTTACTTTTGTTTGCCAGGGAAACGGGCCGAGGTTTGTGTCTGGGGGCCTATGGCTGGGAGTGACCGTCTGGCTCCTGAAAAGCTACGATAGGCAGGATGGTGACCAGACCCATGGTGGCACCAGTGCCAAGTTGGGCTGGTTTGATAGTACCAAGTGGCTTCTGCAATCTGCCATCAAATGTTGCCAGGCGAGTTTTGTTTTCCAGGGAAAAGCGCCGTTGTTTGTGTTTGGGGGCCTGTGGCTAGGAGTGGCTGGCTGGCTAATTAGAATCCACGATACGCAGGATGGTTCCCAGACCCAAGGCGGCACCAGTGCCAAGTTGGGCTGGTTTGATAGTACCAAGTGGCTCCTGCAATCTGCCATCAAAAAGTTGGCAGGCGAGTTTTGTTTTCCAGGGAAAAGCGCCGTTGTTTGTGTTTGGGGGCCTGTGGCTGGCAGTGGCCGGCTGGCTCCTTTGAACCTAAGATACGCAGGATGGTTCCCAGACCAGAGGTGGCACCAGTGCCAAGTCGGGCTGGTTTGATAGTACCAAGTGGCTCCTGCAATCTGCCATCCAGAAACGGGGCAGCTTACTTTTGTTTGCCAGGGAAACGGGCCGAGGTTTTTCTCTGGGGTCTTATGGCTGGGAGTGACCGGCTGCCTCCTGAAAAGCTACGATAGGCAGGATGGTGACCAGACCCATGGTGGCACCAGTGCCAAGTTGGGCTGGTTTGGTAGTACCAAGTGGCTCCTGCAATCTGCCATCAAAAAGTTGGCAGGCGAGTTTTGTTTTCCAGGGAAAAGCGCCGTTGTTTGTGTTTGGGGGCCTGTGGCTGGGAGTGGCCGGCTGGCTCATTAGAACCCACGATACGCAGGATGGTTCCCAGACCAGAGGTGGCACCAGTGCCAAGTCGGGCTGGTTTGATGGTGCAAAGTGGCTCCTGCAATCTGCCATCCAGAAGCGGGCCAGCTTACTTTTGTTTGCCAGGGAAACGGGCCGAGCTTTGTGTCTGGGGGCCTATGGCTGGGAGTGACTGGCTGGCTCCTGAAAAGCTACGATAGGCAGGATGGTGACCAGACCCATGGTGGCACCAGTGCCAAGTTGGGCTGGTTTGATAGTACAAAGTAGCTCCTGCAATCTGCCATCAAAAAGTTGGCAGGCGAGTTTTGTTTTCCAGGGAAAAGCGCTGTTGTTTGTGTTTGGGGGCCTGTGGCTGGGAGTGGCCGGCTGGCTCCTTAGAATCCACGATACGCAGGATGGTTCCCAGACCCAAGGTGGCACCAGTGCCAAGTCTGTCTGGTTTGATAGTATCAAGTGGTTCCTGCAATCTGCCATCCAGAAGCGGGGCAGCTTACTTTTGTTTGCCAGGGGAACGGGCCGACGTTTCTGTCTGGGGGCCTATGGCTGGGAGTGACCGTCTGGCTCCTGAAATGCTACGATAGGCAGGATGGTGACCAGACCCATGGTGGCACCAGTGCCAAGTTGGGCTGGTTTGATAGTACCAAGTGGCTCCTGCAATCTGCCATCAAAAAGTTGGCAGGCGAGTTTTGTTTTCCAGGGAAAAGCGCTGTTGTTTGTGTTTGGGGGCCTGTGGCTGGGAGTGGCCGGATGGCTCCTTAGAGTCCACGATACGCAGGATGTTTCCCAGGCCAGAGGTGGCACCAGTGACAAGTCGGGCTGGTTTGATAGTACCAAGTGGCTCCTGCAATCTGCCATCCAGAAGCGGGGATGCTTACTTTTGTTTGCCAGGGAAACAGGCCGAGGTTTGTGTCTGGGGGCCTATGGCTGGGAGTGACCGGCTGGCTCCTGAAAAGCTACGATAGGCAGGATGGTGACCAGACCCATGGTGGCACCAGTGCCAAGTTGGGCTGGTTTGATAGTACCAAGTGGCTCCTGCAATCTGCCATCAAAAAGTTGGCAGGCGAGTTTTGTTTTCCAGGGAAAAGCGCCGTTGTTTGTGTTTGGGGGCATGTGGCTGGGAGTGGCCGGCTGGCTCCTTAGAACCCACGATACGCAGGATGGTTCCCAGACTAGAGGTGGCACCAGTGCCAAGTCGGGCTGGTTTGATGGTGCAAAGTGGCTCCTGCAATCTGCCATCCAGAAGCGGGGCAGCTTACTTTTGTTTGCCAGGGAAACGGGCCGAGGTTTGTGTCTGGGGGCCTATGGCTGGGAGTGACTGGCTGGCTCCTGAAAAGCTACGATAGGCAGGATGGTGACCAGACCCATGGTGGCACCAGTGCCAAGGTGGGCTGGTTTGATAGTACCAAGTAGCTCCTGCAATCTGCCATCAAAAAGTTGGCAGGCGAGTTTTGTTTTCCAGGGAAAAGCGCCGTTGTTTGTGTTTGGGGGCCTGTGGCTGGGAGTTGCCGGCTGGCTCCTTAGAATCCACGATACGCAGGATGGTTCCCAGACCCAAGGTGGCACCAGTGCCAAGTTGAGCTGGTTTGATAGTACCAAGTGCGTCCTACAATCTGCCATCCAGAAGCGGGGCAGCTTACTTTTGTTTGCCAGGGAAACGGGCCGAGGTTTGTGTCTCGGGGCCTATGGCTGGGAGTGACCGGCTGGCTCCTGAAAAGCTACGATAGGCAGGATGGTGACCAGGCCCATGGTGGCACCAGTGCCAAGTTGGGCTGGTTTGATAGTACCAAGTGGCTCCTGCAATCTGCCATCAAAAAGTTGGCAGGCGAGTTTTGTTTTCCAGGGAAAAGCGCCGTTGTTTGTGTTTGGGGGCCTGTGGCTGGGAGTGGCGGGATGGCTCATTAGAATCCACGATACGCAGGATGGTTCCCAGACCAGAGGTGGCACCAGTGCCAAGTGAGGCTGCCTTGATGGTGCAAAGTGGCTCCTGCAATCTGCCATCCAGAAGCGGGGCAGCTTACTTTTTTTTGCCAGGGAAACGGGCCGAGCATTTTGTCTGGGGGCCTATGGATGGGAGTGACCGGCTAGGTCCTGAAAAGCTACGATAGTCAGGATGGTGACCAGACCCATGGTGGCACCAGTGCCAAGTTGGGCTGGTTGATAGTACCAAGTGGCTCCTGCAATCTACCATCAAAAGTTTGGCAGGCGAGTTTTGTTTTCCAGGGAAATGCACCGTTGTTTGTGTTTGGGGGCCTGTGGCTGGGAGTGGCCGGCTGGCTCCTTAGAATCCACGATACGCAGGATGGTTCCCAGACCAGAGGTGGCACCAGTGCCAAGTCGGGCTGGTTTGATGGTGCAAAGTGGCTCCTGCAATCTGCCATCCAGAAGCGGGGCAGCTTACTTTTGTTTGCCAGGGAAACGGGCCGAGGTTTTTCTCTGGGGGCCTATGGCTGGGAGTGACCGGCGGGCTCCTGAATTCTACGATAGGCAGGATGGTGACCAGACCCATGGTGGTACCAGTGCCAAGTCGGGCTGGTTTGATATTACCAAGTGGCTCCTGAAATATGCAATCAAAAGGTTGGCAGGCGAGTTGTGTTTACCAGGGAAAAGCGCCGTTGTTTGTGTTTGGGGGCCTGTGGCTGGGAGTGGCCGGCTGGCTAATTAGAATCCACGATACGCAGGATGGTTCCCAGACTAGAGGTGGCACCAGTGCCCAGTCAGGCTGGTTTGATGGTGCAAAGTGGTTCCTGCAATCTGCCATCCAGAAGCGGGGCAGCTTACTTTTGTTTGCCAGGGAAACGGGCCGAGGTTTCTGTCTGGGGGCGTATGGCTGGGAGTGACCGGCTGGCTCCTGAAAAGCTACGATAGGCAGGATGGTGACCAGGCCCATGGTGGCACCAGTGCCAAGTTGGGCTGGTTTGATAGTACCAAGTGGCTCCTGCAATCTGCCATCAAAAAGTTGGCAGGCGAGTTTTGTTTTCCAGGGAAAAGCGCCGTTGTTTGTGTTTGGGGGCCTGTGGCTGGGAGTGGCGGGATGGCTCATTAGAATCCACGATACGCAGGATGGTTCCCAGACCAGAGGTGGCACCAGTGCCAAGTGAGGCTGGCTTGATGGTGCAAAGTGGCTCCTGCAATCTGCCATCCAGAAGCGGGGCAGCTTACTTTTTTTTGCCAGGGAAACGGGCCGAGCATTTTGTCTGGGGGCCTATGGATGGGAGTGACCGGCTAGGTCCTGAAAAGCTACGATAGGCAGGATGGTGACCAGACCCATGGTGGCACCAGTGCCAAGTTGGGCTGGTTGATAGTACCAAGTGGCTCCTGCAATCTGCCATCAAAAGTTTGGCAGGCGAGTTTTGTTTTCCAGGGAAATGCACCGTTGTTTGTGTTTGGGGGCCTGTGGCTGGGAGTGGCCGGCTGGCTCCTTAGAATCCACGATACGCAGGATGGTTCCCAGACCAGAGGTGGCACCAGTGCCAAGTCGGGCTGGTTTGATGGTGCAAAGTGGCTCCTGCAATCTGCCATCCAGAAGCGGGGCAGCTTACTTTTGTTTGCCAGGGAAACGGGCCGAGGTTTTTCTCTGGGGGCCTATGGCTGGGAGTGACCGGCGGGCTCCTGAATTCTACGATAGGCAGGATGGTGACCAGACCCATGGTGGTACCAGTGCCAAGTCGGGCTGGTTTGATATTACCAAGTGGCTCCTGAAATATGCAATCAAAAGGTTGGCAGGCGAGTTTTGTTTACCAGGGAAAAGCGCCGTTGTTTGTGTTTGGGGGCCTGTGGCTGGGAGTGGCCGGCTGGCTAATTAGAATCCACGATACGCAGGATGGTTCCCAGACTAGAGGTGGCACCAGTGCCAAGTCAGGCTGGTTTGATGGTGCAAAGTGGTTCCTGCAATCTGCCATCCAGAAGCGGGGCAGCTTACTTTTGTTTGCCAGGGAAACGGGCCGAGGTTTCTGTCTGGGGGCGTATGGCTGGGAGTGACCGGCTGGCTCCTGAAAAGCTACGATAGGCAGGATGGTGACCAGACCCATGGTGGCACCAGTGCCAAGTTGGGCTGATTTGATAGTAACAAGTGGCTCCTGCAATCTGCCATCAAAAAGTTGGCAGGCGAGTTTTGTTTTCCAGGGAAAAGCGCCGTTGTTTGTGTTTGGGGGCATGTGGCTGGGAGTGGCCGGCTGGCTCCTTAGAACCCACGATACGCAGGATGGTTCCCAGACCAGAGGTGGCACCAGTGCCATGTCGGGCTGGTTTGATGTTGCAAAGTGGCTCCTGCAATCTGCCATCCAGAAGCGGGGCAGCTTACTTTTGTTTGCCAGGGAAACGGGCTGAGGTTTGTGTCTGGGGGCCTATGGCTGGGAGTGACCGGCTGGCTCCTGAAAAGCTACGATAGGCAGGATGGTGACCTGACCCATGGTGGCACCAGTGCCAAGTTGGGCTGGTTTGATAGTACCAAGTGGCTCCTGCAATCTGCCATCAAAAAGTTGGCAAGCGGGTTTTGTTTTCCAGGGAAAAGCGCCGTTGTTTGTGTTTGGGGGCCTGTGGCTGGGAGTGGCCAGCTGGCTCCTTAGAACCCACGATACGCAGGATGGTTCCAAGACCAGAGGTGGCACCAGTTCCAAGTCGGGCTGGTATGATAGTACCAAGTGTGTCCTGCAATCTGCCATCCAGAAGCGGGGCAGCTTACTTTTGTTTGCCAGGGAAACGGGCCGAGGTTTGTGTCTGGGGGTCTATGGCTGGGAGTGACCGGCTGGCTCCTGAAAAGCTACGATAATCAGGATGGTTACCAGACCCATGGTGGCACCAGTGCCAAGGTGGGCTGGTTTGATAGTACCAAGTGGCTCCTGCAATCTGCCATCAAAAAGTTGGCAGGCGAGTTTTGTTTTCCAGGGAAAAGCGCCGTTGTTTGTGTTTGGGGTCATGTGGCTGGGAGAGGCCGGCTGGCTAATTAGAATCCACGATACGCAGGATGGTTCCCAGACCAGAGGTGGCACCAGTGACAAATCGGGCTGGTTTGATAGTAGCAAGTGCGTCCTGCATTCTGCCATCCAGAAGTGGGGCAGCTTACTTTTGTTTGCCAGGGAAACGGGCCGAGGTTTGTGTCTGGGGGCCTGTGGCTGGGAGTGACCGGCTGGCTCCTGAAAAGCTACGATAGGCAGGATGGTTACCAGACCCATGGTGGCACCAGTGCCAAGTTGGGCTGGTTTGATAGTACAAAGTAGCTCCTGCAATCTGCCATCAAAATGTTGGCAGGCGAGTTTTGTTTTCCAGGGAAAAGCGCCGTTGTTTGTGTTTGGGGGCCTGTGGCTGGGAGTGGCCGGCTGGCTAATTAGAATCCACGATACGCAGGATGGTTCCCAGACTAGAGGTGGCACCAGTGCCCAGTCAGGCTGGTTTGATGGTGCAAAGTGGTTCCTGCAATCTGCCATCCAGAAGCGGGGCAGCTTACTTTTGTTTGCCAGGGAAACGGGCCGAGGTTTCTGTCTGGGGGCGTATGGCTGGGAGTGACCGGCTGGCTCCTGAAAAGCTACGATAGGCAGGATGGTGACCAGGCCCATGGTGGCACCAGTGCCAAGTTGGGCTGGTTTGATAGTACCAAGTGGCTCCTGCAATCTGCCATCAAAAAGTTGGCAGGCGAGTTTTGTTTTCCAGGGAAAAGCGCCGTTGTTTGTGTTTGGGGGCCTGTGGCTGGGAGTGGCGGGATGGCTCATTAGAATCCACGATACGCAGGATGGTTCCCAGACCAGAGGTGGCACCAGTGCCAAGTGAGGCTGGCTTGATGGTGCAAAGTGGCTCCTGCAATCTGCCATCCAGAAGCGGGGCAGCTTACTTTTTTTTGCCAGGGAAACGGGCCGAGCATTTTGTCTGGGGGCCTATGGATGGGAGTGACCGGCTAGGTCCTGAAAAGCTACGATAGGCAGGATGGTGACCAGACCCATGGTGGCACCAGTGCCAAGTTGGGCTGGTTGATAGTACCAAGTGGCTCCTGCAATCTGCCATCAAAAGTTTGGCAGGCGAGTTTTGTTTTCCAGGGAAATGCACCGTTGTTTGTGTTTGGGGGCCTGTGGCTGGGAGTGGCCGGCTGGCTCCTTAGAATCCACGATACGCAGGATGGTTCCCAGACCAGAGGTGGCACCAGTGCCAAGTCGGGCTGGTTTGATGGTGCAAAGTGGCTCCTGCAATCTGCCATCCAGAAGCGGGGCAGCTTACTTTTGTTTGCCAGGGAAACGGGCCGAGGTTTTTCTCTGGGGGCCTATGGCTGGGAGTGACCGGCGGGCTCCTGAATTCTACGATAGGCAGGATGGTGACCAGACCCATGGTGGTACCAGTGCCAAGTCGGGCTGGTTTGATATTACCAAGTGGCTCCTGAAATATGCAATCAAAAGGTTGGCAGGCGAGTTTTGTTTACCAGGGAAAAGCGCCGTTGTTTGTGTTTGGGGGCCTGTGGCTGGGAGTGGCCGGCTGGCTAATTAGAATCCACGATACGCAGGATGGTTCCCAGACTAGAGGTGGCACCAGTGCCAAGTCAGGCTGGTTTGATGGTGCAAAGTGGTTCCTGCAATCTGCCATCCAGAAGCGGGGCAGCTTACTTTTGTTTGCCAGGGAAACGGGCCGAGGTTTCTGTCTGGGGGCGTATGGCTGGGAGTGACCGGCTGGCTCCTGAAAAGCTACGATAGGCAGGATGGTGACCAGACCCATGGTGGCACCAGTGCCAAGTTGGGCTGATTTGATAGTAACAAGTGGCTCCTGCAATCTGCCATCAAAAAGTTGGCAGGCGAGTTTTGTTTTCCAGGGAAAAGCGCCGTTGTTTGTGTTTGGGGGCATGTGGCTGGGAGTGGCCGGCTGGCTCCTTAGAACCCACGATACGCAGGATGGTTCCCAGACCAGAGGTGGCACCAGTGCCATGTCGGGCTGGTTTGATGTTGCAAAGTGGCTCCTGCAATCTGCCATCCAGAAGCGGGGCAGCTTACTTTTGTTTGCCAGGGAAACGGGCTGAGGTTTGTGTCTGGGGGCCTATGGCTGGGAGTGACCGGCTGGCTCCTGAAAAGCTACGATAGGCAGGATGGTGACCTGACCCATGGTGGCACCAGTGCCAAGTTGGGCTGGTTTGATAGTACCAAGTGGCTCCTGCAATCTGCCATCAAAAAGTTGGCAAGCGGGTTTTGTTTTCCAGGGAAAAGCGCCGTTGTTTGTGTTTGGGGGCCTGTGGCTGGGAGTGGCCAGCTGGCTCCTTAGAACCCACGATACGCAGGATGGTTCCAAGACCAGAGGTGGCACCAGTTCCAAGTCGGGCTGGTATGATAGTACCAAGTGTGTCCTGCAATCTGCCATCCAGAAGCGGGGCAGCTTACTTTTGTTTGCCAGGGAAACGGGCCGAGGTTTGTGTCTGGGGGTCTATGGCTGGGAGTGACCGGCTGGCTCCTGAAAAGCTACGATAATCAGGATGGTTACCAGACCCATGGTGGCACCAGTGCCAAGGTGGGCTGGTTTGATAGTACCAAGTGGCTCCTGCAATCTGCCATCAAAAAGTTGGCAGGCGAGTTTTGTTTTCCAGGGAAAAGCGCCGTTGTTTGTGTTTGGGGTCATGTGGCTGGGAGAGGCCGGCTGGCTAATTAGAATCCACGATACGCAGGATGGTTCCCAGACCAGAGGTGGCACCAGTGACAAATCGGGCTGGTTTGATAGTAGCAAGTGCGTCCTGCATTCTGCCATCCAGAAGTGGGGCAGCTTACTTTTGTTTGCCAGGGAAACGGGCCGAGGTTTGTGTCTGGGGGCCTGTGGCTGGGAGTGACCGGCTGGCTCCTGAAAAGCTACGATAGGCAGGATGGTTACCAGACCCATGGTGGCACCAGTGCCAAGTTGGGCTGGTTTGATAGTACAAAGTAGCTCCTGCAATCTGCCATCAAAATGTTGGCAGGCGAGTTTTGTTTTCCAGGGAAAAGCGCCGTTGTTTGTGTTTGGGGGCCTGTGGCTGGGAGTGGCCGGCTGGCTCCTTAAAAGCCACGATACGCGGGATGGTTCCCAGACCCAAGGTGGCACCAGTGCCAAGTCGGTCTGGTTTGATAGTACCAAGTGGTTCCTGCAATCTGCCATCCAGAAGCGGGGCAGCTTACTTTTGTTTGCCAGGGAAATGGGCCGACGTTTCTGTCTGTGGGCCTATGGCTGGGAGTGACCGGCTAGGTCCTGAAAAGCTACGATAGGCAGGATGGTGACCAGACCCATGGTGGCACCAGTGCCAAGTCGGGCTGGTTTGATAGTACCAAGTGGCTCCTGCAATCTGCCATCAAAAACTTGGCAGGCGAGTTTTGTTTTCCAGGGAAAAGCGCCGTTGTTTGTGTTTGGGGGCCTGTGGCTGGGAGTGGCCGGCTGGCTAATTAGAATCCACGATACGCAGCATGGTTCCCAGACCAGAGGTGGCACCAGTGACAAATCGGGCTGGTTTGATAGTACCAAGTGCGTCCTGCAATCTGCCATCCAGAAGAGGGGTAGCTTACTTTTGTTTGCCAGTGAAACGGGCCGAGGTTTTTCTCTGGGGGCTTATGGCTGGGAGTGACCGGCTGGCTCCTGAAAAGCTACGATAGGCAGGATGGTGACCAGACCCATGGTGGCACCAGTGCCAAGTTGGGCTGGTTTGATAGTACCAAGTGGCTCCTGCAATCTGCCATCAAAAAGTTGGCAGGCGAGTTTTGTTTTCCAGGGAAAAGCGCCATTGTTTGTGTTTGGGGGCGTGTAGTTGGGAGTGGCCGGCTGGCTAATTAGAATCCACGATACGCAGGAAGGTTCCCAGACCCAAGGTGGCACCAGTGCCAAGTTGGGCTGGTTTGATAGTACCAAGTGCGTCCTGCAATCTGCCATCCAGAAGCGGGGATGCTTACTTTTGTTTGCCAGGGAAACGGGCCGAGGTTTGTGTCTGGGGGCCTATGGCTGGGAGTGACCGGCTAGGTCCTGAAAAGCTACGATAGGCAGGATGGTGACCAGACCCATGATGGCACCAGTGCCAAGTTGGGCTGGTTGATAGTACCAAGTGGCTCCTGCAATCTGCCATGAAATAGTTGGCAGGCGAGTTTTGTTTTCCAGGGAAATGCGCCGTTGTTTGTGTTTGGGGGCCTGTGGCTGGGAGTGGCCGGCTGGCTCCTTAGAGTCTACGATACGCAGGATGGTTCCCAGGCCAGAGGTGGCACCAGTGCCAAGTCAGGCTTGTTTGATGGTGCAAAGTGGCTCCTGCAATCTGCCATCCAGAAGCGGGGCAGCTTACTTTTGTTTGCCAGGGAAACGGGCCGAGGTTTGTGTCTGGGGGCCTATGGCTGGGAGTGACCGGCGGGCTCCTGAAAAGCTACGATAGGCAGGATGGTGACCTGACCCATGGTGGCACCAGTGCCAAGTTGGGCTGGTTTGATAGTACCAAGTGGCTCCTGAAATATGCAATCAAAAGGTTGGCAGGCGAGTTTTGTTTACCAGGGAAAAGCGCCGTTGTTTGTGTTTGGGGGCCTGTGGCTGGGAGTGGCCGGCTGGCTAATTAGAATCCACGATACGCAGCATGGTTCCCAGACCCAAGGTGGCACCAGTGCCAAGTCGGTCTGGTTTGATAGTACCAAGTGGTTCCTGCAATCTGCCATCCAGAAGCGAGGCAGCTTACTTTTCTTTGCCAGGGAAACGGGCCGAGGTTTCTGTCTGGGGGCCTATGGCTGGGAGTGACCGGCTAGGTCCTGAAAAGCTACGATAGGCAGGATGGTGACCAGACCCATGGTGGCAGCCGTGCCAAGTTGGGCTGGTTTGATAGTACCAAGTGGCTCCTGCAATCTGCCATCAAAAAGTTGGCAGGCGAGTTTTGTTTTCCAGGGTAAAGCGCCGTTGTTTGTGTTTGGGGGCATGTGGCTGGGAGTGGCCGGCTGGCTCCTTAGAATCAACGATACGCAGGATGGTTCCAAGACCAGAGGTGGCACCAGTCCCAAGTCGGGCTGGTTTGATAGTACCACGTGTGTCCTGCAATCTGCCATCCAGAAGCGGGGCAGCTTACTTTTGTTTGCCAGGGAAACGGGCCGTTGTTTGTGTGTGGGGGTCTATGACTGGGAGTGGCCGGCTGGCTCCTGAAAAGCTACGATAGGCAGGATGGTTACCAGACCCATGGTGGCACCAGTGCCCAGTTGGGCTGGTTTGATAGTACCAAGTGGCTCCTGCAATCTTCCATCAAAATTTTGCAGGCGAGTTTTGTTTTCCAGGGAAAAGCGCCGTTGTTTGTGTTTGGGGGCCTGTGGCTGGGAGTGGCCGGCTGGCTAATTAGAATCCACGATACGCAGCATGGTTCCCAGACCAGAGGTGGCACCAGTGACAAATCGGGCTGGTTTGATAGTACCAAGTGCGTCCTGCAATCTGCCATCCAGAAGCGGGGTAGCTTACTATTGTTTGCCAGTGAAACGGGCCGAGGTTTTTCTAAGGGGGCCTATGGCTGGGAGTGACCGTCTGGCTCCTGAAAAGCTACCATAGGCAGGATGGTGACCAGACCCATGGTGGCACCAGTGCCAAGTTGGGCTGGTTTGATAGTACCAAGTGGCTCCTGCAATCTGCCATCAAAAAGTTGGCAGGCGAGTTTTGTTTTCCAGGGAAAAGCGCCATTGTTTGTGTTTGGGGGCCTGTGGCTGGGAGTGGCCGGCTGGCTCCTTAGAGTCTACGATACGCAGGATGGTTTCCAGGCCAGAGGTGGCACCAGTGACAAGTCGGGCTGGTTTGATAGTACCAAGTGGCTCCTGCAATCTGCCATCCAGAAGCGGGGCAGCTTACTTTTGTTTGCCACGAAACGGGCCGAGCTTTGTGTCTGGGGGCCTATGGCTGGGAGTGACCGGCTGGCTCCTGAAAAGCTACGATAGGCAGTATGGTGACCAGACCCATGGTGGCACCAGTGCCAAGTTGGGCTGATTTGATAGTAACAAGTGGCTCCTGCAATCTGCCATCAAAAAGTTGGCAGGCGAGTTTTGTTTTCCAGGGAAAAGGGCCGTTGTTTGTGTTTGGGGGCATGTGGCTGGGAGTGGCCGGCTGGCTCCTTAGAACCCACGATACGCAGGATGGTTCCCAGACCAGAGGTGGCACCAGTGCCAAGTCGGGCTGGTTTGATGGTGCAAAGTGGCTCCTGCAATCTGCCATCCAGAAGCGGGGCAGCTTACTTTTGTTTGCCAGGCAAATGGGCCGAGCTTTGTGTCTGGGGGCTTATGGCTGGGAGTGACTGGCTGGCTCCTGAAAAGCTACGATAGGCAGGATGGTGACCAGACCCATGGTGGCACCAGTGCCAAGTTGGGCTGGTTTGATAGTACAATGTAGCTACTGCAATCTGCCATCAAAATATTGTCAGGCGAGTTTTGTTTACCAGGGAAAAGCGCCGTTGTTTGTGTTTGGGGGCCTGTGGCTGGGAGTGGCCGGCTGGCTCCTTAGAACCCACGATACGCAGGAGGGTTCCCAGGCCAGAGGTGGCACCAGTGACAAGTCGGGCTGGTTTGATAGTAACACGTGCGTCCTGCAATCTGCCATCCAGAAGCGGGGCAGCTTACTTTTGCTTGCCAGGGAAACGGGCCGAGGTTTGTGTCTGGGGGCCTATGGCTGGGAGTGACCGGCTGGCTCCTGAAAAGCCATGATAGGCAGGATGGTGACCAGACCCATGGTGGCACCAGTGCCAAGTTGGGCTGGTTTGATAGTACCAAGTGGCTCCTGCAATCTGCCATCAAAAAGTTGGCAGGCGAGTTTGTTTTCCAGGGAAAAGCGCCGTTGTTTGTGTTTGGGGGCCTGTAGTTGGGAGTGGCCGGCTGGCTAATTAGAATCTACGATACGCAGGAAGGTTCCCAGACCCAAGGTGGCACCAGTGCCAAGTTGGGCTGGTTTGATAGTACCAAGTGCGTCCTGCAATCTGCCATCCAGAAGCGGGGCAGCTTACTTTTGTTTGCCAGGGAAACGGGCCGAGGTTTGTGTCTGGGGGCCTATGGCTGGGAGTGACCGGCTAGGTCCTGAAAAGCTACGATAGGCAGGATGGTGACCAGACCCATGGTGGCACCAGTGCCAAGTTGGGCTGGTTGATAGTACCAAGTGGCTCCTGCAATCTGCCATCAAAATTTGGCAGGCGAGTTTTGTTTTCCAGGGAAATGCGCCGTTGTTTGTGTTTGGGGGCCTGTGGCTGGGAGTGGCCGGCTGGCTCCTTAGAATCCACGATACGCAGGATGGTTCCCAGACCAGAGGTTGCACCAGTGCCAAGTCGGGCTGGTTTGATGGTGCAAAGTGGTCCTGCAATCTGCCATCCAGAAGCGGGGCAGCTTACTTTTGTTTGCCAGGGAAACGGGCAGAGCTTTGTGTCTGGGGGCCTATGGCTGGGAGTGACCGGCTGGCTCCTGAAAAGCTACGATAGGCAGGATGGTGACCAGACCCATGGTGGTACCAGTGCCAAGTCGGGCTGGTTTGATATTACCAAGTGGCTCCTGAAATATGCAATCAAAAGGTTGTCAGGCGAGTTTTGTTTACCAGGGAAAAGCGCCGTTGTTTGTGTTTGGGGGCCTGTGGCTGGGAGTGGCCGGCTGGCTCCTTAGAATCCACGATAGGCAGGATGGTTCCCAGACCCAAGGCGGCACCAGTTCCAAGTCGGGCTGGTTTGATAGTACCAAGTTGTTCCTGCAATCTGCCATCCAGATGCGCGGCAGCTTACTTTTGTTTGCCAGGGAAACGGGCCGAGGTTTCTGTCTGGGGGCCTATGGCTGGGAGTGACCGGCTAGGTCCTGAAAAGCTACGATAGGCAGGATGGTGACCAGACCCATGGTGGCACCAGTGCCAAGTTGGGCTGGTTTGATAGTACCAAGTGGCTCCTGCAATCTGCCATCAAAAAGTTGGCAGGCGAGTTTTGTTTTCCAGGGAAAAGCGCCGTTGTTTTTGTTTGGGGGCATGTGGCTGGGAGTGGCCGGCTGGCTCCTTAGAACCCACGATACGCAGGATGGTTCCAAGACCAGAGGTGGCACCAGTTCCAAGTCGGTCTGGTTTGATAGTGCCAAGTGGTTCCTGCAATCTGCCATCCAGAAGCGGGGCAGCTTACTTTTGTTTGCCAGGGAAACGGGCCGAGGTTTTTCTCTGGGGCTTATGGCTGGGAGTGACCGTCTGGCTCCTGAAAAGCTACGATAGGCAGGATGGTGACCAGACCCATGGTGGCACCAGTGCCAAGTTGGGCTGATTTGATAGTACCAAGTGGCTCCTGCAATCTGCCATCAAAATGTTGTGAGGCGGGTTTTGTTTACCAGGGAAAAGCGCCGTTGTTTGTGTTTGGGGGCCTGTGGCTGGGAGTGGCCGGCTGACTCCTTAGAATCCACGATACGCAGGATGGTTCCCAGACCAGAGGTGGCACCAGTTCCAAGTCGGTCTGGTTTGATAGTACCAAGTGCTTCCTGCAATCTGCCATCCAGAAGCGGGGCAGCTTACTTTTGTTTGCCAGGGAAACGGGCCGACGTTTCTGTCTGTGGGCCTATGGCTGGGAGTGACCGGCTGGCTCCTGAAAAGCTACGATAGGCAGGATGGTGACCAGACCCATGGTGGCAGCAGTGCCAAGTTGGGCTGGTTTGATAGTACCAAGTGGCTCCTGCAATCTGCCATCAAAAAGTTGGCAGGCGAGTTTTGTTTTCCAGGGAAAAGCGCCGTTGTTTGTGTTTGGGGGCCTGTGGCTGGGAGTGGCCGGCTGGCTCCTTAGAGTCAACGATACGCAGGATGGTTCCCAGGCCAGAGGTGGCACCAGTGACAAGTCGGGCTGGTTTGATAGTAACACGTGCGTCCTGCAATCTGCCATCCAGAAGCGGGGCAGCTTACTTTTGTTTGCCATGGAAACGGGCCGAGGTTTGTGTCTGGGGGCCTATGGCTGGGAGTGACCGGCTGGCTCCTGAAAAGCCACGATAGGCAGGATGGTGACCAGACCCATGGTGGCACCAGTGCCAAGTTGGGCTGGTTTGATAGTACCAAGTGGCTCCTGCAATCTGCCATCAAAATGTTGGCAGGCGCGTTTTGTTTTCCAGGGAAAAGCGCCGTTGTTTGTGTTTGGGGGCCTGTAGTTGGGAGTGGCCGGCTGGCTAATTAGAATCCACGATACGCAGGAAGGTTCCCAGACCCAAGGTGGCACCAGTGCCAAGTTGGGCTGGTTTGATAGTACCAAGTGCGTCCTGAAATCTGCCATCCAGAAGCGGGGCAGCTTACTTTTGTTTGCGAGGGAAACGGGCCGAGGTTTTTGTCTGGGGGCCTATGGCTGGGAGTGACCGGCTAGGTCCTGAAAAGCTACGATAGGCAGGATGGTGACCAGACCCATGGTGGCACCAGTGCCAAGTTGGGCTGGTTGATAGTACCAAGTGGCTGCTGCAATCTGCCATCAAAAAGTTGGCAGGCGAGTTTTGTTTTCCAGGGAAATGCGCCGTTGTTTGTGTTTGGGGGCCTGTGGCTGGGAGTGGCCGGCTGGCTCCTTAGAATCCACGATACGCAGGATGGTTCCCAGACCCAAGGCGGCACCAGTGCCAAGTCGGTCTGCTTTGATAGTACCAAGTGGTTCCTGCAATCTGCCATCCAGAAGCGGGGCAGCTTACTTTTGTTTGCCAGGGAAACAGGCCGAGGTTTCTGTCTGGGGGCCTATGGCTGGGAGTGACCGGCTAGGTCCTGAAAAGCTACGATAGGCAGGATGGTGACCAGACCCATGGTGGCACCAGTGCCAAGTTGGGCTGGTTTGATAGTACCAAGTGGCTCCTGCAATCTGCCATCAAAAAGTTGGCAGGCGAGTTTTGTTTTCCAGGGAAAAGCGCCGTTGTTTGTGTTTGGGGGCATGTGGCTGGGAGTGGCCGGCTGGCTCCTTAGAACCCACGATACGCAGGATGGTTCCAAGACCAGAGGTGGCACCAGTTCCAAGTAGGGCTGGTTTGATAGTACCACGTGTGTCCTGCAATCTGCCATCCAGAAACGGGGCAGCTTACTTTTGTTTGCCAGGGAAACGGGCCGAGGTTTCTGTGTGGGGGTCTATGACTGGGAGTGACCGGCTGGCTCCTGAAAAGCTACGATAGGCAGGATGGTGACCAGACCCATGGTGGCAGCCGTGCCAAGTTGGGCTGGTTTGATAGTACCAAGTGGCTCCTGCAATCTGCCATCAAAAAGTTGGCAGGCGAGTTTTGTTTTCCAGGGAAAAGCGCCGTTGTTTGTGTTTGGGGGCCTGTGGCTGGGAGTGGCCGGCTGCCTCCTTAGAACCCACGATACGCAGGATGGTTCCCAGACCAGAGGTGACACCAGTGCCAAGTCGGGCTGGTTTGATGGTGCAAAGTGGCTCCTGCAATCTGCCATCCAGAAGCGGGGCAGCTTACTTTTGTTTGCCAGGGAAACGGGCCGAGCTTTGTGTCTGGGGGCCTATGGCTGGGAGCGACTGGCTGGCTACTGAAAAGCTACGATAGGCAGGATGGTGACCAGACCCATGGTGGCAGCAGTTCCAAGTTGGGCTGGTTTGATAGTACAATGTAGCTACTGCAATCTGCCATCAAAATGTTGTCAGGCGAGTTTTGTTTTCCAGGGAAAAGCGCCGTTGTTTGTGTTTGGGGGCCTGTGGCTGGGAGTGGCCGGCTGGCTCCTTAGAATCCACGATACGCAGGAAGGTTCCCAGACCCAAGGTGGCACCAGTGCCAAGTCGGTCTGGTTTGATAGTACCAAGTGGTTCCTGCAATCTGCCATCCAGAAGCGGGGCAGCTTACTTTTGTTTGCCAGGGAAACGGGCCGACGTTTCTGTCTGTGGGCCTATGGCTGGGAGTGACCGGCTAGGTCCTGAAAAGCTACGATAGGCAGGATGGTGACTAGACCCATGGTGGCACCAGTGCCAAGTTGGGCTGGTTTGATAGTACCAAGTGGCTCCTGCAATCTGCCATCAAAAAGTTGGCAGGCGAGTTTTGTTTTCCAGGGAAAAGCGGCGTTGTTTGTGTTTGGGGGCCTGTGGCTGGGAGTGGCCGGCTGGCTAATTAGAATCCACGATACGCAGGATGGTTCCCAGACTAGAGGTGGCACCAGTGCCAAGTCAGGCTTGTTTGATGGTGCAAAGTGGCTCCTGCAATCTGCCATCCAGAAGCGGGGCAGCTTACTTTTGTTTGCCAGGGAAACGGGGCGAGGTTTGTGTCTGGGGGCCTATGGCTGGGAGTGACCGGCTAGGTCCTGAAAAGCTACGATAGGCAGGATGGTGACCAGACCCATGGTGGCACCAGTGCCAAGTTGGGCTGGTTTGATAGTACCAAGTGGCTCCTGCAATCTGCCATGAAAATGTTGGCAGGCGAGTTTTGTTTTCCAGGGAAAAGCGCCCTTGTTTGTGTTTGGGGGCCTGTGGCTGGGAGTGGCCGGCTGACTCCTTAGAATCCACGATACGCAGCATGGTTCCCAGACCAGAGCTGGCACCAGTGCCAAGTCGGGCTGGTTTGATAGTACCACGTGTGTCCTGCAATCTGCCATCCAGAAGCGGGGCAGCTTACTTTTGTTTGCCAGGGAAACGGGCCGAGGATTTTCTCTGGGGCTTATGGCTGGGAGTGACCGGCTGGCTCCTGAAAAGCTACGATAGGCAGGATGGTGACCAGACCCATGGTGGCACCAGTGCCAAGTTGGGCTGGTTTGATAGTACCAAGTGGCTCCTGCAATCTGCCATCAAAAGGTTGGCAGGCGAGTTTTGTTTTCCAGGGAAAAGCGCCATTGTTTGTGCTTGGGGGCCTGTGGCTGGGAGTGGCCGGCTGGCTCCTTAGAACCCACGATACGCAGGATGGTTCCAAGACCAGATGTGGCACCAGTTCCAAGTCGGGCTGGTTTGATAGTACCACGTGTGTCCTGCAATCTGCCATCCAGAAGCGGGGCAGCTTACTTTTGTTTGCCAGGGAAACGGGCCGAGGTTTGTGTCTGGGGGTCTATGGCTGGGAGTGACTGGCTGGCTCCTGAAAAGCTACGATAGGCAGGATGGTTACCAGACCCATGGTGGCACCAGTGCCAAGGTGGGCTGGTTTGATAGTACCAAGTGGCTCCTGCAATCTGCCATCAAAAAGTTGGCAGGCGAGTTTTGTTTTCCAGGGAAAAGCGCCGTTGTTTGTGTTTGGGGGCCTGTGGCTGGCAGTGGCCGGCTGGCTAATTAGAATCCACGATACGCAGGATGGTTCCCAGACTAGAGGTGGCACCAGTGCCAAGTCAGGCTGGTTTGATGGTGCAAAGTGGCTCCTGCAATCTGCCATCCAGAAGCGGGGCAGCTTACTTTTGTTTGCCAGGGAAACGGGCCGAGGTTTGTGTCTGGGGGCCTATGGCTGGGAGTGACCGGCTAGGTCCTGAAAAGCTACGATAGGCAGGATGGTGACCAGACCCATGGTGGCACCAGTGCCAAGTTGGGCTGGTTTGATAGTACCAAGTGGCTCCTGCAATCTGCCATCAAAAAGTTGGCAGGCGAGTTTTGTTTTCCAGGGAAAAGCGCCATTGTTTGTGTTTGGGGGCCTGTGGCTGGGAGTGGCCGGCTGGCTCCTTAGAGTCTACGATACGCAGGATGGTTCCCAGGCCAGAGGTGGCACCAGTGCCAAGTCGGTCTGGTTTGATAGTACCAAGTGGTTCCTGCAATCTGCCATCCAGAAGCGGGGCAGCTTACTTTTGTTTGCCAGGGAAACGGGCCGAGGTTTGTGTCTGGGGGCCTATGGCTGGGAGTGACCGGCTGGCTCGTGAAAGGCTACGATAGGCAGGATGGTGACCAGACCCATGGTGGCACCAGTGCCAAGTTGGGCTGGTTTGATAGTACCAAGTGGCTCCTGCAATCTGCCATCAAAAAGTTGGCAGGCGAGTTTTGTTTTCCAGGGAAAAGCGCCGTTGTTTGTGTTTGGGGGCCTGTAGTTGGGAGTGGCCGGCTGGGTAATTAGCATCCACGATACGCAGGAAGGTTCCCAGACCCAAGGTGGCACCAGTGACAAGTCGGGCTGGTTTGATAGTACCAAGTGCGTCCTGCAATCTGCCATCCAGAAGCGGGGCAGCTTACTTTTGTTTGCAAGGGAAACGGGCCGAGGTTTGCGTCTGGGGGTCTATGGCTGGGAGTGACAGTCTAGGTCCTGAAAAGCTACGATAGGCAGGATGGTGACCAGACCCATGGTGGCACCAGTGCCAAGTTGGGCTGGTTGATAGTACCAAGTGGCTCCTGCAATCTGCCATCAAAAGTTTGGCAGGCGAGTTTTGTTTTCCAGGGAAATGAGCCGTTGTTTTTGTTTGGGGGCCTGTGGCTGGGAGTGGCCGGCTGGCTCCTTAGAATCCACGATACGCAGGATGGTTCCCAGACCAGAGGTTGCACCAGTGCCAAGTCGGGCTGGTTTGATGGTGCAAAGTGGCTCCTGCAATCTGCCATCCAGAAGCGGGGCAGCTTACTTTTGTTTGCCAGGGAAACGGGCCGAGGTTTGTGTCTGGGGGCCTATGGCTGGGAGTGACCGGCGGGCTCCTGAATTCTACGATAGGCAGGATGGTTACCAGACCCATGGTGGCACCAGTGCCAAGTTGGGCTGGTTTGATAGTACCAAGTGGCTCCTGCAATCTGCCATCAAAAAGTTGGCAGGCGAGTTTTGTTTTCCAGGGAAAAGCGCCGTTGTTTGTGTTTGGGGGCCTGTGGCTGGGAGTGGCCGGCTGGCTAATTAGAATCCACGATACGCAGCATGGTTCCCAGACCAGAGGTGGCCCCAGTGCCAAGTCGGGCTGGTTTGATGGTGCAAAGTGGCTCCTGCAATCTGCCATCCAGAAGCGGGGATGCTTACTTTTGTTTGCCAGGGAAATGGGCCGAGCTTTGTGTCTGGGGGCCTGTGGCTGGGAGTGACTGGCTGGCTCCTGAAAAGCTACGATAGGCAGGATGGTGACCAGACCCATGGTGGCACCAGTGCCAAGTTGGGCTGGTTTGATAGTACCAAGTGGCTCCTGCAATCTGCCATCAAAATGTTGGCAGGCGAGTTTTGTTTTCCAGGGAAAAGCGCCATTGTTTGTGTTTGGGGGCCTGTGGCTGGGAGTGGCCGGCTGGCTCCTTAGAGTCAACGATACGCAGGATGGTTCCCAGGCCAGAGGTGGCACCAGTGAGAAGTCGGGCTGGTTTGATAGTAACACGTGCGTCCTGCAATCTGCCATCCAGAAGCGGGGCAGCTTACTTTTGTTTGCCAGGGAAACGGGCCGAGGTTTGTGTCTGGGGGCCTATGGCTGGGAGTGACCGGCTGGCTCCTGAAAAGCCACGATAGGCAGGATGGTGACCAGACCCATGGTGGCACCAGTGCCAAGTTGGGCTGGTTTGATAGTACCAAGTGGCTCCTGCAATCTGCCATCAAAAAGTTGGCAGGCGAGTTTTGTTTTCCAGGGAAAAGCGCCGTTGTTTGTGTTTGGGGGCCTGTAGTTGGGAGTGGCCGGCTGGCTAATTAGAATCCACGATACGCAGGAAGGTTCCCACACCAGAGGTGGCACCAGTGCCAAGTTGGGCTGGTTTGATAGTACCAAGTGCGTCCTGCAATCTGCCATCCAGAAGCGCGGCAGCTTACTTTTGTTTGCCAGGGAAACGGGCCGAGGTTTGTGTCTGGGGGCCTATGGCTGGGAGTGACCGGCTAGGTCCTGAAAAGCTACGATAGGCAGGATGGTGACCAGACCCATGGTGGCACCAGTGCCAAGTTGGGCTGGTTGATAGTACCAAGTGGCTCCTCCAATCTGCCATCAAAAAGTTGGCAGGCGAGTTTTGTTTTCCAGGGAAATGCGCCGTTGTTTGTGTTTGGGGGCCTGTGGCTGGGAGTGGCCGGCTGGCTCCTTAGAATCCACGATACGCAGGATGGTTCCCAGACCCAAGGCGGCACCAGTGCCAAGTCGGTCTGGTTTGATATTACCAAGTGGTTCCTGCAATCTGCCATCCAGAAGCGGGGCAGCTTACTTTTGTTTGCCAGGGAAACGGGCCGAGGTTTCTGTCTGGGGGCCTATGGCTGGGAGTGACCGGCTGGCTCCTGAAAAGCTACGATAGGCAGGATGGTGACCAGACCCATGGTGGTAGCAGTGCCAAGTCGGGCTGGTTTGATATTACCAAGTGGCTCCTGAAATATGCAATCAAAAGGTTGTCAGGCGAGTTTTGTTTACCAGGGAAAAGCGCCGTTGTTTGTGTTTGGGGGCCTGTGGCTGGGAGTGGCCGGCTGGCTCCTTAGAATCCACGATACGCAGGATGGTTCCCAGACCCAAGGCGGCACCAGTTCCAAGTCGGGCTGGTTTGATAGTACCAAGTTGTTCCTGCAATCTGCCATCCAGATGCGCGGCAGCTTACTTTTGTTTGCCAGGGAAACGGGCCGAGGTTTCTGTCTGGGGGCCTATGGCTGGGAGTGACCGGCTAGGTCCTGAAAAGCTACGATAGGCAGGATGGTGACCAGACCCATGGTGGCACCAGTGCCAAGTTGGGCTGGTTTGATAGTACCAAGTGGCTCCTGCAATCTGCCATCAAAAAGTTGGCAGGCGAGTTTTGTTTTCCAGGGAAAAGCGCCGTTGTTTTGTTTGGGGGCATGTGGCTGGGAGTGGCCGGCTGGCTCCTTAGAACCCACGATACGCAGGATGGTTCCAAGACCAGAGGTGGCACCAGTTCCAAGTCGGTCTGGTTTGATAGTGCCAAGTGGTTCCTGCAATCTGCCATCCAGAAGCGGGGCAGCTTACTTTTGTTTGCCAGGGAAACGGGCCGAGGTTTTTCTCTGGGGCTTATGGCTGGGAGTGACCGTCTGGCTCCTGAAAAGCTACGATAGGCAGGATGGTGACCAGACCCATGGTGGCAGCAGTGCCAAGTTGGGCTGGTTTGATAGTACCAAGTGGCTCCTGCAATCTGCCATCAAAAAGTTGGCAGGCGAGTTTTGTTTTCCAGGGAAAAGCGCCGTTGTTTGTGTTTGGGGGCCTGTGGCTGGGAGTGGCCGGCTGGCTCCTTAGAGTCAACGATACGCAGGATGGTTCCCAGGCCAGAGGTGGCACCAGTGACAAGTCGGGCTGGTTTGATAGTAACACGTGCGTCCTGCAATCTGCCATCCAGAAGCGGGGCAGCTTACTTTTGTTTGCCATGGAAACGGGCCGAGGTTTGTGTCTGGGGGCCTATGGCTGGGAGTGACCGGCTGGCTCCTGAAAAGCCACGATAGGCAGGATGGTGACCAGACCCATGGTGGCACCAGTGCCAAGTTGGGCTGGTTTGATAGTACCAAGTGGCTCCTGCAATCTGCCATCAAAATGTTGGCAGGCGCGTTTTGTTTTCCAGGGAAAAGCGCCGTTGTTTGTGTTTGGGGGCCTGTAGTTGGGAGTGGCCGGCTGGCTAATTAGAATCCACGATACGCAGGAAGGTTCCCAGACCCAAGGTGGCACCAGTGCCAAGTTGGGCTGGTTTGATAGTACCAAGTGCGTCCTGAAATCTGCCATCCAGAAGCGGGGCAGCTTACTTTTGTTTGCGAGGGAAACGGGCCGAGGTTTTTGTCTGGGGGCCTATGGCTGGGAGTGACCGGCTAGGTCCTGAAAAGCTACGATAGGCAGGATGGTGACCAGACCCATGGTGGCACCAGTGCCAAGTTGGGCTGGTTGATAGTACCAAGTGGCTCCTGCAATCTGCCATCAAAAAGTTGGCAGGCGAGTTTTGTTTTCCAGGGAAATGCGCCGTTGTTTGTGTTTGGGGGCCTGTGGCTGGGAGTGGCCGGCTGGCTCCTTAGAATCCACGATACGCAGGATGGTTCCCAGACCCAAGGCGGCACCAGTGCCAAGTCGGTCTGCTTTGATAGTACCAAGTGGTTCCTGCAATCTGCCATCCAGAAGCGGGGCAGCTTACTTTTGTTTGCCAGGGAAACAGGCCGAGGTTTCTGTCTGGGGGCCTATGGCTGGGAGTGACCGGCTAGGTCCTGAAAAGCTACGATAGGCAGGATGGTGACCAGACCCATGGTGGCACCAGTGCCAAGTTGGGCTGGTTTGATAGTACCAAGTGGCTCCTGCAATCTGCCATCAAAAAGTTGGCAGGCGAGTTTTGTTTTCCAGGGAAAAGCGCCGTTGTTTGTGTTTGGGGGCATGTGGCTGGGAGTGGCCGGCTGGCTCCTTAGAACCCACGATACGCAGGATGGTTCCAAGACCAGAGGTGGCACCAGTTCCAAGTAGGGCTGGTTTGATAGTACCACGTGTGTCCTGCAATCTGCCATCCAGAAACGGGGCAGCTTACTTTTGTTTGCCAGGGAAACGGGCCGAGGTTTCTGTGTGGGGGTCTATGACTGGGAGTGACCGGCTGGCTCCTGAAAAGCTACGATAGGCAGGATGGTGACCAGACCCATGGTGGCAGCCGTGCCAAGTTGGGCTGGTTTGATAGTACCAAGTGGCTCCTGCAATCTGCCATCAAAAAGTTGGCAGGCGAGTTTTGTTTTCCAGGGAAAAGCGCCGTTGTTTGTGTTTGGGGGCCTGTGGCTGGGAGTGGCCGGCTGGCTCCTTAGAACCGACGATACGCAGGATGGTTCCCAGACCAGAGGTGACACCAGTGCCAAGTCGGGCTGGTTTGATGGTGCAAAGTGGCTCCTGCAATCTGCCATCCAGAAGCGGGGCAGCTTACTTTTGTTTGCCAGGGAAACGGGCCGAGCTTTGTGTCTGGGGGCCTATGGCTGGGAGCGACTGGCTGGCTACTGAAAAGCTACGATAGGCAGGATGGTGACCAGACCCATGGTGGCAGCAGTTCCAAGTTGGGCTGGTTTGATAGTACAATGTAGCTACTGCAATCTGCCATCAAAATGTTGTCAGGCGAGTTTTGTTTTCCAGGGAAAAGCGCCGTTGTTTGTGTTTGGGGGCCTGTGGCTGGGAGTGGCCGGCTGGCTCCTTAGAATCCACGATACGCAGGAAGGTTCCCAGACCCAAGGTGGCACCAGTGCCAAGTCGGTCTGGTTTGATAGTACCAAGTGGTTCCTGCAATCTGCCATCCAGAAGCGGGGCAGCTTACTTTTGTTTGCCAGGGAAACGGGCCGACGTTTCTGTCTGTGGGCCTATGGCTGGGAGTGACCGGCTAGGTCCTGAAAAGCTACGATAGGCAGGATGGTGACTAGACCCATGGTGGCACCAGTGCCAAGTTGGGCTGGTTTGATAGTACCAAGTGGCTCCTGCAATCTGCCATCAAAAAGTTGGCAGGCGAGTTTTGTTTTCCAGGGAAAAGCGGCGTTGTTTGTGTTTGGGGGCCTGTGGCTGGGAGTGGCCGGCTGGCTAATTAGAATCCACGATACGCAGGATGGTTCCCAGACTAGAGGTGGCACCAGTGCCAAGTCAGGCTTGTTTGATGGTGCAAAGTGGCTCCTGCAATCTGCCATCCAGAAGCGGGGCAGCTTACTTTTGTTTGCCAGGGAAACGGGGCGAGGTTTGTGTCTGGGGGCCTATGGCTGGGAGTGACCGGCTAGGTCCTGAAAAGCTACGATAGGCAGGATGGTGACCAGACCCATGGTGGCACCAGTGCCAAGTTGGGCTGGTTTGATAGTACCAAGTGGCTCCTGCAATCTGCCATGAAAATGTTGGCAGGCGAGTTTTGTTTTCCAGGGAAAAGCGCCCTTGTTTGTGTTTGGGGGCCTGTGGCTGGGAGTGGCCGGCTGACTCCTTAGAATCCACGATACGCAGCATGGTTCCCAGACCAGAGCTGGCACCAGTGCCAAGTCGGGCTGGTTTGATAGTACCACGTGTGTCCTGCAATCTGCCATCCAGAAGCGGGGCAGCTTACTTTTGTTTGCCAGGGAAACGGGCCGAGGATTTTCTCTGGGGCTTATGGCTGGGAGTGACCGGCTGGCTCCTGAAAAGCTACGATAGGCAGGATGGTGACCAGACCCATGGTGGCACCAGTGCCAAGTTGGGCTGGTTTGATAGTACCAAGTGGCTCCTGCAATCTGCCATCAAAAGGTTGGCAGGCGAGTTTTGTTTTCCAGGGAAAAGCGCCATTGTTTGTGCTTGGGGGCCTGTGGCTGGGAGTGGCCGGCTGGCTCCTTAGAACCCACGATACGCAGGATGGTTCCAAGACCAGATGTGGCACCAGTTCCAAGTCGGGCTGGTTTGATAGTACCACGTGTGTCCTGCAATCTGCCATCCAGAAGCGGGGCAGCTTACTTTTGTTTGCCAGGGAAACGGGCCGAGGTTTGTGTCTGGGGGTCTATGGCTGGGAGTGACTGGCTGGCTCCTGAAAAGCTACGATAGGCAGGATGGTTACCAGACCCATGGTGGCACCAGTGCCAAGGTGGGCTGGTTTGATAGTACCAAGTGGCTCCTGCAATCTGCCATCAAAAAGTTGGCAGGCGAGTTTTGTTTTCCAGGGAAAAGCGCCGTTGTTTGTGTTTGGGGGCCTGTGGCTGGCAGTGGCCGGCTGGCTAATTAGAATCCACGATACGCAGGATGGTTCCCAGACTAGAGGTGGCACCAGTGCCAAGTCAGGCTGGTTTGATGGTGCAAAGTGGCTCCTGCAATCTGCCATCCAGAAGCGGGGCAGCTTACTTTTGTTTGCCAGGGAAACGGGCCGAGGTTTGTGTCTGGGGGCCTATGGCTGGGAGTGACCGGCTAGGTCCTGAAAAGCTACGATAGGCAGGATGGTGACCAGACCCATGGTGGCACCAGTGCCAAGTTGGGCTGGTTTGATAGTACCAAGTGGCTCCTGCAATCTGCCATCAAAAAGTTGGCAGGCGAGTTTTGTTTTCCAGGGAAAAGCGCCATTGTTTGTGTTTGGGGGCCTGTGGCTGGGAGTGGCCGGCTGGCTCCTTAGAGTCTACGATACGCAGGATGGTTCCCAGGCCAGAGGTGGCACCAGTGCCAAGTCGGTCTGGTTTGATAGTACCAAGTGGTTCCTGCAATCTGCCATCCAGAAGCGGGGCAGCTTACTTTTGTTTGCCAGGGAAACGGGCCGAGGTTTGTGTCTGGGGGCCTATGGCTGGGAGTGACCGGCTGGCTCGTGAAAGGCTACGATAGGCAGGATGGTGACCAGACCCATGGTGGCACCAGTGCCAAGTTGGGCTGGTTTGATAGTACCAAGTGGCTCCTGCAATCTGCCATCAAAAAGTTGGCAGGCGAGTTTTGTTTTCCAGGGAAAAGCGCCGTTGTTTGTGTTTGGGGGCCTGTAGTTGGGAGTGGCCGGCTGGGTAATTAGAATCCACGATACGCAGGAAGGTTCCCAGACCCAAGGTGGCACCAGTGCCAAGTCGGGCTGGTTTGATAGTACCAAGTGCGTCCTGCAATCTGCCATCCAGAAGCGGGGCAGCTTACTTTTGTTTGCAAGGGAAACGGGCCGAGGTTTGCGTCTGGGGGTCTATGGCTGGGAGTGACAGGCTAGGTCCTGAAAAGCTACGATAGGCAGGATGGTGACCAGACCCATGGTGGCACCAGTGCCAAGTTGGGCTGGTTGATAGTACCAAGTGGCTCCTGCAATCTGCCATCAAAAGTTTGGCAGGCGAGTTTTGTTTTCCAGGGAAATGAGCCGTTGTTTTTGTTTGGGGGCCTGTGGCTGGGAGTGGCCGGCTGGCTCCTTAGAATCCACGATACGCAGGATGGTTCCCAGACCAGAGGTTGCACCAGTGCCAAGTCGGGCTGGTTTGATGGTGCAAAGTGGCTCCTGCAATCTGCCATCCAGAAGCGGGGCAGCTTACTTTTGTTTGCCAGGGAAACGGGCCGAGGTTTGTGTCTGGGGGCCTATGGCTGGGAGTGACCGGCGGGCTCCTGAATTCTACGATAGGCAGGATGGTTACCAGACCCATGGTGGCACCAGTGCCAAGGTGGGCTGGTTTGATAGTACCAAGTGGCTCCTGCAATCTGCCATCAAAAAGTTGGCAGGCGAGTTTTGTTTTCCAGGGAAAAGCGCCGTTGTTTGTGTTTGGGGGCCTGTGGCTGGGAGTGGCCGGCTGGCTAATTAGAATCCACGATACGCAGCATGGTTCCCAGACCAGAGGTGGCCCCAGTGCCAAGTCGGGCTGGTTTGATGGTGCAAAGTGGCTCCTGCAATCTGCCATCCAGAAGCGGGGCAGCTTACTTTTGTTTGCCAGGGAAATGGGCCGAGCTTTGTGTCTGGGGGCCTGTGGCTGGGAGTGACTGGCTGGCTCCTGAAAAGCTACGATAGGCAGGATGGTGACCAGACCCATGGTGGCACCAGTGCCAAGTTGGGCTGGTTTGATAGTACCAAGTGGCTCCTGCAATCTGCCATCAAAAAGTTGGCAGGCGAGTTTTGTTTTCCAGGGAAAAGCGCCATTGTTTGTGTTTGGGGGCCTGTGGCTGGGAGTGGCCGGCTGGCTCCTTAGAGTCAACGATACGCAGGATGGTTCCCAGGCCAGAGGTGGCACCAGTGAGAAGTCGGGCTGGTTTGATAGTAACACGTGCGTCCTGCAATCTGCCATCCAGAAGCGGGGCAGCTTACTTTTGTTTGCCAGGGAAACGGGCCGAGGTTTGTGTCTGGGGGCCTATGGCTGGGAGTGACCGGCTGGCTCCTGAAAAGCCACGATAGGCAGGATGGTGACCAGACCCATGGTGGCACCAGTGCCAAGTTGGGCTGGTTTGATAGTACCAAGTGGCTCCTGCAATCTGCCATCAAAAAGTTGGCAGGCGAGTTTTGTTTTCCAGGGAAAAGCGCCGTTGTTTGTGTTTGGGGGCCTGTAGTTGGGAGTGGCCGGCTGGCTAATTAGAATCCACGATACGCAGGAAGGTTCCCACACCAGAGGTGGCACCAGTGCCAAGTTGGGCTGGTTTGATAGTACCAAGTGCGTCCTGCAATCTGCCATCCAGAAGCGCGGCAGCTTACTTTTGTTTGCCAGGGAAACGGGCCGAGGTTTGTGTCTGGGGGCCTATGGCTGGGAGTGACCGGCTAGGTCCTGAAAAGCTACGATAGGCAGGATGGTGACCAGACCCATGGTGGCACCAGTGCCAAGTTGGGCTGGTTGATAGTACCAAGTGGCTCCTGCAATCTGCCATCAAAAAGTTGGCAGGCGAGTTTTGTTTTCCAGGGAAATGCGCCGTTGTTTGTGTTTGGGGGCCTGTGGCTGGGAGTGGCCGGCTGGCTCCTTAGAATCCACGATACGCAGGATGGTTCCCAGACCCAAGGCGGCACCAGTGCCAAGTCGGTCTGGTTTGATATTACCAAGTGGTTCCTGCAATCTGCCATCCAGAAGCGGGGCAGCTTACTTTTGTTTGCCAGGGAAACGGGCCGAGGTTTGCGTCTGGGGGCCTATGGCTGGGAGTGACCGGCTAGGTCCTGAAAAGCTACGATAGGCAGGATGGTGACCAGACCCATGGTGGCACCAGTGCCAAGTTGGGCTGGTTTGATAGTACCAAGTGGCTCCTGCAATCTGCCATCAAAAAGTTGGCAGGCGAGTTTTGTTTTCCAGGGAAATGCGCAGTTGTTTGTGTTTGGGGGCCTGTGGCTGGGAGTGGCCGGCTGGCTCCTTAGAATCCACGATACGCAGGATGGTTCCCAGACCAGAGGTGGCACCAGTGCCAAGTCGGGCTGGTTTGATGGTGCAAAGTGGCTCCTGCAATCTGCCATCCAGAAGCGGGGCAGCTTACTTTTGTTTGCCAGGGAAACGGGCCGAGGTTTGTGTCTGGGGGCCTATGGCTGGGAGTGACCGGCGGGCTCCTGAATTCTACGATAGGCAGGATGGTGACCAGACCCATGGTGGCACCAGTGCCAAGTTGGGCTGGTTTGATAGTACCAAGTGGCTCCTGCAATCTGCCATCAAAAAGTTGGCAGGCGAGTTTTGTTTTCCAGGGAAAAGCGCCGTTGTTTGTGTTTGGGGGCCTGTGGCTGGGAGTGGCCGGCTGACTAGTTAGAATCCACGATACGCAGGATGGTTCCCAGACCAGAGGTGGCACCAGTGACAAATCGGGCTGGTTTGATAGTACCAAGTGCGTCCTGCAATCTGCCATCCAGAAACGGGGTAGCTTACTTTTGTTTGCCAGTGAAACGGGCCGAGGTTTTTCTCTGGGTGCTTATGGCTGGGAGTGACCGGCTGGCTCCTGAAAAGCTACGATAAGAGGATGGTGACCAGACCCATGGTGGCACCAGTGCCAAGTTGGGCTGGTTTGATAGTACCAAGTGGCTCCTGCAATCTGCCATCCAGAAGCGGGGCAGCTTACTTTTGTTTGCAAGGGAAACAGGCCGAGGTTTGCGTCTGGGGGTCTATGGCTGGGAGTGACCGGCTAGGTCCTGAAAAGCTACGATAGGCAGGATGGTGACCAGACCCATGGTGGCACCAGTGCCAAGTTTGGCTGGTTGATAGTACCAAGTGGCTCCTGCAATCTGCCATCAAAAAGTTGGCAGGCGAGTTTTGTTTTCCAGGGAAATGCGCCGTTGTTTTTGTTTGGGGGCCTGTGGCTGGGAGTGGCCGGCTGGCTCCTTAGAATCCACGATACGCAGGATGGTTCCCAGACCAGAGGTTGCACCAGTGCCAAGTCGGGCTGGTTTGATGGTGCAAAGTGGCTCCTGCAATCTGCCATCCAGAAGCGGGGCAGCTTACTTTTGTTTGCCAGGGAAACGGGCCGAGGTTTGTGTCTGGGGGCCTATGGCTGGGAGTGACCGTCGGGCTCCTGAATTCTACGATAGTCAGGATGGTTACCAGACCCATGGTGGCACCAGTGCCAAGTTGGGCTGGTTTGATAGTACCAAGTGGCTCCTCCAATCTGCCATCCAAAAGTTGGCAGGCGAGTTTTGTTTTCCAGGGAAAAGCGCCATTGTTTGTGTTTGGGGGCCTGTGGCTGGGAGTGGCCGGCTGGCTCCTTAGAACCCACGATACGCAGGATGGTTCCCAGGCCAGAGGTGGCACCAGTGACAAGTCGGGCTGGTTTGATAGTACCACGTGCGTCCTGCAATCTGCCATCCAGAAGCGGGGCAGCTTACTTTTGTTTGCCAGGGAAACGGGCCGAGGTTTGTGTCTGGGGGCCTATGGCTGGGAGTGACCGGCTGGCTCCTGAAAAGCTACGATAGGCAGGATGGTGACCAGACCCATGGTGGCACCAGTGCCAAGGTGGGCTGGTTTGATAGTACCAAGTGGCTCCTGCAATCTGCCATCAAAATGTTGGCAGGCGAGTTTTGTTTTCCAGGGAAAAGCGCCGTTGTTTGTGTTTGGGGGCCTGTAGTTGGGAGTGGCCGGCTGGCTAATTAGAATCCACGATACGCAGGAAGGTTCCCAGACCCAAGGTGGCACCAGTGCCAAGTTGGGCTGGTTTGATAGTACCAAGTGTGTCCTGCAATCTGCCACCCAGAAGCGGGGCAGCTTACTTCTGTTTGCAAGGGAAACGGGCCGAGGTTTGCGTCTGGGGGTCTATGGCTGGGAGTGACCGGCTAGGTCCTGAAAAGCTACGATAGGCAGGATGGTGACCAGACCCATGGTGGCACCAGTGCCAAGTTGGGCTGGTTGATAGTACCAAGTGGCTCCTGCAATCTGCCATCAAAAGGTTGGCAGGCGAGTTTTGTTTTCCAGGGAAATGCGCCATTGTTTTTGTTTGGGGGCCTGTGGCTGGGAGTGGCCGGCTGGCTCCTTAGAATCCACGATACGCATGATGGTTCCCAGACCAGAGGTTGCACCAGTGCCAAGTCGGGCTGGTTTGATGGTGCAAAGTGGCTCCTGCAATCTGCCATCCAGAAGCGGGGCAGCTTACTTTTGTTTGCCAGGGAAACGGGCCGAGGTTTGTGTCTGGGGGTCTATGGCTGGGAGTGACCGGCGGGCTCCTGAATTCTACGATAGGCAGGATGGTTACCAGACCCATGGTGGCACCAGTGCCAAGGTGGGCTGGTTTGATAGTACCAAGTGGCTCCTGCAATCTGCCATGAAAAAGTTGGCAGGCGAGTTTTGTTTTCCAGGGAAAAGCGCAGTTGTTTGTGTTTGGGGGCCTGTGCCTGGGAGTGGCCGGCTGGCTAAGTAGAATCCACGATACGCAGCATGGTTCCCAGACCAGAGGTGGCACCAGTGACAAATGGGGCTGGTTTGATAGTACCACGTGTGTCCTGCAATATGCCATCCAGAAGCGGGGCAGCTTACTTTTGTTTGCCAGGGAAACGGGCCGAGGTTTGTGTCTGGGGGCCTATGGCTGGGAGTGACCGGCTGGCTCCTGAAAAGCTACGATAGGCAGGATTGTGACCAGACCCATGGTGGCAGCCGTGCCAAGTTGGGCTGGTTTGATAGTACCAAGTGGCTCCTGCAATCTGCCATCAAAAAGTTGGCAGGCGAGTTTTGTTTTCCAGGAAAAAGCGCCATTGTTTTTATTTGGGGGCCTGTGGCTGGGAGTGGCCGGCTGGCTCCTTAGAGTCTACGATACGCAGGATGGTTCCCAGGCAGAGGTGGCACCAGTGACAAGTCGGGCTGGTTTGATAGTAACACGTGCGTCCTGCAATCTGCCATCAAAATGTTGCAGGCGAGTTTTGTTTTCCAGGGAAAAGCGCCGTTGTTTGTGTTTGGGGGCCTGTAGTTGGGAGTGGCCGGCTGGCTAATTAGAATCCACGATACGCAGGAAGGTTCCCAGACCCAAGGTGGCACCAGTGCCAAGTTGGGCTGGTTTGATAGCACCAAGTGCGTCCTGCAATCTGCCATCCAGAAGCGGGGCAGCATACTTTTTTTTGCAAGGGAAACGGGCCGAGGTTTGCGTCTGGGGGCCTATGGCTGGGAGTGACCGGCTAGGTCCTGAAAAGCTACGATAGGCAGGATGGTGACCAGACCCATGGTGGCACCAGTGCCAAGTTGGGCTGGTTGATAGTACCAAGTGGCTCCTGCAATCTGCCATCAAAAAGTTGGCAGGCGAGTTTTGTTTTCCAGGGAAATGCGCAGTTGTTTGTGTTTGGGGGCCTGTGGCTGGGAGTGGCCGGCTGGCTCCTTAGAATCCACGATACGCAGGATGGTTCCCAGACCAGAGGTGGCATCCGTGCCAAGTCGGGCTGGTTTGATGGTGCAAAGTGGCTCCTGCAATCTGCCATCCAGAAGCGGGGCAGCTTACTTTTGTTTGCCAGGGAAACGGGCCGAGGTTTGTGTCTGGGGGCCTATGGCTGGGAGTGACCGGCGGGCTCCTGAATTCTACGATAGGCAGGATGGTTACCAGACCCATGGTGGCACCAGTGCCAAGGTGGGCTGGTTTGATAGTACCAAGTGGCTCCTGCAATCTGCCATCAAAAAGTTGGCAGGCGAGTTTTGTTTTCCAGGGAAAAGCGCCGTTGTTTGTGTTTGGGGGCCTGTGGCTGGGAGTGGCCGTCTGGCTAATTAGAATCCACGATACGCAGGATGGTTCCCAGACCAGAGGTGGCACCAGTGACAAATCGGGCTGGTTTGATAGTAGCAAGTGCGTCCTGCAATCTGCCATCCAGAAACGGGGTAGCTTACTTTTGTTTGCCAGTGAAACGGGCCGAGGTTTTTCTCTGGGGGCTTATGGCTGGGAGTGACCGGCTGGCTCCTGAAAAGCTACGATAAGAGGATGGTGACCAGACCCATGGTGGCACCAGTGCCAAGTTGGGCTGGTTTGATAGTACCAAGTGGCTCCTGCAATCTGCCATCAAAAAGTTGGCAGGCGAGTTTTGTTTTCCAGGGAAAAGCGCCATTGTTGGTGTTTGGGGGCCTGTAGTTGGGAGTGGCCGGCTGGCTAATTAGAATCCACGATACGCAGGAAGGTTCCCAGACCCAAGGTGGCACCAGTGCCAAGTTGGGCTGGTTTGATAGTACCAAGTGCGTCCTGCAATCTGCCATCCAGAAGCGGGGCAGCTTACTTTTGTTTGCAAGGGAAACGGGCCGAGGTTTGCGTCTGGGGGTCTATGGCTGGGAGTGACCGGCTAGGTCCTGAAAAGCTACGATAGGCAGGATGGTGACCAGACCCATGGTGGCACCAGTGCCAAGTTTGGCTGGTTGATAGTACCAAGTGGCTCCTGCAATCTGCCATCAAAAGGTTGGCAGGCGAGTTTTGTTTTCCAGGGAAATGCGCCGTTGTTTTTGTTTGGGGGCCTGTGGCTGGGAGTGGCCGGCTGGCTCCTTAGAATCCACGATACGCAGGATGGTTCCCAGACCAGAGGTTGCACCACTGCCAAGTCGGGCTGGTTTGATGGTGCAAAGTGGCTCCTGCAATCTGCCATCCAGAAGCGGGGCAGCTTACTTTTGTTTGCCAGGGAAACGGGCCGAGGTTTGTGTCTGGGGGCCTATGGCTGGGAGTGACCGTCGGGCTCCTGAATTCTACGATAGGCAGGATGGTTACGAGACCCATGGTGGCACCAGTGCCAAGTTGGGCTGGTTTGATAGTACCAAGTGGCTCCTGCAATCTGCCATCAAAAAGTTGGCAGGCGAGTTTTGTTTTCCAGGGAAAAGCGCCATTGTTTGTGTTTGGGGGCCTGTGGCTGGGAGTGGCCGGCTGGCTCCTTAGAACCCACGATACGCAGGATGGTTCCCAGGCCAGAGGTGGCACCAGTGACAAGTCGGGCTGGTTTGATAGTACAACGTGCGTCCTGCAATCTGCCATCCAGAAGCGGGGCAGCTTACTTTTGTTTGCCAGGGAAACGGGCCGAGGTTTGTGTCTGGGGGCCTATGGCTGGGAGTGACCGGCTGGCTCCTGAAAAGCTACGATAGGCAGGATGGTGACCAGACCCATGGTGGCACCAGTGCCAAGTTGGGCTGGTTTGATAGTACCAAGTGGCTCCTGCAATCTGCCATCAAAAAGTTGGCAGGCGAGTTTTGTTTTCCAGGGAAAAGCGCCGTTGTTTGTGTTTGGGGGCCTGTAGTTGGGAGTGGCCGGCTGGCTAATTAGAATCCACGATACGCAGGAAGGTTCCCAGACCCAAGGTGGCACCAGTGCCAAGTTGGGCTGGTTTGATAGTACCAAGTGCGTCCTGCAATCTGCCACCCAGAAGCGGGGCAGCTTACTTTTGTTTGCAAGGGAAACGGGCCGAGGTTTGCGTCTGGGGGTCTATGGCTGGGAGTGACCGGCTAGGTCCTGAAAAGCTACGATAGGCAGGATGGTGACCAGACCCATGGTGGCACCAGTGCCAAGTTGGGCTGGTTGATAGTACCAAGTGGCTCCTGCAATCTGCCATCAAAAGGTTGGCAGGCGAGTTTTGTTTTCCAGGGAAATGCGCCGTTGTTTTTGTTTGGGGGCCTGTGGCTGGGAGTGGCCGGCTGGCTCCTTAGAATCCACGATACGCAGGATGGTTCCCAGACCAGAGGTTGCACCAGTGCCAAGTCGGGCTGGTTTGATGGTGCAAAGTGGCTCCTGCAATCTGCCATCCAGAAGCGGGGCAGCTTACTTTTGTTTGCCAGGGAAACGGGCCGAGGTTTGTGTCTGGGGGCCTATGGCTGGGAGTGACCGGCGGGCTCCTGAATTCTACGATAGGCAGGATGGTTACCAGACCCATGGTGGCACCAGTGCCAAGGTGGGCTGGTTTGATAGTACCAAGTGGCTCCTGCAATCTGCCATCAAAAAGTTGGCAGGCGAGTTTTGTTTTCCAGGGAAAAGCGCAGTTGTTTGTGTTTGGGGGCCTGTGGCTGGGAGTGGCCGGCTGGCTAAGTAGAATCCACGATACGCAGCATGGTTCCCAGACCAGAGGTGGCACCAGTGACAAATGGGGCTGGTTTGATAGTACCACGTGTGTCCTGCAATATGCCATCCAGAAGCGGGGCAGCTTACTTTTGTTTGCAAGGGAAACGGGCCGAGGTTTGTGTCTGGGGGTCTATGGCTGGGAGTGACCGGCTGGCTCCTGAAAATCTACGATAGGCAGGATAGTTACCAGACCCATGGTGGCACCAGTGCCAAGTTGGGCTGGTTTGATAGTACCAAGTGGCTCCTGCAATCTGCCATCAAAAAGTTGGCAGGCGAGTTTTGTTTTCCAGGGAAAAGCGCCATTGTTTTTATTTGGGGGCCTGTGGCTGGGAGTGGCCGGCTGGCTCCTTAGAGTCTACGATACGCAGGATGGTTCCCAGGCAGAGGTGGCACCAGTGACAAGTCGGGCTGGTTTGATAGTAACACGTGCGTCCTGCAATCTGCCATCAAAATGTTGGCAGGCGAGTTTTGTTTTCCAGGGAAAAGCGCCGTTGTTTGTGTTTGGGGGCCTGTAGTTGGGAGTGGCCGGCTGGCTAATTAGAATCCACGATACGCAGGAAGGTTCCCAGACCCAAGGTGGCACCAGTGCCAAGTTGGGCTGGTTTGATAGCACCAAGTGCGTCCTGCAATCTGCCATCCAGAAGCGGGGCAGCATACTTTTTTTTGCAAGGGAAACGGGCCGAGGTTTGCGTCTGGGGGCCTATGGCTGGGAGTGACCGGCTAGGTCCTGAAAAGCTACGATAGGCAGGATGGTGACCAGACCCATGGTGGCACCAGTGCCAAGTTGGGCTGGTTGATAGTACCAAGTGGCTCCTGCAATCTGCCATCAAAAAGTTGGCAGGCGAGTTTTGTTTTCCAGGGAAATGCGCAGTTGTTTGTGTTTGGGGGCCTGTGGCTGGGAGTGGCCGGCTGGCTCCTTAGAATCCACGATACGCAGGATGGTTCCCAGACCAGAGGTGGCGCCAGTGCCAAGTCGGGCTGGTTTGATGGTGCAAAGTGGCTCCTGCAATCTGCCATCCAGAAGCGGGGCAGCTTACTTTTGTTTGCCAGGGAAACGGGCCGTGCTTTGTGTCTGGGGGCCTATGGCTGGGAGTGACCGGCGGGCTCCTGAATTCTACGATAGGCAGGATGGTTACCAGACCCATGGTGGCACCAGTGCCAAGGTGGGCTGGTTTGATAGTACCAAGTGGCTCCTGCAATCTGCCATCAAAAAGTTGGCAGGCGAGTTTTGTTTTCCAGGGAAAAGCGCCGTTGTTTGTGTTTGGGGGCCTGTGGCTGGGAGTGGCCGGCTGGCTAATTAGAATCCACGATACGCAGGATGGTTCCCAGACCAGAGGTGGCACCAGTGACAAATCGGGCTGGTTTGATAGTACCAAGTGCGTCCTGCAATCTGCCATCCAGAAACGGGGTAGCTTACTTTTGTTTGCCAGTGAAACGGGCCGAGGTTTTTCTCTGGGGGCTTATGGCTGGGAGTGACCGGCTGGCTCCTGAAAAGCTACGATAAGAGGATGGTGACCAGACCCATGGTGGCACCAGTGCCAAGTTGGGCTGGTTTGATAGTACCAAGTGGCTCCTGCAATCTGCCATCAAAAAGTTGGCAGGCGAGTTTTGTTTTCCAGGGAAAAGCGCCATTGTTTGTGTTTGGGGGCCTGTAGTTGGGAGTGGCCGGCTGGCTAATTAGAATCCACGATACGCAGGAAGGTTCCCAGACCCAAGGTGGCACCAGTGCCAAGTTGGGCTGGTTTGATAGTACCAAGTGGCTCCTGCAATCTGCCATCCAGAAGCGGGGCAGCTTACTTTTGTTTGCAAGGGAAACGGGCCGAGGTTTGCGTCTGGGGGTCTATGGCTGGGAGTGACCGGCTAGGTCCTGAAAAGCTACGATAGGCAGGATGGTGACCAGACCCATGGTGGCACCAGTGCCAAGTTTGGCTGGTTGATAGTACCAAGTGGCTCCTGCAATCTGCCATCAAAAGGTTGGCAGGCGAGTTTTGTTTTCCAGGGAAATGCGCCGTTGTTTTTGTTTGGGGGCCTGTGGCTGGGAGTGGCCGGCTGGCTCCTTAGAATCCACGACACGCAGGATGGTTCCCAGACCAGAGGTTGCACCAGTGCCAAGTCGGGCTGGTTTGATGGTGCAAAGTGGCTCCTGCAATCTGCCATCCAGAAGCGGGGCAGCTTACTTTTGTTTGCCAGGGAAACGGGCCGAGGTTTGTGTCTGGGGGCCTATGGCTGGGAGTGACCGTCGGGCTCCTGAATTCTACGATAGGCAGGATGGTTACCAGACCCATGGTGGCACCAGTGCCAAGTTGGGCTGGTTTGATAGTACCAAGTGGCTCCTGCAATCTGCCATCAAAAAGTTGGCAGGCGAGTTTTGTTTTCCAGGGAAAAGCGCCATTGTTTGTGTTTGGGGGCCTGTGGCTGGCAGTGGCCGGCTGGCTCCTTAGAACCCACGATACGCAGGATGGTTCCCAGGCCAGAGGTGGCACCAGTGACAAGTCGGGCTGGTTTGATAGTACCACGTGCGTCCTGCAATCTGCCATCCAGAAGCGGGGCAGCTTACTTTTGTTTGCAAGGGAAACGGGCCGAGGTTTGCGTCTGGGGGTCTATGGCTGGGAGTGACCGGCTAGGTCCTGAAAAGCTACGATAGGCAGGATGGTGACCAGACCCATGGTGGCACCAGTGCCAAGTTGGGCTGGTTGATAGTACCAAGTGGCTCCTGCAATCTGCCATCAAAAGGTTGGCAGGCGAGTTTTGTTTTCCAGGGAAATGCGCCGTTGTTTTTGTTTGGGGGCCTGTGGCTGGGAGTGGCCGGCTGGCTCCTTAGAATCCACGATACGCAGGATGGTTCCCAGACCAGAGGTTGCACCAGTGCCAAGTCGGGCTGGTTTGATGGTGCAAAGTGGCTCCTGCAATCTGCCATCCAGAAGCGGGGCAGCTTACTTTTGTTTGCCAGGGAAACGGGCCGAGGTTTGTGTCTGGGGGCCTATGGCTGGGAGTGACCGTCGGGCTCCTGAATTCTACGATAGGCAGGATGGTTACCAGACCCATGGTGGCACCAGTGCCAAGGTGGGCTGGTTTGATAGTACCAAGTGGCTCCTGCAATCTGCCATCAAAAAGTTGGCAGGCGAGTTTTGTTTTCCAGGGAACAGCGCAGTTGTTTGTGTTTGGGGGCCTGTGCCTGGGAGTGGCCGGCTGGCTAAGTAGAATCCACGATACGCAGCATGGTTCCCAGACCAGAGGTGGCACCAGTGACAAATGGGGCTGGTTTGATAGTACCACGTGTGTCCTGCAATATGCCATCCAGAAGCGGGGCAGCTTACTTTTGTTTGCCAGGGAAACGGGCCGAGGTTTGTGTCTGGGGGTCTATGGCTGGGAGTGACCGGCTGGCTCCTGAAAAGCTACGATAGGCAGGATGGTTACCAGACCCATGGTGGCACCAGTGCCAAGTTGGGCTGGTTTGATAGTACCAAGTGGCTCCTGCAATCTGCCATCAAAAAGTTGGCAGGCGAGTTTTGTTTTCCAGGGAAAAGCGCCATTGTTTTTATTTGGGGGCCTGTGGCTGGGAGTGGCCGGCTGGCTCCTTAGAGTCTACGATACGCAGGATGGTTCCCAGGCAGAGGTGGCACCAGTGACAAGTCGGGCTGGTTTGATAGTAACACGTGCGTCCTGCAATCTGCCATCAAAATGTTGGCAGGCGAGTTTTGTTTTCCAGGGAAAAGCGCCGTTGTTTGTGTTTGGGGGCCTGTAGTTGGGAGTGGCCGGCTGGCTAATTAGAATCCACGATACGCAGGAAGGTTCCCAGACCCAAGGTGGCACCAGTGCCAAGTTGGGCTGGTTTGATAGCACCAAGTGCGTCCTGCAATCTGCCATCCAGAAGCGGGGCAGCATACTTTTTTTTGCAAGGGAAACGGGCCGAGGTTTGCGTCTGGGGGCCTATGGCTGGGAGTGACCGGCTAGGTCCTGAAAAGCTACGATAGGCAGGATGGTGACCAGACCCATGGTGGCACCAGTGCCAAGTTGGGCTGGTTGATAGTACCAAGTGGCTCCTGCAATCTGCCATCAAAAAGTTGGCAGGCGAGTTTTGTTTTCCAGGGAAATGCGCAGTTGTTTGTGTTTGGGGGCCTGTGGCTGGGAGTGGCCGGCTGGCTCCTTAGAATCCACGATACGCAGGATGGTTCCCAGACCAGAGGTGGCGCCAGTGCCAAGTCGGGCTGGTTTGATGGTGCAAAGTGGCTCCTGCAATCTGCCATCCAGAAGCGGGGCAGCTTACTTTTGTTTGCCAGGGAAACGGGCCGTGCTTTGTGTCTGGGGGCCTATGGCTGGGAGTGACCGGCGGGCTCCTGAATTCTACGATAGGCAGGATGGTTACCAGACCCATGGTGGCACCAGTGCCAAGGTGGGCTGGTTTGATAGTACCAAGTGGCTCCTGCAATCTGCCATCAAAAAGTTGGCAGGCGAGTTTTGTTTTCCAGGGAAAAGCGCCGTTGTTTGTGTTTGGGGGCCTGTGGCTGGGAGTGGCCGGCTGGCTTATTAGAATCCACGATACGCAGGATGGTTCCCAGACCAGAGGTGGCACCAGTGACAAATCGGGCTGGTTTGATAGTACCAAGTGCGTCCTGCAATCTGCCATCCAGAAACGGGGTAGCTTACTTTTGTTTGCCAGTGAAACGGGCCGAGGTTTTTCTCTGGGGGCTTATGGCTGGGAGTGACCGGCTGGCTCCTGAAAAGCTACGATAAGAGGATGGTGACCAGACCCATGGTGGCACCAGTGCCAAGTTGGGCTGGTTTGATAGTACCAAGTGGCTCCTGCAATCTGCCATCAAAAAGTTGGCAGGCGAGTTTTGTTTTCCAGGGAAAAGCGCCATTGTTTGTGTTTGGGGGCCTGTAGTTGGGAGTGGCCGGCTGGCTAATTAGAATCCACGATACGCAGGAAGGTTCCCAGACCCAAGGTGGCACCAGTGCCAAGTTGGGCTGGTTTGATAGTACCAAGTGCGTCCTGCAATCTGCCATCCAGAAGCGGGGCAGCTTACTTTTGTTTGCAAGGGAAACGGGCCGAGGTTTGCGTCTGGGGGTCTATGGCTGGGAGTGACCGGCTAGGTCCTGAAAAGCTACGATAGGCAGGATGGTGACCAGACCCATGGTGGCACCAGTGCCAAGTTTGGCTGGTTGATAGTACCAAGTGGCTCCTGCAATCTGCCATCAAAAGGTTGGCAGGCGAGTTTTGTTTTCCAGGGAAATGCGCCGTTGTTTTTGTTTGGGGGCCTGTGGCTGGGAGTGGCCGGCTGGCTCCTTAGAATCCACGATACGCAGGATGGTTCCCAGACCAGAGGTTGCACCAGTGCCAAGTCGGGCTGGTTTGATGGTGCAAAGTGGCTCCTGCAATCTGCCATCCAGAAGCGGGGCAGCTTACTTTTGTTTGCCAGGGAAACGGGCCGAGGTTTGTGTCTGGGGGCCTATGGCTGGGAGTGACCGTCGGGCTCCTGAATTCTACGATAGGCAGGATGGTTACCAAACCCATGGTGGCACCAGTGCCAAGGTGGGCTGGTTTGATAGTACCAAGTGGCTCCTGCAATCTGCCATCAAAAAGTTGGCAGGCGAGTTTTGTTTTCCAGGGAAAAGCGCAGTTGTTTGTGTTTGGGGGCCTGTGGCTGGGAGTGGCCGGCTGGCTAAGTAGAATCCACGATACGCAGCATGATTCCCAGACCAGAGGTGGCACCAGTGACAAATGGGGCTGGTTTGATAGTACCACGTGTGTCCTGCAATCTGCCATCCAGAAGCGGGGCAGCTTACTTTTGTTTGCCAGGGAAACGGGCCGAGGTTTGTGTCTGGGGGTCTATGGCTGGGAGTGACCGGCTGGCTCCTGAAAAGCTACGATAGGCAGGATGGTTACCAGACCCATGGTGGCACCAGTGCCAAGTTGGGCTGATTTGATAGTACCAAGTGGCTCCTGCAATCTGCCATCAAAAAGTTGGCAGGCGAGTTTTGTTTTCCAGGGAAAAGCGGCGTTGTTTGTTTTTGGGGGCCTGTGGCTGGGAGTGGCCGGCTGGCTAATTAGAATCCACGATACGCAGGATGGTTCCCAGACTAGAGGTGGCACCACTGCCAAGTCAGGCTGGTTTGATGGTGCAAAGTGGCTCCTGCAATCTGCCATCCAGAAGCGGGGCAGCTTACTTTTGTTTGCCAGGGAAACGGGCCGAGGTGTGTGTCTGGGGGCCTATGGCTGGGAGTGACCGGCTAGGTCCTGAAAAGCTACGATAGGCAGGATGGTGACCAGACCCATGGTGGCACCAGTGCCAAGGTGGGCTGGTTTGATAGTACCAAGTGGCTCCTGCAATCTGCCATCAAAAAGTTGGCAGGCGAGTTTTGTTTTCCAGGGAAAAGCGCCGTTGTTTGTGTTTGGGGGCCTGTGGCTGGGAGTGGCCGGCTGGCTAAGTAGAATCCACGATACGCAGCATGGTTCCCAGACCAGAGGTGGCACCAGTGACAAATCGGGCTGGTTTGATAGTACCAAGTGCGTCCTGCAATCTGCCATCCAGAAACGGGGTAGCTTACTTTTGTTTGCCAGTGAAACGGGCCGAGGTTTTTCTCTGGGGGCTTATGGCTGGGAGTGACCGGCTGGCTCCTGAAAAGCTACGATAGGCAGGATGGTGACCAGACCCATGGTGGCACCAGTGCCAAGTTGGGCTGGTTTGATAGTACCAAGTGGCTCCTGCAATCTGCCATCAAAATGTTGTCAGGCGAGTTTTGTTTTCCAGGGAAAAGCGCCATTGTTTTTATTTGGGGGCCTGTAGTTGGGAGTGGCCGGCTGGCTAATTAGAATCCACGATACGCAGGAATGTTCCCAGACCCAAGGTGGCACCAGTGCCAAGTTGGGCTGGTTTGATAGTACCAAGTGCGTCCTGCAATCTGCCATCCAGAAGCGGGGCAGCATACTTTTGTTTGCAAGGGAAACGGGCCGAGGTTTGCGTCTGGGGGCCTATGGCTGGGAGTGACCGGCTAGGTCCTGAAAAGCTACGATAGGCAGGATGGTGACCAGACCCATGGTGGCACCAGTGCCAAGTTGGGCTGGTTGATAGTACCAAGTGGCTCCTGCAATCTGCCATCAAAAAGTTGGCAGGCGAGTTTTGTTTTCCAGGGAAATGCGCCGTTGTTTGTGTTTGGGGGCCTGTGGCTGGGAGTGGCCGGCTGGCTCCTTAAAACCACGATACGCAGCATGGTTCCCAGACCAGAGGTGGCACCAGTGACAAATCGGGCTGGTTTGATAGTACCAAGTGCGTCCTGCAATCTGCCATCCAGAAACGGGGTAGCTTACTTTTGTTTGCCAGTGAAACGGGCCGAGGTTTTTCTCTGGGGGCTTATGGCTGGGAGTGACCGGCTGGCTCCTGAAAAGCTACGATAAGAGGATGGTGACCAGACCCATGGTGGCACCAGTGCCAAGTTGGGCTGGTTTGATAGTACCAAGTGGCTCCTGCAATCTGCCATCAAAAAGTTGGCAGGCGAGTTTTGTTTTCCAGGGAAAAGCGCCATTGTTTGTGTTTGGGGGCCTGTGGCTAGGAGTGGCCGGCTGGCTCCTTAGAGTCTACGATACGCAGGATGGTTCCCAGGCCAGAGGTGGCACCAGTGACAAGTCGGGCGGGTTTGATAGTACCAAGTGGCTCCTGCAATCTGCCATCCAGAAGCGGGGCAGCTTACTTTTGTTTGCCAGGGAAACGGGCCGAGGTTTGTGTCTGGGGGCCTATGGCTGGGAGTGACCGGCTGGCTCCTGAAAAGCTACGATAGGCAGGATGGTGACCAGACCCATGGTGGCACCAGTGCCAAGTTGGGCTGGTTTGATAGTACAAAGTAGCTCCTGCAATCTGCCATCAAAATGTTGGCAGGCGAGTTTTGTTTTCCAGGGAAAAGCGCCGTTGTTTGTGTTTGGGGGCCTGTGGCTGGGAGTGGCCGGCTGGCTCCTTAGAATCCACGATATGCAGGATGGTTCCCAGACCCAAGGTGGCACCAGTGCCAATTCGGTCTGGTTTGATAGTACCAAGTGGTTCCTGCAATCTGCCATCCAGAAGCGGGGATGCTTACTTTTGTTTGCCAGGGAAAGGGGCCGACGTTTCTGTCTGTGGGCCTATGGCTGGGAGTGACCGGCTAGGTCCTGAAAAGCTACGATAGGCAGGATGGTGACCAGACCCATGGTGGCACCAGTGCCAAGTTGGGCTGGTTTGATAGTACCAAGTGGTTCCTGCAATCTGCCATCAAAATGTTGGCAGGCGAGTTTTGTTTTCCAGGGAAAAGCGCAGTTGTTTGTGTTTGGGGGCCTGTGGTTGGGAGTGGCCGGCTGGCTCCTTAAAATCCACGATACGCAGGAAGGTTCCCAGACCAGAGGTGGCACCAGTGCCAAGTCAGGCTGGTTTGATGGTGCAAAGTGGCTCCTGCAATCTGCCATCCAGAAGCGGGGCAGCTTACTTTTGTTTGCCAGGGAAATGGGCAGAGCTTTGTGTCTGGGGGCCTATGACTGGGAGTGACCGGCTGGCTCCTGAAAAGCTACGATAGGCAGGATGGTGACCAGACACATGGTGGTACCAGTGCCAAGTCGGGCTGGTTTGATACTACCAAGTGGCTCCTGAAATATGCAATCAAAAGGTTGTCAGGCGAGTTTTGTTTACCAGGGAAAAGCGCTGTTGTTTGTGTTTGGGGGCCTGTGGCTGGGAGTGGCCGGCTGGCTCCTGAAAATCCACGATACGCAGGATGGTTCCCAGACCAGAGGTGGCACCAGTGCCAAGTCGGTCTGGTTTGATAGTACCAAGTGGTTCCTGCAATTTGCCATCCAGAAGCGGGGAAGCTTACTTTTGTTTGCGAGGGAAACGGGCCGAGGTTTCTGTCTGGGGGCCTATGGCTGGGAGTGACCGGCTGGCTCGTGAAAAGCTACGATAGGCAGGATGGTGACCAGACCCATGGTGGCACCAGTGCCAAGTTGGGCTGGTTTGATAGTACCAAGTGGCTCCTGCAATCTGCCATCAAAAAGTTGGCAGGCGAGTTTTGTTTTCCGGGGAAAAGCGCCGTTGTTTGTGTTTGGGGGCATGTGGCTGGGAGTGGCCGGCTGGCTCCTTAGAACCCATGATACGCAGGATGGTTCCAAGACCAGAGGTGGCACCAGTGACAAGTCGGGCTGGTTTGATATTACCACGTGTGTCCTGCAATCTGCCATCCAGAAGCGGGGCAGCTTACTTTTGTTTGCCAGGGAAACGGGCCGAGGTTTGTGTGTGGGGGTCTATGACTGGGAGTGACCGGCTGGCTCCTGAAAAGCTACGATAGGCAGGATGGTTACCAGACCCATGGTGGCACCAGTGCCAAGGTGGGCTGGTTTGATAGTACCAAGTGGCTCCTGCAATCTGCCATCAAAAATTTGGCAGGCGAGTTTTGATTTCCAGGGAAAAGCGCCGTTGTTTGTGTTTGGGGGCCTGTAGTTGGGAGTGGCCGGCTGGCTAATTAGAATCCACGATACGCAGGAAGGTTCCCAGACCCAAGGTGGCACCAGTGCCAAGTTGGGCTGGTTTGATAGTACCAAGTGCGTCCTGCAATCTGCCATCCAGAAGCGGGGCAGCTTACTTTTGTTTGCGAGGGAAACGGGTCGAGGTTTGTGTCTGGGGGCCTATGGCTGGGAGTGACCGGCTAGGTCCTGAAAAGCTACGATAGGCAGGATGGTGACCAGACCCATGGTGGCACCAGTGCCAAGTTGGGCTGGTTGATAGTACCAAGTGGCTCCTGCAATCTGCCATCAAAAGGTTGGCAGGCGAGTTTTGTTTTCCAGGGAAATGCGCCGTTGTTTGTGTTTGGGGCCTGTGGCTGGGAGAGCCCGGCTGGCTCCTTAGAATCCACGATACGCAGGATGGTTCCCAGACCAGAGGTTGCACCAGTGACAAATCGGGCTGGTTTGATGGTGCAAAGTGGCTCCTGCAATCTGCCATCCAGAAGCAGGGCAGCTTACTTTTGTTTGCCAGGGAAACGGGCAGAGCTTTGTGTCTGGGGGCCTATGGCTGGGAGTGACCGGCTGGCTCCTGAAATGCTACGATAGGCAGGATGGTGACCAGACCCATGGTGGTAGCAGTGCCAAGTCGGGCTGGTTTGATATTACCAAGTGGCTCCTGAAATATGCAATCAAAAGGTTGTCAGGCGAGTTTTGTTTACCAGGGAAAAGCGCCGTTGTTTGTGTTTGGGGGCCTGTGGCTGGGAGTGGCCGGCTGGCTCCTTAGAATCCACGATACGCAGGATGGTTCCCAGACCCAAGGCGGCACCAGTGCCAAGTCGGTCTGGTTTGTTAGTACCAAGTGGTTCCTGCAATCTGCCATCCAGAAGCGGGGCAGCTTACTTTTGTTTGCCAGGGAAACGGGCCGAGGTTTGTGTCTGGGGGCCTATGGCTGGGAGTGGCCGGCTAGGTCCTGAAAAGCTACGATAGGCAGGATGGTGACCAGACCCATGGTGGCACCAGTGCCAAGTTGGGCTGGTTTGATAGTACCAAGTGGCTCCTGCAATCTGCCATCAAAAAGTTGGCAGGCGAGTTTTGTTTTCCAGGGAAAAGCGCCGTTGTTTGTGTTTGGGGGCATGTGGCTGGGAGTGGCCGGCTGGCTCCTTAGAACCCACGATACGCAGGATGGTTCCAAGACCAGAGGTGGCACCAGTTCCAAGTCGGGCTGGTTTGATAGTACAACGTGTGTCCTGCAATCTGCCATCCAGAAGCGGGGCAGCTTACTTTTGTTTGCCAGGGAAACGGGCCGAGGTTTGTGTGTGGGGGTCTATGACTGGGAGTGACCGGCTGGCTCCTGAAAAGCTACGATAGGCAGGATGGTTACCAGACCCATGGTGGCACCAGTGCCAAGGTGGGCTGGTTTGATAGTACCAAGTGGCTCCTGCAATCTGCCATCAAAAAGTTGGCAGGCGAGTTTTGTTTTCCAGGGAAAAGCGCCGTTGTTTTTGTTTGGGGGCCTGTGGCTGGGAGTGGCCGGCTGGCTCCTTAGAGTCTACGATACGCAGGATGGTTTCCAGGCCAGAGGTGGCACCAGTGCCAAGTCGGGCTGGTTTGATAGTACCAAGTGGCTCCTGCAATCTGCCATCCAGAAGCGGGGCAGCTTACTTTTGTTTGCCAGGGAAACGGGCCGAGCTTTGTGTCTGGGGGCCTATGGCTGGGAGTGACCGGCTGGCTCGTGAAAAGCTACGATAGGCAGGATGGTGACCAGACCCATGGTGGCACCAGTGCCAAGTTGGGCTGATTTGATAGTACCAAGTGGCTCCTGCAATCTGCCATCAAAAAGTTGGCAGGCGAGTTTTGTTTTCCAGGGAAAAGCGCCGTTGTTTGTGTTTGGGGGCCTGTGGCTGGGAGTGGCCGGCTGGCTCCTTAGAACCAACGATACGCAGGATGGTTCCCAGACCAGAGGTGACACCAGTGCCAAGTCGGGCTGGTTTGATGGTGCAAAGTGGCTCCTGCAATCTGCCATCCAGAAGCGGGGCAGCTTACTTTTGTTTGCGAGGGAAACGGGCCGAGGTTTGTGTCTGGGGGCCTATGGCTGGGAGCGACTGGCTGGCTCCTGAAAAGCTACGATAGGCAGGATGGTGACCAGACCCATGGTGGCACCAGTGCCAAGTTGGGCTGGTTTGATAGTACAATGTAGCTACTGCAATATGCCATCAAAATGTTGTCAGGCGAGTTTTGTTTTCCATGGAAAAGCGCCGTTGTTTGTGTTTGGGGGCCTGTGGCTGGGAGTGGCCGGCTGGCTAATTAGAATCCACGATACGCAGGATGGTTCCCAGACCCAAGGTGGCACCAGTGCCAAGTCGGTCTGGTTTGATAGTACCAAGTGGTTCCTGCAATCTGCCATCCAGAAACGGGGCAGCTTACTTTTGTTTGCCAGGGAAACGGGCCGAGGTTTGTGTCTGGGGGCCTATGGCTGGGAGTGACCGGCTAGGTCCTGAAAAGCTACGATAGGCAGGATGGTGACTAGACCCATGGTGGCACCAGTGCCCAGTTGGGCTGGTTTGATAGTACCAAGTGGCTCCTGCAATCTGCCATCAAAAAGTTGGCAGGCGAGTTTTGTTTTCCAGGGAAAAGCGCAGTTGTTTGTGTTTGGGGACCTGTGGCTGGGAGTGGCCGGCTGGCTAAGTAGAATCCACGATACGCAGCATGGTTCCCAGACCAGAGGTGGCACCAGTGACAAGTCGGGCTGGTTTGATTGTACCACGTGTGTCCTACAATCTGCCATCCAGAAGCGGGGCAGCTTACTTTTGTTTGCCAGGGAAACGGGCCGAGGTTTGTGTCTGGGGGTCTATGGCTGGGAGTGACCGGCTGGCTCCTGAAAAGCTACGATAGGCAGGATGGTTACCAGACCCATGGTGGCACCAGTGCCAAGTTGGGCTGATTTGATAGTACCAAGTGCCTCCTGCAATCTGCCATCACAAAGTTGGCAGGCGAGTTTTGTTTTCCAGGGAAAAGCGGCGTTGTTTGTGTTTGGGGGCCTGTGGCTGGGAGTGGCCGGCTGGCTAATTAGAATCCACGATACGCAGGATGGTTCCCAGACTAGAGGTGGCACCAGTGCCAAGTCAGGCTGGTTTGATGGTGCAAAGTGGCTCCTGCAATCTGCCATCCAGAAGCGGGGCAGCTTACTTTTGTTTGCCAGGGAAACGGGCCGAGGTTTGTGTCTGGGGGCCTATGGCTGGGAGTTACCAGCTAGGTCCTGAAAAGATACGATAGGCAGGATGGTTACCAGACCCATGGTGGCACCAGTGCCAAGGTGGGCTGGTTTGATAGTACCAAGTGGCTCCTGCAATCTGCCATCAAAATGTTGGCAGGCGAGTTTTGTTTTCCAGGGAAAAGCGCCATTGTTTGTGTTTGGGGGCCTGTGGCTGGGAGTGGCCGGCTGGCTCCTTAGAGTCTACGATACGCAGGATGGTTCCCAGGCCAGAGGTGGCACCAGTGACAAGTCGGGCTGGTTTGATAGTACCACGTGCGTCCTGCAATCTGCAATCCAGAAGCGGGGCAGCTTACTTTTGTTTGCCAGGGAAACGGGCCGAGGTTTGTGTCTGGGGGCCTATGGCTGGGAGTGACCGGCTGGCTCCTGAAAAGCTACGATAGGCAGGATGGTGGCCAGACCCATGGTGGCACCAGTGCCAAGTTGGGCTGGTTTGATAGTACCAAGTGGCTCCTGCAATCTGCCATCAAAAAGTTGGCAGGCGAGTTTTGTTTTCCAGGGAAAAGCGCCGTTGTTTGTGTTTGGGGGCCTGTAGTTGGGAGTGGCCGGCTGGCTAATTAGAATCCACGATACGCAGGAAGGTTCCCAGACCCAAGGTGGCACCAGTGCCAAGTTGGGCTGGTTTGATAGTACCAAGTGCGTCCTGCAATCTGCCATCCAGAAGCGGGGCAGCTTACTTTTGTTTGCAAGGGAAACGGGCCGAGGTTTGCGTCTGGGGGTCTATGGCTGGGAGTGAGCGGCTAGGTCCTGAAAAGCTGCGATAGGCAGGATGGTGACCAGACCCATGGTGGCACCAGTGCCAAGTTGGGCTGGTTGATAGTACCAAGTGGCTCCTGCAATCTGCCATCAAAAGGTTGGCAGGCGAGTTTTGTTTTCCAAGGAAATGCGCCGTTGTTTGTGTTTGGGGGCCTGTGGCTGGGAGTGGCCGGCTGGCTCCTTAGAATCCACGATACGCAGGATGGTTCCCAGACCAGAGGTTGCACCAGTGCCAAGTCGGGCTGGTTTGATGGTGCAAAGTGGCTCCTGCAATCTGCCATCCAGAAGCGGGGTAGCTTACTTTTGTTTGCCAGGGAAACGGGCCGAGGTTTGTGTCTGGGGGCCTATGGCTGGGAGTGACCGGCGGGCTCCTGAATTCTACGATAGGCAGGATGGTTACCAGACCCATGGTGGCACCAGTGCCAAGGTGGGCTGGTTTGATAGTACCAAGTGGCTCCTGCAATCTGCCATCAAAAAGTTGGCAGGCGAGTTTTGTTTTCCAGGGAAAAGCGCAGTTGTTTGTGTTTGGGGGCCTGTGGCTGGGAGTGGCCGGCTGGCTAAGTAGAATCCACGATACGCAGCATGGTTCCCAGACCAGAGGTGGCACCAGTGACAAATCGGGCTGGTTTGATAGTACCAAGTGCGTCCTGCAATCTGCCATCCAGAAACGGGGTAGCTTACTTTTGTTTGCCAGTGAAACGGGCCGAGGTTTTTCTCTGGGGGCTTATGGCTGGGAGTGACCGACTGGCTCCTGAAAAGCTACGATAGGCAGGATGGTGACCAGACCCATGGTGGCACCAGTGCCAAGTTGGGCTGGTTTGATAGTACCAAGTGGCTCCTGCAATCTGCCATCAAAAAGTTGGCAGGCGAGTTTTGTTTTCCAGGGAAAAGCGCCATTGTTTTTATTTGGGGGCCTGTGGCTGGGAGTGGCCGGCTGGCTCCTTAGAGTCTACGATACGCAGGATGGTTCCCAGGCCAGAGGTGGCACCAGTGACAAGTCGGGCTGGTTTGATAGTAACACGTGCGTCCTGCAATCTGCCATCAAAATGTTGGCAGGCGAGTTTTGTTTTCCAGGGAAAAGCGCCGTTGTGTGTGTTTTGGGGCCTGTAGTTGGGAGTGGCCGGCTGGCTAATTAGAATCCACGATACGCAGGATGGTTCCCAGACCCAAGGTGGCACCAGTGCCAAGTTGGGCTGGTTTGATAGCACCAAGTGCGTCCTGCAATCTGCCATCCAGAAGCGGGGCAGCATACTTTTGTTTGCAAGGGAAACGGGCCGAGGTTTGCGTCTGGGGGTCTATGGCTGGGAGTGACCGGCTAGGTCCTGAAAAGCTACGATAGGCAGGATGGTGACCAGACCCATGGTGGCACCAGTGCCAAGTTGGGCTGGTTTGATAGTACCAAGTGGCTCCTGCAATCTGCCATCAAAAGGTTGGCAGGCGAGTTTTGTTTTCCAGGGAAAAGCGGCGTTGTTTGTGTTTGGGGGCCTGTGGCTGGGAGTGGCCGGCTGGCTCCTTAGAATCCACGATACGCAGGATGGTTCCCAGACCAGAGGTTGCACCAGTGCCAAGTCGGGCTGGTTTGATGGTGCAAAGTGGCTCCTGCAATCTGCCATCCAGAAGCGGGGCAGCTTACTTTTGTTTGCCAGGGAAACGGGCCGAGGTTTGTGTCTGGGGGCCTATGGCTGGGAGTGACCGGCGGGCTCCTGAATTCTACGATAGGCAGGATGGTTACCAGACCCATGGTGGCACCAGTGCCAAGGTGGGCTGGTTGATAGTACCAAGTGGCTCCTGCAATCTGCCATCAAAAAGTTGGCAGGCGAGTTTTGTTTTCCAGGGAAAAGCGGCGTTGTTTGTGTTTGGGGGCCTGTGGCTGGGAGTGGCCGGCTGGCTAATTAGAATCCACGATACGCAGCATGGTTCCCAGACCAGAGGTGGCACCAGTGACAAATCGGGCTGGTTTGATAGTACCAAGTGCGTCCTGCAATCTGCCATCCAGAAACGGGGTAGCTTACTTTTGTTTGCCAGTGAAACGGGCCGAGGTTTTTCTCTGGGGGCTTATGGCTGGGAGTGACCGGCTGGCTCCTGAAAAGCTACGATAAGAGGATGGTGACCAGACCCATGGTGGCACCAGTGCCAAGTTGGGCTGGTTTGATAGTACCAAGTGGCTCCTGCAATCTGCCATCAAAATGTTGGCAGGCGAGTTTTGTTTTCCACGGAAAAGCGCAGTTGTTTTTGTTTGGGGGCCTGTGGCTGGGAGTGGCCGGCTGGCTAAGTAGAATCCACGATACGCAGCATGGTTCCCAGACCAGAGGTGGCACCAGTGACAAGTCGGGCTGGTTTGATAGTACCACGTGTGTCCTGCAATCTGCCATCCAGAAGCGGGGCAGCTTACTTTTGTTTGCCAGGGAAACGGGCCGAGGTTTGTGTCTGGGGGCCTATGGCTGGGAGTTACCAGCTAGGTCCTGAAAAGCTACGATAGGCAGGATGGTGACCAGACCCATGGTGGCACCAGTGCCAAGTTGGGCTGGTTTGATAGTACCAAGTGGCTCCTGCAATCTGCCATCAAAATGTTGGCAGGTGAGTTTTGTTTTCCAGGGAAAAATGCCCTTGTTTGTGTTTGGGGGCCTGTGGCTGAGAGTGGCCGGCTGACTCCTTAGAATCCACGATACGCAGCATGGTTCCCAGACCAGAGGTGGCACCAGTTCCAAGTCGGGCTGGTTTGATAGTACCAAGTGGCTCCTGTAATCTGCCATCCAGAAGCGGGGCAGCTTACTTTTGTTTGCCAGGGAAACGGGCCGAGGTTTGTGTGTGGGGGTCCATGACTGGGAGTGACCGGCTGGCTCCTGAAAAGCTACGATAGGCAGGATGGTTACCAGACCCATGGTGGCACCAGTGCCAAGGTGGGCTGGTTTGATAGTACCAAGTGGCTCCTGCAATCTGCCATCAAAAAGTTGGCAGGCGAGTTTTGTTTTCCAGGGAAAAGCGCCATTGTTTGTGTTTGGGGGCCTGTGGCTGGGAGTGGCCGGCTGGCTCCTTAGAGTCTACGATACGCAGGATGGTTCCCAGGCCAGAGGTGGCACCAGTGACAAGTCGGGCTGGTTTGATAGTACCACGTGCGTCCTGCAATCTGCCATCCAGAAGCGGGGCAGCTTACTTTTGTTTGCCAGGGAAACGGGCCGAGGTTTGTGTCTGGGGGCCTATGGCTGGGAGTGACCGGCTGGCTCCTGAAAAGCTACGATAGGCAGGATGGTGACCAGACCCATGGTGGCACCAGTGCCAAGTTGGGCTGGTTTGATAGTACCAAGTGGCTCCTGCAATCTGCCATCAAAAAGTTGGCAGGCGAGTTTTGTTTTCCAGGGAAAAGCGCCGTTGTTTGTGTTTGGGGGCCTGTAGTTGGGAGTGGCCGGCTGGCTAATTAGAATCCACGATACGCAGGAAGGTTCCCAGACCCAAGGTGGCACCAGTGCCAAGTCGGGCTTGTTTGATGGTGCAAAGTGGCTCCTGCAATCTGCCATCCAGAAGCGGGGTAGCTTACTTTTGTTTGCCAGGGAAACGGGCCGAGGTTTGTGTCTGGGGGCCTATGGCTGGGAGTGACCGGCGGGCTCCTGAATTCTACGATAGGCAGGATGGTTACCAGAACCATGGTGGCACCAGTGCCAAGGTGGGCTGGTTTGATAGTACCAAGTGGCTCCTGCAATCTGCCATCCAGAAGCGGGGCAGCTTACTTTTGTTTGCAAGGGAAACGGGCCGAGGTTTGCGTCTGGGGGTCTATGGCTGGGAGTGACCGGCTAGGTCCTGAAAAGCTGCGATAGGCAGGATGGTGACCAGACCCATGGTGGCACCAGTGCCAAGTTGGGCTGGTTGATAGTACCAAGTGGCTCCTGCAATCTGCCATCAAAAGTTTGGCAGGCGAGTTTTGTTTTCCAGGGAAATGCGCCGTTGTTTTTGTTTGGGGGCCAGTGGCTGGGAGTGGCCGGCTGGCTCCTTAGAATCCACGATACGCAGGATGGTTCCCAGACCAGAGGTTGCACCAGTGCCAAGTCGAGCTGGTTTGATGGTGCAAAGTGGCTCCTGCAATCTGCCATCCAGAAGCGGGGTAGCTTACTTTTGTTTGCCAGGGAAACGGGCCGAGGTTTGTGTCTGGGGGCCTATGGCTGGGAGTGACCGGCGGGCTCCTGAATTCTACGATAGGCAGGATGGTTACCAGACCCATGGTGGCACCAGTGCCAAGGTGGGCTGGTTTGATAGTACCAAGTGGCTCCTGCAATCTGCCATCAAAAAGTTGGCAGGCGAGTTTTGTTTTCCAGGGAAAAGCGCAGTTGTTTATGTTTGGGGGCCTGTGGCTGGGAGTGGCCGGCTGGCTAAGTAGAATCCACAATACGCAGCATGGTTCCCAGACCAGAGGTGGCACCAGTGACAAATCGGGCTGGTTTGATAGTACCAAGTGCGTCCTGCAATCTGCCATCCAGAAACGGGGTAGCTTACTTTTGTTTGCCAGTGAAACGGGCCGAGGTTTTTCTCTGGGGGCTTATGGCTGGGAGTGACCGGCTGGCTCCTGAAAAGCTACGATAGGCAGGATGGTGACCAGACCCATGGTGGCACCAGTGCCAAGTTGGGCTGGTTTGATAGTACCAAGTGGCTCCTGCAATCTGCCATCAAAAAGTTGGCAGGCGAGTTTTGTTTTCCAGGGAAAAGCGCCATTGTTTTTATTTGGGGGCCTGTGGCTGGGAGTGGCCGGCTGGCTCCTTAGAATCCACGATACGCAGGATGGTTCCCAGGCAGGAGGTGGCACCAGTGACAAGTCGGGCTGGTTTGATAGTAACACGTGCGTCCTGCAATCTGCCATCAAAATGTTGGCAGGCGAGTTTTGTTTTCCAGGGAAAAGCGCCGTTGTTTGTGTATTGGGGCCTGTAGTTGGGAGTGGCCGGCTGGCTAATTAGAATCCACGATACGCAGGAAGGTTCCCAGACCCAAGGTGGCACCAGTGCCAAGTTGGGCTGGTTTGATAGTACCAAGTGCGTCCTGCAATCTGCCATCCAGAAGCGGGGCAGCTTACTTTTGTTTGCAAGGGAAACGGGCCGAGGTTTGCGTCTGGGGGTCTATGGCTGGGAGTGAGCGGCTAGGTCCTGAAAAGCTGCGATAGGCAGGATGGTGACCAGACCCATGGTGGCACCAGTGCCAAGTTGGGCTGGTTGATAGTACCAAGTGGCTCCTGCAATCTGCCATCAAAATGTTGGCAGGCGAGTTTTGTTTTCCAAGGAAATGCGCCGTTGTTTGTGTTTGGGGGCCTGTGGCTGGGAGTGGCCGGCTGGCTCCTTAGAATCCACGATACGCAGGATGGTTCCCAGACCAGAGGTTGCACCAGTGCCAAGTCGGGCTGGTTTGATGGTGCAAAGTGGCTCCTGCAATCTGCCATCCAGAAGCGGGGTAGCTTACTTTTGTTTGCCAGGGAAACGGGCCGAGGTTTGTGTCTGGGGGCCTATGGCTGGGAGTGACCGGCGGGCTCCTGAATTCTACGATAGGCAGGATGGTTACCAGACCCATGGTGGCACCAGTGCCAAGGTGGGCTGGTTTGATAGTACCAAGTGGCTCCTGCAATCTGCCATCAAAAAGTTGGCAGGCGAGTTTTGTTTTCCAGGGAAAAGCGCAGTTGTTTGTGTTTGGGGGCCTGTGGCTGGGAGTGGCCGGCTGGCTAAGTAGAATCCACGATACGCAGCATGGTTCCCAGACCAGAGGTGGCACCAGTGACAAATCGGGCTGGTTTGATAGTACCAAGTGCGTCCTGCAATCTGCCATCCAGAAACGGGGTAGCTTACTTTTGTTTGCCAGTGAAACGGGCCGAGGTTTTTCTCTGGGGGCTTATGGCTGGGAGTGACCGACTGGCTCCTGAAAAGCTACGATAGGCAGGATGGTGACCAGACCCATGGTGGCACCAGTGCCAAGTTGGGCTGGTTTGATAGTACCAAGTGGCTCCTGCAATCTGCCATCAAAAAGTTGGCAGGCGAGTTTTGTTTTCCAGGGAAAAGCGCCATTGTTTTTATTTGGGGGCCTGTGGCTGGGAGTGGCCGGCTGGCTCCTTAGAGTCTACGATACGCAGGATGGTTCCCAGGCCAGAGGTGGCACCAGTGACAAGTCGGGCTGGTTTGATAGTAACACGTGCGTCCTGCAATCTGCCATCAAAATGTTGGCAGGCGAGTTTTGTTTTCCAGGGAAAAGCGCCGTTGTGTGTGTTTTGGGGCCTGTAGTTGGGAGTGGCCGGCTGGCTAATTAGAATCCACGATACGCAGGATGGTTCCCAGACCCAAGGTGGCACCAGTGCCAAGTTGGGCTGGTTTGATAGCACCAAGTGCGTCCTGCAATCTGCCATCCAGAAGCGGGGCAGCATACTTTTGTTTGCAAGGGAAACGGGCCGAGGTTTGCGTCTGGGGGCCTATGGCTGGGAGTGACCGGCTAGGTCCTGAAAAGCTACGATAGGCAGGATGGTGACCAGACCCATGGTGGCACCAGTGCCAAGTTGGGCTGGTTTGATAGTACCAAGTGGCTCCTGCAATCTGCCATCAAAAGGTTGGCAGGCGAGTTTTGTTTTCCAGGGAAAAGCGCCGTTGTTTGTGTTTGGGGGCCTGTGGCTGGGAGTGGCCGGCTGGCTCCTTAGAATCCACGATACGCAGGATGGTTCCCAGACCAGAGGTTGCACCAGTGCCAAGTCGGGCTGGTTTGATGGTGCAAAGTGGCTCCTGCAATCTGCCATCCAGAAGCGGGGCAGCTTACTTTTGTTTGCCAGGGAAACGGGCCGAGGTTTGTGTCTGGGGGCCTATGGCTGGGAGTGACCGGCGGGCTCCTGAATTCTACGATAGGCAGGATGGTTACCAGACCCATGGTGGCACCAGTGCCAAGGTGGGCTGGTTGATAGTACCAAGTGGCTCCTGCAATCTGCCATCAAAAAGTTGGCAGGCGAGTTTTGTTTTCCAGGGAAAAGCGGCGTTGTTTGTGTTTGGGGGCCTGTGGCTGGGAGTGGCCGGCTGGCTAATTAGAATCCACGATACGCAGCATGGTTCCCAGACCAGAGGTGGCACCAGTGACAAATCGGGCTGGTTTGATAGTACCAAGTGCGTCCTGCAATCTGCCATCCAGAAACGGGGTAGCTTACTTTTGTTTGCCAGTGAAACGGTCCGAGGTTTTTCTCTGGGGGCTTATGGCTGGGAGTGACCGGCTGGCTCCTGAAAAGCTACGATAAGAGGATGGTGACCAGACCCATGGTGGCACCAGTGCCAAGTTGGGCTGGTTTGATAGTACCAAGTGGCTCCTGCAATCTGCCATCAAAAAGTTGGCAGGCGAGTTTTGTTTTCCACGGAAAAGCGCAGTTGTTTTTGTTTGGGGGCCTGTGGCTGGGAGTGGCCGGCTGGCTAAGTAGAATCCACGATACGCAGCATGGTTCCCAGACCAGAGGTGGCACCAGTGACAAGTCGGGCTGGTTTGATAGTACCACGTGTGTCCTGCAATCTGCCATCCAGAAGCGGGGCAGCTTACTTTTGTTTGCAAGGGAAACGGGCCGAGGTTTGTGTCTGGGGGCCTATGGCTGGGAGTTACCAGCTAGGTCCTGAAAAGCTACGATAGGCAGGATGGTGACCAGACCCATGGTGGCACCAGTGCCAAGTTGGGCTGGTTTGATAGTACCAAGTGGCTCCTGCAATCTGCCATCAAAATGTTGGCAGGCGAGTTTTGTTTTCCAGGGAAAAATGCCCTTGTTTGTGTTTGGGGGCCTGTGGCTGAGAGTGGCCGGCTGACTCCTTAGAATCCACGATACGCAGCATGGTTCCCAGACCAGAGGTGGCACCAGTTCCAAGTCGGGCTGGTTTGATAGTACCAAGTGGCTCCTGTAATCTGCCATCCAGAAGCGGGGCAGCTTACTTTTGTTTGCCAGGGAAACGGGCCGAGGTTTGTGTGTGGGGGTCCATGACTGGGAGTGACCGGCTGGCTCCTGAAAAGCTACGATAGGCAGGATGGTTACCAGACCCATGGTGGCACCAGTGCCAAGGTGGGCTGGTTTGATAGTACCAAGTGGCTCCTGCAATCTGCCATCAAAAAGTTGGCAGGCGAGTTTTGTTTTCCAGGGAAAAGCGCCATTGTTTGTGTTTGGGGGCCTGTGGCTGGGAGTGGCCGGCTGGCTCCTTAGAGTCTACGATACGCAGGATGGTTCCCAGGCCAGAGGTGGCACCAGTGACAAGTCGGGCTGGTTTGATAGTACCACGTGCGTCCTGCAATCTGCCATCCAGAAGCGGGGCAGCTTACTTTTGTTTGCCAGGGAAACGGGCCGAGGTTTGTGTCTGGGGGCCTATGGCTGGGAGTGACCGGCTGGCTCCTGAAAAGCTACGATAGGCAGGATGGTGACCAGACCCATGGTGGCACCAGTGCCAAGTTGGGCTGGTTTGATAGTACCAAGTGGCTCCTGCAATCTGCCATCAAAAAGTTGGCAGGCGAGTTTTGTTTCCCAGGGAAAAGCGCCGTTGTTTGTGTTTGGGGGCCTGTAGTTGGGAGTGGCCGGCTGGCTAATTAGAATCCACGATACGCAGGAAGGTTCCCAGACCCAAGGTGGCACCAGTGCCAAGTCGGGCTTGTTTGATGGTGCAAAGTGGCTCCTGCAATCTGCCATCCAGAAGCGGGGTAGCTTACTTTTGTTTGCCAGGGAAACGGGCCGAGGTTTGTGTCTGGGGGCCTATGGTTGGGAGTGACCGGCGGGCTCCTGAATTCTACGATAGGCAGGATGGTTACCAGACCCATGGTGGCACCAGTGCCAAGGTGGGCTGGTTTGATAGTACCAAGTGGCTCCTGCAATCTGCCATCCAGAAGCGGGGCAGCTTACTTTTGTTTGCAAGGGAAACGGGCCGAGGTTTGCGTCTGGGGGTCTATGGCTGGGAGTGACGGGCTAGGTCCTGAAAAGCTGCGATAGGCAGGATGGTGACCAGACCCATGGTGGCACCAGTGCCAAGTTGGGCTGGTTGATAGTACCAAGTGGCTCCTGCAATCTGCCATCAAAAGGTTGGCAGGCGAGTTTTGTTTTCCAGGGAAATGCGCCGTTGTTTTTGTTTGGGGGCCAGTGGCTGGGAGTGGCCGGCTGGCTCCTTAGAATCCACGATACGCAGGATGGTTCCCAGACCAGAGGTTGCACCAGTGCCAAGTCGAGCTGGTTTGATGGTGCAAAGTGGCTCCTGCAATCTGCCATCCAGAAGCGGGGTAGCTTACTTTTGTTTGCCAGGGAAACGGGCCGAGGTTTGTGTCTGGGGGCCTATGGCTGGGAGTGACCGGCGGGCTCCTGAATTCTACGATAGGCAGGATGGTTACCAGACCCATGGTGGCACCAGTGCCAAGGTGGGCTGGTTTGATAGTACCAAGTGGCTCCTGCAATCTGCCATCAAAAAGTTGGCAGGCGAGTTTTGTTTTCCAGGGAAAAGCGCAGTTGTTTATGTTTGGGGGCCTGTGGCTGGGAGTGGCCGGCTGGCTAAGTAGAATCCACGATACGCAGCATGGTTCCCAGACCAGAGGTGGCACCAGTGACAAATCGGGCTGGTTTGATAGTACCAAGTGCGTCCTGCAATCTGCCATCCAGAAACGGGGTAGCGTACTTTTGTTTGCCAGTGAAACGGGCCGAGGTTTTTCTCTGGGGGCTTATGGCTGGGAGTGACCGGCTGGCTCCTGAAAAGCTACGATAGGCAGGATGGTGACCAGACCCATGGTGGCACCAGTGCCAAGTTGGGCTGGTTTGATAGTACCAAGTGGCTCCTGCAATCTGCCATCAAAAAGTTGGCAGGCGAGTTTTGTTTTCCAGGGAAAAGCGCCATTGTTTTTATTTGGGGGCCTGTGGCTGGGAGTGGCCGGCTGGCTCCTTAGAATCCACGATACGCAGGATGGTTCCCAGGCAGTAGGTGGCACCAGTGACAAGTCGGGCTGGTTTGATAGTAACACGTGCGTCCTGCAATCTGCCATCAAAATGTTGGCAGGCGAGTTTTGTTTTCCAGGGAAAAGCGCCGTTGTTTGTGTATTGGGGCCTGTAGTTGGGAGTGGCCGGCTGGCTAATTAGAATCCACGATACGCAGGAAGGTTCCCAGACCCAAGGTGGCACCAGTGCCAAGTTGGGCTGGTTTGATAGCACCAAGTGCGTCCTGCAATCTGCCATCCAGAAGCGGGGCAGCATACTTTTGTTTGCAAGGGAAACGGGCCGAGCTTTGCGTCTGGGGGCCTATGGCTGGGAGTGACCGGCTAGGTCCTGAAAAGCTACGATAGGCAGGATGGTGACCAGACCCATGGTGGCACCAGTGCCAAGGTGGGCTGGTTTGATAGTACCAAGTGGCTCCTGCAATCTGCCATCAAAAAGTTGGCAGGCGAGTTTTGTTTTCCAGGGAAAAGCGGCGTTGTTTGTGTTTGGGGGCCTGTGGCTGGGAGTGGCCGGCTGGCTAATTAGAATCCACGATACGCAGCATGGTTCCCAGACCAGAGGTGGCACCAGTGACAAATCGGGCTGGTTTGATAGTACCAAGTGCGTCCTGCAATCTGCCATCCAGAAAGGGGGTAGCTTACTTTTGTTTGCCAGTGAAACGGGCCGGGGTTTTTCTCTGGGGGCTTATGGCTGGGAGTGACCGGCTGGCTCCTGAAAAGCTACGATAAGAGGATGGTGACCAGACCCATGGTGGCACCAGTGCCAAGTTGGGCTGGTTTGATAGTACCAAGTGGCTCTTGCAATATGCCATCAAAAGGTTGGCAGGCGAGTTTTGTTTTCCAGGGAAAAGCGCCGTTGTTTGTGTTTGGGGGCCTGTGGCTGGGAGTGGCCGGCTGGCTCCTTAGAATCCACGATACGCAGGATGGTTCCCAGACCAGAGGTTGCACCAGTGCCAAGTCGGGCTGGTTTGATGGTGCAAAGTGGCTCCTGCAATCTGCCATCCAGAAGCAGGACAGCTTAATTTTGTTTGCCAGGGGAACGGGCAGAGCTTTGTGTCTGGGGGCCTATGGCTGGGAGTGACCGGCTGGCTCCTGAAAAGCTACCATAGGCAGGATGGTGACCAGACCCATGGTGGTAGCAGTGCCAAGTCGGGCTGGTTTGATATTACCAAGTGGCTCCTGAAATATGCAATCAAAATGTTGTCAGGCGAGTTTTGTTTACCAGGGAAACGCGCCGTTGTTTGTGTTTGGGGGCCTGTGGCTGGGAGTGGCCGGCTGGCTCCTTAGAATCCACGATACGCAGGATGGTTCCCAGACCCAAGGCGGCACCAGTGCCAAGTCGGTCTGGTTTGATAGTACCAAGTGGTTCCTGCAATCTGCCATCCAGAAGCGGGGCAGCTTACTTTTGTTTGCCAGGGAAACGGGCCGAGGTTTGTGTCTGGGGGCCTATGGCTCGGAGTGGCCGGCTAGGTCCTGAAAAGCTACGATAGGCAGGATGGTGACCAGACCCATGGTGGCACCAGTGCCAAGTTGGGCTGGTTTGATAGTACCAAGTGGCTCCTGCAATCTGCCATCAAAAAGTTGGCAGGCGAGTTTTGTTTTCCAGGGAAAAGCGCCGTTGTTTGTGTTTGGGGGCCTGTGGCTGGGAGTGGCCGGCTGGCTCCTTAGAACCCACGATACGCAGGATGGTTCCAAGACCAGAGGTGGCACCAGTTCCAAGTCGGGCTGGTTTGATAGTACAACGTGTGTCCTGCAATCTGCCATCCAGAAGCGGGGCAGCTTACTTTTGTTTGCCAGGGAAACGGGCCGAGGTTTGTGTCTGGGGGTCTATGACTGGGAGTGACCGGCTGGCTCCTGAAAAGCTACGATAGGCAGGATGGTTACCAGACCCATGGTGGCACCAGTGCCAAGGTGGGCTGGTTTGATAGTACCAAGTGGCTCCTGCAATCTGCCATCAAAAAGTTGGCAGGCGAGTTTTGTTTTCCAGGGAAAAGCGCCGTTGTTTGTGTTTGGGGGCCTGTGGCTGGGAGTGGCCGGCTGGCTCCTTAGAGTCTACGATACGCAGGATGGTTTCCAGGCCAGAGGTGGCACCAGTGACAAGTCGGGCTGGTTTGATAGTACCAAGTGGCTCCTGCAATCTCCCATCCAGATGCGGGGCAGCTTACTTTTGTTTGCCAGGGAAACGGGCCGAGGTTTGAGTCTGGGGGCCTATGGCTGGGAGTGACCGGCTGGCTCGTGAAAAGCTACGATAGGCAGGATGGTGACCAGACCCATGGTGGCACCAGTGCCAAGTTGGGCTGATTTGATAGTACCAAGTGGCTCCTGCAATCTGCCATCAAAAAGTTGGCAGGCGAGTTTTGTTTTCCAGGGAAAAGCGCCGTTGTTTGTGTTTGGGGGCCTGTGGCTGGGAGTGGCCGGCTGGCTCCTTAGAACCCACGATGCGCAGGATGGTTCCCAGACCAGAGGTGACACCAGTGACAAGTCGGGCTGGTTTGATGGTGCAAAGTGGCTCCTGCAATCTGCCATCCAGAAGCGGGGCAGCTTACTTTTGTTTGCCAGGGAAACGGGCCGAGGTTTGTGTCTGGGGGCCTATGGCTGGGAGCGACTGGCTGGCTCCTGAAAAGCTACGATAGGCAGGATGGTGACCAGACCCATGGTGGCACCAGTGCCAAGTTGGGCTGGTTTGATAGTACAATGTAGCTACTGCAATCTGCCATCAAAATTTGGCAGGCGAGTTTTGTTTTCCAGGGAAAAGCGCAGTTGTTTGTGTTTGGGGGCCTGTGGCTGGGAGTGGCCGGCTGGCTCCTTAGAATCCACGATACGCAGGATGGTTCCCAGACCAGAGGTGGCACCAGTGCCAAGTCGGTCTGGTTTGATAGTACCACGTGCGTCCTGCAATCTGCCATCCAGAAACGGGGCAGCTTACTTTTGTTTGCCAGGGAAACGGGCCGACGTTTCTGTCTGTGGGCCTATGGCTGGGAGTGACCGGCTAGGTCCTGAAAAGCTACGATAGGCAGGATGGTGACTAGACCCATGGTGGCACCAGTGCCAAGTTGGGCTGGTTTGATAGTACCAAGTGCCTCCTGCAATCTGCCATCAAAAAGTTGGCAGGCGAGTTTTGTTTTCCAGGGAAAAGCGCAGTTGTTTTTGTTTGGGGGCCTGTGGCTGGGAGAGGCCGGCTGGCTCCTTAGAATCCACGATACGCAGCATGGTTCCCAGACCAGAGGTGGCACCAGTGCCAAGTTGGGCTGGTTTGATAGTACCACGTGTGTCCTGCAATCTGCCATCCAGAAGCGGGGCAGCTTACTTTTGTTTGCCAGGGAAACGGGCCGAGGTTTGTGTCTGGGGGTCTATGGCTGGGAGTGACCGCCTGGCTCCTGAAAAGCTACGATAGGCAGGATGGTTACCAGACCCATGGTGGCACCAGTGCCAAGTTGGGCTGATTTGATAGTACCAAGTGGCTCCTGCAATCTGCCATCAAAAAGTTGGCAGGCGAGTTTTGTTTTCCAGGGAAAAGCGCCGTTGTTTGTGTTTGGGGGCCTGTGGCTGGGAGTGGCCGGCTGGCTAATTAGAATCCACGATACGCAGGATGGTTCCCAGACTAGAGGTGGCACCAGTGCCAAGTCAGACTGGTTTGATGGTGCAAAGTGGCTCCTGCAATCTGCCATCCAGAAGCGGGGCAGCTTACTTTTGTTTGCCAGGGAAACGGGCCGAGGTTTCTGTCTGGGGGCCTATGGCTGGGATTGAGCGGCTAGGTCCTGAAAAGCTACGATAGGCAGGATGGTGACCAGACCCATGGTGGCACCAGTGCCAAGTTGGGCTGGTTTGATAGTACCAAGTGGCTCCTGCAATCTGCCATCAAAATGTTGGCAGGCGAGTTTTGTTTTCCAGGGAAAAATGCCCTTGTTTGTGTTTGGGGGCCTGTGGCTGAGAGTGGCCGGCTGACTCCTTAGAATCCACGATACGCAGCATGGTTCCCAGACCAGAGGTGGCACCAGTTCCAAGTCGGGCTGGTTTGATAGTACCAAGTGGCTCCTGCAATCTGCCATCCAGAAGCGGGGCAGCTTACTTTTGTTTGCCAGGGAAACGGGCCGAGGTTTTTCTCTGGGGCTTATGGCTGGGAGTGACCGGCTGGCTCCTGAAAAGCTACGATAGGCAGGATGGTGAGCAGACCCATGGTGGCACCAGTGCCAAGTTGGGCTGGTTTGATAGTACCAAGTGGCTCCTGCAATCTGCCATCAAAAAGTTGGCAGGCGAGTTTTGTTTTCCAGGGAAAAGCGCCATTGTTTTTGTTTGGGGGCCTGTGGCTGGGAGTGGCCGGCTGGCTCCTTAGAGTCTGCGATACGCAGGATGGTTCCCAGGCCAGAGGTGGCACCAGTGACAAATCGGGCTGGTTTGATAGTACCACGTGCGTCCTGCAATCTGCCATCCAGAAGCGGGGCAGCTTACTTTTGTTTGCCAGGGAAACGGGCCGAGGTTTGTGTCTGGGGGCCTATGGCTGGGAGTGACCGGCGGGCTCCTGAATTCTACGATAGGCAGGATGGTTACCAGACCCATGGTGGCACCAGTGCCAAGTTGGGCTGGTTTGATAGTACCAAGTGGCTCCTGCAATCTGCCATCAAAATGTTGGCAGGCGAGTTTTGTTTTCCAGGGAAAAGCGGCGTTGTTTGTGTTTGGGGGCCTGTGGCTGGGAGTGGCCGGCTGGCTAATTAGAATCCACGATACGCAGCATGGTTCCCAGACCAGAGGTGGCACCAGTGACAAATCGGGCTGGTTTGATAGTACCAAGTGCGTCCTGCAATCTGCCATCCAGAAACGGGGGAGCTTACTTTTGTTTGCCAGTGAAACGGGCCGAGGTTTTTCTCTGGGGGCTTATGGCTGGGAGTGACCGCCTGGCTCCTGAAAAGCTACGATAAGAGGATGGTGACCAGACCCATGGTGGCACCAGTGCCAAGTTGGGCTGGTTTGATAGTACCAAGTGGCTCCTGCAATCTGCCATCAAAAACTTGGCAGGCGAGTTTTGTTTTCCAGGGAAAAGCGCAGTTGTTTGTGTTTGGGGGCCTGTGGCTGGGAGTGGCCGGCTGGCTAAGTAGAATCCACGATACGCAGCATGGTTCCCAGACCAGAGGTGGCACCAGTGACAAGTCGGGCTGGTTTGATAGTACCACGTGTGTCCTGCAATCTGCCATCCAGAAGCGGGGCAGCTTACTTTTGTTTGCCAGGGAAACGGGCCGACGTTTGTGTCTGGGGGTCTATGGCTGGGAGTGACCGGCTGGCTCCTGAAAAGCTACGATAGGCAGGATGGTTACCAGACCCATGGTGGCACCAGTGCCAAGTTGGGCTGGTTTGATAGTACAATGTAGCTCCTGCAATCTGCCATCAAAATGTTGGCAGGCGAGTTTTGTTTTCCAGGGAAAAATGCCCTTGTTTGTGTTTGGGGGCCTGTGGCTGAGAGTGGCCGGCTGACTCCTTAGAATCCACGATACGCAGCATGGTTCCCAGACCAGAGGTGGCACCAGTTCCAAGTCGGGCTGGTTTGATAGTACCAAGTGGCTCCTGTAATCTGCCATCCAGAAGCGGGGCAGCTTACTTTTGTTTGCCAGGGAAACGGGCCGAGGCTTGTGTGTGGGGGTCTATGACTGGGAGTGACCGGCTGGCTCCTGAAAAGCTACGATAGGCAGGATGGTTACCAGACCCATGGTGGCACCAGTGCCAAGGTGGGCTGGTTTGATAGTACCAAGTGGCTCCTGCAATCTGCCATCAAAAAGTTGGCAGGCGAGTTTTGTTTTCCAGGGAAAAGCGCCATTGTTTGTGTTTGGGGGCCTGTGGCTGGGAGTGGCCGGCTGGCTCCTTAGAGTCTACGATACGCAGGATGGTTCCCAGGCCAGAGGTGGCACCAGTGAGAAGTCGGGCTGGTTTGATAGTACCATGTGCGTCCTGAAATCTGCCATCCAGAAGCGGGGCAGCTTACTTTTGTTTGCCAGGGAAACGGGCCGAGGTTTGTGTCTGGGGGCCTATGGCTGGGAGTGACCGGCTGGCTCCTGAAAAGCTACGATAGGCAGGATGGTGACCAGACCCATGGTGGCACCAGTGCCAAGTTGGGCTGATTTGATAGTACCAAGTGGCTCCTGCAATCTGCCATCAAAAAGTTGGCAGGCGAGTTTTGTTTTCCAGGGAAAAGCGCAGTTGTTTGTGTTTGGGGGCCTGTAGTTGGGAGTGGCCGGCTGGCTAATTAGAATCCACGATACGCAGGAAGGTTCCCAGACCCAAGGTGGCACCAGTGCCAAGTTGGGCTGGTTTGATAGTACCAAGTGCGTCCTGCAATCTGCCATCCAGAAGCGGGGCAGCTTACTTTTGTTTGCAAGGGAAACGGGCCGAGGTTTGCGTCTGGGGGTCTATGGCTGGGAGTGACCGGCTAGGTCCTGAAAAGCTGCGATAGGCAGGATGGTGACCAGACCCATGGTGGCACCAGTGCCAAGTTGGGCTGGTTGATAGTACCAAGTGGCTCCTGCAATCTGCCATCAAAAGGTTGGCAGGCGAGTTTTGTTTTCCAGGGAAATGCGCCGTTGTTTGTGTTTGGGGGCCTGTGGCTGGGAGTGGCCGGCTGGCTAATTAGAATCCACGATACGCAGGATGGTTCCCAGACTAGAGGTGGCACCAGTGCCAAGTCAGACTGGTTTGATGGTGCAAAGTGGCTCCTGCAATCTGCCATCCAGAAGCGGGGCAGCTTACTTTTGTTTGCCAGGGAAACGGGCCGAGGTTTGTGTCTGGGGGCCTATGGCTGGGATTGAGCGGCTAGGTCCTGAAAAGCTACGATAGGCAGGATGGTGACCAGACCCATGGTGGCACCAGTGCCAAGTTGGGCTGGTTTGATAGTACCAAGTGGCTCCTGCAATCTGCCATCAAAAAGTTGGCAGGCGAGTTTTGTTTTCCAGGGAAAAGCGCAGTTGTTTTTATTTGGGGGCCTGTGGCTGGGAGAGGCCGGCTGGCTCCTTAGAATCCACGATACGCAGCATGGTTCCCAGACCAGAGGTGGCACCAGTGACAAATCGGGCTGGTTTGATAGTACCACGTGTGTCCTGCAATCTGCCATCCAGAAGCGGGGCAGCTTACTTTTGTTTGCCAGGGAAACGGGCCGAGGTTTTTCTCTGGGGCTTATGGCTGGGAGTGACCGGCTGGCTCCTGAAAAGCTACGATAGGCAGGATGGTGACCAGACCCATGGTGGCACCAGTGCCAAGTTGGGCTGGTTTGATAGTACCAAGTGGCTCCTGCAATCTGCCATCAAAAAGTTGGCAGGCGAGTTTTGTTTTCCAGGGAAAAGCGCCATTGTTTTTGTTTGGGGGCCTGTGGCTGGGAGTGGCCGGCTGGCTCCTTAGAGTCTGCGATACGCAGGATGGTTCCCAGGCCAGAGGTGGCACCAGTGACAAGTCGGGCTGGTTTGATAGTACCACGTGCGTCCTGCAATCTGCCATCCAGAAGCGGGGCAGCTTACTTTTGTTTGCCAGGGAAACGGGCCGAGGTTTGTGTCTGGGGGCCTATGGCTGGGAGTGACCGGCGGGCTCCTGAATTCTACGATAGGCAGGATGGTTACCAGACCCATGGTGGCACCAGTGCCAAGTTGGGCTGGTTTGATAGTACCAAGTGGCTCCTGCAATCTGCCATCAAAATGTTGGCAGGCGAGTTTTGTTTTCCAGGGAAAAGCGCCATTGTTTGTGTTTGGGGGCCTGTGGCTGGGAGTGGCCGGCTGGCTAATTAGAATCCACGAAACGCAGCATGGTTCCCAGACCAGAGGTGGCACCAGTGACAAATCGGGCTGGTTTGATAGTACCAAGTGCGTCCTGCAATCTGCCATCCAGAAACGGGGTAGCTTACTTTTGTTTGCCAGTGAAACGGGCCGAGGTTTTTCTCTGGGGGCTTATGGCTGGGAGTGACCGGCTGGCTCCTGAAAAGCTACGATAAGAGGATGGTGACCAGACCCATGGTGGCACCAGTGCCAAGTTGGGCTGGTTTGATAGTACCAAGTGGCTCCTGCAATCTGCCATCAAAAACTTGGCAGGCGAGTTTTGTTTTCCAGGGAAAAGCGCAGTTGTTTGTGTTTGGGGGCCTGTGGCTGGGAGTGGCCGGCTGGCTAAGTAGAATCCACGATACGCAGCATGGTTCCCAGACCAGAGGTGGCACCAGTGACAAGTCGGGCTGGTTTGATAGTACCACGTGTGTCCTGCAATCTGCCATCCAGAAGCGGGGCAGCTTACTTTTGTTTGCCAGGGAAACGGGCCGAGGTTTGTGTCTGGGGGTCTATGGCTGGGAGTGACCGGCTGGCTCCTGAAAAGCTACGATAGGCAGGATGGTTACCAGACCCATGGTGGCACCAGTGCCAAGTTGGGCTGGTTTGATAGTACAATGTAGCTCCTGCAATCTGCCATCAAAATGTTGGCAGGCGAGTTTTGTTTTCCAGGGAAAAATGCCCTTGTTTGTGTTTGGGTGCCTGTGGCTGAGAGTGGCCGGCTGACTCCTTAGAATCCACGATACGCAGCATGGTTCCCAGACCAGAGGTGGCACCAGTTCCAAGTCGGGCTGGTTTGATAGTACCAAGTGGCTCCTGTAATCTGCCATCCAGAAGCGGGGCAGCTTACTTTTGTTTGCCAGGGAAACGGGCCGAGGCTTGTGTGTGGGGGTCTATGACTGGGAGTGACCGGCTGGCTCCTGAAAAGCTACGATAGGCAGGATGGTGACCAGACCCATGGTGGCACCAGTGCCAAGGTGGGCTGGTTTGATAGTACCAAGTGGCTCCTGCAATCTGCCATCAAAAAGTTGGCAGGCGAGTTTTGTTTTCCAGGGAAAAGCGCCATTGTTTGTGTTTGGGGGCCTGTGGCTGGGAGTGGCCGGCTGGCTCCTTAGAGTCTACGATACGCAGGATGGTTCCCAGGCCAGAGGTGGCACCAGTGAGAAGTCGGTCTGGTTTGATAGTACCAAGTGGTTCCTGCAATCTGCCATCCAGAAGCGGGGCAGCTTACTTTTGTTTGCCAGGGAAACGGGCCGAGGTTTGTGTCTGGGGGCCTATGGCTGGGAGTGACCGGCTGGCTCCTGAAAAGCTACGATAGGCAGGATGGTGACCAGACCCATGGTGGCACCAGTGCCAAGTTGGGCTGATTTGATAGTACCAAGTGGCTCCTGCAATCTGCCATCAAAAAGTTGGCAGGCGAGTTTTGTTTTCCAGGGAAAAGCGCAGTTGTTTGTGTTTGGGGGCCTGTAGTTGGGAGTGGCCGGCTGGCTAATTAGAATCCACGATACGCAGGAAGGTTCCCAGACCCAAGGTGGCACCAGTGCCAAGTTGGGCTGGTTTGATAGTACCAAGTGCGTCCTGCAATCTGCCATCCAGAAGCGGGGCAGCTTACTTTTGTTTGCAAGGGAAACGGGCCGAGGTTTGCGTCTGGGGGTCTATGGCTGGGAGTGACCGGCTAGGTCCTGAAAAGCTGCGATAGGCAGGATGGTGACCAGACCCATGGTGGCACCAGTGCCAAGTTGGGCTGGTTGATAGTACCAAGTGGCTCCTGCAATCTGCCATCAAAAGGTTGGCAGGCGAGTTTTGTTTACCAGGGAAATGCGCCGTTGTTTGTGTTTGGGGGCCTGTGGCTGGGAGTGGCCGGCTGGCTCCTTAGAATCCACGATACGCAGGATGGTTCCCAGACCAGAGGTTGCACCAGTGCCAAGTCGGGCTGGTTTGATGGTGCAAAGTGGCTCCTGCAATCTGCCATCCAGAAGCGGGGCAGCTTACTTTTGTTTGCCAGGGAAACGGGCCGAGGTTTGTGTCTGGGGGCCTATGGCTGGGAGTGACCGGCGGGCTCCTGAATTCTACGATAGGCAGGATGGTTACCAGACCCATGGTGGCACCAGTGCCAAGTTGGGCTGGTTTGATAGTACCAAGTGGCTCCTGCAATCTGCCATCAAAAAGTTGGCAGGCGAGTTTTGTTTTCCAGGGAAAAGCGCAGTTGTTTGTGTTTGGGGGCCTGTGGCTGGGAGTGGCCGGCTGGCTAAGTAGAATCCACGATACGCAGCATGGTTCCCAGACCAGAGGTGGCACCAGTGACAAATCGGGCTGGTTTGATAGTACCAAGTGCGTCCTGCAATCTGCCATCCAGAAACGGGGTAGCTTACTTTTGTTTGCCAGTGAAATGGGCCGAGGTTTTTCTCTGGGGGCTTATGGCTGGGAGTGACCGGCTGGCTCCTGAAAAGCTACGATAGGCAGGATGGTGACCAGACCCATGGTGGCACCAGTGCCAAGTTGGGCTGGTTTGATAGTACCAAGTGGCTCCTGCAATCTGCCATCAAAAAGTTGGCAGGCGAGTTTTGTTTTCCAGGGAAAAGCGCCATTGTTTTTATTTGGGGTCCTGTGGCTGGGAGTGGCCGGCTGGCTCCTTAGAGTCTACGATACGCAGGATGGTTCCCAGGCCAGAGGTGGCACCAGTGACAAGTCGGGCTGGTTTGATAGTAACACGTGCGTCCTGCAATCTGCCATCAAAATGTTGGCAGGCGAGTTTTGTTTTCCAGGGAAAAGCGCCGTTGTTTGTGTTTTGGGGCCTGTAGTTGGGAGTGGCCGGCTGGCTAATTAGAATCCACGATACGCAGGAAGGTTCCCAGACCCAAGGTGGCACCAGTGCCAAGTTGGGCTGGTTTTATAGCACCAAGTGCGTCCTGCAATCTGCCATCCAGAAGCGGGGCAGCATACTTTTGTTTGCAAGGGAAACGGGCCGAGGTTTGTGTCTGGGGGCCTATGGCTGGGAGTGACCGGCTAGGTCCTGAAAAGCTACGATAGGCAGGATGGTGACCAGACCCATGGTGGCACCAGTGCCAAGTTGGGCTGGTTTGATAGTACCAAGTGGCTCCTGCAATCTGCCATCAAAAAGTTGGCAGGCGAGTTTTGTTTTCCAGGGAAAAGCGCCGTTGTTTGTGTTTGGGGGCATGTGGCTGGGAGTGGCCGGCTGGCTCCTTAGAACCCACGATACGCAGGATGGTTCCAAGACCAGAGGTGGCACCAGCTCCAAGTCGGGCTGGTTTGATAGTACAACGTGTGTCCTGCAATCTGCCATCCCGAAGCGGGGCAGCTTACTTTTGTTTGTCAGGGAAACGGGCCGAGGTTTGTGTGTGGTGGTCTATGACTGGGAGTGACCGGCTGGCTCCTGAAAAGCTACGATTGGCAGGATGGTTACCAGACCCATGGTGGCACCAGTGCCAAGGTGGGCTGGTTTGATAGTACCAAGTGGCTCCTGCAATCTGCCATCAAAAAGTTGGCAGGCGAGTTTTGTTTTCCAGGGAAAAGCGCCGTTGTTTGTGTTTGGGGGCCTGTGGCTGGGAGTGGCCGGCTGGCTCCTTAGAACCCACGATACGCAGGATGGTTCCCAGACCAGAGGTGACACCAGTGACAAGTCGGGCTGGTTTGATGGTGCAAAGTGGCTCCTGCAATCTGCCATCCAGAAGCGGGGCAGCTTACTTTTGTTTGCCAGGGAAACGGGCCGAGCTTTGTGTCTGGGGGCCTATGGCTGGGAGCGACTGGCTGGCTCCTGAAAAGCTACGATAGGCAGGATGGTGACCAGACCCATGGTGGCACCAGTGCCAAGTTGGGCTGGTTTGATAGTACAATGTAGCTACTGCAATCTGCCATCAAAATGTTGTCAGGCGAGTTTTGTTTTCCAGGGAAAAGCGCCGTTGTTTGTGTTTGGGGGCCTGTGGCTGGGAGTGGCCGGCTGGCTCCTTAGAATCCACGATACGCAGGATGGTTCCCAGACCCAAGGTGGCACCAGTGCCAAGTCGGTCTGGTTTGATAGTACCAAGTGGTTCCTGCAATCTGCCATCCAGAAACGGGGCAGCTTACTTTTGTTTGCCAGGGAAACGGGCTGACGTATCTGTCTGTGGGCCTATGGCTGGGAGTGACCGGCTAGGTCCTGAAAAGCTACGATAGGCAGGATGGTGACTAGACCCATGGTGGCACCAGTGCCAAGTTGGGCTTGTTTGATAGTACCAAGTGGCTCCTGCAATCTGCCATCAAAAAGTTGGCAGGCGAGTTTTGTTTTCCAGGGAAAAGCGCAGTTGTTTGTGTTTGGGGGCCTGTGGCTGGGAGTGGCCGGCTGGCTCCTTAGAATCCACGATACGCAGCATGGTTCCCAGACCAGAGGTGGCACCAGTGACAAATCGGGCTGGTTTGATAGTACCACGTGTGTCCTGCAATCTGCCATCCAGAAGCGGGGCAGCTTACTTTTGTTTGCCAGGGAAACGGGCCGAGGTTTGTGTCTGGGGGTCTATGGCTGGGAGTGACCGGCTGGCTCCTGAAAAGCTACGATAGGCAGGATGGTTACCAGACCCATGGTGGCACCAGTGCCAAGTTGGGCTGATTTGATAGTACCAAGTGGCTCCTGCAATCTGCCATCAAAAAGTTGGCAGGCGAGTTTTGTTTTCCAGGGAAAAGCGGCGTTGTTTGTGTTTGGGGGCCTGTGGCTGGGAGTGGCCGGCTGGCTAATTAGAATCCACGATACGCAGGATGGTTCCCAGACTAGAGGTGGCACCAGTGCCAAGTCAGACTGGTTTGATGGTGCAAAGTGGCTCCTGCAATCTGCCATCCAGAAGCGGGGCAGCTTACTTTTGTTTGCCAGGGAAACGGGCCGAGGTTTGTGTCTGGGGGCCTATGGCTGGGAGTGACCGGCTAGGTCCTGAAAAGCTACGATAGGCAGGATGGTGACCAGACCCATGGTGGCACCAGTGCCAAGTTGGGCTGGTTTGATAGTACCAAGTGGCTCCTGCAATCTGCCATCAAAATGTTGGCAGGCGAGTTTTGTTTTCCAGGGAAAAATGCCCTTGTTTGTGTTTGGGGGCCTGTGGCTGAGAGTGGCCGGCTGACTCCTTAGAATCCACGATACGCAGCATGGTTCCCAGACCAGAGGTGGCACCAGTGCCAAGTCGGGCTGGTTTGATAGTACCAAGTGGCTCCTGCAATCTGCCATCCAGAAGCGGGGCAGCTTACTTTTGTTTGCCAGGGAAACGGGCCGAGGTTTTTCTCCGGGGCTTATGGCTGGGAGTGACCGGCTGGCTCCTGAAAAGCTACGATAGGCAGGATGGTGACCAGACCCATGGTGGCACCAGTGCCAAGTTGGGCTGGTTTGATAGTACCAAGTGGCTCCTGCAATCTGCCATCAAAAAGTTGGCAGGCGAGTTTTGTTTTCCAGGGAAAAGCGCCATTGTTTTTGTTTGGGGGCCAGTGGCTGGGAGAGGCCGGCTGGCTCCTTAGAGTCTACGATACGCAGGATGGTTCCCAGGCCAGAGGTGGCACCAGTGAAAAGTCGGGCTGGTTTGATAGTACCACGTGCGTCCTGCAATCTGCCATCCAGAAGCGGGGCAGCTTACTTTTGTTTGCCAGGGAAACGGGCCGAGGTTTGTGTCTGGGGGCCTATGGCTGGGAGTGACCGGCTGGCTCCTGAAAAGGTACGATAGGCAGGATGGTGACCAGACCCATGGTGGCACCAGTGCCAAGTTGGGCTGGTTTGATAGTACCAAGTGGCTCCTGCAATCTGCCATCAAAATGTTGGCAGGCGAGTTTTGTTTTCCAGGGAAAAGCGCCGTTGTTTTTGTTTGGGGGCCTGTAGTTGGGAGTGGCCGGCTGGCTAATTAGAATCCACGATACGCAGGAAGGTTCCCAGACCCAAGGTGGCACCAGGGCCAAGTTGGGCTGGTTTGATAGTACCAAGTGCGTCCTGCAATCTGCCATCCAGAAGCGGGGCAGCTTACTTTTGTTTGCAAGGGAAAAGGACCGAGGTTTGTGTGTGGGGGTCTATGGCTTGGAGTGACCGGCTAGGTCCTGAAAAGCTGCGATAGGCAGGATGGTGACCAGACCCATGGTGGCACCAGTGCCAAGTTGGGCTGGTTGATAGTACCAAGTGGCTCCTGCAATCTGCCATCAAAAGGTTGGCAGGCGAGTTTTGTTTTCCAGGGAAATGCGCCGTTGTTTGTGTTTGGGGGCCTGTGGCTGAGAGTGGCCGGCTGGCTCCTTAGAATCCACGATACGCAGGATGGTTCCCAGACCAGAGGTTGCACCAGTGCCAAGTCGGGCTGGTTTGATGGTGCAAAGTGGCTCCTGCAATCTGCCATCCAGAAGCGGGGTAGATTACTTTTGTTTGCCAGGGAAACGGGCCGAGGTTTGTGTCTGGGGGCCTATGGCTGGGAGTGACCGGCGGGCTCCTGAATTCTACGATAGGCAGGATGGTTACCAGACCCATGGTGGCACCAGTGCCAAGGTGGGCTGGTTTGATAGTACCAAGTGGCTCCTGCAATCTGCCATCAAAATGTTGGCAGGCGAGTTTTGTTTTCCAGGGAAAAGCGCCGTTGTTTGTGTTTGGGGGCCTGTAGTTGGGAGTGGCCGGCTGGCTAATTAGAATCCACGATACGCAGGAAGGTTCCCAGACCCAAGGTGGCACCAGTGCCAAGTTGTGCTGGTTTTATAGCACCAAGTGCGTCCTGCAATCTGCCATCCAGAAGCGGGGCAGCTTACTTTTGTTTGCAAGGGAAACGGGCCGAGGTTTGCGTCTGGGGGCCTATGGCTGGGAGTGACCGGCTAGGTCCTGAAAAGCTACGATAGGCAGGATGGTGACCAGACCCATGGTGGCACCAGTGCCAAGTTGGGCTGGTTTGATAGTACAATGTAGCTACTGCAATCTGCCATCAAAATGTTGTCAGGCGAGTTTTGTTTTCCAGGGAAAAGCGCCGTTGTTTGTGTTTGGGGGCCTGTGGCTGGGAGTGGCCGGCTGGCTCCTTAGAATCCACGATACGCAGGATGGTTCCCAGACCCAAGGTGGCACCAGTGCCAAGTCGGTCTGGTTTGATAGTACCAAGTGGTTCCTGCAATCTGCCATCCAGAAACGGGGCAGCTTACTTTTGTTTGCCAGGGAAACGGGCTGACGTATCTGTCTGTGGGCCTATGGCTGGGAGTGACCGGCTAGGTCCTGAAAAGCTACGATAGGCAGGATGGTGACTAGACCCATGGTGGCACCAGTGCCAAGTTGGGCTTGTTTGATAGTACCAAGTGGCTCCTGCAATCTGCCATCAAAAAGTTGGCAGGCGAGTTTTGTTTTCCAGGGAAAAGCGCAGTTGTTTGTGTTTGGGGGCCTGTGGCTGGGAGTGGCCGGCTGGCTCCTTAGAATCCACGATACGCAGCATGGTTCCCAGACCAGAGGTGGCACCAGTGACAAATCGGGCTGGTTTGATAGTACCACGTGTGTCCTGCAATCTGCCATCCAGAAGCGGGGCAGCTTACTTTTGTTTGCCAGGGAAACGGGCCGAGGTTTGTGTCTGGGGGTCTATGGCTGGGAGTGACCGGCTGGCTCCTGAAAAGCTACGATAGGCAGGATGGTTACCAGACCCATGGTGGCACCAGTGCCAAGTTGGGCTGATTTGATAGTACCAAGTGGCTCCTGCAATCTGCCATCAAAAAGTTGGCAGGCGAGTTTTGTTTTCCAGGGAAAAGCGGCGTTGTTTGTGTTTGGGGGCCTGTGGCTGGGAGTGGCCGGCTGGCTAATTAGAATCCACGATACGCAGGATGGTTCCCAGACTAGAGGTGGCACCAGTGCCAAGTCAGACTGGTTTGATGGTGCAAAGTGGCTCCTGCAATCTGCCATCCAGAAGCGGGGCAGCTTACTTTTGTTTGCCAGGGAAACGGGCCGAGGTTTGTGTCTGGGGGCCTATGGCTGGGAGTGACCGGCTAGGTCCTGAAAAGCTACGATAGGCAGGATGGTGACCAGACCCATGGTGGCACCAGTGCCAAGTTGGGCTGGTTTGATAGTACCAAGTGGCTCCTGCAATCTGCCATCAAAATGTTGGCAGGCGAGTTTTGTTTTCCAGGGAAAAATGCCCTTGTTTGTGTTTGGGGGCCTGTGGCTGAGAGTGGCCGGCTGACTCCTTAGAATCCACGATACGCAGCATGGTTCCCAGACCAGAGGTGGCACCAGTGCCAAGTCGGGCTGGTTTGATAGTACCAAGTGGCTCCTGCAATCTGCCATCCAGAAGCGGGGCAGCTTACTTTTGTTTGCCAGGGAAACGGGCCGAGGTTTTTCTCCGGGGCTTATGGCTGGGAGTGACCGGCTGGCTCCTGAAAAGCTACGATAGGCAGGATGGTGACCAGACCCATGGTGGCACCAGTGCCAAGTTGGGCTGGTTTGATAGTACCAAGTGGCTCCTGCAATCTGCCATCAAAAAGTTGGCAGGCGAGTTTTGTTTTCCAGGGAAAAGCGCCATTGTTTTTGTTTGGGGGCCAGTGGCTGGGAGAGGCCGGCTGGCTCCTTAGAGTCTACGATACGCAGGATGGTTCCCAGGCCAGAGGTGGCACCAGTGAAAAGTCGGGCTGGTTTGATAGTACCACGTGCGTCCTGCAATCTGCCATCCAGAAGCGGGGCAGCTTACTTTTGTTTGCCAGGGAAACGGGCCGAGGTTTGTGTCTGGGGGCCTATGGCTGGGAGTGACCGGCTGGCTCCTGAAAAGGTACGATAGGCAGGATGGTGACCAGACCCATGGTGGCACCAGTGCCAAGTTGGGCTGGTTTGATAGTACCAAGTGGCTCCTGCAATCTGCCATCAAAATGTTGGCAGGCGAGTTTTGTTTTCCAGGGAAAAGCGCCGTTGTTTTTGTTTGGGGGCCTGTAGTTGGGAGTGGCCGGCTGGCTAATTAGAATCCACGATACGCAGGAAGGTTCCCAGACCCAAGGTGGCACCAGGGCCAAGTTGGGCTGGTTTGATAGTACCAAGTGCGTCCTGCAATCTGCCATCCAGAAGCGGGGCAGCTTACTTTTGTTTGCAAGGGAAAAGGACCGAGGTTTGTGTGTGGGGGTCTATGGCTTGGAGTGACCGGCTAGGTCCTGAAAAGCTGCGATAGGCAGGATGGTGACCAGACCCATGGTGGCACCAGTGCCAAGTTGGGCTGGTTGATAGTACCAAGTGGCTCCTGCAATCTGCCATCAAAAGGTTGGCAGGCGAGTTTTGTTTTCCAGGGAAATGCGCCGTTGTTTGTGTTTGGGGGCCTGTGGCTGAGAGTGGCCGGCTGGCTCCTTAGAATCCACGATACGCAGGATGGTTCCCAGACCAGAGGTTGCACCAGTGCCAAGTCGGGCTGGTTTGATGGTGCAAAGTGGCTCCTGCAATCTGCCATCCAGAAGCGGGGTAGATTACTTTTGTTTGCCAGGGAAACGGGCCGAGGTTTGTGTCTGGGGGCCTATGGCTGGGAGTGACCGGCGGGCTCCTGAATTCTACGATAGGCAGGATGGTTACCAGACCCATGGTGGCACCAGTGCCAAGGTGGGCTGGTTTGATAGTACCAAGTGGCTCCTGCAATCTGCCATCAAAATGTTGGCAGGCGAGTTTTGTTTTCCAGGGAAAAGCGCCGTTGTTTGTGTTTGGGGGCCTGTAGTTGGGAGTGGCCGGCTGGCTAATTAGAATCCTCGATACGCAGGAAGGTTCCCAGACCCAAGGTGGCACCAGTGCCAAGTTGGGCTGGTTTGATAGCACCAAGTGCGTCCTGCAATCTGCCATCCAGAAGCGGGGCAGCTTACTTTTGTTTGCAAGGGAAACGGGCCGAGGTTTGCGTCTGGGGGCCTATGGCTGGGAGTGACCGGCTAGGTCCTGAAAAGCTACGATAGGCAGGATGGTGACCAGACCCATGGTGGCACCAGTGCCAAGTTGGGCTGGTTGATTGTACCAAGTGGCTCCTGCAATCTGCCATCAAAAGGTTGGCAGGCGAGTTTTGTTTTCCAGGGAAATGCGCCGTTGTTTGTGTTTGGGGGCCTGTGGCTGGGAGTGGCCGGCTGGCTCCTTAGAATCCACGATATGCAGGATGGTTCCCAGACCCAAGGTGGCACCAGTGCCAAGTCGGTCTGGTTTGATAGTACCAAGTGATTCCTGCAATCTGCCATCCAGAAGCGGGGCAGCTTACTTTTGTTTGCCAGGGAAACGGGCCGAGGTTTCTGTCTGGGGGCCTATGGCTGGGAGTGACCGGCTGGCTCCTGAAAAGCTACGATAGGCAGGATGGTGACCAGACCCATGGTGGCACCAGTGCCAAGTTGGGCTGGTTTGATAGTACCAAGTGGCTCCTGCAATCTGCCATCAAAAAGTTGGCAGGCGAGTTTTGTTTTCCAGGGAAAAGCGCCGTTGTTTGTGTTTGGGGGCATGTGGCTGGGAGTGGCCGGCTGGCTCCTTAGAACCCATGATACGCAGGATGGTTCCAAGACCAGAGGTGGCACCAGTTCCAAGTCGGGCTGGTTTGATATTACCACGTGTGTCCTGCAATCTGCCATCCAGAAGCGGGGCAGCTTACTTTTTTTTGCCAGGGAAACGGGCCGAGGTTTGTGTGTGGGGGTCTATGGCTGGGAGTGACCGGCTGGCTCCTGAAAACTACGATAGGCAGGATGGTTACCAGACCCATGGTGGCACCAGTGCCAAGGTGGGCTGGTTTGATAGTACCAAGTGGCTCCTGCAATCTGCCATCAAAAAGTTGGCAGGCGAGTTTTGATTTCCAGGGAAAAGCGCCGTTGTTTGTGTTTGGGGGCCTGTAGTTGGGAGTGGCCGGCTGGCTAATTAGAATCCACGATACGCAGGAAGGTTCCCAGACCCAAGGTGGCACCAGTGCCAAGTTGGGCTGGTTTGATAGTACCAAGTGCGTCCTGCAATCTGCCATCCAGAAGCGGGGCAGCTTACTTTTGTTTGCAAGGGAAACGGGCCGAGGTTTGCGTCTGGGGGCCTATGGCTGGGAGTGACCGGCTAGGTCCTGAAAAGCTGCGATAGGCAGGATGGTGACCAGACCCATGGTGGCACCAGTGCCAAGTTGGGCTGGTTGATAGTACCAAGTGGCTCCTGCAATCTGCCATCAAAAGGTTGGCAGGCGAGTTTTGTTTTCCAGGGAAATGCGCCGTTGTTTGTGTTTGGGGGCCTGTGGCTGGGAGTGGCCGGCTGGCTCCTTAGAATCCACGATACGCAGGATGGTTCCCAGACCAGAGGTTGCACCAGTGCCAAGTCGGGCTGGTTTGATGGTGCAAAGTGGCTCCTGCAATCTGCCATCCAGAAGCGGGGCAGCTTACTTTTGTTTGCCAGGGAAACGGGCCGAGGTTTGTGTCTGGGGGCCTATGGCTGGGAGTGACCGGCGGGCTCCTGAATTCTACGATAGGCAGGATGGTTACCAGACCCATGGTGGCACCAGTGCCAAGGTGGGCTGGTTTGATAGTACCAAGTGGCTCCTGCAATCTGCCATCAAAAAGTTGGCAGGCGAGTTTTGTTTTCCAGGGAAAAGCGCCGTTGTTTGTGTTTGGGGGCCTGTGGCTGGGAGTGGCCGGCTGGCTAATTAGAATCCACGATACGCAGCATGGTTCCCAGACCAGAGGTGGTACCAGTGACAAATCGGGCTGGTTTGATAGTACCAAGTGCGTCCTGCAATCTGCCATCCAGAAACGGGGTAGCTTACTTTTGTTTGCCAGGGAAACGGGCCGAGGTTTTTCTCTGGGGCTTATGGCTGGGAGTGACCGGCTGGCTCCTGAAAAGCTACGATAGGCAGGATGGTGACCAGACCCATGGTGGCACCAGTGCCAAGTTGGGCTGGTTTGATAGTACAAAGTAGCTCCTGCAATCTGCCATCAAAATGTTGGCAGGCGAGTTTTGTTTACCAGGGAAAAGCGCCGTTGTTTGTGTTTGGGGGCCTGTGGCTGGGAGTGGCCGGCTGGCTCCTTAGAGTCTACGATACGCAGGATGGTTCCCAGGCCAGAGGTGGCACCAGTGACAAGTTGGGCTGGTTTGATAGTACCACGTGCGTCCTGCAATCTGCCATCCAGAAGCGGGGCAGCTTACTTTTGTTTGCCAGGGAAAGGGGCCGACGTTTCTGTCTGGGGGCCTATGGCTGGGAGTGACCGGCTAGGTCCTGAAAAGCTACGATAGGCAGGATGGTGACCAGACCCATGGTGGCACCAGTGCCAAGTTGGGCTGGTTTGATAGTACCAAGTGGTTCCTGCAATCTGCCATCAAAAAGTTGGCAGGCGAGTTTTGTTTTCCAGGGAAAAATGCCCTTGTTTGTGTTTGGGGGCCTGTGGCTGAGAGTGGCCGGCTGACTCCTTAGAATCCACGATACGCAGCATGGTTCCCAGACCAGAGGTGGCACCAGTTCCAAGTCGGGCTGGTTTGATAGTACCAAGTGGTTCCTGCAATCTGCCATCCAGAAGCGGGGCAGCTTACTTTTGTTTGCCAGGGAAACGGGCCGAGGTTTGTGTCTGGGGGCCTATGGCTGGGAGTGACCGGCTGGCTCCTGAAAAGCTACGATAGGCAGGATGGTGACCAGACCCATGGTGGCACCAGTGCCAAGTTGGGCTGATTTGATAGTACCAAGTGGCTCCTGCAATCTGCCATCAAAAAGTTGGCAGGCGAGTTTTGTTTTCCAGGGAAAAGCGCAGTTGTTTGTGTTTGGGGGCCTGTAGTTGGGAGTGGCCGGCTGGCTAATTAGAATCCACGATACGCAGGAAGGTTCCCAGACCCAAGGTGGCACCAGTGCCAAGTTGGGCTGGTTTGATAGTACCAAGTGCGTCCTGCAATCTGCCATCCAGAAGCGGGGCAGCTTACTTTTGTTTGCAAGGGAAACGGGCCGAGGTTTGCGTCTGGGGGTCTATGGCTGGGAGTGACCGGCTAGGTCCTGAAAAGCTGCGATAGGCAGGATGGTGACCAGACCCATGGTGGCACCAGTGCCAAGTTGGGCTGGTTGATAGTACCAAGTGGCTCCTGCAATCTGCCATCAAAAGGTTGGCAGGCGAGTTTTGTTTACCAGGGAAATGCGCCGTTGTTTGTGTTTGGGGGCCTGTGGCTGGGAGTGGCCGGCTGGCTCCTTAGAATCCACGATACGCAGGATGGTTCCCAGACCAGAGGTTGCACCAGTGCCAAGTCGGGCTGGTTTGATGGTGCAAAGTGGCTCCTGCAATCTGCCATCCAGAAGCGGGGCAGCTTACTTTTGTTTGCCAGGGAAACGGGCCGAGGTTTGTGTCTGGGGGCCTATGGCTGGGAGCGACCGGCGGGCTCCTGAATTCTACGATAGGCAGGATGGTTACCAGACCCATGGTGGCACCAGTGCCAAGTTGGGCTGGTTTGATAGTACCAAGTGGCTCCTGCAATCTGCCATCAAAATGTTGGCAGGCGAGTTTTGTTTTCCAGGGAAAAGCGCAGTTGTTTGTGTTTGGGGGCCTGTGGCTGGGAGTGGCCGGCTGGCTAAGTAGAATCCACGATACGCAGCATGGTTCCCAGACCAGAGGTGGCACCAGTGACAAATCGGGCTGGTTTGATAGTACCAAGTGCGTCCTGCAATCTGCCATCCAGAAACGGGGTAGCTTACTTTTGTTTGCCAGTGAAATGGGCCGAGGTTTTTCTCTGGGGGCTTATGGCTGGGAGTGACCGGCTGGCTCCTGAAAAGCTACGATAGGCAGGATGGTGACCAGACCCATGGTGGCACCAGTGCCAAGTTGGGCTGGTTTGATAGTACCAAGTGGCTCCTGCAATCTGCCATCAAAAAGTTGGCAGGCGAGTTTTGTTTTCCAGGGAAAAGCGCCATTGTTTTTATTTGGGGTCCTGTGGCTGGGAGTGGCCGGCTGGCTCCTTAGAGTCTACGATACGCAGGATGGTTCCCAGGCCAGAGGTGGCACCAGTGACAAGTCGGGCTGGTTTGATAGTAACACGTGCGTCCTGCAATCTGCCATCAAAATGTTGGCAGGCGAGTTTTGTTTTCCAGGGAAAAGCGCCGTTGTTTGTGTTTTGGGGCCTGTAGTTGGGAGTGGCCGGCTGGCTAATTAGAATCCACGATACGCAGGAAGGTTCCCAGACCCAAGGTGGCACCAGTGCCAAGTTGTGCTGGTTTTATAGCACCAAGTGCGTCCTGCAATCTGCCATCCAGAAGCGGGGCAGCATACTTTTGTTTGCAAGGGAAACGGGCCGAGGTTTTTGTCTGGGGGCCTATGGCTGGGAGTGACCGGCTAGGTCCTGAAAAGCTACGATAGGCAGGATGGTGACCAGACCCATGGTGGCACCAGTGCCAAGTTGGGCTGGTTTGATAGTACCAAGTGGCTCCTGCAATCTGCCATCAAAAAGTTGGCAGGCGAGTTTTGTTTTCCAGGGAAAAGCGCCGTTGTTTGTGTTTGGGGGCCTGTGGCTGGGAGTGGCCGGCTGGCTCCTTAGAACCCACGATACGCAGGATGGTTCCAAGACCAGAGGTGGCACCAGCTCCAAGTCGGGCTGGTTTGATAGTACAACGTGTGTCCTGCAATCTGCCATCCCGAAGCGGGGCAGCTTACTTTTGTTTGTCAGGGAAACGGGCCGAGGTTTGTGTGTGGTGGTCTATGACTGGGAGTGACCGGCTGGCTCCTGAAAAGCTACGATTGGCAGGATGGTTACCAGACCCATGGTGGCACCAGTGCCAAGGTGGGCTGGTTTGATAGTACCAAGTGGCTCCTGCAATCTGCCATCAAAAAGTTGGCAGGCGAGTTTTGTTTTCCAGGGAAAAGCGCCGTTTTTTGTGTTTGGGGGCCTGTGGCTGGGAGTGGCCGGCTGGCTCCTTAGAACCCACGATACGCAGGATGGTTCCCAGACCAGAGGTGACACCAGTGACAAGTCGGGCTGGTTTGATGGTGCAAAGTGGCTCCTGCAATCTGCCATCCAGAAGCGGGGCAGCTTACTTTTGTTTGCCAGGGAAACGGGCCGAGCTTTGTGTCTGGGGGCCTATGGCTGGGAGCGACTGGCTGGCTCCTGAAAAGCTACGATAGGCAGGATGGTGACCAGACCCATGGTGGCACCAGTGCCAAGTTGGGCTGGTTTGATAGTACAATGTAGCTACTGCAATCTGCCATCAAAATGTTGTCAGGCGAGTTTTGTTTTCCAGGGAAAAGCGCCGTTGTTTGTGTTTGGGGGCCTGTGGCTGGGAGTGGCCGGCTGGCTCCTTAGAATCCACGATACGCAGGATGGTTCCCAGACCCAAGGTGGCACCAGTGCCAAGTCGGTCTGGTTTGATAGTACCAAGTGGTTCCTGCAATCTGCCATCCAGAAACGGGGCAGCTTACTTTTGTTTGCCAGGGAAACGGGCTGACGTATCTGTCTGTGGGCCTATGGCTGGGAGTGACCGGCTAGGTCCTGAAAAGCTACGATAGGCAGGATGGTGACTAGACCCATGGTGGCACCAGTGCCAAGTTGGGCTTGTTTGATAGTACCAAGTGGCTCCTGCAATCTGCCATCAAAAAGTTGGCAGGCGAGTTTTGTTTTCCAGGGAAAAGCGCAGTTGTTTGTGTTTGGGGGCCTGTGGCTGGGAGTGGCCGGCTGGCTCCTTAGAATCCACGATACGCAGCATGGTTCCCAGACCAGAGGTGGCACCAGTGACAAATCGGGCTGGTTTGATAGTACCACGTGTGTCCTGCAATCTGCCATCCAGAAGCGGGGCAGCTTACTTTTGTTTGCCAGGGAAACGGGCCGAGGTTTGTGTCTGGGGGTCTATGGCTGGGAGTGACCGGCTGGCTCCTGAAAAGCTACGATAGGCAGGATGGTTACCAGACCCATGGTGGCACCAGTGCCAAGTTGGGCTGATTTGATAGTACCAAGTGGCTCCTGCAATCTGCCATCAAAAAGTTGGCAGGCGAGTTTTGTTTTCCAGGGAAAAGCGGCGTTGTTTGTGTTTGGGGGCCTGTGGCTGGGAGTGGCCGGCTGGCTAATTAGAATCCACGATACGCAGGATGGTTCCCAGACTAGAGGTGGCACCAGTGCCAAGTCAGACTGGTTTGATGGTGCAAAGTGGCTCCTGCAATCTGCCATCCAGAAGCGGGGCAGCTTACTTTTGTTTGCCAGGGAAACGGGCCGAGGTTTGTGTCTGGGGGCCTATGGCTGGGAGTGACCGGCTAGGTCCTGAAAAGCTACGATAGGCAGGATGGTGACCAGACCCATGGTGGCACCAGTGCCAAGTTGGGCTGGTTGATAGTACCAAGTGGCTCCTGCAATCTGCCATCAAAATGTTGGCAGGCGAGTTTTGTTTTCCAGGGAAAAATGCCCTTGTTTGTGTTTGGGGGCCTGTGGCTGAGAGTGGCCGGCTGACTCCTTAGAATCCACGATACGCAGCATGGTTCCCAGACCAGAGGTGGCACCAGTGCCAAGTCGGGCTGGTTTGATAGTACCAAGTGGCTCCTGCAATCTGCCATCCAGAAGCGGGGCAGCTTACTTTTGTTTGCCAGGGAAACGGGCCGAGGTTTTTCTCCGGGGCTTATGGCTGGGAGTGACCGGCTGGCTCCTGAAAAGGTACGATAGGCAGGATGGTGACCAGACCCATGGTGGCACCAGTGCCAAGTTGGGCTGGTTTGATAGTACCAAGTGGCTCCTGCAATCTGCCATCAAAAAGTTGGCAGGCGAGTTTTGTTTTCCAGGGAAAAGCGCCATTGTTTTTGTTTGGGGGCCAGTGGCTGGGAGAGGCCGGCTGGCTCCTTAGAGTCTACGATACGCAGGATGGTTCCCAGGCCAGAGGTGGCACCAGTGAAAAGTCGGGCTGGTTTGATAGTACCACGTGCGTCCTGCAATCTGCCATCCAGAAGCGGGGCAGCTTACTTTTGTTTGCCAGGGAAACGGGCCGAGGTTTGTGTCTGGGGGCCTATGGCTGGGAGTGACCGGCTGGCTCCTGAAAAGGTACGATAGGCAGGATGGTGACCAGACCCATGGTGGCACCAGTGCCAAGTTGGGCTGGTTTGATAGTACCAAGTGGCTCCTGCAATCTGCCATCAAAATGTTGGCAGGCGAGTTTTGTTTTCCAGGGAAAAGCGCCGTTGTTTTTGTTTGGGGGCCCGTAGTTGGGAGTGGCCGGCTGGCTAATTAGAATCCACGATACGCAGGAAGGTTCCCAGACCCAAGGTGGCACCAGGGCCAAGTTGGGCTGGTTTGATAGTACCAAGTGCGTCCTGCAATCTGCCATCCAGAAGCGGGGCAGCTTACTTTTGTTTGCAAGGGAAAAGGACCGAGGTTTGTGTGTGGGGGTCTATGGCTTGGAGTGACCGGCTAGGTCCTGAAAAGCTGCGATAGGCAGGATGGTGACCAGACCCATGGTGGCACCAGTGCCAAGTTGGGCTGGTTGATAGTACCAAGTGGCTCCTGCAATCTGCCATCAAAAGGTTGGCAGGCGAGTTTTGTTTTCCAGGGAAATGCGCCGTTGTTTGTGTTTGGGGGCCTGTGGCTGAGAGTGGCCGGCTGGCTCCTTAGAATCCACGATACGCAGGATGGTTCCCAGACCAGAGGTTGCACCAGTGCCAAGTCGGGCTGGTTTGATGGTGCAAAGTGGCTCCTGCAATCTGCCATCCAGAAGCGGGGTAGATTACTTTTGTTTGCCAGGGAAACGGGCCGAGGTTTGTGTCTGGGGGCCTATGGCTGGGAGTGACCGGCAGGCTCCTGAATTCTACGATAGGCAGGATGGTTACCAGACCCATGGTGGCACCAGTGCCAAGGTGGGCTGGTTTGATAGTACCAAGTGGCTCCTGCAATCTGCCATCAAAATGTTGGCAGGCGAGTTTTGTTTTCCAGGGAAAAGCGCCGTTGTTTGTGTTTGGGGGCCTGTAGTTGGGAGTGGCCGGCTGGCTAATTAGAATCCACGATACGCAGGAAGGTTCCCAGACCCAAGGTGGCACCAGTGCCAAGTTGGGCTGGTTTGATAGCACCAAGTGCGTCCTGCAATCTGCCATCCAGAAGCGGGGCAGCTTACTTTTGTTTGCAAGGGAAACGGGCCGAGGTTTGCGTCTGGGGGCCTATGGCTGGGAGTGACCGGCTAGGTCCTGAAAAGCTACGATAGGCAGGATGGTGACCAGACCCATGGTGGCACCAGTGCCAAGTTGGGCTGGTTGATTGTACCAAGTGGCTCCTGCAATCTGCCATCAAAAGGTTGGCAGGCGAGTTTTGTTTTCCAGGGAAATGCGCCGTTGTTTGTGTTTGGGGGCCTGTGGCTGGGAGTGGCCGGCTGGCTCCTTAGAATCCACGATATGCAGGATGGTTCCCAGACCCAAGGTGGCACCAGTGCCAAGTCGGTCTGGTTTGATAGTACCAAGTGATTCCTGCAATCTGCCATCCAGAAGCGGGGCAGCTTACTTTTGTTTGCCAGGGAAACGGGCCGAGGTTTCTGTCTGGGGGCCTATGGCTGGGAGTGACCGGCTGGCTCCTGAAAAGCTACGATAGGCAGGATGGTGACCAGACCCATGGTGGCACCAGTGCCAAGTTGGGCTGGTTTGATAGTACCAAGTGGCTCCTGCAATCTGCCATCAAAAAGTTGGCAGGCGAGTTTTGTTTTCCAGGGAAAAGCGCCGTTGTTTGTGTTTGGGGGCATGTGGCTGGGAGTGGCCGGCTGGCTCCTTAGAACACATGATACGCAGGATGGTTCCAAGACCAGAGGTGGCACCAGTTCCAAGTCGGGCTGGTTTGATATTACCACGTGTGTCCTGCAATCTGCCATCCAGAAGCGGGGCAGCTTACTTTTGTTTGCCAGGGAAACGGGCCGAGGTTTGTGTGTGGGGGTCTATGGCTGGGAGTGACCGGCTGGCTCCTGAAAACTACGATAGGCAGGATGGTTACCAGACCCATGGTGGCACCAGTGCCAAGGTGGGCTGGTTTGATAGTACCAAGTGGCTCCTGCAATCTGCCATCAAAAAGTTGGCAGGCGAGTTTTGATTTCCAGGGAAAAGCGCCGTTGTTTGTGTTTGGGGGCCTGTAGTTGGGAGTGGCCGGCTGGCTAATTAGAATCCACGATACGCAGGAAGGTTCCCAGACCCAAGGTGGCACCAGTGCCAAGTTGGGCTGGTTTGATAGTACCAAGTGCGTCCTGCAATCTGCCATCCAGAAGCGGGGCAGCTTACTTTTGTTTGCAAGGGAAACGGGCCGAGGTTTGCGTCTGGGGGCCTATGGCTGGGAGTGACCGGCTAGGTCCTGAAAAGCTGCGATAGGCAGGATGGTGACCAGACCCATGGTGGCACCAGTGCCAAGTTGGGCTGGTTGATAGTACCAAGTGGCTCCTGCAATCTGCCATCAAAAGGTTGGCAGGCGAGTTTTGTTTTCCAGGGAAATGCGCCGTTGTTTGTGTTTGGGGGCCTGTGGCTGGGAGTGGCCGGCTGGCTCCTTAGAATCCACGATACGCAGGATGGTTCCCAGACCAGAGGTTGCACCAGTGCCAAGTCGGGCTGGTTTGATGGTGCAAAGTGGCTCCTGCAATCTGCCATCCAGAAGCGGGGCAGCTTACTTTTGTTTGCCAGGGAAACGGGCCGAGGTTTGTGTCTGGGGGCCTATGGCTGGGAGTGACCGGCGGGCTCCTGAATTCTACGATAGGCAGGATGGTTACCAGACCCATGGTGGCACCAGTGCCAAGGTGGGCTGGTTTGATAGTACCAAGTGGCTCCTGCAATCTGCCATCAAAAAGTTGGCAGGCGAGTTTTGTTTTCCAGGGAAAAGCGCCGTTGTTTGTGTTTGGGGGCCTGTGGCTGGGAGTGGCCGGCTGGCTAATTAGAATCCACGATACGCAGCATGGTTCCCAGACCAGAGGTGGTACCAGTGACAAATCGGGCTGGTTTGATAGTACCAAGTGCGTCCTGCAATCTGCCATCCAGAAACGGGGTAGCTTACTTTTGTTTGCCAGGGAAACGGGCCGAGGTTTTTCTCTGGGGCTTATGGCTGGGAGTGACCGGCTGGCTCCTGAAAAGCTACGATAGGCAGGATGGTGACCAGACCCATGGTGGCACCAGTGCCAAGTTGGGCTGGTTTGATAGTACAAAGTAGCTCCTGCAATCTGCCATCAAAATGTTGGCAGGCGAGTTTTGTTTACCAGGGAAAAGCGCCGTTGTTTGTGTTTGGGGGCCTGTGGCTGGGAGTGGCCGGCTGGCTCCTTAGAGTCTACGATACGCAGGATGGTTCCCAGGCCAGAGGTGGCACCAGTGACAAGTTGGGCTGGTTTGATAGTACCACGTGCGTCCTGCAATCTGCCATCCAGAAGCGGGGCAGCTTACTTTTGTTTGCCAGGGAAAGGGGCCGACGTTTCTGTCTGGGGGCCTATGGCTGGGAGTGACCGGCTAGGTCCTGAAAAGCTACGATAGGCAGGATGGTGACCAGACCCATGGTGGCACCAGTGCCAAGTTGGGCTGGTTTGATAGTACCAAGTGGTTCCTGCAATCTGCCATCAAAAAGTTGGCAGGCGAGTTTTGTTTTTAAGGGAAAAGCACAGTTGTTTGTGTTTGGGGTCCTGTGGCTGAGAGTGGCCGGCTGGCTCCTTAAACTCCACGATACGCAGGAAGGTTCCCAGACCCAAGGTGGCACCAGTGCCAAGTTGGGCTGGTTTGATAGTACCAAGTGGCTCCTGCAATCTACCATCCAGAAGCGGGGCAGCTTACTTTTGTTTGCCAGGGAAACGGGCCGAGGTTTGTGTCTGGGGGCCTAAGGCTGGGAGTGACCAGCTAGGTCCCGAAAAGCTACGATAGGCAGGATGGTGACCAGACCCATGGTGGCACCAGTGCCAAGTTGGGCTGGTTTGATAGTACCAAGTGGCTCCTGAAATATGCAATCAAAAGGTAGTCAGGCGAGTTTTGTTTACCAGGGAAAAGCGCCGTTGTTTGTGTTTGGGGGCCTGTGGCTGGGAGTGGCCGGCTGGCTCCTTAGAATCCACGATATGCAGGATGGTTCCCAGACCCAAGGTGGCACCAGTGCCAAGTCGGTCTGGTTTGATAGTACCAAGTGATTCCTGCAATCTGCCATCCAGAAGCGGGGCAGCTTACTTTTGTTTGCCAGGGAAACGGGCCGAGGTTTCTGTCTGGGGGCCTATGGCTGGGAGTGACCGGCTGGCTCGTGAAAAGCTACGATAGGCAGGATGGTGACCAGACCCATGGTGGCACCAGTGCCAAGTTGGGCTGGTTTGATAGTACCAAGTGGCTCCTGCAATCTGCCATCAAAAAGTTGGCAGGCGAGTTTTGTTTTCCAGGGAAAAGCGCCGTTGTTTGTGTTTGGGGGCATGTGGCTGGGAGTGGCCGGCTGGCTCCTTAGAACCCATGATACGCAGGATGGTTCCAAGACCAGAGGTGGCACCAGTTCCAAGTCGGGCTGGTTTGATATTACCACGTGTGTCCTGCAATCTGCCATCCAGAAGCGGGGCAGCTTACTTTTTTTTGCCAGGGAAACGGGCCGAGGTTTGTGTGTGGGGGTCTATGGCTGGGAGTGACCGGCTGGCTCCTGAAAACTACGATAGGCAGGATGGTTACCAGACCCATGGTGGCACCAGTGCCAAGGTGGGCTGGTTTGATAGTACCAAGTGGCTCCTGCAATCTGCCATCAAAAAGTTGGCAGGCGAGTTTTGATTTCCAGGGAAAAGCGCCGTTGTTTGTGTTTGGGGGCCTGTAGTTGGTAGTGGCCGGCTGGCTAATTAGAATCCACGATACGCAGGAAGGTTCCCAGACCCAAGGTGGCACCAGTGCCAAGTTGGGCTGGTTTGATAGTACCAAGTGCGTCCTGCAATCTGCCATCCAGAAGCGGGGCAGCTTACTTTTGTTTGCAAGGGAAACGGGCCGAGGTTTGCGTCTGGGGGTCTATGGCTGGGAGTGACCGGCTAGGTCCTGAAAAGCTGCGATAGGCAGGATGGTGACCAGACCCATGGTGGCACCAGTGCCAAGTTGGGCTGGTTGATAGTACCAAGTGGCTCCTGCAATCTGCCATCAAAAGGTTGGCAGGCGAGTTTTGTTTTCCAGGGAAATGCGCCGTTGTTTGTGTTTGGGGGCCTGTGGCTGGGAGTGGCCGGCTGGCTCCTTAGAATCCACGATACGCAGGATGGTTCCCAGACCAGAGGTTGCACCAGTGCCAAGTCGGGCTGGTTTGATGGTGCAAAGTGGCTCCTGCAATCTGCCATCCAGAAGCGGGGTAGCTTACTTTTGTTTGCCAGGGAAACGGGCCGAGGTTTGTGTCTGGGGGCCTATGGCTGGGAGTGACCGGCGGGCTCCTGAATTCTACGATAGGCAGGATGGTTACCAGACCCATGGTGGCACCAGTGCCAAGGTGGGCTGGTTTGATAGTACCAAGTGGCTCCTGCAATCTGCCATCAAAAAGTTGGCAGGCGAGTTTTGTTTTCCAGGGAAAAGCGCAGTTGTTTGTGTTTGGGGGCCTGTGGCTGGGAGTGGCCGGCTGGCTAAGTAGAATCCACGATACGCAGCATGGTTCCCAGACCAGAGGTGGCACCAGTGACAAATCGGGCTGGTTTGATAGTACCAAGTGCGTCCTGCAATCTGCCATCCAGAAACGGGGTAGCTTACTTTTGTTTGCCAGTGAAACGGGCCGAGGTTTTTCTCTGGGGGCTTATGGCTGGGAGTGACCGGCTGGCTCCTGAAAAGCTACGATAGGCAGGATGGTGACCAGACCCATGGTGGCACCAGTGCCAAGTTGGGCTGGTTTGATAGTACCAAGTGGCTCCTGCAATCTGCCATCAAAAAGTTGGCAGGCGAGTTTTGTTTTCCAGGGAAAAGCGCCATTGTTTTTATTTGGGGTCCTGTGGCTGGGAGTGGCCGGCTGGCTCCTTAGAGTCTACGATACGCAGGATGGTTCCCAGGCCAGAGGTGGCACCAGTGACAAGTCGGGCTGGTTTGATAGTAACACGTGCGTCCTGCAATCTGCCATCAAAATGTTGGCAGGCGAGTTTTGTTTTCCAGGGAAAAGCGCCGTTGTTTGTGTTTTGGGGCCTGTAGTTGGGAGTGGCCGGCTGGCTAATTAGAATCCACGATACGCAGGAAGGTTCCCAGACCCAAGGTGGCACCAGTGCCAAGTTGGGCTGGTTTGATAGCACCAAGTGCGTCCTGCAATCTGCCATCCAGAAGCGGGGCAGCATACTTTTGTTTGCAAGGGAAACGGGCCGAGGTTTGTGTCTGGGGGCCTATGGCTGGGAGTGACCGGCTAGGTCCTGAAAAGCTACGATAGGCAGGATGGTGACCAGACCCATGGTGGCACCAGTGCCAAGTTGGGCTGGTTTGATAGTACCAAGTGGCTCCTGCAATCTGCCATCAAAAAGTTGGCAGGCGAGTTTTGTTTTCCAGGGAAAAGCGCCGTTGTTTGTGTTTGGGGGCCTGTGGCTGGGAGTGGCCGGCTGGCTCCTTAGAACCCACGATACGCAGGATGGTTCCAAGACCAGAGGTGGCACCAGCTCCAAGTCGGGCTGGTTTGATAGTACAACGTGTGTCCTGCAATCTGCCATCCCGAAGCGGGGCAGCTTACTTTTGTTTGCCAGGGAAACGGGCCGAGGTTTGTGTGTGGTGGTCTATGACTGGGAGTGACCGGCTGGCTCCTGAAAAGCTACGATAGGCAGGATGGTTACCAGACCCATGGTGGCACCAGTGCCAAGGTGGGCTGGTTTGATAGTACCAAGTGGCTCCTGCAATCTGCCATCAAAAAGTTGGCAGGCGAGTTTTGTTTTCCAGGGAAAAGCGCCGTTGTTTGTGTTTGGGGGCCTGTGGCTGGGAGTGGCCGGCTGGCTCCTTAGAACCCACGATACGCAGGATGGTTCCCAGACCAGGGGTGACACCAGTGACAAGTGGGGCTGGTTTGATGGTGCAAAGTGGCTCCTGCAATCTGCCATCCAGAAGCGGGGCAGCTTACTTTTGTTTGCCAGGGAAACGGGCCGACGTTTCTGTCTGTGGGCCTATGGCTGGGAGCGACTGGCTGGCTCCTGAAAAGCTACGATAGGCAGGATGGTGACCAGACCCATGGTGGCACCAGTGCCAAGTTGGGCTGGTTTGATAGTACCAAGTGCGTCCTGCAATCTGCCATCCAGAAGCGGGGCAGCTTACTTTTGTTTGCAAGGGAAACGGGCTGAGGTTTGCGTCTGGGGGTCTATGGCTGGGAGTGACCGGCTAGGTCCTGAAAAGCTGCGATAGGCAGGATGGTGACCAGACCCATGGTGGCACCAGTGCCAAGTTGGGCTGGTTGATAGTACCAAGTGGCTCCTGCAATCTGCCATCAAAAGGTTGGCAGGCGAGTTTTGTTTTCCAGGGAAATGCGCCGTTGTTTGTGTTTGGGGGCCTGTGGCTGGGAGTGGCCGGCTGGCTCCTTAGAATCCACGATACGCAGGATGGTTCCCAGACCAGAGGTTGCACCAGTGCCAAGTCGGGCTGGTTTGATGGTGCAAAGTGGCTCCTGCAATCTGCCATCCAGAAGCGGGGTAGCTTACTTTTGTTTGCCAGGGAAACGGGCCGAGGTTTGTGTCTGGGGGCCTATGGCTGGGAGTGACCGGCGGGCTCCTGAATTCTACGATAGGCAGGATGGTTACCAGACCCATGGTGGCACCAGTGCCAAGGTGGGCTGGTTTGATAGTACCAAGTGGCTCCTGCAATCTGCCATCAAAAAGTTGGCAGGCGAGTTTTGTTTTCCAGGGAAAAGCGCAGTTGTTTGTGTTTGGGGGCCTGTGGCTGGGAGTGGCCGGCTGGCTAAGTAGAATCCACGATACGCAGCATGGTTCCCAGACCAGAGGTGGCACCAGTGACAAATCGGGCTGGTTTGATAGTACCAAGTGCGTCCTGCAATCTGCCATCCAGAAACGGGGTAGCTTACTTTTGTTTGCCAGTGAAACGGGCCGAGGTTTTTCTCTGGGGGCTTATGGCTGGGAGTGACCGGCTGGCTCCTGAAAAGCTACGATAGGCAGGATGGTTACCAGACCCATGGTGGCACCAGTGCCAAGTTGGGCTGGTTTGATAGTACCAAGTGGCTCCTGCAATCTGCCATCAAAAAGTTGGCAGGCGAGTTTTGTTTTCCAGGGAAAAGCGCCATTGTTTTTATTTGGGGTCCTGTGGCTGGGAGTGGCCGGCTGGCTCCTTAGAGTCTACGATACGCAGGATGGTTCCCAGGCCAGAGGTGGCACCAGTGACAAGTCGGGCTGGTTTGATAGTAACACGTGCGTCCTGCAATCTGCCATCAAAATGTTGGCAGGCGAGTTTTGTTTTCCAGGGAAAAGCGCCGTTGTTTGTGTTTTGGGGCCTGTAGTTGGGAGTGGCCGGCTGGCTAATTAGAATCCACGATACGCAGGAAGGTTCCCAGACCCAAGGTGGCACCAGTGCCAAGTTGGGCTGGTTTGATAGCACCAAGTGCGTCCTGCAATCTGCCATCCAGAAGCGGGGCAGCATACTTTTGTTTGCAAGGGAAACGGGCCGAGGTTTGTGTCTGGGGGCCTATGGCTGGGAGTGACCGGCTAGGTCCTGAAAAGCTACGATAGGCAGGATGGTGACCAGACCCATGGTGGCACCAGTGCCAAGTTGGGCTGGTTTGATAGTACCAAGTGGCTCCTGCAATCTGCCATCAAAAAGTTGGCAGGCGAGTTTTGTTTTCCAGGGAAAAGCGCCGTTGTTTGTGTTTGGGGGCCTGTGGCTGGGAGTGGCCGGCTGGCTCCTTAGAACCCACGATACGCAGGATGGTTCCAAGACCAGAGGTGGCACCAGCTCCAAGTCGGGCTGGTTTGATAGTACAACGTGTGTCCTGCAATCTGCCATCCCGAAGCGGGGCAGCTTACTTTTGTTTGCCAGGGAAACGGGCCGAGGTTTGTGTGTGGTGGTCTATGACTGGGAGTGACCGGCTGGCTCCTGAAAAGCTACGATAGGCAGGATGGTTACCAGACCCATGGTGGCACCAGTGCCAAGGTGGGCTGGTTTGATAGTACCAAGTGTCTCCTGCAATCTGCCATCAAAAAGTTGGCAGGCGAGTTTTGTTTTCCAGGGAAAAGCGCCGTTGTTTGTGTTTGGGGGCCTGTGGCTGGGAGTGGCCGGCTGGCTCCTTAGAACCCACGATACGCAGGATGGTTCCCAGACCAGGGGTGACACCAGTGACAAGTGGGGCTGGTTTGATGGTGCAAAGTGGCTCCTGCAATCTGCCATCCAGAAGCGGGGCAGCTTACTTTTGTTTGCCAGGGAAACGGGCCGACGTTTCTGTCTGTGGGCCTATGGCTGGGAGCGACTGGCTGGCTCCTGAAAAGCTACGATAGGCAGGATGGTGACCAGACCCATGGTGGCACCAGTGCCAAGTTGGGCTGGTTTGATAGTACCAAGTGGCTCCTGCAATCTGCCATCAAAATGTTGGCAGGCGAGTTTTGTTTTCCAGGGAAAAGCGCCGTTGTTTGTGTTTGGGGGCCTGTAGTTGGGAGTGGCCGGCTGGCTAATTAGAATCCCCGATACGCAGGAAGGTTCCCAGACCCAAGGTGGCACCAGTGCCAAGTTGGGCTGGTTTGATAGCACCAAGTGCGTCCTGCAATCTGCCATCCAGAAGCGGGGCAGCTTACTTTTGTTTGCAAGGGAAACGGGCCGAGGTTTGCGTCTGGGGGCCTATGGCTGGGAGTGACCGGCTAGGTCCTGAAAAGCTACGATAGGCAGGATGGTGACCAGACCCATGGTGGCACCAGTGCCAAGTTGGGCTGGTTGATAGTACCAAGTGGCTCCTGCAATCTGCCATCAAAAGGTTGGCAGGCGAGTTTTGTTTTCCAGGGAAATGCGCCGTTGTTTGTGTTTGGGGGCCTGTGGCTGGGAGTGGCCGGCTGGCTCCTTAGAATCCACGATACGCAGGATGGTTTCCAGACCAGAGGTTGCACCAGTGCCAAGTCGGGCTGGTTTGATGGTGCAAAGTGGCTCCTGCAATCTGCCATCCAGAAGCGGGGCAGCTTACTTTTGTTTGCCAGGGAAACGGGCCGAGGTTTGTGTCTGGGGGCCTATGGCTGGGAGTGACCGGCGGGCTCCTGAATTCTACGATAGGCAGGATGGTTACCAGACCCATGGTGGCACCAGTGCCAAGGTGGGCTGGTTTGATAGTACCAAGTGGCTCCTGCAATCTGCCATCAAAAAGTTGGCAGGCGAGTTTTGTTTTCCAGGGAAAAGCGCCGTTGTTTGTGTTTGGGGGCCTGTGGCTGGGAGTGGCCGGCTGGCTAATTAGAATCCACGATACGCAGCATGGTTCCCAGACCAGAGGTGGTACCAGTGACAAATCGGGCTGGTTTGATAGTACCAAGTGCGTCCTGCAATCTGCCATCCAGAAACGGGGTAGCTTACTTTTGTTTGCCAGGGAAACGGGCCGAGGTTTTTCTCTGGGGCTTATGGCTGGGAGTGACCGGCTGGCTCCTGAAAAGCTACGATAGGCAGGATGGTGACCAGACCCATGGTGGCACCAGTGCCAAGTTGGGCTGGTTTGATAGTACAAAGTAGCTCCTGCAATCTGCCATCAAAATGTTGGCAGGCGAGTTTTGTTTACCAGGGAAAAGCGCCGTTGTTTGTGTTTGGGGGCCTGTGGCTGGGAGTGGCCGGCTGGCTCCTTAGAGTCTACGATACGCAGGATGGTTCCCAGGCCAGAGGTGGCACCAGTGACAAGTTGGGCTGGTTTGATAGTACCACGTGCGTCCTGCAATCTGCCATCCAGAAGCGGGGCAGCTTACTTTTGTTTGCCAGGGAAAGGGGCCGACGTTTCTGTCTGTGGGCCTATGGCTGGGAGTGACCGGCTAGGTCCTGAAAAGCTACGATAGGCAGGATGGTGACCAGACCCATGGTGGCACCAGTGCCAAGTTGGGCTGGTTTGATAGTACCAAGTGGCTCCTGCAATCTGCCATCAAAAAGTTGGCAGGCGAGTTTTGTTTTCCAGGGAAAAGCACAGTTGTTTGTGTTTGGGGTCCTGTGGCTGAGAGTGGCCGGCTGGCTCCTTAAACTCCACGATACGCAGGAAGGTTCCCAGACCCAAGGTGGCACCAGTGCCAAGTTGGGCTGGTTTGATAGTACCAAGTGGCTCCTGCAATCTACCATCCAGAAGCGGGGCAGCTTACTTTTGTTTGCCAGGGAAACGGGCCGAGGTTTGTGTCTGGGGGCCTAAGGCTGGAAGTGACCAGCTAGGTCCCGAAAAGCTACGATAGGCAGGATGGTGACCAGACCCATGGTGGCACCAGTGCCAAGTTGGGCTGGTTTGATAGTACCAAGTGGCTCCTGAAATATGCAATCAAAAGGTAGTCAGGCGAGTTTTGTTTACCAGGGAAAAGCGCCGTTGTTTGTGTTTGGGGGCCTGTGGCTGGGAGTGGCCGGCTGGCTCCTTAGAATCCACGATACGCAGGATGGTTCCCAGACCCAAGGTGGCACCAGTGCCAAGTCGGTCTGGTTTGATAGTACCAAGTGATTCCTGCAATCTGCCATCCAGAAGCGGGGCAGCTTACTTTTGTTTGCCAGGGAAACGGGCCGAGGTTTCTGTCTGGGGGCCTATGGCTGGGAGTGACCGGCTGGCTCGTGAAAAGCTACGATAGGCAGGATGGTGACCAGACCCATGGTGGCACCAGTGCCAAGTTGGGCTGGTTTGATAGTACCAAGTGGCTCCTGCAATCTGCCATCAAAAAGTTGGCAGGCGAGTTTTGTTTTCCAGGGAAAAGCGCCGTTGTTTGTGTTTGGGGGCATGTGGCTGGGAGTGGCCGGCTGGCTCCTTAGAACCCATGATACGCAGGATGGTTCCAAGACCAGAGGTGGCACCAGTTCCAAGTCGGGCTGGTTTGATATTACCACGTGTGTCCTGCAATCTGCCATCCAGAAGCGGGGCAGCTTACTTTTTTTTGCCAGGGAAACGGGCCGAGGTTTGTGTGTGGGGGTCTATGGCTGGGAGTGACCGGCTGGCTCCTGAAAACTACGATAGGCAGGATGGTTACCAGACCCATGGTGGCACCAGTGCCAAGGTGGGCTGGTTTGATAGTACCAAGTGGCTCCTGCAATCTGCCATCAAAAAGTTGGCAGGCGAGTTTTGATTTCCAGGGAAAAGCGCCGTTGTTTGTGTTTGGGGGCCTGTAGTTGGGAGTGGCCGGCTGGCTAATTAGAATCCACGATACGCAGGAAGGTTCCCAGACCCAAGGTGGCACCAGTGCCAAGTTGGGCTGGTTTGATAGTACCAAGTGCGTCCTGCAATCTGCCATCCAGAAGCGGGGCAGCTTACTTTTGTTTGCAAGGGAAACGGGCCGAAGTTTGCGTCTGGGGGTCTATGGCTGGGAGTGACCGGCTAGGTCCTGAAAAGCTGCGATAGGCAGGATGGTGACCAGACCCATGGTGGCACCAGTGCCAAGTTGGGCTGGTTGATAGTACCAAGTGGCTCCTGCAATCTGCCATCAAAAGGTTGGCAGGCGAGTTTTGTTTTCCAGGGAAATGCGCCGTTGTTTGTGTTTGGGGGCCTGTGGCTGGGAGTGGCCGGCTGGCTCCTTAGAATCCACGATACGCAGGATGGTTCCCAGACCAGAGGTTGCACCAGTGCCAAGTCGGGCTGGTTTGATGGTGCAAAGTGGCTCCTGCAATCTGCCATCCAGAAGCGGGGTAGCTTACTTTTGTTTGCCAGGGAAACGGGCCGAGGTTTGTGTCTGGGGGCCTATGGCTGGGAGTGACCGGCGGGCTCCTGAATTCTACGATAGGCAGGATGGTGACCAGACCCATGGTGGCACCAGTGCCAAGGTGGGCTGGTTTGATAGTACCAAGTGGCTCCTGCAATCTGCCATCAAAAAGTTGGCAGGCGAGTTTTGTTTTCCAGGGAAAAGCGCAGTTGTTTGTGTTTGGGGGCCTGTGGCTGGGAGTGGCCGGCTGGCTAAGTAGAATCCACGATACGCAGCATGGTTCCCAGACCAGAGGTGGCACCAGTGACAAATCGGGCTGGTTTGATAGTACCAAGTGCGTCCTGCAATCTGCCATCCAGAAACGGGGTAGCTTACTTTTGTTTGCCAGTGAAACGGGCCGAGGTTTTTCTCTGGGGGCTTATGGCTGGGAGTGACCGGCTGGCTCCTGAAAAGCTACGATAGGCAGGATGGTGACCAGACCCATGGTGGCACCAGTGCCAAGTTGGGCTGGTTTGATAGTACCAAGTGGCTCCTGCAATCTGCCATCAAAAAGTTGGCAGGCGAGTTTTGTTTTCCAGGGAAAAGCGCCATTGTTTTTATTTGGGGTCCTGTGGCTGGGAGTGGCCGGCTGGCTCCTTAGAGTCTACGATACGCAGGATGGTTCCCAGGCCAGAGGTGGCACCAGTGACAAGTCGGGCTGGTTTGATAGTAACACGTGCGTCCTGCAATCTGCCATCAAAATGTTGGCAGGCGAGTTTTGTTTTCCAGGGAAAAGCGCCGTTGTTTGTTTTTTGGGGCCTGTAGTTGGGAGTGGCCGGCTGGCTAATTAGAATCCACGATACGCAGGAAGGTTCCCAGACCCAAGGTGGCACCAGTGCCAAGTTGGGCTGGTTTGATAGCACCAAGTGCGTCCTGCAATCTGCCATCCAGAAGCGGGGCAGCATACTTTTGTTTGCAAGGGAAACAGGCCGAGGTTTCTGTCTGGGGGCCTATGGCTGGGAGTGACCGGCTAGGTCCTGAAAAGCTACGATAGGCAGGATGGTGACCAGACCCATGGTGGCACCAGTGCCAAGTTGGGCTGGTTTGATAGTACCAAGTGGCTCCTGCAATCTGCCATCAAAAAGTTGGCAGGCGAGTTTTGTTTTCCAGGGAAAAGCGCCGTTGTTTGTGTTTGGGGGCCTGTGGCTGGGAGTGGCCGGCTGGCTCCTTAGAACCCACGATACGCAGGATGGTTCCAAGACCAGAGGTGGCACCAGCTCCAAGTCGGGCTGGTTTGATAGTACAACGTGTGTCCTGCAATCTGCCATCCCGAAGCGGGGCAGCTTACTTTTGTTTGCCAGGGAAACGGGCCGAGGTTTGTGTGTGGTGGTCTATGACTGGGAGTGACCGGCTGGCTCCTGAAAAGCTACGATAGGCAGGATGGTTACCAGACCCATGGTGGCACCAGTGCCAAGGTGGGCTGGTTTGATAGTACCAAGTGGCTCCTGCAATCTGCCATCAAAAAGTTGGCAGGCGAGTTTTGTTTTCCAGGGAAAAGCGCCGTTGTTTGTGTTTGGGGGCCTGTGGCTGGGAGTGGCCGGCTGGCTCCTTAGAACCCACGATACGCAGGATGGTTCCCAGACCAGAGGTGACACCAGTGACAAGTCGGGCTGGTTTGATGGTGCAAAGTGGCTCCTGCAATCTGCCATCCAGAAGCGGGGCAGCTTACTTTTGTTTGCCAGGGAAACGGGCCGACGTTTCTGTCTGTGGGCCTATGGCTGGGAGCGACTGGCTGGCTCCTGAAAAGCTACGATAGGCAGGATGGTGACCAGACCCATGGTGGCACCAGTGCCAAGTTGGGCTGGTTTGATAGTACAATGTAGCTACTGCAATCTGCCATCAAAATGTTGTCAGGCGAGTTTTGTTTTCCAGGGAAAAGCGCCGTTGTTTGTGTTTGGGGGCCTGTGGCTGGGAGTGGCCGGCTGGCTCCTTAGAATCCACGATACGCAGGATGGTTCCCAGACCCAAGGTGGCACCAGTGCCAAGTCGGTCTGGTTTGATAGTACCAAGTGGTTCCTGCAATCTGCCATCCAGAAACGGGGCAGCTTACTTTTGTTTGCCAGGGAAACGGGCCGACGTTTCTGTCTGTGGGCCTATGGCTGGGAGTGACCGGCTAGGTCCTGAAAAGCTACGATAGGCAGGATGGTGACTAGACCCATGGTGGCACCAGTGCCAAGTTGGGCTGGTTTGATAGTACCAAGTGGCTCCTGCAATCTGCCATCAAAAAGTTGGCAGGCGAGTTTTGTTTTCCAGGGAAAAGCGCAGTTGTTTGTGTTTGGGGGCCTGTGGCTGGGAGTGGCCGGCTGGCTCCTTAGAATCCACGATACGCAGCATGGTTCCCAGACCAGAGGTGGCACCAGTGACAAATCGGGCTGGTTTGATAGTACCAAGTGGCTCCTGCAATCTGCCATCAAAAAGTTGGCAGGCGAGTTTTGTTTTCCAGGGAAAAGCGCCATTGTTTTTATTTGGGGTCCTGTGGCTGGGAGTGGCCGGCTGGCTCCTTAGAGTCTACGATACGCAGGATGGTTCCCAGGCCAGAGGTGGCACCAGTGACAAGTCGGGCTGGTTTGATAGTAACACGTGCGTCCTGCAATCTGCCATCAAAATGTTGGCAGGCGAGTTTTGTTTTCCAGGGAAAAGCGCCGTTGTTTGTGTTTTGGGGCCTGTAGTTGGGAGTGGCCGGCTGGCTAATTAGAATCCACGATACGCAGGAAGGTTCCCAGACCCAAGGTGGCACCAGTGCCAAGTTGGGCTGGTTTGATAGCACCAAGTGCGTCCTGCAATCTGCCATCCAGAAGCGGGGCAGCATACTTTTGTTTGCAAGGGAAACAGGCCGAGGTTTGTGTCTGGGGGCCTATGGCTGGGAGTGACCGGCTAGGTCCTGAAAAGCTACGATAGGCAGGATGGTGACCAGACCCATGGTGGCACCAGTGCCAAGTTGGGCTGGTTTGATAGTACCAAGTGGCTCCTGCAATCTGCCATCAAAAAGTTGGCAGGCGAGTTTTGTTTTCCAGGGAAAAGCGCCGTTGTTTGTGTTTGGGGGCCTGTGGCTGGGAGTGGCCGGCTGGCTCCTTAGAACCCACGATACGCAGGATGGTTCCAAGACCAGAGGTGGCACCAGCTCCAAGTCGGGCTGGTTTGATAGTACAACGTGTGTCCTGCAATCTGCCATCCCGAAGCGGGGCAGCTTACTTTTGTTTGCCAGGGAAACGGGCCGAGGTTTGTGTGTGGTGGTCTATGACTGGGAGTGACCGGCTGGCTCCTGAAAAGCTACGATAGGCAGGATGGTTACCAGACCCATGGTGGCACCAGTGCCAAGGTGGGCTGGTTTGATAGTACCAAGTGGCTCCTGCAATCTGCCATCAAAAAGTTGGCAGGCGAGTTTTGTTTTCCAGGGAAAAGCGCCGTTGTTTGTGTTTGGGGGCCTGTGGCTGGGAGTGGCCGGCTGGCTCCTTAGAACCCACGATACGCAGGATGGTTCCCAGACCAGAGGTGACACCAGTGACAAGTCGGGCTGGTTTGATGGTGCAAAGTGGCTCCTGCAATCTGCCATCCAGAAGCGGGGCAGCTTACTTTTGTTTGCCAGGGAAACGGGCCGACGTTTCTGTCTGTGGGCCTATGGCTGGGAGCGACTGGCTGGCTCCTGAAAAGCTACGATAGGCAGGATGGTGACCAGACCCATGGTGGCACCAGTGCCAAGTTGGGCTGGTTTGATAGTACAATGTAGCTACTGCAATCTGCCATCAAAATGTTGTCAGGCGAGTTTTGTTTTCCAGGGAAAAGCGCCGTTGTTTGTGTTTGGGGGCCTGTGGCTGGGAGTGGCCGGCTGGCTCCTTAGAATCCACGATACGCAGGATGGTTCCCAGACCCAAGGTGGCACCAGTGCCAAGTCGGTCTGGTTTGATAGTACCAAGTGGTTCCTGCAATCTGCCATCCAGAAACGGGGCAGCTTACTTTTGTTTGCCAGGGAAACGGGCCGACGTTTCTGTCTGTGGGCCTATGGCTGGGAGTGACCGGCTAGGTCCTGAAAAGCTACGATAGGCAGGATGGTGACTAGACCCATGGTGGCACCAGTGCCAAGTTGGGCTGGTTTGATAGTACCAAGTGGCTCCTGCAATCTGCCATCAAAAAGTTGGCAGGCGAGTTTTGTTTTCCAGGGAAAAGCGCAGTTGTTTGTGTTTGGGGGCCTGTGGCTGGGAGTGGCCGGCTGGCTCCTTAGAATCCACGATACGCAGCATGGTTCCCAGACCAGAGGTGGCACCAGTGACAAATCGGGCTGGTTTGATAGTACCACGTGTGTCCTGCAATCTGCCATCCAGAAGCGGGGCAGCTTACTTTTGTTTGCCAGGGAAACGGGCCGAGGTTTGTGTCTGGGGGTCTATGGCTGGGAGTGACCGGCTGGCTCCTGAAAAGCTACGATAGGCAGGATGGTTACCAGACCCATGGTGGCACCAGTGCCAAGTTGGGCTGATTTGATAGTACCAAGTGGCTCCTGCAATCTGCCATCAAAAAGTTGGCAGGCGAGTTTTGTTTTCCAGGGAAAAGCGGCGTTGTTTGTGTTTGGGGGCCTGTGGCTGGGAGTGGCCGGCTGGCTAATTAGAATCCACGATACGCAGGATGGTTCCCAGACTAGAGGTGGCACCAGTGCCAAGTCAGACTGGTTTGATGGTGCAAAGTGGCTCCTGCAATCTGCCATCCAGAAGCGGGGCAGCTTACTTTTGTTTGCCAGGGAAACGGGCCGAGGTTTGTGTCTGGGGGCCTATGGCTGGGAGTGACCGGCTAGGTCCTGAAAAGCTACGATAGGCAGGATGGTGACCAGACCCATGGTGGCACCAGTGCCAAGTTGGGCTGGTTTGATAGTACCAAGTGGCTCCTGCAATCTGCCATCAAAATGTTGGCAGGCGAGTTTTGTTTTCCAGGGAAAAGCGCCATTGTTTTTGTTTGGGGGCCTGTGGCTGGGAGAGGCCGGCTGGCTCCTTAGAGTCTACGATACGCAGGATGGTTCCCAGGCCAGAGGTGGCACCAGTGAAAAGTCGGGCTGGTTTGATAGTACCACGTGCGTCCTGCAATCTGCCATCCAGAAGCGGGGCAGCTTACTTTTGTTGGCCAGGGAAACGGGCCGAGGTTTGTGTCTGGGGGCCTATGGCTGGGAGTGACCGGCTGGCTCCTGAAAAGCTACGATAGGCAGGATGGTGACCAGACCCATGGTGGCACCAGTGCCAAGTTGGGCTGGTTTGATAGTACCAAGTGGCTCCTGCAATCTGCCATCAAAAAGTTGGCAGGCGAGTTTTGTTTTCCAGGGAAAAGCGCCGTTGTTTGTGTTTGGGGGCCTGTAGTTGGGAGTGGCCGGCTGGCTAATTAGAATCCACGATACGCAGGAAGGTTCCCAGACCCAAGGTGGCACCAGTGCCAAGTTGGGCTGGTTTGATAGTACCAAGTGCGTCCTGCAATCTGCCATCCAGAAGCGGGGCAGCTTACTTTTGTTTGCAAGGGAAAAGGACCGAGGTTTGTGTGTGGGGGTCTATGGCTTGGAGTGACCGGCTAGGTCCTGAAAAGCTGCGATAGGCAGGATGGTGACCAGACCCATGGTGGCACCAGTGCCAAGTTGGGCTGGTTGATAGTACCAAGTGGCTCCTGCAATCTGCCATCAAAAGGTTGGCAGGCGAGTTTTGTTTTCCAGGGAAAAGCGCCGTTGTTTGTGTTTGGGGGCCTGTGGCTGGGAGTGGCCGGCTGGCTCCTTAGAATCCACGATACGCAGGATGGTTCCCAGACCAGAGGTTGCACCAGTGCCAAGTCGGGCTGGTTTGATGGTGCAAAGTGGCTCCTGCAATCTGCCATCCAGAAGCGGGGTAGCTTACTTTTGTTTGCCAGGGAAACGGGCCGAGGTTTGTGTCTGGGGGCCTATGGCTGGGAGTGACCGGCGGGCTCCTGAATTCTACGATAGGCAGGATGGTGACCAGACCCATGGTGGCACCAGTGCCAAGGTGGGCTGGTTTGATAGTACCAAGTGGCTCCTGCAATCTGCCATCAAAAAGTTGGCAGGCGAGTTTTGTTTTCCAGGGAAAAGCGCAGTTGTTTGTGTTTGGGGGCCTGTGGCTGGGAGTGGCCGGCTGGCTAAGTAGAATCCACGATACGCAGCATGGTTCCCAGACCAGAGGTGGCACCAGTGACAAATCGGGCTGGTTTGATAGTACCAAGTGCGTCCTGCAATCTGCCATCCAGAAACGGGGTAGCTTACTTTTGTTTGCCAGTGAAACGGGCCGAGGTTTTTCTCTGGGGGCTTATGGCTGGGAGTGACCGGCTGGCTCCTGAAAAGCTACGATAGGCAGGATGGTGACCAGACCCATGGTGGCACCAGTGCCAAGTTGGGCTGGTTTGATAGTACCAAGTGGCTCCTGCAATCTGCCATCAAAAAGTTGGCAGGCGAGTTTTGTTTTCCAGGGAAAAGCGCCATTGTTTTTATTTGGGGTCCTGTGGCTGGGAGTGGCCGGCTGGCTCCTTAGAGTCTACGATACGCAGGATGGTTCCCAGGCCAGAGGTGGCACCAGTGACAAGTCGGGCTGGTTTGATAGTAACACGTGCGTCCTGCAATCTGCCATCAAAATGTTGGCAGGCGAGTTTTGTTTTCCAGGGAAAAGCGCCGTTGTTTGTGTTTTGGGGCCTGTAGTTGGGAGTGGCCGGCTGGCTAATTAGAATCCACGATACGCAGGATGGTTCCCAGACCCAAGGTGGCACCAGTGCCAAGTTGGGCTGGTTTGATAGCACCAAGTGCGTCCTGCAATCTGCCATCCAGAAGCGGGGCAGCATACTTTTGTTTGCAAGGGAAACAGGCCGAGGTTTGTGTCTGGGGGCCTATGGCTGGGAGTGACCGGCTAGGTCCTGAAAAGCTACGATAGGCAGGATGGTGACCAGACCCATGGTGGCACCAGTGCCAAGTTGGGCTGGTTTGATAGTACCAAGTGGCTCCTGCAATCTGCCATCAAAAAGTTGGCAGGCGAGTTTTGTTTTCCAGGGAAAAGCGCCGTTGTTTGTGTTTGGGGGCCTGTGGCTGGGAGTGGCCGGCTGGCTCCTTAGAACCCACGATACGCAGGATGGTTCCAAGACCAGAGGTGGCACCAGCTCCAAGTCGGGCTGGTTTGATAGTACAACGTGTGTCCTGCAATCTGCCATCCCGAAGCGGGGCAGCTTACTTTTGTTTGCCAGGGAAACGGGCCGAGGTTTGTGTGTGGTGGTCTATGACTGGGAGTGACCGGCTGGCTCCTGAAAAGCTACGATAGGCAGGATGGTTACCAGACCCATGGTGGCACCAGTGCCAAGGTGGGCTGGTTTGATAGTACCAAGTGGCTCCTGCAATCTGCCATCAAAAAGTTGGCAGGCGAGTTTTGTTTTCCAGGGAAAAGCGCCGTTGTTTGTGTTTGGGGGCCTGTGGCTGGGAGTGGCCGGCTGGCTCCTTAGAACCCACGATACGCAGGATGGTTCCCAGACCAGAGGTGACACCAGTGACAAGTCGGGCTGGTTTGATGGTGCAAAGTGGCTCCTGCAATCTGCCATCCAGAAGCGGGGCAGCTTACTTTTGTTTGCCAGGGAAACGGGCCGACGTTTCTGTCTGTGGGCCTATGGCTGGGAGCGACTGGCTGGCTCCTGAAAAGCTACGATAGGCAGGATGGTGACCAGACCCATGGTGGCACCAGTGCCAAGTTGGGCTGGTTTGATAGTACAATGTAGCTACTGCAATCTGCCATCAAAATGTTGTCAGGCGAGTTTTGTTTTCCAGGGAAAAGCGCCGTTGTTTGTGTTTGGGGGCCTGTGGCTGGGAGTGGCCGGCTGGCTCCTTAGAATCCACGATACGCAGGATGGTTCCCAGACCCAAGGTGGCACCAGTGCCAAGTCGGTCTGGTTTGATAGTACCAAGTGGTTCCTGCAATCGGCCATCCAGAAACGGGGCAGCTTACTTTTGTTTGCCAGGGAAACGGTCCGACGTTTCTGTCTGTGGGCCTATGGCTGGGAGTGACCGGCTAGGTCCTGAAAAGCTACGATAGGCAGGATGGTGACTAGACCCATGGTGGCACCAGTGCCAAGTTGGGCTGGTTTGATAGTACCAAGTGGCTCCTGCAATCTGCCATCAAAATGTTGGCAGGCGAGTTTTGTTTTCCAGGGAAAAGCGCAGTTGTTTGTGTTTGGGGGCCTGTGGCTGGGAGTGGCCGGCTGGCTCCTTAGAATCCACGATACGCAGCATGGTTCCCAGACCAGAGGTGGCACCAGTGACAAATCGGGCTGGTTTGATAGTACCACGTGTGTCCTGCAATCTGCCATCCAGAAGCGGGGCAGCTTACTTTTGTTTGCCAGGGAAACGGGCCGAGGTTTGTGTCTGGGGGTCTATGGCTGGGAGTGACCGGCTGGCTCCTGAAAAGCTACGATAGGCAGGATGGTTACCAGACCCATGGTGGCACCAGTGCCAAGTTGGGCTGATTTGATAGTACCAAGTGGCTCCTGCAATCTGCCATCAAAAAGTTGGCAGGCGAGTTTTGTTTTCCAGGGAAAAGCGGCGTTGTTTGTGTTTGGGGGCCTGTGGCTGGGAGTGGCCGGCTGGCTAATTAGAATCCACGATACGCAGGATGGTTCCCAGACTAGAGGTGGCACCAGTGCCAAGTCAGACTGGTTTGATGGTGCAAAGTGGCTCCTGCAATCTGCCATCCAGAAGCGGGGCAGCTTACTTTTGTTTGCCAGGGAAACGGGCCGAGGTTTGTGTCTGGGGGCCTATGGCTGGGAGTGACCGGCTAGGTCCTGAAAAGCTACGATAGGCAGGATGGTGACCAGACCCATGGTGGCACCAGTGCCAAGTTGGGCTGGTTTGATAGTACCAAGTGGCTCCTGCAATCTGCCATCAAAATGTTGGCAGGCGAGTTTTGTTTTCCAGGGAAAAGCGCCATTGTTTTTGTTTGGGGGCCTGTGGCTGGGAGAGGCCGGCTGGCTCCTTAGAGTCTACGATACGCAGGATGGTTCCCAGGCCAGAGGTGGCACCAGTGAAAAGTCGGGCTGGTTTGATAGTACCACGTGCGTCCTGCAATCTGCCATCCAGAAGCGGGGCAGCTTACTTTTGTTGGCCAGGGAAACGGGCCGAGGTTTGTGTCTGGGGGCCTATGGCTGGGAGTGACCGGCTGGCTCCTGAAAAGCTACGATAGGCAGGATGGTGACCAGACCCATGGTGGCACCAGTGCCAAGTTGGGCTGGTTTGATAGTACCAAGTGGCTCCTGCAATCTGCCATCAAAAAGTTGGCAGGCGAGTTTTGTTTTCCAGGGAAAAGCGCCGTTGTTTGTGTTTGGGGGCCTGTAGTTGGGAGTGGCCGGCTGGCTAATTAGAATCCACGATACGCAGGAAGGTTCCCAGACCCAAGGTGGCACCAGTGCCAAGTTGGGCTGGTTTGATAGTACCAAGTGCGTCCTGCAATCTGCCATCCAGAAGCGGGGCAGCTTACTTTTGTTTGCAAGGGAAAAGGACCGAGGTTTGTGTGTGGGGGTCTATGGCTTGGAGTGACCGGCTAGGTCCTGAAAAGCTGCGATAGGCAGGATGGTGACCAGACCCATGGTGGCACCAGTGCCAAGTTGGGCTGGTTGATAGTACCAAGTGGCTCCTGCAATCTGCCATCAAAAGGTTGGCAGGCGAGTTTTGTTTTCCAGGGAAATGCGCCGTTGTTTGTGTTTGGGGGCCTGTGGCTGGGAGTGGCCGGCTGGCTCCTTAGAATCCACGATACGCAGGATGGTTCCCAGACCAGAGGTTGCACCAGTGCCAAGTCGGGCTGGTTTGATGGTGCAAAGTGGCTCCTGCAATCTGCCATCCAGAAGCGGGGTAGCTTACTTTTGTTTGCCAGGGAAACGGGCCGAGGTTTGTGTCTGGGGGCCTATGGCTGGGAGTGACCGGCGGGCTCCTGAATTCTACGATAGGCAGGATGGTTACCAGACCCATGGTGGCACCAGTGCCAAGGTGGGCTGGTTTGATAGTATCAAGTGGCTCCTGCAATCTGCCATCAAAATGTTGGCAGGCGAGTTTTGTTTTCCAGGGAAAAGCGCCGTTGTTTGTGTTTGGGGGCCTGTAGTTGGGAGTGGCCGGCTGGCTAATTAGAATCCACGATACGCAGGAAGGTTCCCAGACCCAAGGTGGCACCAGTGCCAAGTTGGGCTGGTTTGATAGCACCAAGTGCGTCCTGCAATCTGCCATCCAGAAGCGGGGCAGCTTACTTTTGTTTGCCAGGGAAACGGGCCGAGGTTTGCGTCTGGGGGCCTATGGCTGGGAGTGACCGGCTGGCTCCTGAAAAGCTACGATAGGCAGGATGGTGACCAGACCCATGGTGGCACCAGTGCCAAGTTGGGCTGGTTGATTGTACCAAGTGGCTCCTGCAATCTGCCATCAAAAGGTTGGCAGGCGAGTTTTGTTTTCCAGGGAAATGCGCCGTTGTTTGTGTTTGGGGGCCTGTGGCTGGGAGTGGCCGGCTGGCTCCTTAGAATCCACGATACGCAGGATGGTTCCCAGACCAGAGGTTGCACCAGTGCCAAGTCGGGCTGGTTTGATGGTGCAAAGTGGCTCCTGCAATCTGCCATCCAGAAGCGGGGCAGCTTACTTTTGTTTGCCAGGGCAACGGGCCGAGGTTTGTGTCTGGGGGCCTATGGCTGGGAGTGACCGGCGGGCTCCTGAATTCTACGATAGGCAGGATGGTTACCAGACCCATGGTGGCACCAGTGCCAAGGTGGGCTGGTTTGATAGTACCAAGTGGCTCCTGCAATCTGCCATCAAAAAGTTGGCAGGCGAGTTTTGTTTTCCAGGGAAAAGCGCCGTTGTTTGTGTTTGGGGGCCTGTGGCTGGGAGTGGCCGGCTGGCTAATTAGAATCCACGATACGCAGCATGGTTCCCAGACCAGAGGTGGTACCAGTGACAAATCGGGCTGGTTTGATAGTACCAAGTGCGTCCTGCAATCTGCCATCCAGTAACGGGGTAGCTTACTTTTGTTTGCCAGGGAAACGGGCCGAGGTTTTTCTCTGGGGCTTATGGCTGGGAGTGACCGGCTGGCTCCTGAAAAGCTACGATAGGCAGGATGGTGACCAGACCCATGGTGGCACCAGTGCCAAGTTGGGCTGGTTTGATAGTACCAAGTGGCTCCTGCAATCTACCATCCAGAAGCGGGGCAGCTTACTTTTGTTTGACAGGGAAACGGGCCGAGGTTTGTGTCTGGGGGCCTAAGGCTGGGAGTGACCAGCTAGGTCCCGAAAAGCTACGATAGGCAGGATGGTGACCAGACCCATGGTGGCACCAGTGCCAAGTTGGGCTGGTTTGATAGTACCAAGTGGCTCCTGCAATCTGCCATCAAAAAGTTGGCAGGCGAGTTTTGTTTTCCAGGGAAAAGCGCCGTTGTTTGTGTTTGGGGGCCTGTGGCTGGGAGTGGCCGGCTGGCTCCTTAGAATCCACGATACGCAGGATGGTTCCCAGACCCAAGGTGGCACCAGTGCCAAGTCGGTCTGGTTTGATAGTACCAAGTGATTCCTGCAATCTGCCATCCAGAAGCGGGGCAGCTTACTTTTGTTTGCCAGGGAAACGGGCCGAGGTTTCTGTCTGGGGGCCTATGGCTGGGAGTGACCGGCTGGCTCGTGAAAAGCTACGATAGGCAGGATGGTGACCAGACCCATGGTGGCACCAGTGCCAAGTTGGGCTGGTTTGATAGTACCAAGTGGCTCCTGCAATCTGCCATCAAAAAGTTGGCAGGCGAGTTTTGTTTTCCAGGGAAAAGCGCCGTTGTTTGTGTTTGGGGGCATGTGGCTGGGAGTGGCCGGCTGGCTCCTTAGAACCCATCATACGCAGGATGGTTCCAAGACCAGAGGTGGCACCAGTTCCAAGTCGGGCTGGTTTGATATTACCACGTGTGTCCTGCAATCTGCCATCCAGAAGCGGGGCAGCTTACTTTTTTTTGCCAGGGAAACGGGCCGAGGTTTGTGTGTGGGGGTCTATGGCTGGGAGTGACCGGCTGGCTCCTGAAAACTACGATAGGCAGGATGGTTACCAGACCCATGGTGGCACCAGTGCCAAGGTGGGCTGGTTTGATAGTACCAAGTGGCTCCTGAAATCTGCCATCAAAAAGTTGGCAGGCGAGTTTTGATTTCCAGGGAAAAGCGCCGTTGTTTGTGTTTGGGGGCCTGTAGTTGGTAGTGGCCGGCTGGCTAATTAGAATCCACGATACGCAGCATGGTTCCCAGACCAGAGGTGGCACCAGTGCCAAGTCGGGCTGGTTTGATGGTGCAAAGTGGCTCCTGCAATCTGCCATCCAGAAGCGGGGCAGCTTACTTTTGTTTGCCAGGGAAACGGGCCGAGGTTTGTGTCTGGGGGCCTATGGCTGGGAGTGACCGGCTGGCTCCTGAATTCTACGATAGGCAGGATGGTTACCAGACCCATGGTGGCACCAGTGCCAAGGTGGGCTGGTTTGATAGTACCAAGTGGCTCCTGCAATCTGCCATCAAAAAGTTGGCAGGCGAGTTTTGTTTTCCAGGGAAAAGCGCCGTTGTTTGTGTTTGGGGGCCTGTGGCTGGGAGTGGCCGGCTGGCTAATTAGAATCCACGATACGCAGCATGGTTCCCAGACCAGAGGTGGTACCAGTGACAAATCGGGCTGGTTTGATAGTACCAAGTGCGTCCTGCAATCTGCCATCCAGAAACTGGGTAGCTTACTTCTTTTTGCCAGGGAAACGGGCCGAGGTTTTTCTCTGGGGCTTATGGCTGGGAGTGACCGGCTGGCTCCTGAAAAGCTACGATAGGCAGGATGGTGACCAGACCCATGGTGGCACCAGTGCCAAGTTGGGCTGGTTTGATAGTACAAAGTAGCTCCTGCAATCTGCCATCAAAATGTTGGCAGGCGAGTTTTGTTTACCAGGGAAAAGCGCCGTTGTTTGTGTTTGGGGGCCTGTGGCTGGGAGTGGCCGGCTGGCTCCTTAGAGTCTACGATACACAGGATGGTTCCCAGGCCAGAGGTGGCACCAGTGACAAGTTGGGCTGGTTTGATAGTACCACGTGCGTCCTGCAATCTGCCATCCAGAAGCGGGGCAGCTTACTTTTGTTTGCCAGGGAAAGGGGCCGACGTTTCTGTCTGTGGGCCTATGGCTGGGAGTGACCGGCTAGGTCCTGAAAAGCTACGATAGGCAGGATGGTGACCAGACCCATGGTGGCACCAGTGCCAAGTTGGGCTGGTTTGATAGTACCAAGTGGTTCCTGCAATCTGCCATCAAAAAGTTGGCAGGCGAGTTTTGTTTTCCAGGGAAAAGCACAGTTGTTTGTGTTTGGGGGCCTGTGGCTGAGAGTGGCCGGCTGGCTAATTAGAATCCACGATACGCAGGAAGGTTCCCAGACCCAAGGTGGCACCAGTGCCAAGTTGGGCTGGTTTGATAGTACCAAGTGGCTCCTGCAATCTACCATCCAGAAGCGGGGCAGCTTACTTTTGTTTGACAGGGAAACGGGCCGAGGTTTGTGTCTGGGGGCCTAAGGCTGGGAGTGACCAGCTAGGTCCCGAAAAGCTACGATAGGCAGGATGGTGACCAGACCCATGGTGGCACCAGTGCCAAGTTGGGCTGGTTTGATAGTACCAAGTGGCTCCTGAAATATGCAATCAAAAGGTAGTCAGGCGAGTTTTGTTTACCAGGGAAAAGCGCCGTTGTTTGTGTTTGGGGGCCTGTGGCTGGGAGTGGCCGGCTGGCTCCTTAGAATCCACGATACGCAGGATGGTTCCCAGACCCAAGGTGGCACCAGTGCCAAGTCGGTCTGGTTTGATAGTACCAAGTGATTCCTGCAATCTGCCATCCAGAAGCGGGGCAGCTTACTTTTGTTTGCCAGGGAAACGGGCCGAGGTTTCTGTCTGGGGGCCTATGGCTGGGAGTGACCGGCTGGCTCGTGAAAAGCTACGATAGGCAGGATGGTGACCAGACCCATGGTGGCACCAGTGCCAAGTTGGGCTGGTTTGATAGTACCAAGTGGCTCCTGCAATCTGCCATCAAAAAGTTGGCAGGCGAGTTTTGTTTTCCAGGGAAAAGCGCCGTTGTTTGTGTTTGGGGGCATGTGGCTGGGAGTGGCCGGCTGGCTCCTTAGAACCCATCATACGCAGGATGGTTCCAAGACCAGAGGTGGCACCAGTTCCAAGTCGGGCTGGTTTGATATTACCACGTGTGTCCTGCAATCTGCCATCCAGAAGCGGGGCAGCTTACTTTTTTTTGCCAGGGAAACGGGCCGAGGTTTGTGTGTGGGGGTCTATGGCTGGGAGTGACCGGCTGGCTCCTGAAAACTACGATAGGCAGGATGGTTACCAGACCCATGGTGGCACCAGTGCCAAGGTGGGCTGGTTTGATAGTACCAAGTGGCTCCTGAAATCTGCCATCAAAAAGTTGGCAGGCGAGTTTTGATTTCCAGGGAAAAGCGCCGTTGTTTGTGTTTGGGGGCCTGTAGTTGGTAGTGGCCGGCTGGCTAATTAGAATCCACGATACGCAGGAAGGTTCCCAGACCCTAGGTGGCACCAGTGCCAAGTTGGGCTGGTTTGATAGTACCAAGTGCGTCCTGCAATCTGCCATCCAGAAGCGGGGCAGCTTACTTTTGTTTGCGAGGGAAACGGGCCGAGGTTTGTGTATGGGGGCCTATGGCTGGGAGTGACCGGCTAGGTCCTGAAAAGCTACGATAGGCAGGATGGTGACCAGACCCATGGTGGCACCAGTGCCAAGTTGGGCTGGTTGATAGTACCAAGTGGCTCCTGCAATCTGCCATCAAAAGTTTGGCAGGCGAGTTTTGTTTTCCAAGGAAATGCGCCGTTGTTTGTGTTTGGGGGCCTGTGGCTGGGAGTGGCCGGCTGGCTCCTTAGAATCCACGATACGCAGGATGGTTCCCAGACCAGAGGTTGCACCAGTGACAAATCGGGCTGGTTTGATGGTGCAAAGTGGCTCCTGCAATCTGCCATCCAGAAGCGGGGTAGCTTACTTTTGTTTGCCAGGGAAACGGGCCGAGGTTTGTGTCTGGGGGCCTATGGCTGGGAGTGACCGGCGGGCTCCTGAATTCTACGATAGGCAGGATGGTTACCAGACCCATGGTGGCACCAGTGCCAAGGTGGGCTGGTTTGATAGTATCAAGTGGCTCCTGCAATCTGCCATCAAAATGTTGGCAGGCGAGTTTTGTTTTCCAGGGAAAAGCGCCGTTGTTTGTGTTTGGGGGCCTGTAGTTGGGAGTGGCCGGCTGGCTAATTAGAATCCACGATACGCAGGAAGGTTCCCAGACCCAAGGTGGCACCAGTGCCAAGTTGGGCTGGTTTGATAGCACCAAGTGCGTCCTGCAATCTGCCATCCAGAAGCGGGGCAGCTTACTTTTGTTTGCAAGGGAAACGGGCCGAGGTTTGCGTCTGGGGGCCTATGGCTGGGAGTGACCGGCTGGCTCCTGAAAAGCTACGATAGGCAGGATGGTGACCAGACCCATGGTGGCACCAGTGCCAAGTTGGGCTGGTTGATTGTACCAAGTGGCTCCTGCAATCTGCCATCAAAAGGTTGGCAGGCGAGTTTTGTTTTCCAGGGAAATGCGCCGTTGTTTGTGTTTGGGGGCCTGTGGCTGGGAGTGGCCGGCTGGCTCCTTAGAATCCACGATACGCAGGATGGTTCCCAGACCAGAGGTTGCACCAGTGCCAAGTCGGGCTGGTTTGATGGTGCAAAGTGGCTCCTGCAATCTGCCATCCAGAAGCGGGGCAGCTTACTTTTGTTTGCCAGGGAAACGGGCCGAGGTTTGTGTCTGGGGGCCTATGGCTGGGAGTGACCGGCGGGCTCCTGAATTCTACGATAGGCAGGATGGTTACCAGACCCATGGTGGCACCAGTGCCAAGTTGGGCTGGTTTGATAGTACCAAGTGGCTCCTGCAATCTGCCATCAAAAAGTTGGCAGGCGAGTTTTGTTTTCCAGGGAAAAGCGCCGTTGTTTGTGTTTGGGGGCCTGTGGCTGGGAGTGGCCGGCTGGCTAAGTAGAATCCACGATACGCAGCATGGTTCCCAGACCAGAGGTGGTACCAGTGACAAATCGGGCTGGTTTGATAGTACCAAGTGCGTCCTGCAATCTGCCATCCAGAAACGGGGTAGCTTACTTTTGTTTGCCAGGGAAACGGGCCGAGGTTTTTCTCTGGGGCTTATGGCTGGGAGTGACCGGCTGGCTCCTGAAAAGCTACGATAGGCAGGATGGTGACCAGACCCATGGTGGCACCAGTGCCAAGTTGGGCTGGTTTGATAGTACAAAGTAGCTCCTGCAATCTGCCATCAAAATGTTGGCAGGCGAGTTTTGTTTACCAGGGAAAAGCGCCGTTGTTTGTGTTTGGGGGCCTGTGGCTGGGAGTGGCCGGCTGGCTCCTTAGAGTCTACGATACGCAGGATGGTTCCCAGACCAGAGGTGGCACCAGTGACAAGTTGGGCTGGTTTGATAGTACCACGTGCGTCCTGCAATCTGCCATCCAGAAGCAGGGCAGCTTACTTTTGTTTGCCAGGGAAAGGGGCCGACGTTTCTGTCTGTGGGCCTATGGCTGGGAGTGACCGGCTAGGTCCTGAAAAGCTACGATAGGCAGGATGGTGACCAGACCCATGGTGGCACCAGTGCCAAGTTGGGCTGGTTTGATAGTACCAAGTGGTTCCTGCAATCTGCCATCAAAAAGTTGGCAGGCGAGTTTTGTTTTCCAGGGAAAAGCACAGTTGTTTGTGTTTGGGGGCCTGTGGCTGAGAGTGGCCGGCTGGCTAATTAGAATCCACGATACGCAGGAAGGTTCCCAGACCCAAGGTGGCACCAGTGCCAAGTTGGGCTGGTTTGATAGTACCAAGTGGCTCCTGCAATCTACCATCCAGAAGCGGGGCAGCTTACTTTTGTTTGACAGGGAAACGGGCCGAGGTTTGTGTCTGGGGGCCTAAGGCTGGGAGTGACCAGCTAGGTCCCGAAAAGCTACGATAGGCAGGATGGTGACCAGACCCATGGTGGCACCAGTGCCAAGTTGGGCTGGTTTGATAGTACCAAGTGGCTCCTGAAATATGCAATCAAAAGGTAGTCAGGCGAGTTTTGTTTACCAGGGAAAAGCACCGTTGTTTGTGTTTGGGGGCCTGTGGCTGGGAGTGGCCGGCTGGCTCCTTAGAATCCACGATACGCAGGATGGTTCCCAGACCCAAGGTGGCACCAGTGCCAAGTCGGTCTGGTTTGATAGTACCAAGTGATTCCTGCAATCTGCCATCCAGAAGCGGGGCAGCTTACTTTTGTTTGCCAGGGAAACGGGCCGAGGTTTCTGTCTGGGGGCCTATGGCTGGGAGTGACCGGCTGGCTCGTGAAAAGCTACGATAGGCAGGATGGTGACCAGACCCATGGTGGCACCAGTGCCAAGTTGGGCTGGTTTGATAGTACCAAGTGGCTCCTGCAATCTGCCATCAAAAAGTTGGCAGGCGAGTTTTGTTTTCCAGGGAAAAGCGCCGTTGTTTGTGTTTGGGGGCATGTGGCTGGGAGTGGCCGGCTGGCTCCTTAGAACCCATCATACGCAGGATGGTTCCAAGACCAGAGGTGGCACCAGTTCCAAGTCGGGCTGGTTTGATATTACCACGTGTGTCCTGCAATCTGCCATCCAGAAGCGGGGCAGCTTACTTTTTTTTGCCAGGGAAACGGGCCGAGGTTTGTGTGTGGGGGTCTATGGCTGGGAGTGACCGGCTGGCTCCTGAAAACTACGATAGGCAGGATGGTTACCAGACCCATGGTGGCACCAGTGCCAAGGTGGGCTGGTTTGATAGTACCAAGTGGCTCCTGCAATCTGCCATCAAAAAGTTGGCAGGCGAGTTTTGATTTCCAGGGAAAAGCGCCGTTGTTTGTGTTTGGGGGCCTGTAGTTGGTAGTGGCCGGCTGGCTAATTAGAATCCACGATACGCAGGAAGGTTCCCAGACCCAAGGTGGCACCAGTGCCAAGTTGGGCTGGTTTGATAGTACCAAGTGCGTCCTGCAATCTGCCATCCAGAAGCGGGGCAGCTTACTTTTGTTTGCGAGGGAAACGGGCCGAGGTTTGTGTCTGGGGGCCTATGGCTGGGAGTGACCGGCTAGGTCCTGAAAAGCTACGATAGGCAGGATGGTGACCAGACCCATGGTGGCACCAGTGCCAAGTTGGGCTGGTTGATAGTACCAAGTGGCTCCTGCAATCTGCCATCAAAAGGTTGGCAGGCGAGTTTTGTTTTCCAAGGAAATGCGCCGTTGTTTGTGTTTGGGGGCCTGTGGCTGGGAGTGGCCGGCTGGCTCCTTAGAATCCACGATACGCAGGATGGTTCCCAGACCAGAGGTTGCACCAGTGACAAATCGGGCTGGTTTGATGGTGCAAAGTGGCTCCTGCAATCTGCCATCCAGAAGCAGGGCAGCTTACTTTTGTTTGCCAGGGAAACGGGCAGAGCTTTGTGTCTGGGGGCCTATGGCTGGGAGTGACCGGCTGGCTCCTGAAAAGATACCATAGGCAGGATGGTGACCAGACCCATGGTGGTAGCAGTGCCAAGTCGGGCTGGTTTGATATTACCAAGTGGCTCCTGAAATATGGAATCAAAAGGTTGTCAGGCGAGTTTTGTTTACCAGGGAAAAGCGCCGTTGTTTGTGTTTGGGGGCCTGTGGCTGGGAGTGGCCGGCTGGCTCCTTAGAATCCACGATACGCAGGATGGTTCCCAGACCCAAAGGCGGCACCAGTGCCAAGTCGGTCTGGTTTGATAGTACCAAGTGGTTCCTGCAATCTGCCATCCAGAAGCGGGGCAGCTTACTTTTGTTTGCCAGGGAAACGGGCCGAGGATTGTGTCTGGGGGCCTATGGCTGGGAGTGGCCGGCTAGGTCCTGAAAAGCTACGATAGGCAGGATGGTGACCAGACCCATGGTGGCACCAGTGCCAAGTTGGGCTGGTTTGATAGTACCAAGTGTCTCCTGCAATCTGCCATCAAAAATTTGGCAGGCGAGTTTTCTTTTCCAGGGAAAAGCGCCGTTGTTTGTGTTTGGGGGCATGTGGCTGGGAGTGGCCGGCTGGCTCCTTAGAACCCACGATACGCAGGATGGTTCCAAGACCAGAGGTGGCACCAGTTCCAAGTCGGGCTGGTTTGATAGTACAACGTGTGTCCTGCAATCTGCCATCCAGTTGCGGGGCAGCTTACTTTTGTTTGCCAGGGAAACGGGCCGAGGTTTTTGTGTGGGGGTCTATGACTGGGAGTGACCGGCTGGCTCCTGAAAAGCTACGATAGGCAGGATGGTTACCAGACCCATGGTGGCACCAGGGCCAAGTTGGGCTGGTTTGATAGTACCAAGTGGCTCCTGCAATCTGCCATCAAAAAGTTGGCAGGCGAGTTTTGTTTTCCAGGGAAAAGCGCCGTTGTTTGTGTTTGGGGGCCTGTGGCTGGGAGTGGCCGGCTGGCTCCTTCGAGTCTACGATACGCAGGATGGTTTCCAGGCCAGAGGTGGCACCAGTGCCATGTCGGGCTGGTTTGATAGTACCAAGTGGCTCCTGCAATCTGCCATCCAGATGCGGGGCAGCTTACTTTTGTTTGCCAGGGAAACGGGCCGAGCTTTGTGTCTGGGGGCCTGTGGCTGGGAGAGACCGGCTGGCTCGTGAAAAGCTACGATAGGCAGGATGGTGACCAGACCCATGGTGGCACCAGTGCCAAGTTGGGCTGATTTGATAGTACCAAGTGGCTCCTGCAATCTGCCATCAAAAAGTTGGCAGGCGAGTTTTGTTTTCCAGGGAAAAGCGCCGTTGTTTGTGTTTGGGGGCCTGTGGCTGGGAGTGGCCGGCTGGCTCCTTAGAACCCACGATACGCAGGATGGTTCCCAGACCAGAGGTGACACCAGTGACAAGTCGGGCTGGTTTGATGGTGCAAAGTGGCTCCTGCAATCTGCCATCCAGAAGCGGGGCAGCTTACTTTTGTTTGCCAGGGATACGGGCCGAGCTTTGTGTCTGGGGGCCTATGGCTGGGAGAGACTGGCTGGCTCCTGAAAAGCTACGATAGGCAGGATGGTGACTAGACCCATGGTGGCACCAGTGCCAAGTTGGGCTGGTTTGATAGTACAATGTAGCTACTGCAATCTGCCATCAAAATGTTGTCAGGCGAGTTTTGTTTTCCAGGGAAAAGCGCCGTTGTTTGTGTTTGGGGGCCTGTGGCTGGGAGTGGCCGGCTGGCTCCTTAGAATCCACGATACGCAGGATGGTTCCCAGACCCAAGGTGGCACCAGTGACAAGTCGGGCTGGTTTGATAGTACCAAGTGGTTCCTGCAATCTGCCATCCAGAAACGGGGCAGCTTACTTTTGTTTGCCAGGGAAACGGGCCGACGTTTCTGTCTGTGGGCCTATGGCTGGGAGTGACCGGCTAGGTCCTGAAAAGCTACGATAGGCAGGATGGTGACTAGACCCATGGTGGCACCAGTGCCAAGTTGGGCTGGTTTGATAGTACCAAGTGGCTCCTGCAATCTGCCATCAAAAAGTTGGCAGGCGAGTTTTGTTTTCCAGGGAAAAGCGCCGTTGTTTGTCTTTGGGGGCCTGTGGCTGGGAGTGGCCGGCTGGCTCCTTAGAACCCACGATACGCAGGATGGTTCCAAGACCAGAGGTGGCACCAGTTACAAGTCGGGCTGGTTTGATAGTACCAAGTGGCTCCTGCAATCTGCCATCCAGAAGCGGGGCAGCTTACTTTTGTTTGCCAGGGAAACGGGCCGAGGTTTGTGTCTGGGGGTCTATGGCTGGGAGTGACCGGCTGGCTCCTGAAAAGCTACGATAGGCAGGATGGTTACCAGACCCATGGTGGCACCAGTGCCAAGGTGGGCTGGTTTGATAGTACCAAGTGGCTCCTGCAATCTGCCATCAAAAAGCTGGCAGGCGAGTTTTGTTTTCCAGGGAAAAGCGCCGTTGTTTGTGTTTGGGGGCCTGTGGCTGGGAGTGGCCGGCTGGCTAATTAGAATCCACGATACGCAGGATGGTTCCCAGACTAGAGGTGGCACCAGTGCCAAGTCAGGCTGGTTTGATGGTGCAAAGTGGCTCCTGCAATCTGCCATCCAGAAGCGGGGCAGCTTACTTTTGTTTGCCAGGGAAACGGGCCGAGGTTTGTGTCTGGGGGCCTATGGCTGGGAGTGACCGGCTAGGTCCTGAAAAGTTACGATTGGCAGGATGGTGACCAGACCCATGGTGGCACCAGTGCCAAGTTGGGCTGGTTTGATAGTACCAAGTGGCTCCTGCAATCTGCCATCAAAATGTTGGCAGGCGAGTTTTGTTTTCCAGGGAAAAGCGCCCGTTTTTGTGTTTGGGGGCCTGTGGCTGAGAGTGGCCGGCTGACTCCTTAGAATCCACGATACGCAGCATGGTTCCCAGACCAGAGGTGGCACAAGTTCCAAGTCGGGCTGGTTTGATAGTACCAAGTGGCTCCTGCAATCTGCCATCCAGAAGCGGGGCAGCTTACTTTTGTTTGCCAGGGAAACGGGCCGAGGTTTTTCTCCGGGGGCTTATGGCTGGGAGTGACCGGCTGGCTCCTGAAAAGCCACGATAGGCAGGATGGTGACCAGACCCATGGTGGCACCAGTGCCAAGGTGGGCTGGTTTGATAGTACCAAGTGGCTCCTGCAATCTGCCATCAAAAAGTTGGCAGGCGAGTTTTGTTTTCCAGGGAAAAGCGCCATTGTTTGTGTTTGGGGGCCTGTGGCTGGGAGTGGCCGGCTGGCTCCTTAGAGTCTACGATACGCAGGATGGTTCCCAGGCCAGAGGTGGCACCAGTGACAAGTTGGGCTGGTTTGATAGTACCACGTGCGTCCTGCAATCTGCCATCCAGAAGCGGGGCAGCTTACTTTTGTTTGCCAGGGAAACGGGCCGAGGTTTGTGTCTGGGGGCCTATGGCTGGGAGTGACCGGCTGGCTCCTGAAAAGCTACGATAGGCAGGATGGTGACCAGACCCATGGTGGCACCAGTGCCAAGTTGGGCTGGTTTGATAGTACCAAGTGGCTCCTGCAATCTGCCATCAAAAAGTTGGCAGGCGAGTTTTGTTTTCCAGGGAAAAGCGCCGTTGTTTGTGTTTGGGGGCCTGTAGTTGGGAGTGGCCGGCTGGCTAATTAGAATCCACGATACGCAGGAAGGTTCCCAGACCCAAGGTGGCACCAGTGCCAAGTTGGGCTGGTTTGATAGTACCAAGTGCGTCCTGCAATCTGCCATCCAGAAGCGGGGCAGCTTACTTTTGTTTGCAATGGAAAGGGGCCGAGGTTTGCGTCTGGGGGTCTATGGCTGGGAGAGACCGGCTAGGTCCTGAAAAGCTACGATAGGCAGGATGGTGACCAGACCCGTGGTGGCACCAGTGCCAAGTTGGGCTGGTTGATAGTACCAAGTGGCTCCTGCAATCTGCCATCAAAAGGTTGGCAGGCGAGTTTTGTTTTCCAGGGAAAAGCGGCGTTGTTTGTGTTTGGGGGCCTGTGGCTGGGAGTGGCCGGCTGGCTAATTAGAATCCACGATATGCAGGATGGTTCCCAGACCAGAGGTGGCACCAGTGCCAAGTCGGGCTGGTTTGATGGTGCAAAGTGGCTCCTGCAATCTGCCATCCAGAAGCGGGGCAGCTTACTTTTGTTTGCCAGGGAAACGGGCCGAGGTTTGTGTCTGGGGGCCTATGGCTGGGAGTGACCGGCGGGCTCCTGAAAAGCTACGATAGGCAGGATGGTGACCAGACCCATGGTGGCACCAGTGCCAAGTTGGGCTGGTTTGATAGTACAAAGTAGCTCCTGCAATCGGCCATCAAAATGTTGGCAGGCGAGTTTTGTTTTCCAGGGAAAAGCGCCATTGTTTGTGTTTGGGGGCCTGTGGCTGGGAGTGGCCGGCTGGCTAATTAGAATCCACGATATGCAGGATGGTTCCCAGACCCAAGGTGGCACCAGTGCCAAGTCGGTCTGGTTTGATAGTACCAAGTGGTTCCTGCAATCTGCCATCCAGAAGCGGGGCAGCTTACTTTTGTTTGCCAGGAAAACGGGCCGACGTTTCTGTCTGTGGGCCTATGGCTGGGAGTGACCGGCTAGGTCCTGAAAAGCTACGATAGGCAGGATGGTGACCAGACCCATGGTGGCACCAGTGCCAAGTTGGGCTGGTTTGATAGTACCAAGTGGTTCCTGCAATCTGCCATCAAAAAGTTGGCAGGCGAGTTTTGTTTTAAAGGGAAAAGCGCAGTTGTTTGTGTTTGGGGGCCTGTGGTTGGGAGTGGCCGGCTGGCTCCTTAAAATCCACGATACGCAGGAAGGTTCCCAGACCCAAGGTGGCACCAGTGCCAAGTTGGGCTGGTTTGATAGTACCAAGTGGCTCCTGCAATCTGCCATCAAAAAGTTGGCAGGCGAGTTTTGTTTTCCAGGGAAAAGCGCCGTTGTTTGTGTTTGGGGGCCTGTAGTTGGGAGTGGCCGGCTGGCTAATTAGAATCCACGATACGCAGGAAGGTTCCCAGACCCAAGGTGGCACCAGTGCCAAGTTGGGCTGGTTTGATAGTACCAAGTGCGTCCTGCAATCTGCCATCCAGAAGCGGGGCAGCTTACTTTTGTTTGCAATGGAAAGGGGCCGAGGTTTGCGTCTGGGGGTCTATGGCTGGGAGAGACCGGCTAGGTCCTGAAAAGCTACGATAGGCAGGATGGTGACCAGACCCGTGGTGGCACCAGTGCCAAGTTGGGCTGGTTGATAGTACCAAGTGGCTCCTGCAATCTGCCATCAAAAGGTTGGCAGGCGAGTTTTGTTTTCCAGGGAAAAGCGGCGTTGTTTGTGTTTGGGGGCCTGTGGCTGGGAGTGGCCGGCTGGCTAATTAGAATCCACGATACGCAGGATGGTTCCCAGACCAGAGGTTGCACCAGTGCCAAGTCGGGCTGGTTTGATGGTGCAAAGTGGCTCCTGCAATCTGCCATCCAGAAGCGGGGCAGCTTACTTTTGTTTGCCAGGGAAACGGGCCGAGGTTTGTGTCTGGGGGCCTATGGCTGGGAGTGACCGGCGGGCTCCTGAAAAGCTACGATAGGCAGGATGGTTACCAGACCCATGGTGGCACCAGTGCCAAGGTGGGCTGGTTTGATAGTACCAAGTGGCTCCTGCAATCTGCCATCAAAAAGTTGGCAGGCGAGTTTTGTTTTCCAGGGAAAAGCGCCGTTGTTTGTGTTTGGGGGCCTGTGGCTGGGAGTGGCCGGCTGGCTAAGTAGAATCCACGATACGCAGCATGGTTCCCAGACCAGAGGTGGCACCAGTGACAAATCGGGCTGGTTTGATAGTACCAAGTGCGTCCTGCAATCTGCCATCCAGAAACGGGGTAGCTTACTTTTGTTTGCCAGTGAAACGGGCCGAGGTTTTTCTCTGGGGGCTTATGGCTGGGAGTGACCGGCTGGCTCCTGAAAAGCTACGATAGGCAGGATGGTGACCAGACCCATGGTGGCACCAGTGCCAAGTTGGGCTGGTTTGATAGTACCAAGTGGCTCCTGCAATCTGCCATCAAAAAGTTGGCAGGCGAGTTTTGTTTTCCAGGGAAAAGCGCAGTTGTTTGTGTTTGGGGGCCTGTGGCTAGGAGTGGCCGGCTGGCTCCTTACAGTCTACGATACGCAGGATGGTTCCCAGGCCAGAGGTGGCACCAGTGACAAGTCGGGCTGGTTTGATAGTACCAAGTGGCTCCTGCAATCTGCCATCCAGAAGCGGGGCAGCTTACTTTTGTTTGCCAGGGAAACGGGCCGAGGTTTGTGTCTGGGGGCCTATGGCTGGGAGTGACCGGCGGGCTCCTGAAAAGCTACGATAGGCAGGATGGTGACCAGACCCATGGTGGCACCAGTGCCAAGTTGGGCTGGTTTGATAGTACAAAGTAGCTCCTGCAATCTGCCATCAAAATGTTGGCAGGCGAGTTTTGTTTTCCAGGGAAAAGCGCCATTGTTTGTGTTTGGGGGCCTGTGGCTGGGAGTGGCCGGCTGGCTAATTAGAATCCACGATATGCAGGATGGTTCCCAGACCCAAGGTGGCACCAGTGCCAAGTCGGTCTGCTTTGATAGTACCAAGTGGTTCCTGCAATCTGCCATCCAGAAGCGGGGCAGCTTACTTTTGTTTGCCAGGGAAACGGGCCGACGTTTCTGTCTGTGGGCCTATGGCTGGGAGTGACCGGCTAGGTCCTGAAAAGCTACGATAGGCAGGATGGTGACCAGACCCATGGTGGCACCAGTGCCAAGTTGGGCTGGTTTGATAGTACCAAGTGGTTCCTGCAATCTGCCATCAAAAAGTTGGCAGGCGAGTTTTGTTTTAAAGGGAAAAGCGCAGTTGTTTGTGTTTGGGGGCCTGTGGTTGGGAGTGGCCGGCTGGCTCCTTAAAATCCACGATACGCAGGAAGGTTCCCAGACCCAAGGTGGCACCAGTGCCAAGTTGGGCTGGTTTGATAGTACCAAGTGGCTCCTGCAATCTACCATCCAGAAGCGGGGCAGCTTACTTTTGTTTGCCAGGGAAACGGGCCGAGGTTTGTGTCTGGGGGGCTATGGCTGGGAGTGACCAGCTAGGTCCCGAAAAGCTACGATAGGCAGGATGGTGACCAGACCCATGGTGGCACCAGTGCCAAGTTGGGCTGGTTTGATAGTACCAAGTGGCTCCTGCAATCTGCCATCAAAAAGTTGGCAGGCGAGTTTTGTTTTCCAGGGAAAAGCGCCATTGTTTGTGTTTGGGTGCCTGTGGCTGGGAGTGGCTGGCTGGCTCCTTAGAATCCACGATACGCAGGATGGTTCCCAGACCCAAGGCGGCACCAGTGCCAAGTCAGGCTGGTTTGATGGTGCAAAGTGGCACCTGCAATCTGCCATCCAGAAGCGGGGCAGCTTACTTTTGTTTGCCAGGGAAATGGGCAAAATTTTGTGTCTGGGGGCCTATGGCTGGGAGTGACCGGCTGGCTCCTGAAAAGCTACGATAGGCAGGATGGTGACCAGACCCATGGTGGTACCAGTGCCAAGTTGGGCTGGTTTGATATTACCAAGTGGCTCCTGAAATATGCAATCAAAAGGTTGTCAGGCGAGTTTTGCTTACCAGGGAAAAGCGCCGTTGTTTGTGTTTGGGGGCCTGTGGCTGGGAGTGGCCGGCTGGCTCCTTAGAATCCACGATACGCAGGATGGTTCCCAGACCCAAGGCGGCACCAGTGCCAAGTCGGTCTGGTTTGATAGTACCAAGTGGTTCCTGCAATCTGCCATCCAGAAGCGGGGCAGCTTACTTTTGTTTGCCAGGGAAACGGGCCGAGGTTTGTGTCTGGGGGCCTATGGCTGGGAGTGACCGGCTAGGTCCTGAAAAGCTACGATAGGCAGGATGGTGACCAGACCCATGGTGGCACCAGTGCCAAGTTGGGCTGGTTGATAGTACCAAGTGGCTCCTGCAATCTGCCATCAAAAGGTTGGCAGGCGAGTTTTGTTTTCCAGGGAAATGCGCCGTTGTTTGTGTTTGGGGGCATGTGGCTGGGAGTGGCCGGCTGGCTCCATAGAACCCATGATACGCAGGATGGTTCCCAGACCAGAGGTGGCACCAGTTCCAAGTCGGGCTGGTTTGATAGTACCAAGTGCGTCCTGCAATCTGCCATCCAAAAACGGTGTAGCTTACTTTTGTTTGCCAGTGAAACGTGCCGAGGTTTTTCTCTGGGGGCTTATGGCTGGGAGTGACCGGCTGGCTCCTGAAAAGCTACGATAGGCAGGATGGTGACCAGACCCATGGTGGCACCAGTGCCAAGTTGGGCTGGTTTGATAATACCAAGTGGCTCTTGCAATCTGCCATCAAAAATTTGGCAGGCGAGTTTTGTTTTCCAGGGAAAAGCGCCATTGTTTGTGTTTGGGGGCCTGTGGCTTTGAGTGGCCGGCTGGCTCCTTAGAGTCTACGATACGCAGGATGGTTTCCAGGCCAGAGGTGGCACCAGTGACAAGTCGGGCTGGTTTGATAGTACCAAGTGGCTCCTGCAATCTGCCATCCAGATGCGGGGCAGCTTACTTTTGTTTGCCAGGGAAACAGGCCGAGGTTTGTGTCTGGGGGCCTATGGCTGGGAGTGACCGGCTGGCTCGTGAAAAGCTACGATAGGCAGGATGGTGACCAGACCCATGGTGGCACCAGTGCCAAGTTGGGCTGATTTGATAGTACCAAGTGGCTCCTGCAATCTGCCATCAAAAAGTTGGCAGGCGAGTTTTGTTTTCCAGGGAAAAGCGCCCTTGTTTGTGTTTGGGGGCCTGTGGCTGAGAGTGGCCGGCTGACTCCTTAGAATCCACGATACGCAGCATGGTTCCCAGACCAGAGGTGGCACCAGTTCTAAGTCGGGCTGGTTTGATAGTACCAAGTGGCTCCTGCAATCTGCCATCCAGAAGCGGGGCAGCTGAGTTTTGTTTGCCAGAGAAAAGGGCCGTGGTTTATTTTTGGGGGCATATGGCTGGGAGTGACCGGCTGGCTCCTGAAAAGCTACGATAGACAGGATGGTGACCAGACCCATGGTGGCACCAGTGCCAAGTTGGGCTGGTTTGATAGTACCAAGTGGCTCCTGCAATCTGCCATCAAATAGTTGGCAGGCGAGTTTTGTTTTCCAGGGAAAAGCGCCATTGTTTGTGTTTGGGGGCCTGGGGCTGGGAGTGGCCGGCTGGCTCCTTAGAGTCTACGATACGCAGGATGGTTCCCAGGCCAGAGGTGGCACCAGTGACAAGTCGGGCTGGTTTGATAGTACCACGTGCGTCCTGCAATCTGCCATCCAGAAGCGGGGCAGCTTACTTTTGTTTGCCAGGGAAACGGGCCGAGGTTTGTGTCTGGGGGCCTATGGCTGGGAGTGACCGGCTGGCTCCTGAAAAGCTACGATAGGCAGGATGGTGACCAGACCCATGGTGGCACCAGTGCCAAGTTGGGCTGGTTTGATAGTACCAAGTGGCTCCTGCAATCTGCCATCAAAAAGTTGGCAGGCGAGTTTTGTTTTCCAGGGAAAAGCGCCGTTGTTTTTGTCTGGGGGCCTGTAGTTGGGAGTGGCCGGCTGGCTAATTAGAATCCACGATACGCAGGAAGGTTCCCAGACCCAGGGTGGCACCAGTGCCAAGTTGGGCTGGTTTGATAGTACCAAGTGCGTCCTGCAATCTGCCATCCAGAAGCGGGGCAGCTTACTTTTGTTTGTAAGGGAAACGGGCCGAGGTTTGCGTCTGGGGGTCTATGGTTGGGAGTGACCGGCTAGGTCCTGAAAAGCTACGATAGGCAGGATGGTGACCAGACCCATGGTGGCACCAGTGCCAAGTTGGGCTGGTTTGATAGTACCAAGTGGCTCCTGCAATCTGCCATCAAAATGTTGGCAGGCGAGTTTTGTTTTCCAGGGAAAAGCGCCGTTGCTTGTGTTTGGGGGCCTGTGGCTGGGAGTGGCCGGCTGGCTAAGTAGAATCCACGATACGCAGCATGGTTCCCAGACCAGAGGTGGCACCAGTGACAAATCGGGCTGGTTTGATAGTACCAAGTGCGTCCTGCAATCTGCCATCCAGAAACGGGGTAGCTTACTTTTGTTTGCCAGTGAAACGGGCCGAGGTTTTTCCCTGGGCGCTTATGGCTGGGAGTGACCGGCTGGCTCCTGAAAAGCTACGATAGGCAGGATGGTGACCAGACCCATGGTGGCACCAGTGCCAAGTTGGGCTGGTTTGATAGTACCAAGTGGCTCCTGCAATCTGCCATCAAAAAGTTGGCAGGCGAGTTTTGTTTTCCAGGGAAAAGCGCCATTGTTTTTATTTGGGGGCCTGTGGCTGGGAGTGGCCGGCTGGCTCCTTAGAGTCTACGATACGCAGGATGGTTCCCAGGCCAGAGGTGGCACCAGTGACAAGTCGGGCTGGTTTGATAGTACCACGTGCGTCCTGCAATCTGCCATCCAGAAGCGGGGCAGCTTACTTTTGTTTGCCAGGGAAACGGGCCGAGGTTTGCGTCTGGGGGCCTATGGCTGGGAGTGACCGGCTAGGTCCTGAAAAGCTACGATAGGCAGGATGGTGACCAGACCCATGGTGGCACCAGTGCCAAGTTGGGCTGGTTTGATAGTACCAAGTGGCTCCTGCAATCTGCCATCAAAAAGTTGGCAGGCGAGTTTTGTTTTCCAGGGAAATGCGCCGTTGTTTGTGTTTGGGGGCCTGTGGCTGGGAGTGGCCGGCTGGCTCCTTAGAATCCACGATACGCAGGATGGTTCCCAGACCAGAGGTTGCACCAGTGCCAAGTCGGGCTGGTTTGATGGTGCAAAGTGGCTCCTGCAATCTGCCATCCAGAAGCGGGGCAGCTTACTTTTGTTTGCCAGGGAAACGGGCCGAGGTTTGTGTCTGGGGGCCTATGGCTGGGAGTGACCGGCGGGATCCTGAATTCTACGATAGGCAGGATGGTTACCAGACCCATGGTGGCACCAGTGCCAAGGTGGGCTGGTTTGATAGTACCAAGTGGCTCCTGCAATCTGCCATCAAAAGGTTGGCAGGCGAGTTTTGTTTTCCAGGCAAAAGCGGCGTTGTTTGTGTTTGGGGGCCTGTGGCTGGGAGTGGCCGGCTGGCTAATTAGAATCCACGATACGCAGCATGGTTCCCAGGCCCAAGGTGGCACCAGTGCCAAGTTGGGCTGGTTTGATAGTACCAAGTGGCTCCTGCAATCTGCCATCAAAAAGTTGGCAGGCGAGTTTTGTTTTCCAGGGAAAAGCGCCGTTGTTTGTGTTTGGGTGCCTGTGGCTGGGAGTGGCTGGCTGGCTCCTTAGAATCCACGATACGCAGGATGGTTCCCAGACCAGAGGTGGCACCAGTGCCAAGTCAGGCTGGTTTGATGGTGCAAAGTGGCTCCTGCAATCTGCCATCCAGATGCGGGGCAGCTTACTTTTGTTTGCCAGGGAAACGGGCCGAGCATTTTGTCTGGGGGCCTATGGCTGGGAGTGACCGGCGGGCTCCTGAATTCTACGATAGGCAGGATGGTTACCAGACCCATGGTGGCACCAGTGCCAAGGTGGGCTGGTTTGATAGTACCAAGTGGCTCCTGCAATCTGCCATCAAAAAGTTGGCAGGCGAGTTTTGTTTTCCAGGGAAAAGCGCCCTTGTTTGTGTTTGGGGTCCTGTGGCTGAGAGTGGCCGGCTGACTCCTTAGAATCCATGATACGCAGCATGATTCCCAGACCAGAGTTGGCACCAGTTCCAAGTCGGGCTGGTTTGATAGTACCAAGTGGCTCCTGCAATCTGCCATCCAGAAGCGGGGCAGCTTACTTTTGTTTGCCAGGGAAACGGGCCGAGGTTTGTGTCTGGGGGCCTATGGCTGGGAGTGACCGGCTGGCTCGTGAAAAGCTACGATAGGCAGGATGGTGACCAGACCCATGGTGGCACCAGTGCCAAGTTGGGCTGGTTTGATAGTACCAAGTGGCTCCTGCAATCTGCCATCAAAAAGTTGGCAGGCGAGTTTTGTTTTCCAGGGAAAAGCGCCTATGTTTGTGTTTGGGGGCATGTGGCTCGGAGTGGCCGGCTGGCTCCTTAGAACCCACGATACGCAGGATGGTTCCCAGACCAGAGGTGGCACCAGTGCCAAGTCGGGCTGGTTTGATGGTGCAAAGTGGCTCCTGCAATCTGCCATCCAGAAGCGGGGCAGCTTACTTTTGTTTGCCAGGGAAAGGGGCCGAGCTTTGTGTCTGGGGGCCTATGGCTGGGAGTGACTGGCTGGCTCCTGAAAAGCTACGATAGGCAGGATGGTGACCAGACCCATGGTGGCACCAGTGCCAAGTTGGGCTGGTTTGATAGTACCAAGTAGCTCCTGCAATCTGCCATCCAGAAGCGGGGCAGCTTACTTTTGTTTGCCAGGGAAACGGGCCGAGGTTTGTGTCTTGGGGCCTATGGCTTGGAGTGGCCAGCTAGGTCCCGAAAAGTTACGATATGCAGGATGGTGACCAGACCCATGGTGGCACCAGTGCCAAGTTGGGCTGGTTTGATAGTACCAAGTGGCTCCTGCAATCTGCCATCAAAAAGTTGGCAGGCGAGTTTTGTTTTCCAGGGAAAAGCGCCGTTGTTTTTGTTTGGGGGCCTGCGGCTGGGAGTGGCCCGCTGGCTCCTTAGAATCCACGATACGCAGGATGGTTCCCAGACTAGAGGTGGCACCAGTGCCAAGTCAGGCTGGTTTGATGGTGCAAAGTGGCTCCTGCAATCTGCCATCCAGAAGCGGGGCAGCTTACTTTTGTTTGCCAGGGAAACGGGCCGAGGTTTGTGTCTGGAGGCCTATGGCTGGGAGTGACCGGCTAGGTCCTGAAAAGCTACGATAGGCAGGAAGGTGACCAGACCCATGGTGGCACCAGTGCCAAGTTGGGCTGGTTTGATATTACCAAGTGGCTCCTGCAATCTGCCATCAAAAAGTTGGCAGGCGAGTTTTGTTTTCCAGGGAAAAGCGCCGTTGTTTGTGTTTGGGGGCCTGTGGCTGAGAGTGGCCGGCTGACTCCTTAGAATCCACGATACGCAGGATGGTTCCCAGACCAGAGGTGGCACCAGTTCCAAGTCAGGCTGTTTTGATAGTACCAAGTGGCTCCTGCAATCTGCCATCCAGAAGCGGGGCAGCTTACTTTTGTTTGCCAGGGAAACGGGCCGAGGTTTTTCTCTGGGGCTTATGGCTGGGAGTGACCGGCTGGCTCCTGAAAAGCTACGATAGGCAGGATGGTGACCAGACCCACGGTGGCAGCAGTGCCAAGTTGGGCTGGTTTGATAGTACCAAGTGGCTCCTGCAATCTGCCATCAAATAGTTGGCAGGCGAGTTTTGTTTTCCAGGTAAAAGCGCCATTGTTTGTGTTTGGGGGCCTGTGGCTGGGAGTGGCCGGCTGGCTCCTTAGAGTCTACGATACGCAGGATGGTTTCCAGGCCAGAGGTGGCACCAGTGACAAGTCGGGCTGGTTTGATAGTACCAAGTGCGTCCTGCAATCTGCCATCCAGAAGCGGGGCAGCTTACTTTTGTTTGCCAGGGAAACGGGCCGAGCTTTGTGTCTGGGGACCTATGGCTGGGAGTGACCGGCTGGCTCCTGAAAAGCTACGATAGGCAGGATGGTGACCAGACCCATGGTGGCACCAGTGCCAAGTTGGGCTGGTTTGATATTACCAAGTGGCTCCTGCAATCTGCCATCAAAAAGTTGGCAGGCGAGTTTTGTTTTCCAGGGAAAAGCGCCGTTGTTTTTGTTTGGGGGCCTGTAGTTGGGAGTGGCCGGCTGGCTAATTAGAATCCACGATACGCAGGAAGGTTCCCAGACCCTAGGTGGCACCAGTGCCAAGTTGGGCTGGTTTGATAGTAACAAGTGCGTCCTGCAATCTGCCATCCAGAAGCGGGGCAGCTTATTTTGTTTGCAAGGGAAACGGGCCGAGGTTTGCGTCTGGGGGCCTATGGCTGGGAGTGACCGGCTAGGTCCTGAAAAGCTACGATAGGCAGGATGGTGACCAGACCCATGGTGGCACCAGTGCCAAGTTGGGCTGGTTGATAATACCAAGTGGCTCCTGCAATCTGCCATCAAAAGGTTGGCAGGCGAGTTTTGTTTTCCAGGGAAATGCGCCGTTGTTTGTGTTTGTGGGCCTGTGGCTGGGAGTGGCCGGCTAGCTCCTTAGAATCCACGATACGCAGGATGGTTCCCAGACCAGAGGTTGCACCAGTGCCAAGTCGGGCTGGTTTGATGGTGCAAAGTGGCTCCTGCAATCTGCCATCCAGAAGCGGGGCAGCTTACTTTTGTTTGCCAGGGAAACGGGCCGAGGTTTGTGTCTGGGGGCCTATGGCTGGGAGTGACCGGCGGGCTCCTGAATTCTACGATAGGCAGGATGGTTACCAGACCCATGGTGGCACCAGTGCCAAGGTGGGCTGGTTTGATAGTACCAAGTGGCTCCTGCAATCTGCCATCAAAAAGTTGGCAGGCGAGTTTTGTTTTCCAGGGAAAAGCGCCGTTGTTTGTGTTTGGGGGCCTGTGGCTGGGAGTGGCCGGCTGGCTCCTTAGAGTCTACGATACGCAGGATGGTTTCCAGGCTAGAGGTGGCACCAGTGACAAGTCGGGCTGGTTTGATAGTACCACGTGCGTCCTGCAATCTGCCATCCAGAAGCGGGGCAGCTTACTTTTGTTTGCCAGGGAAACGGGCCGAGGTTTGTGTCTGGGGGCCTATGGCTGGGAGTGACCAGCTGGCTCCTGAAAAGCTACGATAGGCAGGATGGTGACCAGACCCATGGTGGCACCAGTGCCAAGTTGGGCTGGTTTGATAGTACCAAGTGGCTCCTGCAATCTGCCATCAAAAATTTGGCAGGCGAGTTTTGTTTTCCAGGGAAAAGCGCCGTTGTTTGTGTTTGGGGGCCTGTAGTTGGGAGTGGCCGGCTGGCTAATTAGAATCCACGATACGCAGGAAGGTTCCCAGACCCAAGGTGGCACCAGTGCCAAGTTGGGCTGGTTTGATAGTACCAAGTGCGTCCTGCAATCTGCCATCCAGAAGCGGGGCAGCTTACTTTTGTTTGCCAGGGAAACGGGCCGAGGTTTGCGTCTGGGGGCCTATGGCTGGGAGTGACCGGCTAGGTCCTGGAAAGCTATGATAGGCAGGATGGTGACCAGACCAGAGGTTGCACCAGTTCCAAGTCGGGCTGGTTTGAGGGTGCAAAGTGGCTCCTGCAATCTGACATCCAGAAGCGGGGCAGCTTACTTTTGTTTGCCAGGGTAACGGGCCGAGGTTTGTGTCTGGGGGCCTATGGCTGGGAGTGACCGGCTGGCTCCTGAATTCTACGATAGGCAGGATGGTTACCAGACCCATGGTGGCACCAGTGCCAAGTTGGGCTGGTTTGATAGTACCAAGTGTCTCCTGCAATCTGCCATCAAAAAGTTGGCAGGCGAGTTTTGTTTTCCAGGGAAAAGCGCCATTGTTTGTGTTTGGGGGCCTGTGGCTGGGAGTGGCCGGCTGGCTCCTTAGAGTCTACGGTACGCAGGATGGTTCCCAGACCAGAGGTGGAACCAGTGCCAAGTTGGGCTGGTTTGATAGTACCAAGTGGCTCCTGCAATCTGCAATCCAGAAGCGGGGCAGCTTACTTTTGTTTGCCAGGGAAACGGGCCGAGGTTTGTGTCTGGGGGCCTATGGCTGGGAGTGACCAGCTAGATCCCGAAAAGCTACGATAGGCAGGATGGTGACCAGACCCATGGTGGCACCAGTGCCAAGTTGGGCTGGTTTGATAGTACCAAGTGTCTCCTGCAATCTGCCATCAAAAAGTTGGCAGGCGAGTTTTGTTTTCCAGGGCAAAGCGCCGTTGTTTGTGTTTGGGTGCCTGTGGTTGGGAGTGGCTGGCTGGCTCCTTAGAATCTACGATACGCAGGATGGTTCCCAGACCAGAGGTGGCACCAGTGCCAAGTCAGGCTGGTTTGATGGTGCAAAGTGGCTCCTGCAATCTGCCATCCAGAAGCGGGGCAGCTTACTTTTGTTTGCAAGGGAAACGGGCCGAGGTTTGTGTCTGGGGCTTATGGCTGGGAGTGACCGGCTAGGTCCTGAAAAGCTATGATAGGCAGGATGGTGACCAGACCCATGGTGGCACCAGTGCCAAGTTGGGCTGGTTTGATAGTACCAAGTGGCTCCTGCAACCTGCCATCAAAATTTGGCAGGCGAGTTTTGTTTTCCAGGGAAAAGCGCCGTTGTTTGTGTTTGGGGGCCTGTAGTTGGTAGTGGCCGGCTGACTCCTTAGAATCCATGATATGCAGCATGGTTCCCAGACCAGAGTTGGCACCAGTTCCAAGTCGGTCTGGTTTGATAGTACCAAGTGGCTCCTGCAATCTGCCATCCAGAAGCGGGGCAGCTTACTTTTGTTTGCCAGGGAAACGGGCCGAGGTTTTTCTCTGGGGCTTATGGCTGGGAGTGACCGGCTGGCTCCTGAAAAGCTACGATAGGCAGGATGGTGACCAGACCCATGGTGGCACCAGTGCCAAGTTGGGCTGGTTTGATAGTACCAAGTGTCTCCTGCAATCTGCCATCAAAAAGTTGGCAGGCGAGTTTTGTTTTCCAGGGAAAAGCGCCATTGTTTGTGTTTGGGGGCCTGTGGCTGGGAGTGGCCGGCTGGCTCCTTAGAGTCTACGATACGCAGGATGGTTCCCAGGCCAGAGGTGGCACCAGTGACAAGTCGGGCTGGTTTGATAGTACCACGTGCGTCCTGCAATCTGCCATCCAGAAGCGGGGATGCTTACTTTTGTTTGCCAGGGAAACGGTCCGAGGTTTGTGTCTGGGGGCCTATGGCTGGGAGTGACTGGCTGGCTCCTGAAAAGCTACGATAGGCAGGATGGTAACCAGACCCATGGTGGCAATAGTGCCACGTTGGGCTGGTTTGATAGTACCAAGTGGCTCCTGCAATCTGCCATCAAATAGTTGGCAGGCGAGTTTTGTTTTCCAGGGAAAAGCGCAGTTGTTTGTGTTTGGGGGCCTGTGGCTGGGAGTGGCCGGCTGGCTCCTTAAAATCCACGATACGCAGGATGGTTCCCAGACCCAAGGTGGCACCAGTGCCAAGTCGGTCTGGTTTGATAGTACCAAGTGGTTCCTGCAATCTGCCATCCAGAAGCGGGGCAGCTTACTTTTGTTTGCCAGGGAAACGGGCCGACGTTTCTGTCTGGGGGCCTATGGCTGGGAGTGACCGACTTGGTCTTGAAAAGCTACGATAGGCAGGATGGTGACCAGACCCATGGTGGCACCAGTGCCAAGTTGGGCTGGTTTGATATTACCAAGTGGCTCCTGCAATCTGCCATCAAAAAGTTGGCAGGCGAGTTTTGTTTTCCAGGGTAAAGCGCCGTTGTTTGTGTTTGGGGGCCTGTGGCTGGGAGTGGCCGGCTGGCTCCTTAGAGTCTACGATACGCAGGATGGTTCCCAGGCCAGAGGTGGCACCAGTGACAAGTCGGGCTGGTTTGATAGTACCACGTGTGTCCTGCAATCTGCCATCCAGAAGTGGGGCAGCTTACTTTTGTTTGCCAGGGAAACGGGCCGAGGTTTGTGTCTGGGGGCCTATGGCTGTGAGTGACCGGCTGGCTCCTGAAAAGCTACGATAGGCAGGATGGTGACCAGACCCATGGTGGCAGCAGTGCCAAGTTGGGCTGGTTTGATAGTACCAAGTGGCTCCTGCAATCTGCCATCAAAAAGTTGGCAGGCGAGTTTTGTTTTCCAGGGAAAAGCGCCGTTGTTTGTGTTTGGGGGCCTGTGGCTGGGAGTGGCCGGCTGGCTCCTTAGAGTCTACGATACGCAGGATGGTTCCCAGGCCAGAGGTGGCACCAGTGACAAGTCGGGCTGGTTTGATAGTACCAAGTGGCTCCTGCAATCTGCCATCCAGAAGCGGGGCAGCTTACTTTTGTTTGCCAGGGAAACGGGCCGAGGTTTGTGTCTGGGGGCCTATGGCTGGGAGTGACCGGCTGGCTCCTGAAAAGCTACGATAGGCAGGATGGTGACCAGACCCATGGTGGCACCAGTGCCAAGTTGGGCTGGTTTGATAGTACCAAGTAGCTCCTGCAATCTTCCATCAAAACGTTGGCAGGCGAGTTTTGTTTTCCAGGGAAAAGCGCCGTTGTTTGTGTTTGGGGGCATGTGGCTGGGAGTGGCCGGCTGGCTCCTTAGAACCCACGATACGCAGGATGGTTCCCAGACCAGAGGTGGCACCAGTGCCAAGTCGGGCTGGTTTGATAGTACCACGTGCGTCCTGCAATCTGCCATCCAGAAGCGGGGCAGCTTACTTTTGTTTGCCAGGGAAACGGGCCGAGGTTTGTGTCTGGGGGCCTATGGCTGGGAGTGACCGGCTGGCTCCTGAAAAGCTACGATAGGCAGGATGGTGACCAGACCCATGGTGGCACCAGTGCCAAGGTGGGCTGGTTTGATAGTACCAAGTGGCTCCTGCAATCTGCCATCAAAATGTTGGCAGGCGAGTTTTGTTTTCCAGGGAAAAGCGCCGTTGTTTGTGTTTGGGGGCCTGTAGTTGGGAGTGGCCGGCTGGCTAATTAGAATCCACGATACGCAGGAAGGTTCCCAGACCCAAGGTGGCACCAGTGCCAAGTTGGGCTGGTTTGATAGTACCAAGTGGCTCCTGCAATCTGCCATCAAAAAGTTTTCAGGCGAGTTTTGTTTTCCAGGGAAAAGCGCCGTTGTTTGTGTTTGGGGGCCTGTGGCTGGGAGTGGCCGGCTGGCTAATTAGAATCCACGATACGCAGCATGGTTCCCAGACCAGAGGTGGCACCAGTGACAAATCGGGCTGGTTTGATAGTACCAAGTGCGTCCTGCAATCTGCAATCCAGAAACGGGGTAGCTTACTTTTGTTTGCCAGTGAAACGGGCCGAGGTTTTTCTCCGGGGGCTTATGGCTGGGAGTGACCGGCTGGCTCCTGAAAAGCTACGATAGGCAGGATGGTGACCAGACCCATGGTGGCACCAGTGCCAAGTTGGGCTGGTTTGATAGTACCAAGTGGCTCCTGCAATCTGCCATCAAAAAGTTGGCAGGCGAGTTTTTTTTTCCAGGGAAAAGCGCCATTGTTTGTGTTTGGGGGCCTGTGGCTACGAGTGGCCGGCTGGCTCCTTAGAGTCTACGATACGCAGGATGGTTCCCAGGCCAGAGGTGGCACCAATGACAAGTCGGGCTGGTTTGATAGTACCAAGTGGCTCCTGCAATCTGCCATCCAGAAGCGGGGCAGCTTACTTTTGTTTGCCAGGGAAACGGGCCGAGGTTTGTGTCTGGGGGCCTATGGCTGGGAGTGACCGGCTGGCTCCTGAAAAGCTACGATAGGCAGGATGGTGACCAGACCCATGGTGGCACCAGTGCCAAGTTGGGCTGGATTGATAGTGCAAAGTAGCTCCTGCAATCTGCCATCAAAAAGTTGGCAGGCGAGTTTTGTTTTCCAGGGAAAAGCGCCGTTGTTTGTGTTTGGGGGCCTGTGGCTGGGAGTGGCCGGCTGGCTCCTTAGAATCCACGATATGCAGGATGGTTCCCAGACCCAAGGTGGCACCAGTGCCAAGTCGGTCTGGTTTGATAGTACCAAGTGGTTCCTGCAATCTGCCATCCAGAAGCGGGGCAGCTTACTTTTGTTTGCCAGGGAAACGGGCCGACGTTTCTGTCTGTGGGCCTATGGCTGGGAGTGACCGGCTAGGTCCTGAAAAGCTACGATAGGCAGGATGGTGACCAGACCCATGGTGGCACCAGTGCCAAGTTGGGCTGGTTTGATAGTACCAAGTGGTTCCTGCAATCTGCCATCAAAAAGTTGGCAGGCGAGTTTTGTTTTCCAGGGAAAAGCGCAGTTGTTTGTGTTTGGGGGCCTGTGGTTGGGAGTGGCTGGCTGGCTCCTTAGAATCCAGGATACGCAGGATGGTTCCCAGACCAGAGGTGGCACCAGTGCCAAGTCAGGCTGGTTTGATGGTGCAAAGTGGCTCCTGCAATCTGCCATCCAGAAGCGGGGATGCTTACTTTTGTTTGCCAGGGAAACGGGCCGAGGTTTGTGTCTGGGGGCCTATGGCTGGGAGTGACCGGCTGGCTCCTGAAATGCTACGATAGGCAGGATGGTGACCAGACCCATGGTGGCACCAGTGCCATGTTTGGCGGATTTGATAGTATCAAGTGGCTCCTGCAACCTGCCATCAAAAAGTTGGCAGGCGAGTTTTGTTTTCCAGGGAAAAGCGCCGTTGTTTGTGTTTGTGTGCCTGTGGCTGGGAGGGGCTGGCTGGCTCCTTAGGATCCAGGATACGCAGGATGGTTCCCAGACCAGAGGTGGCACCAGTGCCAAGTCAGGCTGGTTTGATGGTGCAAAGTGGCTCCTGCAATCTGCCATCCAGAAGCGGGGCAGCTTACTTTTGTTTGCCAGGGAAACGGGCCGAGGTTTGTGTCTGGGGGCCTATGGCTGGGAGTGACCGGCTGGCTCCTGAAAAGCTACGATAGGCAGGATGGTGACCAGACCCATGGTGGCACCAGTGCCAAGTTGGGCTGGTTTGATAGTACCAAGTGGCTCCTGCAATCTGCCATCAAAATGTTGGCAGGCGAGTTTTGTTTTCCAGGGAAAAGCGCCGTTGTTTGTGTTTGGGGGCCTGTAGTTGGGAGTGGCCGGCTGGCTAATTAGAATCCACGATACGCAGGAAGGTTCCCAGACCCAAGGTGGCACCAGTGCCAAGTTGGGCTGGTTTGATAGTACCAAGTGCGTCCTGCAATCTGCCATCCAGAAGCGGGGCAACTTACTTTTGTTTGCAAGGGAAACGGGCCGAGGTTTGCGTCTGGGGGCCTATGGCTGGGAGTGACCGGCTAGGTCCTGAAAAGCTACGATAGGCAGGATGGTGACCAGACCCATGGTGGCACCAGTGCCAAGTTGGGCTGGTTGATAGTACCAAGTGGCTCCTGCAATCTGCCATCAAAAGGTTGGCAGGCGAGTTTTGTTTTCCAGGGAAATGAGCCGTTGTTTGTGTTTGGGGGCCTGTGGCTGGGAGTGGCCGGCTGGCTCCTTAGAATCCACGATACGCAGGATGGTTCCCAGACCAGAGGTTGCACCAGTGCCAAGTCGGGCTGGTTTGATGGTGCAAAGTGCGTCCTGCAATCTGCCATCCAGAAGCGGGGCAGCTTACTTTTGTTTGCCAGGGAAACGGGCCGAGGTTTGTGTCTGGGGGCCTATGGCTGGGAGTGACCGGCGGGCTCCTGAATTCTACGATAGGCAGGATGGTTACCAGACCCATGGTGGCACCAGTGCCAAGGTGGGCTGGTTTGATAGTACCAAGGGGCTCCTGCAATCTGCCATCAAAAAGTTGGCAGGCGAGTTTTGTTTTCCAGGGAAAAGCGGCGTTGTTTGTGTTTGGGGGCCTGTGGCTGGGAGTGGCCGGCTGGCTAATTAGAATCCACGATACGCAGCATGGTTCCCAGACCAGAGGTGGCACCAGTGCCAAGTCGGGCTGGTTTGATAGTACCAAGTGGCTCCTGCAATCTGCCATCCAGAAGCGGGGCAGCTTACTTTTGTTTGCCAGGGAAACGGGCCGAGGTTTGTGTCTGGGGGCCTATGGCTGGGAGTGACCGGCTGGCTCCTGAAAAGCTACGATAGGCAGGATGGTGACCAGACCCATGGTGGCACCAGTGCCAAGTTGGGCTGGTTTGATAGTACAAAGTAGCTCCTGCAATCTGCCATCAAAAAGTTGGCAGGCGAGTTTTGTTTTCCAGGGAAAAGCGCCGTTGTTTGTGTTTGGGGGCCTGTGGCTGGGAGTGGCCGGCTGGCTCCTTAGAATCCACGATATGCAGGATGGTTCCCAGACCCAAGGTGGCACCAGTGCCAAGTCGGTCTGGTTTGATAGTACCAAGTGGTTCCTGCAATCTGCCATCCAGAAGCGGGGCAGCTTACTTTTGTTTGCCAGGGAAACGGGCCGACGTTTCTGTCTGTGGGCCTATGGCTGGGAGTGACCGGCTAGGTCCTGAAAAGCTACGATAGGCAGGATGGTGACCAGACCCATGGTGGCACCAGTGCCAAGTTGGGCTGGTTTGATAGTACCAAGTGGTTCCTGCAATCTGCCATCAAAAAGTTGGCAGGCGAGTTTTGTTTTCCAGGGAAAAGCGCAGTTGTTTGTGTTTGGGGGCCTGTGGTTGGGAGTGGCCGGCTGGCTCCTTCAAATCCACGATACGCAGGAAGGTTCCCAGACCCAAGGTGGCACCAGTGCCAAGTTGGGCTGGTTTGATAGTACCAAGTGGCTCCTGCAATCTACCATCCAGAAGCGGGGCAGCTTACTTTTGTTTGCCAGGGAAACGGGCCGAGGTTTGTGTCTGGGGGCCTATGGCTGGGAGTGACCAGCTAGGTCCCGAAAAGCTACGATAGGCAGGATGGTGACCAGACCCATGGTGGCACCAGTGCCAAGTTGGGCTGGTTTGATAGTACCAAGTGTCTCCTGCAATCTGCCATCAAATAGTTGGCAGGCGAGTTTTGTTTTCCAGGGAAAAGCGCCGTTGTTTGTGTTTGGGTGCCTGTGGCTGGGAGTGGCTGGCTGGCTCCTTAGAATCCAGGATACGCAGGATGGTTCCCAGACCAGAGGTGGCACCAGTGCCAAGTCAGGCTGGTTTGATGGTGCAAAGTGGCTCCTGCAATCTGCCATCCAGAAGCGGGGCAGCTTACTTTTGTTTGCCAGGGAAACGGGCCGAGGTTTGTGTCTGGGGGCCTATGGCTGGGAGTGACCGGCTGGCTCCTGAAAAGCTACGATAGGCAGGATGGTGACCAGACCCATGGTGGCACCAGTGCCAAGTTTGGCTGATTTGATAGTATCAAGTGGCTCCTGCAATCTGCCATCAAAAAGTTGGCAGGCGAGTTTTGTTTTCCAGGGAAAAGCGCCGTTGTTTGTGTTTGGGGGCCTGTGGCTGGGAGTGGCCAGCTGTCTCCTTAGAATCCACGATACGCAGGATGGTTCCAAGACCAGAGGTGGCACCAGTGCCAAGTCGGGCTGGTTTGATAGTACCAAGTGCGTCCTGCAATCTGCCATCCAGAAGCGGGGCAGCTTACTTTTGTTTGCCAGGGAAACAGGCCGAGGTTTGTGTCTGGGGGCCTATGGCTGGGAGTGACCGGCTAGGTCCTGAAAAGCTATGATAGGCAGGATGGTGACCAGACCCATGGTGGCACCAGTGCCAAGTTGGGCTGGTTTGATAGTACCAAGTGGCTCCTGCAATCTGCCATCAAAATTTGGCAGGCGAGTTTTGTTTTCCAGGGAAAAGCGCCGTTGTTTGTGTTTGGGGGCCTGTGGCTGGGAGTGGCCGGCTGGCTCCTTAGAGTCTACGATACGCAGGATGGTTCCCAGGCCAGAGGTGGCACCAGTGACAAGTCGGGCTGGTTTGATAGTACCACGTGTGTCCTGCAATCTGCCATCCAGAAGTGGGGCAGCTTACTTTTGTTTGCCAGGGAAACGGGCCGAGGTTTGTGTCTGGGGGCCTATGGCTGGGAGTGACCGGCTGGCTCCTGAAAAGCTACGATAGGCAGGATGGTGACCAGACCCATGGTGGCAGCAGTGCCAAGTTGGGCTGGTTTGATAGTACCAAGTGGCTCCTGCAATCTGCCATCAAAAAGTTGGCAGGCGAGTTTTGTTTTCCAGGGAAAAGCGCCGTTGTTTTTGTTTGGGGGCCTGTGGCTGGGAGTGGCCGGCTGGCTCCTTAGAGTCTACGATACGCAGGATGGTTCCCAGGCCAGAGGTGGCACCAGTGACAAGTCGGGCTGGTTTGATAGTACCAAGTGCTTCCTGCAATCTGCCATCCAGAAGCGGGGCAGCTTACTTTTGTTTGCCAGGGAAACGGGCCGAGGTTTGTGTCTGGGGGCCTATGGCTGGGAGTGACCGGCTGGCTCCTGAAAAGCTACGATAGGCAGGATGGTGACCAGACCCATGGTGGCACCAGTGCCAAGTTGGGCTGGTTTGATAGTACCAAGTAGCTCCTGCAATCTTCCATCAAAACGTTGGCAGGCGAGTTTTGTTTTCCAGGGAAAAGCGCCGTTGTTTGTGTTTGGGGGCATGTGGCTGGGAGTGGCCGGCTGGCTCCTTAGAACCCACGATACGCAGGATGGTTCCCAGACCAGAGGTGGCACCAGTGCCAAGTCGGGCTGGTTTGATAGTACCACGTGCGTCCTGCAATCTGCCATCCAGAAGCGGGGCAGCTTACTTTTGTTTGCCAGGGAAACGGGCCGAGGTTTGTGTCTGGGGGCCTATGGCTGGGAGTGACCGGCTGGCTCCTGAAAAGCTACGATAGGCAGGATGGTGACCAGACCCATGGTGGCACCAGTGCCAAGGTGGGCTGGTTTGATAGTACCAAGTGGCTCCTGCAATCTGCCATCAAAATGTTGGCAGGCGAGTTTTGTTTTCCAGGGAAAAGCGCCGTTGTTTGTGTTTGGGGGCCTGTAGTTGGGAGTGGCCGGCTGGCTAATTAGAATCCACGATACGCAGGAAGGTTCCCAGACCCAAGGTGGCACCAGTGCCAAGTTGGGCTGGTTTGATAGTACCAAGTGCGTCCTGCAATCTGCCATCCAGAAGCGGGGCAGCTTACTTTTGTTTGCAAGGGAAACGGGCCGAGGTTTGCGTCTGGGGGCCTATGGCTGGGAGTGACCGGCTAGGTCCCGAAAACTACGATAGGCAGGATGGTGACCAGACCCATGGTGGCACCAGTGCCAAGGTGGGCTGGTTTGATAGTACCAAGTGGCTCCTGCAATCTGCCATCAAAATGTTGGCAGGCGAGTTTTGTTTTCCAGGGAAATGAGCCGTTGTTTGTGTTTGGGGTCCTGTGGCGGGGAGTGGCCGGCTGGCTCCTTAGAATCCACGATACGCAGGATGGTTCCCAGACCAGAGGTTGCACCAGTGCCAAGTCGGGCTGGTTTGATGGTGCAAAGTGGCTCCTGCAATCTGCCATCCAGAAGCGGGGCAGCTTACTTTTGTTTGCCAGGGAAACGGGCCGAGGTTTGTGTCTGGGGGCCTATGGCTGGGAGTGACCGGCGGGCTCCTGAATTCTACGATAGGCAGGATGGTTACCAGACCCATGGTGGCACCAGTGCCAAGGTGGGCTGGTTTGATAGTACCAAGTGGCTCCTGCAATCTGCCATCAAAAAGTTGGCAGGCGAGTTTTGTTTTCCAGGGAAAAGCGCCGTTGTTTGTGTTTGGGGGCCTGTGGCTGGGAGTGGCCGGCTGGCTAATTAGAATCCACGATACGCAGCATGGTTCCCAGACCAGAGGTGGCACCAGTGACAAATCGGGCTGGTTTGATAGTACCAAGTGCGTCCTGCAATCTGCAATCCAGAAACGGGGTAGCTTACTTTTGTTTGCCAGTGAAACGGGCCGAGGTTTTTCTCCGGGGGCTTATGGCTGGGAGTGACCGGCTGGCTCCTGAAAAGCTACGATAGGCAGGATGGTGACCAGACCCATGGTGGCACCAGTGCCAAGTTGGGCTGGTTTGATAGTACCAAGTGGCTCCTGCAATCTGCCATCAAAAAGTTGGCAGGCGAGTTTTTTTTTCCAGGGAAAAGCGCCATTGTTTGTGTTTGGGGGCCTGTGGCTAGGAGTGGCCGGCTGGCTCCTTAGAGTCTACGATACGCAGGATGGTTCCCAGGCCAGAGGTGGCACCAATGACAAGTCGGGCTGGTTTGATAGTACCAAGTGGCTCCTGCAATCTGCCATCCAGAAGCGGGGCAGCTTACTTTTGTTTGCCAGGGAAACGGGCCGAGGTTTGTGTCTGGGGGCCTATGGCTGGGAGTGACCGGCTGGCTCCTGAAAAGCTACGATAGGCAGGATGGTGACCAGACCCATGGTGGCACCAGTGCCAAGTTGGGCTGGTTTGATAGTGCAAAGTAGCTCCTGCAATCTGCCATCAAAAAGTTGGCAGGCGAGTTTTGTTTTCCAGGGAAAAGCGGCGTTGTTTGTGTTTGGGGGCCTGTGGCTGGGAGTGGCCGGCTGGCTAATTAGAATCCACGATATGCAGGATGGTTCCCAGACCCAAGGTGGCACCAGTGCCAAGTCGGTCTGGTTTGATAGTACCAAGTGGTTCCTGCAATCTGCCATCCAGAAGCGGGGCAGCTTACTTTTGTTTGCCAGGGAAACGGGCCGACGTTTCTGTCTGTGGGCCTATGGCTGGGAGTGACCGGCTAGGTCCTGAAAAGCTACGATAGGCAGGATGGTGACCAGACCCATGGTGGCACCAGTGCCAAGTTGGGCTGGTTTGATAGTACCAAGTGGTTCCTGCAATCTGCCATCAAAAAGTTGGCAGGCGAGTTTTGTTTTCCAGGGAAAAGCGCAGTTGTTTGTGTTTGGGGGCCTGTGGTTGGGAGTGGCTGGCTGGCTCCTTAGAATCCACGATACGCAGGATGGTTCCCAGACCAGAGGTGGCACCAGTGCCAAGTCAGGCTGGTTTGATGGTGCAAAGTGGCTCCTGCAATCTGCCATCCAGAAGCGGGGATGCTTACTTTTGTTTGCCAGGGAAACGGGCCGAGGTTTGTGTCTGGGGGCCTATGGCTGGGAGTGACCGGCTGGCTCCTGAAATGCTACGATAGGCAGGATGGTGACCAGACCCATGGTGGCACCAGTGCCATGTTTGGCGGATTTGATAGTATCAAGTGGCTCCTGCAACCTGCCATCAAAAAGTTGGCAGGCGAGTTTTGTTTTCCAGGGAAAAGCGCCGTTGTTTGTGTTTGTGTGCCTGTGGCTGGGAGTGGCTGGCTGGCTCCTTAGAATCCAGGATACGCAGGATGGTTCCCAGACCAGAGGTGGCACCAGTGCCAAGTCAGGCTGGTTTGATGGTGCAAAGTGGCTCCTGCAATCTGCCATCCAGAAGCGGGGCAGCTTACTTTTGTTTGCCAGGGAAACGGGCCGAGGTTTGTGTCTGGGGGCCTATGGCTGGGAGTGACCGGCTGGCTCCTGAAAAGCTACGATAGGCAGGATGGTGACCAGACCCATGGTGGCACCAGTGCCAAGTTGGGCTGGTTTGATAGTACCAAGTGGCTCCTGCAATCTGCCATCAAAATGTTGGCAGGCGAGTTTTGTTTTCCAGGGAAAAGCGCCGTTGTTTGTGTTTGGGGGCCTGTAGTTGGGAGTGGCCGGCTGGCTAATTAGAATCCACGATACGCAGGAAGGTTCCCAGACCCAAGGTGGCACCAGTGCCAAGTTGGGCTGGTTTGATAGTACCAAGTGCGTCCTGCAATCTGCCATCCAGAAGCGGGGCAACTTACTTTTGTTTGCAAGGGAAACGGGCCGAGGTTTGCGTCTGGGGGCCTATGGCTGGGAGTGACCGGCTAGGTCCTGAAAAGCTACGATAGGCAGGATGGTGACCAGACCCATGGTGGCACCAGTGCCAAGTTGGGCTGGTTGATAGTACCAAGTGGCTCCTGCAATCTGCCATCAAAAGGTTGGCAGGCGAGTTTTGTTTTCCAGGGAAATGAGCCGTTGTTTGTGTTTGGGGGCCTGTGGCTGGGAGTGGCCGGCTGGCTCCTTAGAATCCACGATACGCAGGATGGTTCCCAGACCAGAGGTTGCACCAGTGCCAAGTCGGGCTGGTTTGATGGTGCAAAGTGGCTCCTGCAATCTGCCATCCAGAAGCGGGGCAGCTTACTTTTGTTTGCCAGGGAAACGGGCCGAGGTTTGTGTCTGGGGGCCTATGGCTGGGAGTGACCGGCGGGCTCCTGAATTCTACGATAGGCAGGATGGTTACCAGACCCATGGTGGCACCAGTGCCAAGGTGGGCTGGTTTGATAGTACCAAGTGGCTCCTGCAATCTGCCATCAAAAAGTTGGCAGGCGAGTTTTGTTTTCCAGGGAAAAGCGGCGTTGTTTGTGTTTGGGGGCCTGTGGCTGGGAGTGGCCGGCTGGCTAATTAGAATCCACGATACGCAGCATGGTTCCCAGACCAGAGGTGGCACCAGTGCCAAGTTGGGCTGGTTTGATAGTACCAAGTGGCTCCTGCAATCTGCAATCCAGAAGCGGGGCAGCTTACTTTTGTTTGCCAGGGAAACGGGCCGAGGTTTGTGTCTGGGGGCCTATGGCTGGGAGTGACCGGCTGGCTCCTGAAAAGCTACGATAGGCAGGATGGTGACCAGACCCATGGTGGCACCAGTGCCAAGTTGGGCTGGTTTGATAGTGCAAAGTAGCTCCTGCAATCTGCCATCAAAAAGTTGGCAGGCGAGTTTTGTTTTCCAGGGAAAAGCGGCGTTGTTTGTGTTTGGGGGCCTGTGGCTGGGAGTGGCCGGCTGGCTCCTTAGAATCCACGATATGCAGGATGGTTCCCAGACCCAAGGTGGCACCAGTGCCAAGTCGGTCTGGTTTGATAGTACCAAGTGGTTCCTGCAATCTGCCATCCAGAAGCGGGGCAGCTTACTTTTGTTTGCCAGGGAAACGGGCCGACGTTTCTGTCTGTGGGCCTATGGCTGGGAGTGACCGGCTAGGTCCTGAAAAGCTACGATAGGCAGGATGGTGACCAGACCCATGGTGGCACCAGTGCCAAGTTGGGCTGGTTTGATAGTACCAAGTGGTTCCTGCAATCTGCCATCAAAAAGTTGGCAGGCGAGTTTTGTTTTCCAGGGAAAAGCGCAGTTGTTTGTGTTTGGGGGCCTGTGGTTGGGAGTGGCCGGCTGGCTCCTTCAAATCCACGATACGCAGGAAGGTTCCCAGACCCAAGGTGGCACCAGTGCCAAGTTGGGCTGGTTTGATAGTACCAAGTGGCTCCTGCAATCTACCATCCAGAAGCGGGGCAGCTTACTTTTGTTTGCCAGGGAAACGGGCCGAGGTTTGTGTCTGGGGGCCTATGGCTGGGAGTGACCAGCTAGGTCCCGAAAAGCTACGATAGGCAGGATGGTGACCAGACCCATGGTGGCACCAGTGCCAAGTTGGGCTGGTTTGATAGTACCAAGTGGCTCCTGCAATCTGCCATCAAAATTTGGCAGGCGAGTTTTGTTTTCCAGGGAAAAGCGCAGTTGTTTGTGTTTGGGGGCCTGTGGCTGAGAGTGGCCGGCTGACTCCTTAGAATCCACGATACGCAGGATGGTTCCCAGACCAGAGTTGGCACCATTTCCAAGCCGGGCTGGTTTGATAGTACCAAGTGGCTCCTGCAATCTGCCATCCAGAAGCGGGGCAGCTTACTTTTGTTTGCCAGGGAAACGGGCCGAGGTTTGTGTCTGGGGGCCTATGGCTGTGAGTGACCGGCTGGCTCCTGAAAAGCTACGATAGGCAGGATGGTGACCAGACCCATGGTGGCAGCCGTGCCAAGTTGGGCTGGTTTGATAGTACCAAGTGGCTCCTGCAATCTGCCATCAAAAATTTGGCAGGCGAGTTTTGTTTTCCAGGGAAAAGCGCCGTTGTTTGTGTTTGAGGGCATGTGGCTGGGAGTGGCCGGCTGGCTCCTTAGAACCCACGATACGCAGGATGGTTCCCAGACCAGAGGTGGCACCAGTGCCAAGTCGGGCTGGTTTGATGGTGCAAAGTGGCTCCTGCAATCTGCCATCCAGAAGCGGGGCAGCTTACTTTTGTTTGCCAGGGAAAGGGGCCGAGCTTTGTGTCTGGGGGCCTATGGCTGGGAGTGACTGGCTGGCTCCTGAATAGCTACGATAGGCAGGATGGTGACCAGACCCATGGTGGCACCAGTGCCAAGTTGGGCTGGTTTGATAGTACCAAGTGGCTCCTGCAATCTGCCATCAAAAAGTTGGCAGGCGAGTTTTGTTTTCCAGGGAAAAGCGCCGTTGTTTGTGTTTGGGGGCCTGTGGCTGGGAGTGGCCGGCTGGCTCCTTAGAATCCACGATACGCAGGATGGTTCCCATACTAGAGGTGGCACCAGTGCCAAGTCAGGCTGGTTTGATGGTGCAAAGTGGCTCCTGCAATCTGCCATCCAGAAGCGGGGCAGCTTACTTTTGTTTGCCAGGGAAACGGGCTGAGGTTTGTGTCTGGGGGCCTATGGCTGGGAGTGACCGGCTAGGTCCTGAAAAGCTACGATAGGCAGGATGGTGACCAGACCCATGGTGGCACCAGTGCCAAGTTGGGCTGGTTTGATAGTACCAAGTGGCTCCTGCAATCTGCCATCAAAATGTAGGCAGGCGAGTTTTGTTTTCCAGGGAAAAGCGCCCTTGTTTGTGTTTGGGGGCCTGTGGCTGAGAGTGGCCGGCTGACTCCTTAGAATCCACGATACGCAGCATGGTTCCCAGACCAGAGGTGGCACCAGTGCCAAGTCGGGCTGGTTTGATAGTACCAAGTGGCTCCTGCAATCTGCCATCCAGAAGCGGGGCAGCTTACTTTTGTTTGCCAGGGAAACGGGCCGAGGTTTTTCTCTGGGGGCTTATGGCTGGGAGTGACCGGCTGGCTCCTGAAAAGCTACGATAGGCACGATGGTGACCAGACCCATGGTGGCACCAGTGCCAAGTTGGGCTGGTTTGATAGTACCAAGTGGCTCCTGCAATCTGCCATCAAAAAGTTGGCAGGCGAGTTTTGTTTTCCAGGGAAAAGCGCCGTTGTTTGTGTTTGGGGGCCTGTGGTTGGGAGTGCCGGCTGGCTCCTTAAAATCCACAATACGCAGGAAGGTTCCCAGACCCAAGGTGGCACCAGTGCCAAGTTGGGCTGGTTTGATAGTACCAAGTGGCTCCTGCAATCTGCCATCAAAATGTAGGCAGGCGAGTTTTGTTTTCCAGGGAAAAGCGCCCTTGTTTGTGTTTGGGGGCCTGTGGCTGAGAGTGGCCGGCTGACTCCTTAGAATCCACGATACGCAGCATGGTTCCCAGACCGGAGGTGGCACGAGTGCCAAGTCGGGCTGGTTTGATAGTACCAAGTGGCTCCTGCAATCTGCCATCCAGAAGCGGGGCAGCTTACTTTTGTTTGTCAGGGAAACGGGCCGAGGTTTTTCTCTGGGGGCTTATGGCTGGGAGTGACCGGCTGGCTCCTGAAAAGCTACGATAGGCAGGATGGTGACCAGACCCATGGTGGCACCAGTGCCAAGTTGGGCTGGTTTGATAGTACCAAGTGGCTCCTGCAATCTGCCATCAAAAAGTTGGCAGGCGAGTTTTGTTTTCCAGGGAAAAGCGCAGTTGTTTGTGTTTGGGGGCCTGTGGTTGGGAGTGCCGGCTGGCTCCTTAAAATCCACGATACGCAGGAAGGTTCCCAGACCCAAGGTGGCACCAGTGCCAAGTTGGGCTGGTTTGATAGTACCAAGTGCGTCCTGCAATCTGCCATCCAGAAGCGGGGCAGCTTACTTTTGTTTGCCAGGGAAACGGGCCGAGGTTTGTGTCTGGGGGCCTATGGCTGGGAGTGACCAGCTAGGTCCCGAAAAGCTACGATAGGCAGGATGGTGACCAGACCCATGGTGGCACCAGTGCCAAGTCGGGCTGGTTTGATAGTACCAAGTTTCTCCTGCAATCTGCCATCAAAAAGTTGGCAGGCGAGTTTTGTTTTCCAGGGAAAAGCGCCGTTGTTTATGTTTGGGTGCCTGTGGCTGGGAGTGGCTGGCTGGCTCCTTAGAATCCAGGATACGCAGGATGGTTCCCAGACCAGAGGTGGCACCAGTGCCAAGTCAGGCTGGTTTGATGGTGCAAAGTGGCACCTGCAATCTGCCATCCAGAAGCGGGGCAGCTTACTTTTGTTTGCCAGGGAAACGGGCCGAGGTTTGTGTCTGGGGGCCTATGGCTGGGAGTGACCGGCTGGCTCCTGAAAAGCTACGATAGGCAGGATGGTGACCAGACCCATGGTGGCACCAGTGCCAAGTTTGGCTGATTTGATAGTATCAAGTGGCTCCTGCAATCTGCCATCAAAAAGTTGGCAGGCGAGTTTTGTTTTCCAGGGAAAAGCGCCGTTGTTTGTGTTTGGGTGCCTGTGGCTGGGAGTGGCTGGCTGGCTCCTTAGAATCCAGGATACGCAGGATGGTTCCCAGACCCAAGGTGGCACCAGTGCCAAGACGGTCTGGTTTGATAGTACCAAGTGGTTCCTGCAATCTGCCATCCAGAAGCGGGGCAGCTTACTTTTGTTTGCCAGGGAAACGGGCCGACGTTTCTGTCTGTGGGCCTATGGCTGGGAGTGACCGGCTAGGCTCCTGAAAAGCTACGATAGGCAGGATGGTGACCAGACCCATGGTGGCACCAGTGCCAAGTTGGGCTGGTTTGATAGTACCAAGTGGCTCCTGCAATCTGCCATCAAAAAGTTGGCAGGCGAGTTTTGTTTTCCAGGGAAAAGCGCAGTTGTTTGTGTTTGGGGGCCTGTGGTTGGGAGTGGCCAGCTGGCTCCTTAAAATCCTTGTATGGCAAGGTGCGCAAACAATCCCAGTGTTGTACAGCTTGCTTCTTCACCTTCCCGAAGCTGCCGCTCTCGCCGGCTCCCGGAGCCCAAGAAGCGGCTTCTTCGCGCAAAGACGATTGTGCCGCTCACAGTGCTCTCCTTAGCGCGGCTTCTGCCGAAAGACGCCCGGCAGCGGCTCTTAGCTCCGGAGAGCATCCTACCTTCGTCTTTCGCGTCTTTTGTAGTCTATATCTCGGCAAAAACCTTCCCCACTCTGTCTGGCTAGGAAAAACTGTGCCAGCACAGAAAACATCTCCCATCGTGTTCTAGAAGTTGCAGAGATGTCTGCCTAGTGTTTGGCAGGAAGAAAAGAAAAGTTGTCCAAAACAGCTTCCAATCGAATGTTCATGTGATTGGAAAAGCCAGGAGAGTGCAAAGGTACTGTTTTCTATCAGTTGGCAAGGTGCGCACACAATCCCAGTCTTGTACAGCTTGCTTCTTCACCTTCCCGAAGCTGCCGCTCTCGCCGGCTCCCGGAGCCCAAGAAGCGGCTTCTTCGCGCAAAGACGATTGTGCCGCTCACAGTGCTCTCCTTAGCGCGGCTTCTGCCGAAAGACGCCCGGCAGCGGCTCTTAGCTCCGGAGAGCATCCTACCTTCGTCTTTCGCGTCTTTTGTAGTCTACATCTCGGCAAAACGCTTTCCCACTCTGGCTGGCTAGGAAAAACTGTGCCAGCACAGAAAACATCTCCCATCGTGTTCTAGACGTTGCAGAGATGTCTGCCAAGTGTTTGGCAGGAAGAAAAGAAAAGTTGTCCAAAACAGCTTCCAATCGAATGTTCATGTGATTGGAAAAGCCAGGAGAGTGCAAAGGTACTGTTTTCTATCAGTTGGCAAGGTGCGCACACAATCCCAGTGTTGTACAGCTTGCTTCTTCACCTTCCCGAAGCTGCCGCTCTCGCCGGCTCCCGGAGCCCAAGAAGCGGCTTCTTCACGCAAAGACGATTGTGCCGCTCACAATGCTCTCCTTAGTGCGGCTTCTGCCGAAAGACGCCCGGCAGCGGCTCTTAGCTCCGGAGAGCATCCTACCTTCGTCTTTCGCGTCTTTTGTTGTCTACATCTCGGCAAAACGCTTTCCCACTCTGTCTGGCAAGGAAAAACTGTGCCAGCACAGAAAACATCTCCCATCGTGTTCTAGACATTGCAGAGATGTCTGCCAAGTGTTTGGCAGGAAGAAAAGAAAAGTTGTCCAAAACAGCTTCCAATCGAATGTTCATGTGATTGGAAAAGCCAGGAGAGTGCAAAGGTACTGTTTTCTACCAGTTGGCAAGGTGCGCACACAATCCCAGTCTTGTACAGCTTGCTTCTTCACCTTCCCGAAGCTGCCGCTCTCGCCGGCTGCCGGAGCCCAAGAAGCGGCTTCTTCGCGCAAAGACGATTGTGCCGCTCACAGTGCTCTCCTTAGCGCGGCTTCTGCCGAAAGACGCCCGGCAGCGGCTCTTAGCTCCGGAGAGCATCCTACCTTCGTCTTTAGCTCCTCTTCTCATCTACATCTCAGCAAAAAAATTTTCCACTCTGTCTGGCTAGGAAAAACTGTGCCAGCACAGAAAACATCTCCCATCGTGTTCTAGACGTTGCAGAGATGTCTGCCAAGTGTTTGGCAGGAAGAAAAGAAAAGTTGTCCAAAACAGCTTCCAATCGAATGTTCACGTGATTGGAAAAGCCAGGAGAGTGCAAAGGTACTGTTTTCTATCAGTTGGCAAGGTGCGCACACAATCCCAGTGTTGTACAGCTTGCTTCTTCACCTTCCCGAAGCTGCCGCTCTCGCCGGCTCCCGGAGCCCAAGAAGCGGCTTCTTCGCGCAAAGACGATTGTGCCGCTCACAGTGCTCTCCTTAGCGCGGCTTCTGCCGAAAGATGCCCGGCAGCGGCTCTTAGCTCCGGAGAGCATCCTACCTTCGTCTTTCGCGTCTTTTGTAGTCTACATCTCGGCAAAACGCTTTCCCACTCTGTCTGGCTAGGAAAAACTGTGCCAGCACAGAAAACATCTCCCATCGTGTTCTAGACGTTGCAGAGATGTCTGCCAAGTGTTTGGCAGGAAGAAAAGAAAAGTTGTCCAAAACAGCTTCCAATCGAATATTCATGTGATTGGAAAAGCCAGGAGAGTGCAAAGGTGCTGTTTTCTATCAGTTGGCAAGGTGCGCACACAATCCCAGTGTGCTACAGCTTGCTTCTTCACCTTCCCGAAGCTGCCGCTCTCGCCGGCTCCCGGAGCCCAAGAAGCGGCTTCTTCGCGCAAAGACGATTGTGCCGCTCACAGTGCTCTCCTTAGCGCGGCTTCTGCCGAAAGACGCCCGGCAGCGGCTCTTAGCTCCGGAGAGCATCCTACCTTCGTCTTTAACTCCTCTTCTCATCTACATCTCAGCAAAAAACTTTTCCACTCTGTCTGGCTAGGAAAAACTGTGCCAGCACAGAAAACATCTCCCATCGTGTTCTAGAAGTTGCAGAGATGTCTGCCTAGTGTTTGGCAGGAAGAAAAGAAAAGTTGTCCAAAACAGCTTCCAATCGAATGTTCATGTGATTGGAAAAGCCAGGAGAGTGCAAAGGTACTGTTTTGTATCAGTTGGCAAGGTGCGCACACAATCCCAGTCTTGTACAGCTTGCTTCTTCACCTTCCCGAAGCTGCCGCTCTCGCCGGCTCCCGGAGCCCAAGAAGCGGCTTCTTCGCGCAAAGACGATTGTGCCGCTCACAGTGCTCTCCTTAGCGCGGCTTCTGCCGAAAGACGCCCGGCAGCGGCTCTTAGCTCCGGAGAGCATCCTACCTTCGTCTTTCGCGTCTTTTGTTGTCTACATCTCGGCAAAACGCTTTCCCACTCTGTCTGGCTAGGAAAAACTGTGCCAGCACAGAAAACATCTCCCATCGTGTTCTAGACGTTGCAGAGATGTCTGCCAAGTGTTTGGCAGGAAGAAAAGAAAAGTTGTCCAAAACAGCTTCCAATCGAATGTTCATGTGATTGGAAAAGCCAGGAGAGTGCAAAGGTACTGTTTTCTATCAGTTGGCAAGGTGCGCACACAATCCCAGTGTTGTACAGCTTGCTTCGTCACCTTCCCGAAGCTGCCGCTCTCGCCGGCTCCCGGAGCCCAAGAAGCGGCTTCTTCGCGCAAAGACGATTGTGCCGCTCACAGTGCTCTCCTTAGCGCGGCTTCTGCCGAAAGACGCCCGGCAGCGGCTCTTAGCTCCGGAGAGCATCCTACCTTCGTCTTTCGCGTCTTTTGTTGTCTACATCTCGGCAAAACGCTTTCCCACTCTGTCTGGCTAGGAAAAACTGTGCCAGCACAGAAAACATCTCCCATCGTGTTCTAGACGTTGCAGAGATGTCTGCCAAGTGTTTGGCAGGAAGAAAAGAAAAGTTGTCCAAAACAGCTTCCAATCGAATGTTCATGTGATTGGAAAAGCCAGGAGAGTGCAAAGGTACTGTTTTCTATCAGTTGGCAAGGTGCGCACACAATCCCAGTCTTGTACAGCTTGCTTCTTCACCTTCCCGAAGCTGCCGCTCTCGCCGGCTCCCGGAGCCCAAGAAGCGGCTTCTTCGCGCAAAGACGATTGTGCCGCTCACAGTGCTCTCCTTAGCGCGGCTTCTGCCGAAAGACGCCCGGCAGCGGCTCTTAGCTCCGGAGAGCATCCTACCTTCGTCTTTCGCGTCTTTTGTAGTCTACATCTCGGCAAAACGCTTTCCCACTCTGTCTGGCTAGGAAAAACTGTGCCAGCACAGAAAACATCTCCCATCGTGTTCTAGACGTTGCAGAGATGTCTGCCAAGTGTTTGGCAGGAAGAAAAGAAAAGTTGTCCAAAACAGCTTCCAATCGAATGTTCATGTGATTGGAAAAGCCAGGAGAGTGCAAAGGTACTGTTTTCTATCAGTTGGCAAGGTGCGCACACAATCCCAGTGTTGTACAGCTTGCTTCTTCACCTTCCCGAAGCTGCCGCTCTCGCCGGCTCCCGGAGCCCAAGAAGCGGCTTCTTCGCGCAAAGACGATTGTGCCACTCACAATGCTCTCCTTAGTGCGGCTTCTGCCGAAAGACGCCCGGCAGCGGCTCTTAGCTCCGGAGAGCATCCTACCTTCGTCTTTCGCGTCTTTTGTTGTCTACATCTCGGCAAAACGCTTTCCCACTCTGTCTGGCAAGGAAAAACTGTGCCAGCACAGAAAACATCTCCCATCGTGTTCTAGACGTTGCAGAGATGTCTGCCAAGTGTTTGGCAGGAAGAAAAGAAAAGTTGTCCAAAACAGCTTCCAATCGAATGTTCATGTGATTGGAAAAGCCAGGAGAGTGCAAAGGTACTGTTTTCTACCAGTTGGCAAGGTGCGCACACAATCCCAGTCTTGTACAGCTTGCTTCTTCACCTTCCCGAAGCTGCCGCTCTCGCCGGCTGCCGGAGCCCAAGAAGCGGCTTCTTCGCGCAAAGACGATTGTGCCGCTCACAGTGCTCTCCTTAGCGCGGCTTCTGCCGAAAGACGCCCGGCAGCGGCTCTTAGCTCCGGAGAGCATCCTACCTTCGTCTTTAGCTCCTCTTCTCATCTACATCTCAGCAAAAAACTTTTCCACTCTGTCTGGCTAGGAAAAACTGTGCCAGCACAGAAAACATCTCCCATCGTGTTCTAGAAGTTGCAGAGATGTCTGCCTAGTGTTTGGCAGGAAGAAAAGAAAAGTTGTCCAAAACAGCTTCCAATCGAATGTTCATGTGATTGGAAAAGCCAGGAGAGTGCAAAGGTACTGTTTTCTATCAGTTGGCAAGGTGCGCACACAATCCCAGTCTTGTACAGCTTGCTTCTTCACCTTCCCGAAGCTGCCGCTCTCGCCGGCTCCCGGAGCCCAAGAAGCGGCTTCTTCGCGCAAAGACGATTGTGCCGCTCACAGTGCTCTCCTTAGCGCGGCTTCTGCCGAAAGACGCCCGGCAGCGGCTCTTAGCTCCGGAGAGCATCCTACCTTCGTCTTTCGCGTCTTTTGTAGTCTACATCTCGGCAAAACGCTTTCCCACTCTGGCTGGCTAGGAAAAACTGTGCCAGCACAGAAAACATCTCCCATCGTGTTCTAGACGTTGCAGAGATGTCTGCCAAGTGTTTGGCAGGAAGAAAAGAAAAGTTGTCCAAAACAGCTTCCAATCGAATGTTCATGTGATTGGAAAAGCCAGGAGAGTGCAAAGGTACTGTTTTCTATCAGTTGGCAAGGTGCGCACACAATCCCAGTGTTGTACAGCTTGCTTCGTCACCTTCCCGAAGCTGCCGCTCTCGCCGGCTCCCGGAGCCCAAGAAGCGGCTTCTTCGCGCAAAGACGATTGTGCCGCTCACAGTGCTCTCCTTAGCGCGGCTTCTGCCGAAAGACGCCCGGCAGCGGCTCTTAGCTCCGGAGAGCATCCTACCTTCGTCTTTCGCGTCTTTTGTTGTCTACATCTCGGCAAAACGCTTTCCCACTCTGTCTGGCTAGGAAAAACTGTGCCAGCACAGAAAACATCTCCCATCGTGTTCTAGACGTTGCAGAGGTGTCTGCCAAGTGTTTGGCAGGAAGAAAAGAAAAGTTGTCCAAAACAGCTTCCAATCGAATGTTCATGTGATTGGAAAAGCCAGGAGAGTGCAAAGGTACTGTTTTCTATCAGTTGGCAAGGTGTGCACACAATCCCAGTCTTGTACAGCTTGCTTCTTCACCTTCCCGAAGCTGCCGCTCTCGCCGGCTCCCGGAGCCCAAGAAGCGGCTTCTTCGCGCAAAGACGATTGTGCCGCTCACAGTGCTCTCCTTAGCGTGGCTTCTGCTGAAAGATGCCCGGCAGCGGCTCTTAGCTCCGGAGAGCATCCTACCTTCGTCTTTCGCGTCTTTTGTTGTCTACATCTCGGCAAAACGCTTTCCCACTCTGTCTGGCTAGGAAAAACTGTGCCAGCACAGAAAACATCTCCCATCGTGTTCTAGACGTTGCAGAGATGTCTGCCAAGTGTTTGGCGGGAAGAAAAGAAAAGTTGTCCAAAACAGCTTCCAATCGAATGTTCATGTGATTGGAAAAGCCAGGAGAGTGCAAAGGTACTGTTTTCTATCAGTTGGCAAGGTGCGCACACAATCCCAGTCTTGTACAGCTTGCTTCTTCACCTTCCCGAAGCTGCCGCTCTCGCCGGCTCCCGGAGCCCAAGAAGCGGCTTCTTCGCGCAAAGACGATTGTGCTGCTCACAGTGCTCTCCTTAGCGCGGCTTCTGCCGAAAGACGCCCGGCAGCGGCTCTTAGCTCCGGAGAGCATCCTACCTTCGTGTTTCGCGTCTTTTGTTGTCTACATCTCGGCAAAACGCTTTCCCACTCTGTCTGGCTAGGAAAAACTGTGCCAGCACAGAAAACATCTCCCATCGTGTTCTAGACGTTGCAGAGATGTCTGCCAAGTGTTTGGCAGGAAGAAAAGAAAAGTTGTCCAAAACAGCTTCCAATCGAATGTTCATGTTATTGGAAAAGTCAGGAGAGTGCAAAGGTACTGTTTTCTATCAGTTGGCAAGGTGCGCACACAATCCCAGTCTTGTACAGCTTGCTTCTTCACCTTCCCGAAGCTGCTGCCCTCGCCGGCTCCCGGAGCCCAAGAAGCGGCTTCTTCGCGCAAAGACGATTGTGCCGCTCACAGTGCTCTCCTTAGCGCGGCTTCTGCCGAAAGACGCCCGGCAGCGGCTCATAGCTCCGGAGAGCATCCTACCTTCGTGTTTCGCGTCTTTTGTTGTCTACATCTCGGCAAAACGCTTTCCCACTCTGTCTGGCTAGGAAAAACTGTGCCAGCACAGAAAACATCTCCCATCGTGTTCTAGACTTTGCAGAGATGTCTGCCAAGTGTTTGGCAGGAAGAAAAGAAAAGTTGTCCAAAATAGCTTCCAATCGAATGTTCATGTGATTGGAAAAGTCAGGAGAGTGCAAAGGTACTGTTTTCTATCAGTTGGCAAGGTGCGCACACAATCCCAGTCTTGTACAGCTTGCTTCTTCACCTTCCCGAAGCTGCCGCTCTCGCCGGCTCCCGGAGCCCAAGAAGCGGCTTCTTCGCGCAAAGACGATTGTGCCGCTCACAGTGCTCTCCTTAGCGTGGCTTCTGCTGAAAGACGCCCGGCAGCGGCTCTTAGCTCCGGAGAGCATCCTACCTTCGTCTTTCGCGTCTTTTGTAGTCTACATCTCGGCAAAACGCTTTCCCACTCTGTCTGGCTAGGAAAAACTGTGCCAGCACAGAAAACATCTCCCATCGTGTTCTAGACGTTGCAGAGATGTCTGCCAAGTGTTTGGCAGGAAGAAAAGAAAAGTTGTCCAAAACAGCTTCCAATCGAATATTCATGTGATTGGAAAAGCCAGGAGAGTGCAAAGGTGCTGTTTTCTATCAGTTGGCAAGGTGCGCACACAATCCCAGTGTTGTACAGCTTGCTTCTTCACCTTCCCGAAGCTGCTGCTCTCGCCGGCTGCCGGAGCCCAAGAAGCGGCTTCTTCGCGCAAAGACGATTGTGCCGCTCACAGTGCTCTCCTTAGCGCGGCTTCTGCCGAAAGACGCCCGGCAGCGGCTCTTAGCTCCGGAGAGCATCCTACCTTCGTCTTTAGCTCCTCTTCTCATCTACATCTCAGCAAAAAACTTTTCCACTCTGTCTGGCTAGGAAAAACTGTGCCAGCACAGAAAACATCTCCCATCGTGTTCTAGAAGTTGCAGAGATGTCTGCCTAGTGTTTGGCAGGAAGAAAAGAAAAGTTGTCCAAAACAGCTTCCAATCGAATGTTCATGTGATTGGAAAAGTCAGGAGAGTGCAAAGGTACTGTTTTGTATCAGTTGGCAAGGTGCGCACACAATCCCAGTCTTGTACAGCTTGCTTCTTCACCTTCCCGAAGCTGCCGCTCTCGCCGGCTCCCGGAGCCCAAGAAGCGGCTTCTTCGCGCAAAGACGATTGTGCCGCTCACAGTGCTCTCCTTAGCGCGGCTTCTGCCGAAAGACGCCCGGCAGCGGCTCTTAGCTCCGGAGAGCATCCTACCTTCGTCTTTCGCGTCTTTTGTTGTCTACATCTCGGCAAAACGCTTTCCCACTCTGTCTGGCTAGGAAAAACTGTGCCAGCACAGAAAACATCTCCCATCGTGTTCTAGACGTTGCAGAGATGTCTGCCAAGTGTTTGGCAGGAAGAAAAGAAAAGTTGTCCAAAACAGCTTCCAATCGAATGTTCATGTGATTGGAAAAGCCAGGAGAGTGCAAAGGTACTGTTTTCTATCAGTTGGCAAGGTGCGCACACAATCCCAGTGTTGTACAGCTTGCTTCGTCACCTTCCCGAAGCTGCCGCTCTCGCCGGCTCCCGGAGCCCAAGAAGCGGCTTCTTCGCGCAAAGACGATTGTGCCGCTCACAGTGCTCTCCTTAGCGCGGCTTCTGCCGAAAGACGCCCGGCAGCGGCTCTTAGCTCCGGAGAGCATCCTACCTTCGTCTTTCGCGTCTTTTGTTGTCTACATCTCGGCAAAACGCTTTCCCACTCTGTCTGTCTAGGAAAAACTGTGCCAGCACAGAAAACATCTCCCATCGTGTTCTAGACGTTGCAGAGATGTCTGCCAAGTGTTTGGCAGGAAGAAAAGAAAAGTTGTCCAAAACAGCTTCCAATCGAATGTTCATGTGATTGGAAAAGCCAGGAGAGTGCAAAGGTACTGTTTTCTATCAGTTGGCAAGGTGCGCACACAATCCCAGTCTTGTACAGCTTGCTTCTTCACCTTCCCGAAGCTGCCGCTCTCGCCGGCTCCCGGAGCCCAAGAAGCGGCTTCTTCGCGCAAAGACGATTGTGCCGCTCACAGTGCTCTCCTTAGCGCGGCTTCTGCCGAAAGACGCCCGGCAGCGGCTCTTAGCTCCGGAGAGCATCCTACCTTCGTCTTTCGCGTCTTTTGTAGTCTACATCTCGGCAAAATGCTTTCCCACTCTGGCTGGCTAGGAAAAACTGTGCCAGCACAGAAAACATCTCCCATCGTGTTCTAGACGTTGCAGAGATGTCTGCCAAGTGTTTGGCAGGAAGAAAAGAAAAGTTGTCCAAAACAGCTTCCAATCGAATGTTCATGTGATTGGAAAAGCCAGGAGAGTGCAAAGGTACTGTTTTCTATCAGTTGGCAAGGTGCGCACACAATCCCAGTCTTGTACAGCTTGCTTCTTCACCTTCCCGAAGCTGCCGCTCTCGCCGGCTCCCGGAGCCCAAGAAGCGGCTTCTTCGCGCAAAGACGATTGTGCCGCTCACAATGCTCTCCTTAGTGCGGCTTCTGCCGAAAGACGCCCGGCAGCGGCTCTTAGCTCCGGAGAGCATCCTACCTTCGTCTTTCGCGTCTTTTGTTGTCTACATCTCGGCAAAACGCTTTCCCACTCTGTCTGGCAAGGAAAAACTGTGCCAGCACAGAAAACATCTCCCATCGTGTTCTAGACGTTGCAGAGATGTCTGCCAAGTGTTTGGCAGGAAGAAAAGAAAAGTTGTCCAAAACAGCTTCCAATCGAATGTTCATGTGATTGGAAAAGCCAGGAGAGTGCAAAGGTACTGTTTTCTACCAGTTGGCAAGGTGCGCACACAATCCCAGTCTTGTACAGCTTGCTTCTTCACCTTCCCGAAGCTGCCGCTCTCGCCGGCTGCCGGAGCCCAAGAAGCGGCTTCTTCGCGCAAAGACGATTGTGCCGCTCACAGTGCTCTCCTTAGCGCGGCTTCTGCCGAAAGACGCCCGGCAGCGGCTCTTAGCTCCGGAGAGCATCCTACCTTCGTCTTTAGCTCCTCTTCTCATCTACATCTCAGCAAAAAACTTTTCCACTCTGTCTGGCTAGGAAAAACTGTGCCAGCACAGAAAACATCTCCCATCGTGTTCTAGAAGTTGCAGAGATGTCTGCCTAGTGTTTGGCAGGAAGAAAAGAAAAGTTGTCCAAAACAGCTTCCAATCGAATGTTCATGTGATTGGAAAAGCCAGGAGAGTGCAAAGGTACTGTTTTCTATCAGTTGGCAAGGTGTGCACACAATCCCAGTCTTGTACAGCTTGCTTCTTCACCTTCCCGAAGCTGCCGCTCTCGCCGGCTCCCGGAGCCCAAGAAGCGGCTTCTTCGCGCAAAGACGATTGTGCCGCTCACAGTGCTCTCCTTAGCGCGGCTTCTGCCGAAAGACGCCCGGCAGCGGCTCTTAGCTCCGGAGAGCATCCTACCTTCGTCTTTCGCGTCTTTTGTAGTCTACATCTCGGCAAAACGCTTTCCCACTCTGGCTGGCTAGGAAAAACTGTGCCAGCACAGAAAACATCTCCCATCGTGTTCTAGACGTTGCAGAGATGTCTGCCAAGTGTTTGGCAGGAAGAAAAGAAAAGTTGTCCAAAACAGCTTCCAATCGAATGTTCATGTGATTGGAAAAGCCAGGAGAGTGCAAAGGTACTGTTTTCTATCAGTTGGCAAGGTGCGCACACAATCCCAGTGTTGTACAGCTTGCTTCGTCACCTTCCCGAAGCTGCCGCTCTCGCCGGCTCCCGGAGCCCAAGAAGCGGCTTCTTCGCGCAAAGACGATTGTGCCGCTCACAGTGCTCTCCTTAGCGCGGCTTCTGCCGAAAGACGCCCGGCAGCGGCTCTTAGCTCCGGAGAGCATCCTACCTTCGTCTTTCGCGTCTTTTGTTGTCTACATCTCGGCAAAACGCTTTCCCACTCTGTCTGGCTAGGAAAAACTGTGCCAGCACAGAAAACATCTCCCATCGTGTTCTAGACGTTGCAGAGGTGTCTGCCAAGTGTTTGGCAGGAAGAAAAGAAAAGTTGTCCAAAACAGCTTCCAATCGAATGTTCATGTGATTGGAAAAGCCAGGAGAGTGCAAAGGTACTGTTTTCTATCAGTTGGCAAGGTGCGCACACAATCCCAGTCTTGTACAGCTTGCTTCTTCACCTTCCCGAAGCTGCCGCTCTCGCCGGCTCCCGGAGCCCAAGAAGCGGCTTCTTCGCGCAAAGACGATTGTGCCGCTCACAGTGCTCTCCTTAGCGCGGCTTCTGCCGAAAGACACCCGGCAGCGGCTCTTAGCTCCGGAGAGCATCCTACCTTCGTCTTTCGCGTCTTTTGTTGTCTACATCTCGGCAAAAACCTTTCCCACTCTGTCTGGCTAGGAAAAACTGTGCCAGCACAGAAAACATCTCCCATCGTGTTCTAGACGTTGCAGAGATGTCTGCCAAGTGTTTGGCAGGAAGAAAAGAAAAGTTGTCCAAAACAGCTTCCAATCGAATGTTCATGTGATTGGAAAAGCCAGGAGAGTGCAAAGGTACTGTTTTCTATCAGTTGGCAAGGTGTGCACACAATCCCAGTCTTGTACAGCTTCCTTCTTCACCTTCCCGAAGCTGCCGCTCTCGCCGGCTCCCGGAGCCCAAGAAGCGGCTTCTTCGCGCAAAGACGATTGTGCCGCTCACAGTGCTCTCCTTAGCGTGGCTTCTGCTGAAAGACGCCCGGCAGCGGCTCTTAGCTCCGGAGAGCATCCTACCTTCGTCTTTCGCGTCTTTTGTAGTCTACATCTCGGCAAAACGCTTTCCCACTCTGTCTGGCTAGGAAAAACTGTGCCAGCACAGAAAACATCTCCCATCGTGTTCTAGACGTTGCAGAGATGTCTGCCAAGTGTTTGGCGGGAAGAAAAGAAAAGTTGTCCAAAACAGCTTCCAATCGAATGTTCATGTGATTGGAAAAGCCAGGAGAGTGCAAAGGTACTGTTTTCTATCAGTTGGCAAGGTGCGCACACAATCCCAGTCTTGTACAGCTTGCTTCTTCACCTTCCCGAAGCTGCCGCTCTCGCCGGCTCCCGGAGCCCAAGAAGCGGCTTCTTCGCGCAAAGACGATTGTGCTGCTCACAGTGCTCTCCTTAGCGCGGCTTCTGCCGAAAGACGCCCGGCAGCGGCTCTTAGCTCCGGAGAGCATCCTACCTTCGTGTTTCGCGTCTTTTGTAGTCTACATCTCGGCAAAACGCTTTCCCAATCTGGCTGGCTAGGAAAAACTGTGCCAGCACAGAAAACATCTCCCATCGTGTTCTAGACGTTGCAGAGATGTCTGCCAAGTGTTTGGCAGGAAGAAAAGAAAAGTTGTCCAAAACAGCTTCCAATCGAATGTTCATGTTATTGGAAAAGTCAGGAGAGTGCAAAGGTACTGTTTTCTATCAGTTGGCAAGGTGCGCACACAATCCCAGTCTTGTACAGCTTGCTTCTTCACCTTCCCGAAGCTGCTGCTCTCGCCGGCTCCCGGAGCCCAAGAAGCGGCTTCTTCGCGCAAAGACGATTGTGCCGCTCACAGTGCTCTCCTTAGCGCGGCTTCTGCCGAAAGACGCCCGGCAGCGGCTCTTAGCTCCGGAGAGCATCCTACCTTCGTGTTTCGCGTCTTTTGTTGTCTACATCTCGGCAAAACGCTTTCCCACTCTGTCTGGCTAGGAAAAACTGTGCCAGCACAGAAAACATCTCCCATCGTGTTCTAGACTTTGCAGAGATGTCTGCCAAGTGTTTGGCAGGAAGAAAAGAAAAGTTGTCCAAAACAGCTTCCAATCGAATGTTCATGTGATTGGAAAAGCCAGGAGAGTGCAAAGGTACTGTTTTCTATCAGTTGGCAAGGTGCGCACACAATCCCAGTCTTGTACAGCTTGCTTCTTCACCTTCCCGAAGCTGCCGCTCTCGCCGGCTCCCGGAGCCCAAGAAGCGGCTTCTTCGCGCAAAGACGATTGTGCCGCTCACAGTGCTCTCCTTAGCGCGGCTTCTGCCGAAAGACGCCCGGCAGCGGCTCTTAGCTCCGGAGAGCATCCTACCTTCGTCTTTCGCGTCTTTTGTTGTCTACATCTCGGCAAAACGCTTTTCCACTCTGTCTGGCTAGGAAAAACTGTGCCAGCACAGAAAACATCTCCCATCGTGTTCTAGACGTTGCGGAGATGTCTGCCAAGTGTTTGGCAGGAAGAAAAGAAAAGTTGTCCAAAACAGCTTCCAATCGAATGTTCATGTGATTGGAAAAGCCAGGAGAGTGCAAAGGTACTGTTTTCTATCAGTTGGCAAGGTGCGCACACAATCCCAGTGTTGTACAGCTTGCTTCTTCACCTTCCCGAAGCTGCCGCTCTCGCCGGCTCCCGGAGCCCAAGAAGCGGCTTCTTCGCGCAAAGACGATTGTGCCGCTCACAGTGCTCTCCTTAGCGCGGCTTCTGCCGAAAGACGCCCGGCAGCGGCTCTTAGCTCCGGAGAGCATCCTACCTTCGTCTTTCGCGTCTTTTGTAGTCTACATCTCGGCAAAACGCTTTCCCACTCTGTCTGGCTAGGAAAAACTGTGCCAGCACAGAAAACATCTCCCATCGTGTTCTAGAAGTTGCAGAGATGTCTGCCTAGTGTTTGGCAGGAAGAAAAGGAAAGTTGTCCAAAACAGCTTCCAATCGAATGTTCATGTGATTGGAAAAGCCAGGAGAGTGCAAAGGTACTGTTTTCTATCAGTTGGCAAGGTGCGCACACAATCCCAGTGTTGTACAGCTTGCTTCTTCACCTTCCCGAAGCTGCCGCTCTCGCCGGCTCCCGGAGCCCAAGAAGCGGCTTCTTCGCGCAAAGACGATTGTGCTGCTCACAGTGCTCTCCTTAGCGCGGCTTCTGCCGAAAGACGCCCGGCAGCGGCTCTTAGCTCCGGGGAGCATCCTACCTTCGTGTTTCGCGTCTTTTGTAGTCTACATCTCGGCAAAACGCTTTTCCACTCTGTCTGGCTAGGAAAAACTGTGCCAGCACAGAAAACATCTCCCATCGTGTTCTAGACGTTGCAGAGATGTCTGCCAAGTGTTTGGCAGGAAGAAAAGAAAAGTTGTCCAAAACAGCTTCCAATCGAATGTTCATGTGATTGGAAAAGCCAGGAGAGTGCAAAGGTACTGTTTTCTACCAGTTGGCAAGGTGCGCACACAATCCCAGTCTTGTACAGCTTGCTTCTTCACCTTCCCGAAGCTGCCGCTCTCGCCGGCTCCCGGAGCCCAAGAAGCGGCTTCTTCGCGCAAAGACGATTGTGCCGCTCACAGTGCTCTCCTTAGCGCGGCTTCTGCCGAAAGACGCCCGGCAGCGGCTCTTAGCTCCGGAGAGCATCCTACCTTCGTCTTTCGCGTCTTTTGTAGTCTACATCTCGGCAAAACGCTTTCCCACTCTGGCTGGCTAGGAAAAACTGTGCCAGCACAGAAAACATCTCCCATCGTGTTCTAGACGTTGCAGAGATGTCTGCCAAGTGTTTGGCAGGAAGAAAAGAAAAGTTGTCCAAAACAGCTTCCAATCGAATGTTCATGTGATTGGAAAAGCCAGGAGAGTGCAAAGGTACTGTTTTCTATCAGTTGGCAAGGTGCGCACACAATCCCAGTGTTGTACAGCTTGCTTCTTCACCTTCCCGAAGCTGCCGCTCTCGCCGGCTCCCGGAGCCCAAGAAGCGGCTTCTTCGCGCAAAGACGATTGTGCCGCTCACAGTGCTCTCCTTAGCGCGGCTTCTGCCGAAAGACGCCCGGCAGCGGCTCTTAGCTCCGGAGAGCATCCTACCTTCGTCTTTAGCTCCTCTTCTCATCTACATCTCAGCAAAAAACTTTTCCACTCTGTCTGGCTAGGAAAAACTGTGCCAGCACAGAAAACATCTCCCATCGTGTTCTAGAAGTTGCAGAGATGTCTGCCAAGTGTTTGGCAGGAAGAAAAGAAAAGTTGTCCAAAACAGCTTCCAATCGAATGTTCATGTGATTGGAAAAGCCAGGAGAGTGCAAAGGTACTGTTTTCTATCAGTTGGCAAGGTGCGCACACAATCCCAGTGTTGTACAGCTTGCTTCTTCACCTTCCCGAAGCTGCCGCTCTCGCCGGCTCCCGGAGCCCAAGAAGCGGCTTCTTCGCGCAAAGACGATTGTGCCGCTCACAGTGCTCTCCTTAGCGCGGCTTCTGCCGAAAGACGCCCGGCAGCGGCTCTTAGCTCCGGAGAGCATCCTACCTTCGTCTTTCGCGTCTTTTGTTGTCTACATCTCGGCAAAACGCTTTTCCACTCTGTCTGTCTAGGAAAAACTGTGCCAGCACAGAAAACATCTCCCATCGTGTTCTAGACGTTGCAGAGATGTCCGCCAAGTGTTTGGCAGGAAGAAAAGAAAAGTTGTCCAAAACAGCTTCCAATCGAATGTTCATGTGATTGGAAAAGCCAGGAGAGTGCAAAGGTACTGTTTTCTATCAGTTGGCAAGGTGCGCACACAATCCCAGTCTTGTACAGCTTGCTTCTTCACCTTCCCGAAGCTGCCGCTCTCGCCGGCTGCCGGAGCCCAAGAAGCGGCTTCTTCGCGCAAAGACGATTGTGCCGCTCACAGTGCTCTCCTTAGCGCGGCTTCTGCCGAAAGACGCCCGGCAGCGGCTCTTAGCTCCGGAGAGCATCCTACCTTCGTTTTAGCTCCTCTTCTCATCTACATCTCGGCAAAAAGTATTTCCACTCTGTATGGCTAGGAAAAACTGTGCCAGCACAGAAAACATCTCCCATCGTGTTCTAGACGTTGCACGGAGCTCTGCCAAGTGTTTGGCAGGAAGAAAAGAAAAGTTGTCCAAAACAGCTTCCAATCGAATGTTCATGTGATTGGAAAAGTCAGGAGAGTGCAAAGGTACTGTTTTCTATCAGTTGGCAAAGTGTGCACACAATCCCAGTGTTGTACAGCGTGCTTCTTCACCTTCCCGAAGCTGCCGCTCTCGCCGGCTCCCGGAGCCCAAGAAGCGGCTTCTTCGCGCAAAGACGATGGTGCCGCTCACAGTGCTCTCCTTAGCGCGGCTTCTGCCGAAAGACGCCCGGCAGCAGCTCTTAGCTCCGGAGAGCATCCTACCTTCGTCTTTAGCTCCTCTTCTCATCTACATCTTAGCAAAACGCTTTTCCACTCTGTCTGGCTAGGAAAAACTGTGCCAGCACAGAAAACATCTGCCATCGTGTTCTAGAAGTTGCAGAGATGTCTGCCAAGTGTTTGGCAGGAAGAAAAGAAAAGTTGTCCAAAACAGCTTCCAATCGAATGTTCATGTGATTGGAAAAGTCAGGAGAGTGCAAAGGTACTGTTTTCTATCAGTTGGCAAGGTGCGCACACAATCCCAGTGTTGTACAGCTTGCTTCTTCACCTTCCCGAAGCTGCCGCTCTCTCCGGCTCCCGGAGCCCAAGAAGCGGCTTCTTCGCGCAAAGACGATTGTGCCGCTCACAGTGCTCTCCTTAGCGCGGCTTCTGCCGAAAGACGCCCGGCAGCGGCTCTTAGCTCCGGAGAGCATCCTACCTTCGTCTTTAGCTCCTCTTCTCATCTACATCTCAGCAAAACGCTTTCCCACTCTGTCTGGCTAGGAAAAACTGTGCCAGCACAGAAAACATCTCCCATCTGTTCTAGACCTTCCACGGCGCTCTGCCAAGTGTTTGGCAGGAAGAAAAGAAAAGTTGTCCAAAACAGCTTCCAATCGAATGTTCATGTGATTGGAAAAGTCAGGAGAGTGCAAAGGTACTGTTTTCTATCAGTTGGCAAAGTGTGCACACAATCCCAGTGTTGTACAGCGTGCCTCTTCACCTTCCCGAAGCTGCCGCTCTCGCCGGCTCCCGGAGCCCAAGAAGCGGCTTCTTCGCGCAAAGACGATTGTGCCGCTCACAGTGCTCTCCTTAGCGCGGCTTCTGCCGAACGACGCCCGGCAGCGGCTCTTAGCTCCGGAGAGCATCCTACCTTCGTCTTTAGCTCCTCTTCTCATCTACATCTCAGCAAAACGCTTTTCCACTCTGTCTGGCTAGGAAAAACTGTGCCAGCACAGAAAACATCTCCCATCGTGTTCTAGACGCTGCAGAGATGTCTGCCAAGTGTTTGGCAGGAAGAAAAGAAAAGTTGTCCAAAACAGCTTCCAATCGAATGTTCATATGATTGGAAAAGCCAGGAGAGTGCAAAGGTACTGTTTTCTATCAGTTGGCAAGGTGCGCACACAATCCCAGTGTTGTACAGCTTGCTTCTTCACCTTCCCGAAGCTGCCGCTCTCGCCGGCTCCCGGAGCCCAAGAAGCGGCTTCTTCGCGCAAAGACGATTGTGCCGCTCACAGTGCTCCTTAGCGCGGTTTCAGCCGAAAGACGCCCGGCAGCGGCTCTTAGCTCCGAAGAGCATCCTACGTTCGTCTTTAGCTCCTCTTCTCATCTACATCTTAGCAAAACGCTTTTCAACTCTGTCTGTCTAGGAAAAACTGTGCCAGCACAGAAAACATCTCCCATCGTGTTCTAGACGTTGCAGAGATGTCTGCCAAGTGGCAGGAAGAAAAGAAATGTTGTCCAAAACAGCTTCCAATCGAATGTTCATGTGATTGGAAAAGTCAGGAGAGTGCAAAGGTACTGTTTTCTATCAGTTGGCAAGGTGCGCACACAATCCCAGTGTTGAACAGCTTGCTTCTTCACCTTCCCGAAGCTGCCGCTCTCGCCGGCTCCCGGAGCCCAAGAAGCGGCTTCTTCGCGCAAAGACGATTGTGCCGCTCACAGTGCTCTCCTTAGCGCGGCTTCTGCCGAAAGACGCCCGGCAGCGGCTCTTAGCTCCGGAGAGCATCCTACCTTCGTCTTTAGCTCCTCTTCTCATCTACATCTCGGCAAAAAGCTTTTCCACTCTGTCTGGCTAGGAAAAACTGTGCCAGCACAGAAAACATCTCCCATCGTTTTCTAGAAGTTGCAGAGATGTCTGCCAAGTGTTTGGCAGGAAGAAAAGAAAAGTTGTCCAAAACAGCTTCCAATCGAATGTTCATGTGATTGGAAAAGTCAGGAGAGTGCAAAGGTACTGTTTTGTATCAGTTGGCAAGGTGCGCACACAATCCCAGTCTTGTACAGCTTGCTTCTTCACCTTCCCGAAGCTGCCGCTCTCGCCGGCTCCCGGAGCCCAAGAAGCGGCTTCTTCGCGCAAAGACGATTGTGCCGCTCACAGTGCTCTCCTTAGCGCGGCTTCTGCCGAAAGACGCCCGGCAGCGGCTCTTAGCTCCGAAGAGCATCCTACGTTCGTCTTTAGCTCCTCTTCTCATCTACATCTTAGCAAAACGCTTTTCAACTCTGTCTGGCTAGGAAAAACTGTGCCAGCACAGAAAACATCTCCCATCGTGTTCTAGAAGTTGCAGAGATGTCTGCCTAGTGTTTGGCAGGAAGAAAAGAAAAGTTGTCCAAAACAGCTTCCAATCGAATGTTCATGTGATTGGAAAAGCCAGGAGAGTGCAAAGGTACTGTTTTCTATCAGTTGGCAAGGTGCGCACACAATCCCAGTCTTGTAGAGCTTGCTTCTTCACCTTCCCGAAGCTGCCGCTCTCGCCGGCTCCCGGAGCCCAAGAAGCGGCTTCTTCGCGCAAAGACGATTGTGCCGCTCACAGTGCTCTCCTTAGCGCGGCTTCTGCCGAAAGACGCCCGGCAGCGGCTCTTAGCTCCGGAGAGCATCCTACCTTCGTCTTTCGCGTCTTTTGTAGTCTACATCTCGGCAAAACGCTTTCCCACTCTGGCTGGCTAGGAAAAACTGTGCCAGCACAGAAAACATCTCCCATCGTGTTCTAGAAGTTGCAGAGATGTCTGCCAAGTGTTTGGCAGGAAGAAAAGAAAAGTTGTCCAAAACAGCTTCCAATCGAATGTTCATGTGATTGGAAAAGCCAGGAGAGTGCAAAGGTACTGTTTTCTATCAGTTGGCAAGGTGCGCACACAATCCCAGTGTTGTACAGCTTGCTTCGTCACCTTCCCGAAGCTGCCGCTCTCGCCGGCTCCCGGAGCCCAAGAAGCGGCTTCTTCGCGCAAAGACGATTGTGCCGCTCACAGTGCTCTCCTTAGCGCGGCTTCTGCCGAAAGACGCCCGGCAGCGGCTCTTAGCTCCGGAGAGCATCCTACCTTCGTCTTTCGCGTCTTTTGTTGTCTACATCTCGGCAAAACGCTTTCCCACTCTGTCTGGCTAGGAAAAACTGTGCCAGCACAGAAAACATCTCCCATCGTGTTCTAGACGTTGCAGAGGTGTCTGCCAAGTGTTTGGCAGGAAGAAAAGAAAAGTTGTCCAAAACAGCTTCCAATCGAATGTTCATGTGATTGGAAAAGCCAGGAGAGTGCAAAGGTACTGTTTTCTATCAGTTGGCAAGGTGCGCACACAATCCCAGTCTTGTACAGCTTGCTTCTTCACCTTCCCGAAGCTGCCGCTCTCGCCGGCTCCCGGAGCCCAAGAAGCGGCTTCTTCGCGCAAAGACGATTGTGCCGCTCACAGTGCTCTCCTTAGCGCGGCTTCTGCCGAAAGACGCCCGGCAGCGGCTCTTAGCTCCGGAGAGCATCCTACCTTCATCTTTCGCGTCTTTTGTTGTCTACATCTCGGCAAAAACCTTTCCCACTCTGTCTGGCTAGGAAAAACTGTGCCAGCACAGAAAACATCTCCCATCGTGTTCTAGACTTTGCAGAGATGTCTGCCAAGTGTTTGGCAGGAAGAAAAGAAAAGTTGTCCAAAACAGCTTCCAATCGAATGTTCATGTGATTGGAAAAGTCAGGAGAGTGCAAAGGTACTGTTTTGTATCAGTTGGCAAGGTGCGCACACAATCCCAGTCTTGTACAGCTTGCTTCTTCACCTTCCCGAAGCTGCCGCTCTCGCCGGCTCCCGGAGCCCAAGAAGCGGCTTCTTCGCGCAAAGACGATTGTGCCGCTCACAGTGCTCTCCTTAGCGCGGCTTCTGCCGAAAGACGCCCGGCAGCGGCTCTTAGCTCCGAAGAGCATCCTACGTTCGTCTTTAGCTCCTCTTCTCATCTACATCTTAGCAAAACGCTTTTCAACTCTGTCTGGCTATGAAAAACTGTGCCAGCACAGAAAACATCTCCCATCGTGTTCTAGAAGTTGCAGAGATGTCTGCCTAGTGTTTGGCAGGAAGAAAAGAAAAGTTGTCCAAAACAGCTTCCAATCGAATGTTCATGTGATTGGAAAAGCCAGGAGAGTGCAAAGGTACTGTTTTCTATCAGTTGGCAAGGTGCGCACACAATCCCAGTCTTGTAGAGCTTGCTTCTTCACCTTCCCGAAGCTGCCGCTCTCGCCGGCTCCCGGAGCCCAAGAAGCGGCTTCTTCGCGCAAAGACGATTGTGCCGCTCACAGTGCTCTCCTTAGCGCGGCTTCTGCCGAAAGACGCCCGGCAGCGGCTCTTAGCTCCGGAGAGCATCCTACCTTCGTCTTTCGCGTCTTTTGTAGTCTACATCTCGGCAAAACGCTTTCCCACTCTGGCTGGCTAGGAAAAACTGTGCCAGCACAGAAAACATCTCCCATCGTGTTCTAGAAGTTGCAGAGATGTCTGCCAAGTGTTTGGCAGGAAGAAAAGAAAAGTTGTCCAAAACAGCTTCCAATCGAATGTTCATGTGATTGGAAAAGCCAGGAGAGTGCAAAGGTACTGTTTTCTATCAGTTGGCAAGGTGCGCACACAATCCCAGTGTTGTACAGCTTGCTTCGTCACCTTCCCGAAGCTGCCGCTCTCGCCGGCTCCCGGAGCCCAAGAAGCGGCTTCTTCGCGCAAAGACGATTGTGCCGCTCACAGTGCTCTCCTTAGCGCGGCTTCTGCCGAAAGACGCCCGGCAGCGGCTCTTAGCTCCGGAGAGCATCCTACCTTCGTCTTTCGCGTCTTTTGTTGTCTACATCTCGGCAAAACGCTTTCCCACTCTGTCTGGCTAGGAAAAACTGTGCCAGCACAGAAAACATCTCCCATCGTGTTCTAGACGTTGCAGAGGTGTCTGCCAAGTGTTTGGCAGGAAGAAAAGAAAAGTTGTCCAAAACAGCTTCCAATCGAATGTTCATGTGATTGGAAAAGCCAGGAGAGTGCAAAGGTACTGTTTTCTATCAGTTGGCAAGGTGCGCACACAATCCCAGTCTTGTACAGCTTGCTTCTTCACCTTCCCGAAGCTGCCGCTCTCGCCGGCTCCCGGAGCCCAAGAAGCGGCTTCTTCGCGCAAAGACGATTGTGCCGCTCACAGTGCTCTCCTTAGCGCGGCTTCTGCCGAAAGACGCCCGGCAGCGGCTCTTAGCTCCGGAGAGCATCCTACCTTCATCTTTCGCGTCTTTTGTTGTCTACATCTCGGCAAAAACCTTTCCCACTCTGTCTGGCTAGGAAAAACTGTGCCAGCACAGAAAACATCTCCCATCGTGTTCTAGACTTTGCAGAGATGTCTGCCAAGTGTTTGGCAGGAAGAAAAGAAAAGTTGTCCAAAACAGCTTCCAATCGAATGTTCATGTGATTGGAAAAGCCAGGAGAGTGCAAAGGTACTGTTTTCTATCAGTTGGCAAGGTGTGCACACAATCCCAGTCTTGTACAGCTTGCTTCTTCACCTTCCCGAAGCTGCCGCTCTCGCCGGCTCCCGGAGCCCAAGAAGCGGCTTCTTCGCGCAAAGACGATTGTGCCGCTCACAGTGCTCTCCTTAGCGTGGCTTCTGCTGAAAGACGCCCGGCAGCGGCTCTTAGCTCCGGAGAGCATCCTACCTTCGTCTTTCGCGTCTTTTGTTGTCTACATCTCGGCAAAACGCTTTCCCACTCTGTCTGGCTAGGAAAAACTGTGCCAGCACAGAAAACATCTCCCATCGTGTTCTAGACGTTGCAGAGATGTCTGCCAAGTGTTTGGCGGGAAGAAAAGAAAAGTTGTCCAAAACAGCTTCCAATCGAATGTTCATGTGATTGGAAAAGCCAGGAGAGTGCAAAGGTACTGTTTTCTATCAGTTGGCAAGGTGCGCACACAATCCCAGTGTTGTACAGCTTGCTTCTTCACCTTCCCGAAGCTGCCGCTCTCGCCGGCTCCCGGAGCCCAAGAAGCGGCTTCTTCGCGCAAAGACGATTGTGCTGCTCACAGTGCTCTCCTTAGCGCGGCTTCTGCCGAAAGACGCCCGGCAGCGGCTCTTAGCTCCGGAGAGCATCCTACCTTCGTGTTTCGCGTCTTTTGTAGTCTACATCTCGGCAAAACGCTTTCCCAATCTGGCTGGCTAGGAAAAACTGTGCCAGCACAGAAAACATCTCCCATCGTGTTCTAGACGTTGCAGAGATGTCTGCCAAGTGTTTGGCAGGAAGAAAAGAAAAGTTGTCCAAAACAGCTTCCAATCGAATGTTCATGTGATTGGAAAAGCCAGGAGAGTGCAAAGGTACTGTTTTCTATCAGTTGGCAAGGTGCGCACACAATCCCAGTCTTGTACAGCTTGCTTCTTCACCTTCCCGAAGCTGCTGCTCTCGCCGGCTCCCGGAGCCCAAGAAGCGGCTTCTTCGCGCAAAGATGATTGTGCCGCTCACAGTGCTCTCCTTAGCGCGGCTTCTGCCGAAAGACGCCCGGCAGCGGCTCTTAGCTCCGGAGAGCATCCTACCTTCGTGTTTCGCGTCTTTTGTTGTCTACATCTCGGCAAAACGCTTTCCCACTCTGTCTGGCTAGGAAAAACTGTGCCAGCACAGAAAACATCTCCCATCGTGTTCTAGACTTTGCAGAGATGTCTGCCAAGTGTTTGGCAGGAAGAAAAGAAAAGTTGTCCAAAACAGCTTCCAATCGAATGTTCATGTGATTGGAAAAGTCAGGAGAGTGCAAAGGTACTGTTTTGTATCAGTTGGCAAGGTGCGCACACAATCCCAGTCTTGTACAGCTTGCTTCTTCACCTTCCCGAAGCTGCCGCTCTCGCCGGCTCCCGGAGCCCAAGAAGCGGCTTCTTCGCGCAAAGACGATGGTGCCGCTCACAGTGCTCTCCTTAGCGCGGCTTCTGCCGAAAGACGCCCGGCAGCGGCTCTTAGCTCCGGAGAGCATCCTACCTTCGTCTTTCGCGTCTTTTGTTGTCTACATCTCGGCAAAACGCTTTTCCACTCTGTCTGGCTAGGAAAAACTGTGCCAGCACAGAAAACATCTCCCATCGTGTTCTAGACGCTGCAGAGATGTCTGCCAAGTGTTTGGCAGGAAGAAAAGAAAAGTTGTCCAAAACAGCTTCCAATCGAATGTTCATGTGATTGGAAAAGCCAGGAGAGTGCAAAGGTACTGTTTTCTATCAGTTGGCAAGGTGCGCACACAATCCCAGTGTTGTACAGCTTGCTTCTTCACCTTCCCGAAGCTGCCGCTCTCGCCGGCTCCCGGAGCCCAAGAAGCGGCTTCTTCGCGCAAAGACGATTGTGCCGCTCACAGTGCTCTCCTTAGCGCGGCTTCTGCCGAAAGACGCCCGGCAGCGGCTCTTAGCTCCGGAGAGCATCCTACCTTCGTCTTTCGCGTCTTTTGTAGTCTACATCTCGGCAAAACGCTTTCCCACTCTGTCTGGCTAGGAAAAACTGTGCCAGCACAGAAAACATCTCCCATCGTGTTCTAGACGTTGCAGAGATGTCTGCCAAGTGTTTGGCAGGAAGAAAAGAAAAGTTGTCCAAAACAGCTTCCAATCGAATGTTCATGTGATTGGAAAAGCCAGGAGAGTGCAAAGGTACTGTTTTGTATCAGTTGGCAAGGTGCGCACACAATCCCAGTCTTGTACAGCTTGCTTCTTCACCTTCCCGAAGCTGCCGCTCTCGCCGGCTCCCGGAGCCCAAGAAGCGGCTTCTTCGCGCAAAGACGATTGTGCCGCTCACAGTGCTCTCCTTAGCGCGGCTTCTGCCGAAAGACGCCCGGCAGCGGCTCTTAGCTCCGGAGAGCATCCTACCTTCGTCTTTCGCGTCTTTTGTAGTCTACATCTCGGCAAAACGCTTTCCCACTCTGGCTGGCTAGGAAAAACTGTGCCAGCACAGAAAACATCTCCCATCGTGTTCTAGACGTTGCAGAGGTGTCTGCCAAGTGTTTGGCAGGAAGAAAAGAAAAGTTGTCCAAAACAGCTTCCAATAGAATGTTCATGTGATTGGAAAAGCCAGGAGAGTGCAAAGGTACTGTTTTCTATCAGTTGGCAAGGTGCGCACACAATCCCAGTCTTGTACAGCTTGCTTCTTCACCTTCCCGAAGTTGCCGCTCTCGCCGGCTCCCGGAGCCCAAGAAGCGGCTTCTTCGCGCAAAGACGATTGTGCCGCTCACAGTGCTCTCCTTAGCGCGGCTTCTGCCGAAAGACGCCCGGCAGCGGCTCTTAGCTCCGGAGAGCATCCTACCTTCGTCTTTAGCTCCTCTTCTCATCTACATCTCAGCAAAAAACTTTTCCACTCTGTCTGGCTAGGAAAAACTGTGCCAGCACAGAAAACATCTCCCATCGTGTTCTAGAAGTTGCAGAGATGTCTGCCAAGTGTTTGGCAGGAAGAAAAGAAAAGTTGTCCAAAACAGCTTCCAATCGAATGTTCATGTGATTGGAAAAGCCAGGAGAGTGCAAAGGTACTGTTTTCTATCAGTTGGCAAGGTGCGCACACAATCCCAGTGTTGTACAGCTTGCTTCTTCACCTTCCCGAAGCTGCCGCTCTCGCCGGCTTCCGGAGGCCAAGAAGCGGCTTCTTCGCGCAAAGACGATTGTGCTGCTCACAGTGCTCTCCTTAGCGCGGCTTCTGCCGAAAGACGCCCGGCAGCGGCTCTTAGCTCCGGAGAGCATCCTACCTTCGTGTTACGCGTCTTTTGTAGTCTACATCTCGGCAAAACGCTTTCCCAATCTGGCTGGCTAGGAAAAACTGTGCCAGCACAGAAAACATCTCCCATCGTGTTCTAGACGTTGCAGAGATGTCTGCCAAGTGTTTGGCAGGAAGAAAAGAAAAGTTGTCCAAAACAGCTTCCAATCGAATGTTCATGTTATTGGAAAAGTCAGGAGAGTGCAAAGGTACTGTTTTCTATCAGTTGGCAAGGTGCGCACACAATCCCAGTCTTGTACAGCTTGCTTCTTCACCTTCCCGAAGCTGCCGCTCTCGCCGGCTCCCGGAGCCCAAGAAGCGGCTTCTTCGCGCAAAGACGATTGTGCCGCTCACAGTGCTCTCCTTAGCACGGCTTCTGCCGAAAGACGCCCGGCAGCGGCTCTTAGCTCCGGAGAGCATCCTACCTTCGTCTTTCGCGTCTTTTGTTGTCTACATCTCGGCAAAACGCTTTTCCACTCTGTCTGGCTAGGAAAAACTGTGCCAGCACAGAAAACATCTCCCATCGTGTTCTAGACGTTGCGGAGATGTCTGCCAAGTGTTTGGCAGGAAGAAAAGAAAAGTTGTCCAAAACAGCTTCCAATCGAATGTTCATGTGATTGGAAAAGCCAGGAGAGTGCAAAGGTACTGTTTTCTATCAGTTGGCAAGGTGCGCACACAATCCCAGTGTTGTACAGCTTGCTTCTTCACCTTCCCGAAGCTGCCGCTCTCGCCGGCTCCCGGAGCCCAAGAAGCGGCTTCTTCGCGCAAAGACGATTGTGCCGCTCACAGTGCTCTCCTTAGCGCGGCTTCTGCCGAAAGACGCCCGGCAGCGGCTCTTAGCTCCGGAGAGCATCCTACCTTCGTCTTTCGCGTCTTTTGTAGTCTACATCTCGGCAAAACGCTTTCCCACTCTGTCTGGCTAGGAAAAACTGTGCCAGCACAGAAAACATCTCCCATCGTGTTCTAGACGTTGCAGAGATGTCTGCCAAGTGTTTGGCAGGAAGAAAAGAAAAGTTGTCCAAAACAGCTTCCAATCGAATGTTCATGTGATTGGAAAAGCCAGGAGAGTGCAAAGGTACTGTTTTCTATCAGTTGGCAAGGTGCGCACACAATCCCAGTCTTGTACAGCTTGCTTCTTCACCTTCCCGAAGCTGCCGCTCTCGCCGGCTCCCGGAGCCCAAGAAGCGGCTTCTTCGCGCAAAGACGATTGTGCCGCTCACAGTGCTCTCCTTAGCGCGGCTTCGGCCGAAAGACGCCCGGCAGCGGCTCTTAGCTCCGGAGAGCATCCTACCTTCGTCTTTCGCGTCTTTTGTAGTCTACATCACGGCAAAACGCTTTCCCAATCTGGCTGGCTAGGAAAAACTGTGCCAGCACAGAAAACATCTCCCATCGTGTTCTAGACGTTGCAGAGGTGTCTGCCAAGTGTTTGGCAGGAAGAAAAGAAAAGTTGTCCAAAACAGCTTCCAATCGAATGTTCATGTGATTGGAAAAGCCAGGAGAGTGCAAAGGTACTGTTTTCTATCAGTTGGCAAGGTGCGCACACAATCCCAGTCTTGTACAGCTTGCTTCTTCACCTTCCCGAAGCTGCCGCTCTCGCCGGCTCCCGGAGCCCAAGAAGCGGCTTCTTCGCGCAAAGACGATGGTGCCGCTCACAGTGCTCTCCTTAGCGCGGCTTCTGCCGAAAGACGCCCGGCAGCGGCTCTTAGCTCCGGAGAGCATCCTACCTTCGTCTTTAGCTCCTCTTCTCATCTACATCTCAGCAAAAAACTTTTCCACTCTCTCTGGCTAGGAAAAACTGTGCCAGCACAGAAAACATCTCCCATCGTGTTCTAGAAGTTGCAGAGATGTCTGCCAAGTGTTTGGCAGGAAGAAAAGAAAAGTTGTCCAAAACAGCTTCCAATCGAATGTTCATGTGATTGGAAAAGCCAGGAGAGTGCAAAGGTACTGTTTTCTATCAGTTGGCAAGGTGCGCACACAATCCCAGTGTTGTACAGCTTGCTTCTTCACCTTCCCGAAGCTGCCGCTCTCGCCGGCTCCCGGAGCCCAAGAAGCGGCTTCTTCGCGCAAAGACGATTGTGCCGCTCACAGTGCTCTCCTTAGCGCGGCTTCTGCCGAAAGACGCCCGGCAGCGGCTCTTAGCTCCGGAGAGCATCCTACCTTCGTCTTTCGCGTCTTTTGTTGTCTACATCTCGGCAAAACGCTTTTCCACTCTGTCTGTCTAGGAAAAACTGTGCCAGCACAGAAAACATCTCCCATCGTGTTCTAGACGTTGCAGAGATGTCCGCCAAGTGTTTGGCAGGAAGAAAAGAAAAGTTGTCCAAAACAGCTTCCAATCGAATGTTCATGTGATTGGAAAAGCCAGGAGAGTGCAAAGGTACTGTTTTCTATCAGTTGGCAAGGTGCGCACACAATCCCAGTCTTGTACAGCTTGCTTCTTCACCTTCCCGAAGCTGCCGCTCTCGCCGGCTCCCGGAGCCCAAGAAGCGGCTTCTTCGCGCAAAGACGATTGTGCCGCTCACAGTGCTCTCCTTAGCGCGGCTTCTGCCGAAAGACGCCCGGCAGCGGCTCTTAGCTCCGGAGAGCATCCTACCTTCGTTTTAGCTCCTCTTCTCATCTACATCTCGGCAAAAAGTTTTTCCACTCTGTATGGCTAGGAAAAACTGTGCCAGCACAGAAAACATCTCCCATCGTGTTCTAGACGTTGCACGGAGCTCTGCCAAGTGTTTGGCAGGAAGAAAAGAAAAGTTGTCCAAAACAGCTTCCAATCGAATGTTCATGTGATTGGAAAAGTCAGGAGAGTGCAAAGGTACTGTTTTCTATCAGTTGGCAAAGTGTGCACACAATCCCAGTGTTGTACAGCGTGCTTCTTCACCTTCCCGAAGCTGCCGCTCTCGCCGGCTCCCGGAGCCCAAGAAGCGGCTTCTTCGCGCAAAGACGATGGTGCCGCTCACAGTGCTCTCCTTAGCGCGGCTTCTGCCGAAAGACGCCCGGCAGCAGCTCTTAGCTCCGGAGAGCATCCTACCTTCGTCTTTAGCTCCTCTTCTCATCTACATCTTAGCAAAACGCTTTTCCACTCTGTCTGGCTAGGAAAAACTGTGCCAGCACAGAAAACATCTGCCATCGTGTTCTAGAAGTTGCAGAGATGTCTGCCAAGTGTTTGGCAGGAAGAAAAGAAAAGTTGTCCAAAACAGCTTCCAATCGAATGTTCATGTGATTGGAAAAGTCAGGAGAGTGCAAAGGTACTGTTTTCTATCAGTTGGCAAGGTGCGCACACAATCCCAGTGTTGTACAGCTTGCTTCTTCACCTTCCCGAAGCTGCCGCTCTCTCCGGCTCCCGGAGCCCAAGAAGCGGCTTCTTCGCGCAAAGACGATTGTGCCGCTCACAGTGCTCTCCTTAGCGCGGCTTCTGCCGAAAGACGCCCGGCAGCGGCTCTTAGCTCCGGAGAGCATCCTACCTTCGTCTTTAGCTCCTCTTCTCATCTACATCTCAGCAAAACGCTTTCCCACTCTGTCTGGCTAGGAAAAACTGTGCCAGCACAGAAAACATCTCCCATCTGTTCTAGACCTTGCACGGCGCTCTGCCAAGTGTTTGGCAGGAAGAAAAGAAAAGTTGTCCAAAACAGCTTCCAATCGAATGTTCATGTGATTGGAAAAGTCAGGAGAGTGCAAAGGTACTGTTTTCTATCAGTTGGCAAAGTGTGCACACAATCCCAGTGTTGTACAGCGTGCCTCTTCACCTTCCCGAAGCTGCCGCTCTCGCCGGCTCCCGGAGCCCAAGAAGCGGCTTCTTCGCGCAAAGACGATTGTGCCGCTCACAGTGCTCTCCTTAGCGCGGCTTCTGCCGAACGACGCCCGGCAGCGGCTCTTAGCTCCGGAGAGCATCCTACCTTCGTCTTTAGCTCCTCTTCTCATCTACATCTCAGCAAAACGCTTTTCCACTCTGTCTGGCTAGGAAAAACTGTGCCAGCACAGAAAACATCTCCCATCGTGTTCTAGACGCTGCAGAGATGTCTGCCAAGTGTTTGGCAGGAAGAAAAGAAAAGTTGTCCAAAACAGCTTCCAATCGAATGTTCATATGATTGGAAAAGCCAGGAGAGTGCAAAGGTACTGTTTTCTATCAGTTGGCAAGGTGCGCACACAATCCCAGTGTTGTACAGCTTGCTTCTTCACCTTCCCGAAGCTGCCGCTCTCGCCGGCTCCCGGAGCCCAAGAAGCGGCTTCTTCGCGCAAAGACGATTGTGCCGCTCACAGTGCTCCTTAGCGCGGTTTCAGCCGAAAGACGCCCGGCAGCGGCTCTTAGCTCCGAAGAGCATCCTACGTTCGTCTTTAGCTCCTCTTCTCATCTACATCTTAGCAAAACGCTTTTCAACTCTGTCTGGCTAGGAAAAACTGTGCCAGCACAGAAAACATCTCCCATCGTGTTCTAGACGTTGCACGGATCTCTGCCAAGTGTTTGGCAGGAAGAAAAGAAAAGTTGTCCAAAACAGCTTCCAATCGAATGTTCCTGTGATTGGAAAAGTCAGGAGAGTGCAAAGGTACTGTTTTCTATCAGTTGGCAAGGTGCGCACACAATCCCAGTCTTGTACAGCTTGCTTCTTCACCTTCCCGAAGCTGCCGCTCTCGCCGGCTCCCGGAGCCCAAGAAGCGGCTTCTTCGCGCAAAGACGATTGTGCCGCTCACAGTGCTCTCCTTAGCGCGGCTTCTGCCGAACGACGCCCGGCAGCGGCTCTTAGCTCCGGAGAGCATCCTACCTTCGTCTTTAGCTCCTCTTCTCATCTACATCTTAGCAAAACGCTTTTCCACTCTGTCTGGCTAGGAAAAACTGTGCCAGCACAGAAAACATCTGCCATCGTGTTCTAGAAGTTGCAGAGATGTCTGCCAAGTGTTTGGCAGGAAGAAAAGAAAAGTTGTCCAAAACAGCTTCCAATCGAATGTTCATGTGATTGGAAAAGTCAGGAGAGTGCAAAGGTACTGTTTTCTATCAGTTGGCAAAGTGTGCACACAATCCCAGTGTTGTACAGCGTGCCTCTTCACCTTCCCGAAGCTGCCGCTCTCGCCGGCTCCCGGAGCCCAAGAAGCGGCTTCTTCGCGCAAAGACGATTGTGCCGCTCACAGTGCTCTCCTTAGCGCGGCTTCTGCCGAACGACGCCCGGCAGCGGCTCTTAGCTCCGGAGAGCATCCTACCTTCGTCTTTAGCTCCTCTTCTCATCTACATCTCAGCAAAACGCTTTTCCACTCTGTCTGGCTAGGAAAAACTGTGCCAGCACAGAAAACATCTCCCATCGTGTTCTAGACGCTGCAGAGATGTCTGCCAAGTGTTTGGCAGGAAGAAAAGAAAAGTTGTCCAAAACAGCTTCCAATCGAATGTTCATATGATTGGAAAAGCCAGGAGAGTGCAAAGGTACTGTTTTCTATCAGTTGGCAAGGTGCGCACACAATCCCAGTGTTGTACAGCTTGCTTCTTCACCTTCCCGAAGCTGCCGCTCTCGCCGGCTCCCGGAGCCCAAGAAGCGGCTTCTTCGCGCAAAGACGATTGTGCCGCTCACAGTGCTCCTTAGCGCGGTTTCAGCCGAAAGACGCCCGGCAGCGGCTCTTAGCTCCGAAGAGCATCCTACGTTCGTCTTTAGCTCCTCTTCTCATCTACATCTTAGCAAAACGCTTTTCAACTCTGTCTGGCTAGGAAAAACTGTGCCAGCACAGAAAACATCTCCCATCGTGTTCTAGACGTTGCAGAGATGTCTGCCAAATGGCAGGAAGAAAAGAAAAGTTGTCCAAAACAGCTTCCAATCGAATGTTCATGTGATTGGAAAAGTCAGGAGAGTGCAAAGGTACTGTTTTCTATCAGTTGGCAAGGTGCGCACACAATCCCAGTGTTGAACAGCTTGCTTCTTCACCTTCCCGAAGCTGCCGCTCTCGCCGGCTCCCGGAGCCCAAGAAGCGGCTTCTTCGCGCAAAGACGATTGTGCCGCTCACAGTGCTCTCCTTAGCGCGGCTTCTGCCGAAAGACGCCCGGCAGCGGCTCTTAGCTCCGGAGAGCATCCTACCTTCGTCTTTAGCTCCTCTTCTCATCTACATCTCGGCAAAAAGCTTTTCCACTCTGTCTGGCTAGGAAAAACTGTGCCAGCACAGAAAACATCTCCCATCGTTTTCTAGAAGTTGCAGAGATGTCTGCCAAGTGTTTGGCAGGAAGAAAAGAAAAGTTGTCCAAAACAGCTTCCAATCGAATGTTCATGTAATTGGAAAAGTCAGGAGAGTGCAAAGGTACTGTTTTGTATCAGTTGGCAAGGTGCGCACACAATCCCAGTCTTGTACAGCTTGCTTCTTCACCTTCCCGAAGCTGCCGCTCTCGCCGGCTCCCGGAGCCCAAGAAGCGGCTTCTTCGCGCAAAGACGATTGTGCCGCTCACAGTGCTCTCCTTAGCGCGGCTTCTGCCGAAAGACGCCCGGCAGCGGCTCTTAGCTCCGAAGAGCATCCTACGTTCGTCTTTAGCTCCTCTTCTCATCTACATCTTAGCAAAACGCTTTTCCACTCTGTCTGGCTAGGAAAAACTGTGCCAGCACAGAAAACATCTCCCATCGTGTTCTAGAAGTTGCACGGATCTCTGCCAAGTGTTTGGCAGGAAGAAAAGAAAAGTTGTCCAAAACAGCTTCCAATCGAATGTTCCTGTGATTGGAAAAGTCAGGAGAGTGCAAAGGTACTGTTTTCTATCAGTTGGCAAGGTGCGCACACAATCCCAGTCTTGTACAGCTTGCTTCTTCACCTTCCCGAAGCTGCCGCTCTCGCCGGCTCCCGGAGCCCAAGAAGCGGCTTCTTCGCGCAAAGACGATTGTGCCGCTCACAGTGCTCTCCTTAGCGCGGCTTCTGCCGAACGACGCCCGGCAGCGGCTCTTAGCTCCGGAGAGCATCCTACCTTCGTCTTTAGCTCCTCTTCTCATCTACATCTTAGCAAAACGCTTTTCCACTCTGTCTGGCTAGGAAAAACTGTGCCAGCACAGAAAACATCTGCCATCGTGTTCTAGAAGTTGCAGAGATGTCTGCCAAGTGTTTGGCAGGAAGAAAAGAAAAGTTGTCCAAAACAGCTTCCAATCGAATGTTCATGTGATTGGAAAAGTCAGGAGAGTGCAAAGGTACTGTTTTCTATCAGTTGGCAAGGTGCGCACACAATCCCAGTGTTGTACAGCTTGCTTTTTCACCTTCCCGAAGCTGCCGCTCTCTCCGGCTCCCGGAGCCCAAGAAGCGGCTTCTTCGCGCAAAGACGATTGTGCCGCTCACAGTGCTCTCCTTAGCGCATCTTCTGCCGAAAGACGCCCGGCAGCGGCTCTTAGCTCCGGAGAGCATCCTACCTTCGTCTTTAGCTCCTCTTCTCATCTACATCTCAGCAAAACGCTTTTCCACTCTGTCTGGCTAGGAAAAACTGTGCCAGCACAGAAAACATCTCCCATCGTGTTTTAGACGCTGCAGAGATGTCTGCCAAGTGTTTTGTAGGAAGAAAAGAAAAGTTGTCCAAAACAGCTTCCAATCGAATGTTCATGTGATTGGAAAAGCCAGGAGAGTGCAAAGGTACTGTTTTCTATCAGTTGGCAAGGTGCGCACACAATCCCAGTGTTGTACAGCTTGCTTCTTCACCTTCCCGAAGCTGCCGCTCTCGCCGGCTCCCGGAGCCCAAGAAGCGGCTTCTTCGCGCAAAGACGATTGTGCCGCTCACAGTGCTCTCCTTAGCGCGGCTTCTGCCGAAAGACGCCCGGCAGCGGCTCTTAGCTCCGGAGAGCATCCTACCTTCGTATTTAGCTCCTCTTCTCATCTACATCTCGGCAAAAAGCTTTCCCACTCTGTCTGGCTAGGAAAAACTGTGCCAGCACAGAAAACATCTCCCATCGTGTTCTAGACGTTGCACGGAGCTCTGCCAACTGTTTGGCAGGAAGAAAAGAAAAGTTGTCCAAAACAGCTTCCAATCGAATGTTCATGTGATTGGAAAAGTCAGGAGAGTGCAAAGGTACTGTTTTCTATCAGTTGGCAAAGTGTGCACACAATCCCAGTGTTGTACAGCGTGCTTCTTCACCTTCCCGAAGCTGCCGCTCTCGCCAGCTCCCGGAGCCCAAGAAGCGGCTTCTTCGCGCAAAGACGATTGTGCCGCTCACAGTGCTCTCCTTAGCGCGGCTTCTGCCGAAAGACGCCCGGCAGCGGCTCTTAGCTCCGGAGAGCATCCTACCTTCGTCTTTCGCGTCATTTGTGGTCTACATCTCGGCAAAACGCTTTTCCACTCTGTCTGGCTAGGAAAAACTGTGCCAGCACAGAAAACATCTCCCATCGTGTTCTAGAAGTTGCAGAGATGTCTGCCAAGTGTTTGGCAGGAAGAAAAGAAAAGTTGTCCAAAACAGCTTCCAATCGAATGTTCATATGATTGGAAAAGTCAGGAGAGTGCAAAGGTACTGTTTTGTATCAGTTGGCAAGGTGCGCACACAATCCCAGTGTTGTACAGCTTGCTTCTTCACCTTCCCGAAGCTGCCGTTCTCGCCTGCTCCGGACCCAAGAAGCGGCTTCTTCGCACAAAGACGATTATGCCGCGCACATTGCTCCTTAGCACAGCTTCTGCCGAAAGATGCCCGGCAGCGGCTCTTAGCTCCGGAGAGCATCCTACCTTCGTCTTTCACGTCTTTTGTAGTCTACATCTCGGCAAAACGCTTTTCCACTCTGCCTGTCTAGGAAAAACTGTGCCAGCACAGAAAACATCTCCCATCGTGTTCTAGACGTTGCACGGAGCTCTGCCAAGTGTTTGGCAGGAAGAAAAGTTGTCCAAAACAGCTTCCAATCGAATGTTCATGTGATTGGAAAAGTCAGGAGAGTGCAAAGGTACTGTTTTCTATCAGTTGGCAAGGTGCGCACACAATCCCAGTGTTGTACAGCTTGCTTCTTCACCTTCCCGAAGCTGCCGCTCTCGCCGGCTCCCGGAGCCCAAGAAGCGGCTTCTTCGCGCAAAGACGATTGTGCCGCTCACAGTGCTCTCCTTAGCGCGGCTTCTGCCGAAAGACGCCCGGCAGCGGCTCTTAGCTCCGGAGAGCATCCTACCTTCGTCTTTAGCTCCTCTTTTCATCTACATCTCGGCAAAAAGCTTTTCCACTCTGTCTGGCTAGGAAAACCTGTGCCAGCACAGAAAACATCTCCCATCGTGTTCTAGAAGTTGCAGAGATGTCTGCCAAGTGTTTGGCAGGAAGAAAAGAAAAGTTGTCCAAAACAGCTTCCAATCGAATGTTCATGTGATTGGAAAAGCCAGGAGAGTGCAAAGGTACTGTTTTCTATCAGTTGGCAAGGTGCGCACACAATCCCAGTGTTGTACAGCTTGCTTCTGCACCTTCCCGAAGCTGCCGCTCTCTCCGGCTCCCGGAGCCCAAGAAGCGGCTTCTTCGCGCAAAGACGATTGTGGCGCTCACAGTGCTCTCCTTAGCGCAGCTTCTGCCGAAAGACGCCCGGCAGCGGCTCTTAGCTCCGGAGAGCATCCTACCTTCATCTTTAGCTCCTCTTCTAATCTACATCTCAGCAAAACGCTTTTCCACTCTGTCTGGCTAGGAAAAACTGTGCCAGCACAGAAAACATCTCCCATCGTGTTCTAGACGCTGCAGAGATGTCTGCCAAGTGTTTGGCAGGAAGAAAAGAAAAGTTGTCCAAAACAGATTCCAATCGAATGTTCATATGATTGGAAAAGTCAGGAGAGTGCAAAGGTACTGTTTTGTATCAGTTGGCAAGGTGCGCACACAATCCCAGTGTTGTACAGCTTGCTTCTTCACCTTCCCGAAGCTGCCGCTCTCTCGGGCTCCCGGAGCCGAAGAAGCGCCTTCTTCGCGCAAAGACGATTGTGCCGCTCACAGTGCTCTCCTTAGCGCGGCTTCTGCCGGATGACGCCCGGGAGCGGCGCTTAGCTCCAGAGAGCACCGTACCTTCGTCTTTAGCGTCTCTTCTCGTCTACATCTTAGCCAAAACTTTTCCACTATGTCTGGCAGGGAGAAACTGTGCCAGCACAGAAAATATCTCCCATCTTGTTCGAGACGTAGCACGGAGGTGTGCCCAGTGTTTTGGAAGAAGGGAAAGAAACTTGTCCAAAACAGCTTCCAATCGAATGTTCATGTGATTGGAAATGTCAGGAGAGTGGCCCGGTACTGTTTTCTATCAGTTGGCAAGGTGCGCACACAATCCCAGTGTTGTACAGCTTGCTTCTTCACCTTCCCGAAGCTGCCGCTCTCGCCGGCTCCCGGAGCCCAAGAAGCGGCTTCTTCGCGCAAAGACGATTGTGCCGCTCACAGTGCTCTCCTTAGCACGGCTTCTCCGAAAGACGCCCGGGAGCAGCACTTAGCTCCGGACAGCATGGTACCATCGTCTTTAGCGTCTTTTGTGGTCTACATCGAAGCAGACAGCATTTCCACTATGTTTGGCAGGGAGAAACTGTGCCAGCACAGAAAACAAATCCCAGCGTGATCGAGAGGATGCACGGAGGTCTGCCAGGTGTTTTGCAGGGAGAAAAGGAAAGGTGTCCAAAACAGCTTCCAATCGAATGTTCATGTGATTGGAAATGTCAGAAGAGGGAAAATGAACTCTTTTCTATCATTTGGCAAGCTGCGCACACAATCCCAGTCTTGTACAGCTTCCTTCTTCGCCTTTCCGAAGCTGCCGCTCTCTCGGGCTCCCGGAGCCGAAGAAGCGCCTTCTTCGCGCAAAGACGATTGTGCCGCTCACAGTGCTCTCCTTAGCGCGGCTTCTCCGAAAGACGCCCGGGAGCAGCACTTAGCTCCGGACAGCATGGTACCATCGTCTTTAGCGTCTTTTGTGGTCTACATCGAAGCAGAAAGCTTTTCCACTATGTCTGGCAGGGAGAAACTGTGCCAGCACAGAAAACATCTCCCATCGTGTTCTAGACCTTGCACGGAGGTGTGCCGAGTGTTTTGGAAGAAGGGAAAGAAATTTGTCCAAAACAGCTTCCAGTCGAATGTTCAAGTGATTGGAAAAGTCAGGAGAGTGCAATGGTACTTTTTTATATCATTTGGCAAACTGCTCACACAATCCCAGTCTTGTACAGCTTCCCTCTTCACCTTTCCGAAGGTGCCGCTCTCTCGGGCTCCCGGAGCCGAAGAAGCGCCTTCTTCGCGCAAAGACGATTGTGCCGCTCACAGTGCTCCCTTCAGCGCGCCTTCTGCCGAAAGACGCCCGGGAGCGGCGCTTAGCTCCAGAGAGCACCGTAACTTCGTCTTTAGCGTCTCTTCTCGTCTACATCTTAGCCAAAACTTTTCCACTATTTTTGGCAGGGAGAAACTGTGCCAGCACAGAAAACATCACCCATCGTGTTCTAGACCTTGCACGGAGGTGTGCCGAGTGTTTTGGAAGAAGGGAAAGAAACTTGTCCAAAACAGCTTCCAATCGAATGTTCATGTGATTGGAAAAGTCAGGAGAGTGCAAAAGTACTGTTTTCTATCATTTGACAAGCTGCGCACACAATCCCAGTCTTGTACAGCTTCCTTCTGCACCTTTCCGAAGGTGCCGCTCTCTCGGGCTCCCGGAGCCGAAGAAGTGCCTTCTTCACGCAAAGACGATTGTGCCGCTCACAGTGCTCTCCTTAGCGCGGCTTCTGCCGAAAGACGCCCGGGAGCGGCGCTTAGCTCCAGAGAGCACCGTACCTTCGTCTTTAGCGTCTCTTCTCGTCTATATCTTAGCCAAAACTTTTCCACTATGTCTGGCAGGGAGAAACTCTGCCAGCACAGAAAACATCTCCCATCGTGTTCTTGACCATGCACGGAGGTGTGCCGAGTGTTTTGGAAGAAGGGAAAGAAACTTGTCCAAAACAGCTTCCAATCGAATGTTCATGTGATTGGAAATGTCAGGAGAGTGGCAAGGTACTGTTTTCTCTCAGTTGACAAGCTGCGCACACAATCCCAGTCTTGTACAGCTTCCTTCTTCGCCTTTCCGAAGCTGCCGCTCTCTCGGGCTCCCGGAGCCGAAGAAGCGCCTTCTTCGCGCAAAGACGATTGTGCCGCTCACAGTGCTCTCCTTAGCGTGGCTTCTCCGAAAGACGCCCGGGAGCAGCACTTATCTCCGGACAGCATGGTACCTTCGTCTTTAGCGTCTTTTGTGGTCTACATCGAAGCAGACAGCATTTCCACTATGTTTGGCAGGGAGAAACTGTGCCAGCACAGAAAACAACTCCCAGCGTGATCGAGAGGATGCACGGAGGTCTGCCAGGTGTTTTGCAGGGAGAAAAGAAAAGGTGTCCAAAACAGCTTCCAATCGAATGTTCATGTGATTGGAAATGTCAGGAGAGTTCAAAGGTACTGTTTTCTATCATTTGGCAAGCTGCGCACACAATCCCAGTGTTGTACAGCTTCCCTCTTCACCTTTCCGAAGCTGCCACTCTCTCGGGCTCCCGGAGCCGAAGAAGCGCCTTCTTCGCGCAAAGACGATTGTGCCGCTCACAGTGCTCTCCTTAGCGCGGCTTCTGCCGAAAGACGCCCGGGAGCGGCGCTTAGCTCCAGAGAGCACCGTCCCTTCGTCTTTAGCGTCTCTTCTCGTCTATATCTTAGCCAAAACTTTTCCACTATGTCTGGCAGGGAGAAACTGTGCCAGCACAGAAAACATCTCCCATCGTGTTCTTGACCATGCACGGAGGTGTGCCGAGTGTTTTGGAAGAAGGGAAAGAAACTTGTCCAAAACAGCTTCCAATCGAATGTTCATGTGATTGGAAATGTCAGGAGAGTGCCAAGGTACAGTTTTCTCTCAGTTGACAAGCTGCGCACACAATCCCAGTCTTGTACAGCTTCCTTCTTCGCCTTTCCGAAGCTGCCGCTCTCTCGGGCTCCCGGAGCCGAAGAAGCTCCTTCTTCGCGCAAAGACGATTGTGCCGCTCACAGTGCTCTCCTTAGCGTGGCTTCTCCGAAAGACGCCCGGGAGCAGCACTTATCTCCGGACAGCATGGTACCTTCGTCTTTAGCGTCTTTTGTGGTCTACATCGAAGCAGACAGCATTTCCACTATGTTTGGCAGGGAGAAACTGTGCCAGCACAGAAAACAACTCCCAGCGTGATCGAGAGGATGCACGGAGGTCTGCCAGGTGTTTTGCAGGGAGAAAAGAAAAGGTGTCCAAAACAGCTTCCAATCTAATGTTCATGTGATTGGAAATGTCAGAAGAGGGAAAATGGACTGTTTTCTATCATTTGGCATGCTGCGCACACAATCCCAGTGTTGTACAGCTTCCTTCTTCGCCTTTCCGAAGCTGCCGCTCTCTCGGGCTCCGGAGCCGAAGAAGCGCCTTCTTCGCGCAAAGACGATTGTGCCGCTCACAGTGCTCTCCTTAGCGTGGCTTCTCCGAAAGACGCCCGGGAGCAGCACTTAGCTCCGGACAGCATGGTACCATCGTCTTTAGCGTCTTTTGTGGTCTAAATCGAAGCAGAAAGCTTTTCCACTATGTCTGGCAGGGAGAAACTGTGCCAGCACAGAAAACATCTCCCATCGTGTTCTAGACCTTGCACGGAGGTGTGCCAAGTGTTTTGGAAGAAGGGAAAGAAATTTGTCCAAAACAGCTTCCAATCAAATGTTCATGTGATTGGAAAAGTCAGGAGAGTTCAAAGGTACTGTTTTCTATCATTTGGCAAGCTGCTCACACAATCCCAGTCTTGTACAGCTTCCTTCTGCACCTTTCCGAAGGTGCCGCTCTCTCGGGCTCCCGGAGCCGAAGAAGCGCCTTCTTCACGCAAAGACGATTGTGCCGCTCACAATGCTCCCTTCAGCGCGGCTTCGGCCGAAAGACGCCCGGGAGCGGCGCTTAGCTCCAGAGAGCACCGTACCTTCGTCTTTAGCATCTCTTCTCGTCTACATCTTAGCCAAAACTTTTCCACTATGTCTGGCAGGGAGAAACTGTGCCAGCACAGAAAACATCTCCCATCGTGTTCTAGACCTTGCACGGAGGTGTGCCGAGTGTTTTGGAAGAAGGGAAAAAATTTGTCCAAAACAGCTTCCAATCGAATGTTCATGTGATTGGAAATGTCAGGAGATTGCCAAGGTACTGTTTTCTCTCAGTTGACAAGCTGCGCACACAATCCCAGTCTTGTACAGCTTCCTTCTGCACCTTTCCGAAGGTGCCGCTCTCTCGGGCTCCCGGAGCCGAAGAAGCGCCTTCTTCACGCAAAGACGATTGTGCCGCTCACAGTGCTCTCCTTAGCGCGGCTTCTCTGAAAGACGCCCGGGAGCAGCACTTATCCCCGGACAGCATGGTACCATCGTCTTTAGCGTCTTTTGTGGTCTACATTGAAGCAGACAGCATTTCCACTATGTTTGGCAGGAAGAAACTGTGCCAGCACAGAAAAAAAATCCGAGCGTGATCGAGAGGATGCACGGAGGTCTGCCAGGTGTTTTGCAGGGAGAAAAGGAAAGGTGTCCAAAACAGCTTCCAATCGAATGTTCATGTGATTGGAAATGTCAGGAGAGTTCAAAGGTACTGTTTTCTATCATTTGGCAAGCTGCGCACACAATCCCAGTCTTGTACAGCTTCCCACTTCACCTTTCCGAAGGTGCCGCTCTCTCGGGCTCCCGGAGCCGAAGAAGCGCCTTCTTCACCCAAAGACGATTGTGCCGCTCACAGTGCTCTCCTTAGCGCGCCTTCTGCCGAAAGACGCCCGGGAACGGCGCTTTGCTCCAGAGAGCACCGTACATTCGTCTTTAGCGTCTCCTCTCGTCTACATCTTAGCCAAAACTTTTCCACTATGTCTGGCAGGGAGAAACTGTGCCAGCACAGAAAACATCTCCCATCGTGTTCTAGACCTTGCACGGAGGTGTGCCGAGTGTTTTGGAAGAAGGGAAAGAAACTTGTCCAAAACAGCTTCCAATCGAATGTTCATGTGATTGGAAATGTCAGGAGAGTGCCAAGGTACTGTTTTCTCTCAGTTGACAAGCTGCGCACACAATCCCAGTCTTGTACAGCTTCCTTCTTCACCTTTCCAAATCTGCCGCTCTCTCGGGCTCCCGGAGTCGAAGAAGCGCCTTCTTCGCGCAAAGACGATGGTGCGCCTCACTGTGCTCTCCTTCCGCGCGGCTTCTCCGAAAGACGCCCGGGAGCAGCACTTAGCTCCGGACAGCATGGTACCATCGTCTTTAGCGTCTTTTGTGGTCTACATCGAAGCAGACAGCATTTCCACTATGTCTGGCAGGGAGAAACTGTGCCAGCACAGAAAATAACTCCCACCGTGGTCGAGAGGATGCACGGAGGTCTGCCAGGTGTTTTGCAGGGAGAAAAGAAAAGGTGTCCAAAACAGCTTCCAATCGAATGTTCATGTGATTGGAAAAGTCAGTAGAGTGCAAAAGTACTGTTTTCTATCAGTTGGCAAGCTGCGCACACAATCCCAGTCTTGTACGGCTTCCTTCTTCGCCTTTCCGAAGGTGCCGCTCTCTCGGGCTCCCGGAGCCGAAGAAGCGCCTTCTTCGCGCAAAGACGATTGTGCCGCTCACAGTGCTCTCCTTAGCGCGGCTTCTCTGAAAGACGCCCGGGAGCAGCACTTATCTCCGGACAGCATGGTACCATCGTCTTTAGCGTCTTTTGTGGTCTACATCGAAGCAGAAAGCTTTTCCACTATGTCTGGAAGGGAGAAACTGTGCCAGCACAGAAAAAAACTCCCACCGTGTTCTAGACCTTGCAGGGAGGTGTGCTGAGTGTTTTGGAAGAAGGGAAAGAAATTTGTCCAAAACAGCTTCCAATCGAATGTTCATGTGATTGGAAAAGTCAGGAGAGTTCAAAGGTACTGTTTTCTATCATTTGGCAAGCTGCTCACACAATCCCAGTCTTGTACAGCTTCCCTCTTCACCTTTCCGAAGCTGCCGCTCTCTCGGGCTCCCGGAGCCGAAGAAGCGCCTTCATCGCGCAAAGACGATTGTGCCGCTCACAGTGCTCCCTTCAGCGCGGCTTCTGCCGAAAGACGCCCGGGAGCGGCGCTTAGCTCCAGAGAGCACCGTACCTTCGTCTTTAGCGTCTCTTCTCGTCTACATCTTAGCCAAAACTTTTCCACTATGTCTGGCAGGGAGAAACTGTGCCAGCACAGAAAACATCTCCCATCGTGTTCTAGACCTTGCACGGAGGTGTGCCGAGTGTTTTGGAAGAAGGGAAAGAAACTTGTCCAAAACAGCTTCCAATCGAATGTTCATGTGATTGGAAATGTCAGGAGAGTGCCAAGGTACTGTTTTCTCTCAGTTGACAAGCTGCGCACACAATCCCAGTCTTGTACAGCTTCCTTCTTCACCTTTCAGAAGGTGCCGCTCTCTCGGGCTCCCGGAGCCGAAGAAGCGCCTTCTTCGCGCAAAGACGATGGTGCGGCTCACAGTGCTCTCCTTAGCCCGGCTTCTCCGAAAGACGCCCGGGAGCAGCACTTAGCTCCGGACAGCATGGTACCTTCGTCTTTAGCGTCTTTTGTGGTCTACATCGAAGCAGACAGCATTTCCACTATGTCTGGCAGGGAGAAACTGTGCCAGCACAGAAAACAACTCCCACCGTGGTCGAGAGGATGCACGGAGGTCTGCCAGGTGTTTTGCAGGGAGAAAAGTAAAGGTGTCCAAAACAGCTTCCAATCGCATGTCCATGTGATTGGAAATGTCAGGAGCGTGAAAATGTACTGTTTTCTATCATTTGGCAAGCTGCGCACACAATCCCAGTCTTGTACAGCTTCCTTCTTCGCCTTTCCGAAGCTGCCGCTCTCTCGGGCTCCCGGAGCCGGAGAAGCGCCTTCTTCGCGCAAAGACGATTGTGCCGCTCACAGTGCTCTCCTTAGCGCGGCTTCTCCGAAAGACGCCCGGGAGCAGCACTTATCTCCGGACAGCATGGTACCATCGTCTTTAGCGTCTTTTGTGGTCTTCATCGAAGCAGACAGCATTTCCACTGTGTTTGGGAGGGAGAAACTGTGCCAGCACAGAAAACAAATCCCACCGTGTTCTAGACCTTGCACGGAGGTGTGCCGAGTGTTTTAGAAGAAGGGAAAGAAATTTGTCCAAAACAGCTTCCAATCGAATGTTCATGTGATTGGAAAAGTCAGGAGAGTGCAAAGGTACTGTTTTCTATCATTTGGCAAGCTGCTCACACAATCCCAGTCTTGTACAGCTTCCCTCTTCACCTTTCCGAAGCTGCCGCTCTCTCGGGCTCCTGGAGCCGAAGAAGCGCCTTCTTCGCGCAAAGACGATTGTGCCGCTCACAGTGTTCCCTTCAGCGCGGCTTCTGCCGAAAGACGCCCGGGAGCGGCGCTTAGCTCCAGAGAGCACCGTACCTTCGTTATTAGCGTCTCTCCTCGTCTACATCTTAGCCAAAACTTTTCCACTATGTCTGGCAGGGAGAAACTGTGCCAGCACAGAAAACATCTCCCATCGTGTTCTTGACCATGCACGGAGGTGTGCCGAGTGTTTTGGAAGAAGGGAAAGAAACTTGTCCAAAACAGCTTCCAATCGAATGTTCATGTGATTGGAAATGTCAGGAGAGGGGCAAGGTACTGTTTTCTCTCAGTTGACAAGCTGCGCACACAATCCCAGTCTTGTACAGCTTCCTTCTGCACCTTTCCGAAGGTGCCGCACTCTCGGGCTCCCGGAGCCGAAGAAGCGCCTTCTTCGCGCAAAGACGATGGTGCGGCTCACAGTGCTCTCCTTAGCGCGGCTTCTCCGAAAGACGCCCGGGAGCAGCACTTATCTCCGGACAGCATGGTACCATCGTCTTTAGCATCTTTTGTGGCCTACATCGAAGCAGACAGCATTTCCACTATGTCTGGCAGGGAGAAACTGTGCCAGCACAGAAAACAACTCCCACTGTGGTCGAGAGGATGCACGGAGGTCTGCCAGGTGTTTTGCAGGGAGAAAAGAAAAGGTGTCCAAAACAGCTTCCAATCGAATGTTCATGTGATTGGAAAAGTCAGGAGATTTCAAAGGTACTGTTTTCTATCATTTGGAAAGCTGCTCACACAATCCCAGTCTTGTACAGCTTCCCTCTTCACCTTTCCGAAGCTGCCGCTCTCTCGGGCTCCCGGAGCCGAAGAAGCGCCTTCTTCGCGCAAAGACGATGGTGCCGCTCACAGTGCTCCCTTCAGCGCGGCTTCTGCCGAAAGACGCCCGGGAGCGGCGCTTAGCTCCAGAGAGCACCGTACCTTCGTCTTTAGCGTCTCTTCTCGTCTACATCTTAGCCAAAACTTTTCCACTATGTCTGGCAGGGAGAAACTCTGCCGGCACAGAAAACATCTCCCATCGTGTTCTAGACCTTGTACGGAGGTGTGCCGAGTGTTTTGGAAGAAGGGAAAGAAACTTGTCCAAAACAGCTTCCAATCGAATGTTCATGTGATTGGAAATGTCAGGAGAGTGGCAAGGTACTGTTTTCTCTCAGTTGACAAGCTGCGCACACAATCCCAGTCTTGTACAGCTTCCTTCTTCACCTTTCAGAAGGTGCCGCTCTCTCAGGCTCCCGGAGCGGAAGAAGCGCCTTCTTCGTGCAAAGACGATTGTGCCGCTCACAGTGCTCTCCTTAGCGCGGCTTCTGCCGAAAGACGCCCGGGAGCAGCACTTATCCCCGGACAGCATGGTACCATCGTCTTTAGCGTCTTTTGTGGTCTACATCGAAGCAGAAAGATTTTCCACTATGTCTGGCAGGGAGAAATTGCGCCAGCACAGAAAACAACTCCCAGCGTGATCGAGAGGATGCACGGAGGTCTGCCAGGTGTTTTGGAAGAAGGGAAAGAAACTTGTCCAAAACAGCTTCCAATCGAATGTTCATGTGATTGGAAATGTCAGGAGAGTGCCAAGGTACTGTTTTCTCTCAGTTGACAAGCTGCGCACACAATCCCAGTCTTGTACAGCTTCCTTCTTCACCTTTCAGAAGGTGCCGCTCTCACGGGCTCCCGGAGCCGAAGAAGCGCCTTCTTCGCGCAAAGACGATGGTGCGGCTCACAGTGCTCTCCTTAGCGTGGCTTCTCCGAAAGACGCCCGGGAGCAGCACTTAGCTCCGGACAGCATGGTACCTTCGTCTTTAGCGTCTTTTGTGGTCTACATCGAAGCAGACAGCATTTCCATTACGTCTGGCAGGGAGAAACTGTGCCAGCACAGAAAACAACTCCCACCGTGGTCGAGAGGATGCACGGAGGTCTGCCAGGTGTTTTGCAGGGAGAAAAGATAAGGTGTCCAAAACAGCTTCCAATCGAATGTCCATGTGATTGGAAATGTCAGGAGAGTGAAAATGTACTGTTTTCTATCATTTGGCAAGCTGCGCACACAATCCCAGTCTTGTACAGCTTCCTTCTTCACCTTTCCGAAGCTGCCGCTCTCTCGGGCTCCCGGAGCCGAAGAAGCGCCTTCTTCGCGCAAAGACGATGGTGCCGCTCACAGTGCTCCCTTCAGCGCGGCTTCTGCCGAAAGACGCCCGGGAGCGGCGCTTAGCTCCAGAGAGCACCGTACCTTCGTCTTTAGCGTCTCTTCTCGTCTACATCTTAGCCAAAAATTTCCACTATGTCTGGCAGGGAGAAACTGTGCCAGCACAGAAAACATCTCCCATCGTGTTCTAGACCTTGCACGGAGGTGTGCCGAGTGTTTTGGAAGAAGGGAAAGAAACTTGTCCAAAACAGCTTCCAATCGAATGTTCATGTGATTGGAAATGTCAGGAGAGTGGCAAGGTACTGTTTTCTCTCAGTTGACAAGTTGCGCACACAATCCCAGTCTTGTACAGCTTCCTTCTGCACCTTTCAGAAGGTGCCGCTCTCTCGGGCTCCCGGAGCCGAAGAAGCGCCTTCTTCGCGCAAAGACGATTGTGCCGCTCACAGTGCTCTCCTTAGCGCGGCTTCTGCCGAAAGACGCCCGGCAGCGGCTCTTAGCTCCGAAGAGCATCCTACGTTCGTCTTTAGCACCTCTTCTCATCTACATCTTAGCAAAACGCTTTTCCACTCTGTCTGGCTAGGAAAAACTGTGCCAGCACAGAAAACATCTCCCATCGTGTTCTAGAAGTTGCACGGATCTCTGCCAAGTGTTTGGCAGGAAGAAAAGAAAAGTTGTCCAAAACAGCTTCCAATCGAATGTTCATGTGATTGGAAAAGTCAGGAGAGTGCAAAGGTACTGTTTTCTATCAGTTGGCAAGGTGCGCACACAATCCCAGTGTTGTACAGCTTGCTTCTTCACCTTCCCGAAGCTGCCGCTCTCGCCGGCTCCCGGAGCCGAAGAAGCGGCTTCTTCGCGCAAAGACGATTGTGCCGCTCACAGTGCTCTCCTTAGCGCGGCTTCTGCCGAACGACGCCCGGCAGCGGCTCTTAGCTCCGGAGAGCATCCTACCTTCGTCTTTAGCTCCTCTTCTCATCTACATCTTAGCAAAACGCTTTTCCACTCTGTCTGGCTAGGAAAAACTGTGCCAGCACAGAAAACATCTGCCATCGTGTTCTAGAAGTTGCAGAGATGTCTGCCAAGTGTTTGGCAGGAAGAAAAGAAAAGTTGTCCAAAACAGCTTCCAATCGAATGTTCATGTGATTGGAAAAGCCAGGAGAGTGCAAAGGTACTGTTTTCTATCAGTTGGCAAGGTGCGCACACAATCCCAGTGTTGTACAGCTTGCTTCTTCACCTTCCCGAAGCTGCCGCTCTCGCCGGCTCCCGGAGCCCAAGAAGCGGCTTCTTCGCGCAAAGACGATTGTGCCGCTCACAGTGCTCTCCTTAGCGCATCTTCTGCCGAAAGACGCCCGGCAGCGGCTCTTAGCTCCGGAGAGCATCCTACCTTCGTCTTTAGCTCCTCTTCTCATCTACATCTCAGCAAAACGCTTTTCCACTCTGTCTGGCTAGGAAAAACTGTGCCAGCACAGAAAACATCTCCCATCGTGTTTTAGACGCTGCAGAGATGTCTGCCAAGTGTTTGGTAGGAAGAAAAGAAAAGTTGTCCAAAACAGCTTCCAATCGAATGTTCATGTGATTGGAAAAGCCAGGAGAGTGCAAAGGTACTGTTTTCTATCAGTTGGCAAGGTGCGCACACAATCCCAGTGTTGTACAGCTTGCTTCTTCACCTTCCCGAAGCTGCCGCTCTCGCCGGCTCCCGGAGCCCAAGAAGCGGCTTCTTCGCGCAAAGACGATTGTGCCGCTCACAGTGCTCTCCTTAGCGCGGCTTCTGCCGAAAGACGCCCGGCAGCGGCTCTTAGCTCCGGAGAGCATCCTACCTTCGTATTTAGCTCCTCTTCTCATCTACATCTCGGCAAAAAGCTTTCCCACTCTGTCTGGCTAGGAAAAACTGTGCCAGCACAGAAAACATCTCCCATCGTGTTCTAGACGTTGCACGGAGCTCTGCCAACTGTTTGGCAGGAAGAAAAGAAAAGTTGTCCAAAACAGCTTCCAATCGAATGTTCATGTGATTGGAAAAGTCAGGAGAGTGCAAAGGTACTGTTTTCTATCAGTTGGCAAAGTGTGCACACAATCCCAGTGTTGTACAGCGTGCTTCTTCACCTTCCCGAAGCTGCCGCTCTCGCCAGCTCCCGGAGCCCAAGAAGCGGCTTCTTCGCGCAAAGACGATTGTGCCGCTCACAGTGCTCTCCTTAGCGCGGCTTCTGCCGAAAGACGCCCGGCAGCGGCTCTTAGCTCCGGAGAGCATCCTACCTTCGTCTTTCGCGTCATTTGTGGTCTACATCTCGGCAAAACGCTTTTCCACTCTGTCTGGCTAGGAAAAACTGTGCCAGCACAGAAAACATCTCCCATCGTGTTCTAGAAGTTGCAGAGATGTCTGCCAAGTGTTTGGCAGGAAGAAAAGAAAAGTTGTCCAAAACAGCTTCCAATCGAATGTTCATATGATTGGAAAAGTCAGGAGAGTGCAAAGGTACTGTTTTGTATCAGTTGGCAAGGTGCGCACACAATCCCAGTGTTGTACAGCTTGCTTCTTCACCTTCCCGAAGCTGCCGTTCTCGCCTGCTCCGGACCCAAGAAGCGGCTTCTTCGCACAAAGACGATTATGCCGCGCACATTGCTCCTTAGCACAGCTTCTGCCGAAAGACGCCCGGCAGCGGCTCTTAGCTCCGGAGAGCATCCTACCTTCGTCTTTCACGTCTTTTGTAGTCTACATCTCGGCAAAACGCTTTTCCACTCTGTCTGTCTAGGAAAAACTGTGCCAGCACAGAAAACATCTCCCATCGTGTTCTAGACGTTGCACGGAGCTCTGCCAAGTGTTTGGCAGGAAGAAAAGTTGTCCAAAACAGCTTCCAATCGAATGTTCATGTGATTGGAAAAGTCAGGAGAGTGCAAAGGTACTGTTTTCTATCAGTTGGCAAGGTGCGCACACAATCCCAGTGTTGTACAGCTTGCTTCTTCACCTTCCCGAAGCTGCCGCTCTCGCCGGCTCCCGGAGCCGAAGAAGCGGCTTCTTCGCGCAAAGACGATTGTGCCGCTCACAGTGCTCTCCTTAGCGCGGCTTCTGCCGAAAGACGCCCGGCAGCGGCTCTTAGCTCCGGAGAGCATCCTACCTTCGTCTTTAGCTCCTCTTTTCATCTACATCTCGGCAAAAAGCTTTTCCACTCTGTCTGGCTAGGAAAAACTGTGCCAGCACAGAAAACATCTCCCATCGTGTTCTAGAAGTTGCAGAGATGTCTGCCTAGTGTTTGGCAGGAAGAAAAGAAAAGTTGTCCAAAACAGCTTCCAATCGAATGTTCATGTGATTGGAAAAGCCAGGAGAGTGCAAAGGTACTGTTTTCTATCAGTTGGCAAGGTGCGCACACAATCCCAGTGTTGTACAGCTTGCTTCTGCACCTTCCCGAAGCTGCCGCTCTCTCCGGCTCCCGGAGCCCAAGAAGCGGCTTCTTCGCGCAAAGACGATTGTGGCGCTCACAGTGCTCTCCTTAGCGCAGCTTCTGCCGAAAGACGCCCGGCAGCGGCTCTTAGCTCCGGAGAGCATCCTACCTTCATCTTTAGCTCCTCTTCTAATCTACATCTCAGCAAAACGCTTTTCCACTCTGTCTGGCTAGGAAAAACTGTGCCAGCACAGAAAACATCTCCCATCGTGTTCTAGACGCTGCAGAGATGTCTGCCAAGTGTTTGGCAGGAAGAAAAGAAAAGTTGTCCAAAACAGATTCCAATCGAATGTTCATATGATTGGAAAAGTCAGGAGAGTGCAAAGGTACTGTTTTCTATCAGTTGGCAAGGTGCGCACACAATCCCAGTGTTGTACAGCTTGCTTCTTCACCTTCCCGAAGCTGCCGCTCTCGCCGGCTCCCGGAGCCCAAGAAGCGGCTTCTTCGCGCAAAGACGATTGTGCCGCTCACAGTGCTCTCCTTAGCGCGGCTTCTCCGAAAGACGCCCGGGAGCAGCACTTAGCTCCGGACAGCATGGTACCATCGTCTTTAGCGTCTTTTGTGGTCTACATCGAAGCAGACAGCATTTCCACTATGTTTGGCAGGGAGAAACTGTGCCAGCACAGAAAACAAATCCCAGCGTGATCGAGAGGTTGCACGGAGGTCTGCCAGGTGTTTTGCAGGGAGAAAAGGAAAGGTGTCCAAAACAGCTTCCAATCGAATGTTCATGTGATTGGAAATGTCAGAAGAGGGAAAATGAACTGTTTTCTATCATTTGGCAAGCTGCGCACACAATCCCAGTCTTGTACAGCTTCCTTCTTCGCCTTTCCGAAGCTGCCGCTCTCTCGGGCTCCCGGAGCCGAAGAAGCGCCTTCTTCGCGCAAAGACGATTGTGCCGCTCACCGTGCTCTCCTTAGCGCGGCTTCTCCGAAAGACGCCCGGGAGCAGCACTTAGCTCCGGACAGCATGGTACCATCGTCTTTAGCGTCTTTTGTGGTCTACATCGAAGCAGAAAGCTTTTCCACTATGTCTGGCAGGGAGAAACTGTGCCAGCACAGAAAACATCTCCCATCGTGTTCTAGACCTTGCACGGAGGTGTGCCGAGTGTTTTGGAAGAAGGGAAAGAAATTTGTCCAAAACAGCTTCCAGTCGAATGTTCAAGTGATTGGAAAAGTCAGGAGAGTGCAATGGTACTTTTTTATATCATTTGGCAAACTGCTCACACAATCCCAGTCTTGTACAGCTTCCCTCTTCACCTTTCCGAAGGTGCCGCTCTCTCGGGCTCCCGGAGCCGAAGAAGCGCCTTCTTCGCGCAAAGACGATTGTGCCGCTCACAGTGCTCCCTTCAGCGCGCCTTCTGCCGAAAGACGCCCGGGAGCGGCGCTTAGCTCCAGAGAGCACCGTACCTTCGTCTTTAGCGTCTCTTCTCGTCTACATCTTAGCCAAAAATTTCCACTATGTCTGGCAGGGAGAAACTGTGCCAGCACAGAAAACATCTCCCATCGTGTTCTAGACCTTGCACGGAGGTGTGCCGAGTGTTTTGGAAGAAGGGAAAGAAACTTGTCCAAAACAGCTTCCAATCGAATGTTCATGTGATTGGAAATGTCAGGAGAGTGGCAAGGTACTGTTTTCTCTCAGTTGACAAGTTGCGCACACAATCCCAGTCTTGTACAGCTTCCTTCTGCACCTTTCAGAAGGTGCCGCTCTCTCGGGCTCCCGGAGCCGAAGAAGCGCCTTCTTCGCGCAAAGACGATTGTGCCGCTCACAGTGCTCTCCTTAGCGCGGCTTCTGCCGAAAGACGCCCGGCAGCGGCTCTTAGCTCCGAAGAGCATCCTACGTTCGTCTTTAGCACCTCTTCTCATCTACATCTTAGCAAAACGCTTTTCCACTCTGTCTGGCTAGGAAAAACTGTGCCAGCACAGAAAACATCTCCCATCGTGTTCTAGAAGTTGCACGGATCTCTGCCAAGTGTTTGGCAGGAAGAAAAGAAAAGTTGTCCAAAACAGCTTCCAATCGAATGTTCATGTGATTGGAAAAGTCAGGAGAGTGCAAAGGTACTGTTTTCTATCAGTTGGCAAGGTGCGCACACAATCCCAGTGTTGTACAGCTTGCTTCTTCACCTTCCCGAAGCTGCCGCTCTCGCCGGCTCCCGGAGCCGAAGAAGCGGCTTCTTCGCGCAAAGACGATTGTGCCGCTCACAGTGCTCTCCTTAGCGCGGCTTCTGCCGAACGACGCCCGGCAGCGGCTCTTAGCTCCGGAGAGCATCCTACCTTCGTCTTTAGCTCCTCTTCTCATCTACATCTTAGCAAAACGCTTTTCCACTCTGTCTGGCTAGGAAAAACTGTGCCAGCACAGAAAACATCTGCCATCGTGTTCTAGAAGTTGCAGAGATGTCTGCCAAGTGTTTGGCAGGAAGAAAAGAAAAGTTGTCCAAAACAGCTTCCAATCGAATGTTCATGTGATTGGAAAAGCCAGGAGAGTGCAAAGGTACTGTTTTCTATCAGTTGGCAAGGTGCGCACACAATCCCAGTGTTGTACAGCTTGCTTCTTCACCTTCCCGAAGCTGCCGCTCTCGCCGGCTCCCGGAGCCCAAGAAGCGGCTTCTTCGCGCAAAGACGATTGTGCCGCTCACAGTGCTCTCCTTAGCGCATCTTCTGCCGAAAGACGCCCGGCAGCGGCTCTTAGCTCCGGAGAGCATCCTACCTTCGTCTTTAGCTCCTCTTCTCATCTACATCTCAGCAAAACGCTTTTCCACTCTGTCTGGCTAGGAAAAACTGTGCCAGCACAGAAAACATCTCCCATCGTGTTTTAGACGCTGCAGAGATGTCTGCCAAGTGTTTGGTAGGAAGAAAAGAAAAGTTGTCCAAAACAGCTTCCAATCGAATGTTCATGTGATTGGAAAAGCCAGGAGAGTGCAAAGGTACTGTTTTCTATCAGTTGGCAAGGTGCGCACACAATCCCAGTGTTGTACAGCTTGCTTCTTCACCTTCCCGAAGCTGCCGCTCTCGCCGGCTCCCGGAGCCCAAGAAGCGGCTTCTTCGCGCAAAGACGATTGTGCCGCTCACAGTGCTCTCCTTAGCGCGGCTTCTGCCGAAAGACGCCCGGCAGCGGCTCTTAGCTCCGGAGAGCATCCTACCTTCGTATTTAGCTCCTCTTCTCATCTACATCTCGGCAAAAAGCTTTCCCACTCTGTCTGGCTAGGAAAAACTGTGCCAGCACAGAAAACATCTCCCATCGTGTTCTAGACGTTGCACGGAGCTCTGCCAACTGTTTGGCAGGAAGAAAAGAAAAGTTGTCCAAAACAGCTTCCAATCGAATGTTCATGTGATTGGAAAAGTCAGGAGAGTGCAAAGGTACTGTTTTCTATCAGTTGGCAAAGTGTGCACACAATCCCAGTGTTGTACAGCGTGCTTCTTCACCTTCCCGAAGCTGCCGCTCTCGCCAGCTCCCGGAGCCCAAGAAGCGGCTTCTTCGCGCAAAGACGATTGTGCCGCTCACAGTGCTCTCCTTAGCGCGGCTTCTGCCGAAAGACGCCCGGCAGCGGCTCTTAGCTCCGGAGAGCATCCTACCTTCGTCTTTCGCGTCATTTGTGGTCTACATCTCGGCAAAACGCTTTTCCACTCTGTCTGGCTAGGAAAAACTGTGCCAGCACAGAAAACATCTCCCATCGTGTTCTAGAAGTTGCAGAGATGTCTGCCAAGTGTTTGGCAGGAAGAAAAGAAAAGTTGTCCAAAACAGCTTCCAATCGAATGTTCATATGATTGGAAAAGTCAGGAGAGTGCAAAGGTACTGTTTTGTATCAGTTGGCAAGGTGCGCACACAATCCCAGTGTTGTACAGCTTGCTTCTTCACCTTCCCGAAGCTGCCGTTCTCGCCTGCTCCGGACCCAAGAAGCGGCTTCTTCGCACAAAGACGATTATGCCGCGCACATTGCTCCTTAGCACAGCTTCTGCCGAAAGACGCCCGGCAGCGGCTCTTAGCTCCGGAGAGCATCCTACCTTCGTCTTTCACGTCTTTTGTAGTCTACATCTCGGCAAAACGCTTTTCCACTCTGTCTGTCTAGGAAAAACTGTGCCAGCACAGAAAACATCTCCCATCGTGTTCTAGACGTTGCACGGAGCTCTGCCAAGTGTTTGGCAGGAAGAAAAGTTGTCCAAAACAGCTTCCAATCGAATGTTCATGTGATTGGAAAAGTCAGGAGAGTGCAAAGGTACTGTTTTCTATCAGTTGGCAAGGTGCGCACACAATCCCAGTGTTGTACAGCTTGCTTCTTCACCTTCCCGAAGCTGCCGCTCTCGCCGGCTCCCGGAGCCGAAGAAGCGGCTTCTTCGCGCAAAGACGATTGTGCCGCTCACAGTGCTCTCCTTAGCGCGGCTTCTGCCGAAAGACGCCCGGCAGCGGCTCTTAGCTCCGGAGAGCATCCTACCTTCGTCTTTAGCTCCTCTTTTCATCTACATCTCGGCAAAAAGCTTTTCCACTCTGTCTGGCTAGGAAAAACTGTGCCAGCACAGAAAACATCTCCCATCGTGTTCTAGAAGTTGCAGAGATGTCTGCCTAGTGTTTGGCAGGAAGAAAAGAAAAGTTGTCCAAAACAGCTTCCAATCGAATGTTCATGTGATTGGAAAAGCCAGGAGAGTGCAAAGGTACTGTTTTCTATCAGTTGGCAAGGTGCGCACACAATCCCAGTGTTGTACAGCTTGCTTCTGCACCTTCCCGAAGCTGCCGCTCTCTCCGGCTCCCGGAGCCCAAGAAGCGGCTTCTTCGCGCAAAGACGATTGTGGCGCTCACAGTGCTCTCCTTAGCGCAGCTTCTGCCGAAAGACGCCCGGCAGCGGCTCTTAGCTCCGGAGAGCATCCTACCTTCATCTTTAGCTCCTCTTCTAATCTACATCTCAGCAAAACGCTTTTCCACTCTGTCTGGCTAGGAAAAACTGTGCCAGCACAGAAAACATCTCCCATCGTGTTCTAGACGCTGCAGAGATGTCTGCCAAGTGTTTGGCAGGAAGAAAAGAAAAGTTGTCCAAAACAGATTCCAATCGAATGTTCATATGATTGGAAAAGTCAGGAGAGTGCAAAGGTACTGTTTTCTATCAGTTGGCAAGGTGCGCACACAATCCCAGTGTTGTACAGCTTGCTTCTTCACCTTCCCGAAGCTGCCGCTCTCGCCGGCTCCCGGAGCCCAAGAAGCGGCTTCTTCGCGCAAAGACGATTGTGCCGCTCACAGTGCTCTCCTTAGCGCGGCTTCTCCGAAAGACGCCCGGGAGCAGCACTTAGCTCCGGACAGCATGGTACCATCGTCTTTAGCGTCTTTTGTGGTCTACATCGAAGCAGACAGCATTTCCACTATGTTTGGCAGGGAGAAACTGTGCCAGCACAGAAAACAAATCCCAGCGTGATCGAGAGGTTGCACGGAGGTCTGCCAGGTGTTTTGCAGGGAGAAAAGGAAAGGTGTCCAAAACAGCTTCCAATCGAATGTTCATGTGATTGGAAATGTCAGAAGAGGGAAAATGAACTGTTTTCTATCATTTGGCAAGCTGCGCACACAATCCCAGTCTTGTACAGCTTCCTTCTTCGCCTTTCCGAAGCTGCCGCTCTCTCGGGCTCCCGGAGCCGAAGAAGCGCCTTCTTCGCGCAAAGACGATTGTGCCGCTCACCGTGCTCTCCTTAGCGCGGCTTCTCCGAAAGACGCCCGGGAGCAGCACTTAGCTCCGGACAGCATGGTACCATCGTCTTTAGCGTCTTTTGTGGTCTACATCGAAGCAGAAAGCTTTTCCACTATGTCTGGCAGGGAGAAACTGTGCCAGCACAGAAAACATCTCCCATCGTGTTCTAGACCTTGCACGGAGGTGTGCCGAGTGTTTTGGAAGAAGGGAAAGAAATTTGTCCAAAACAGCTTCCAGTCGAATGTTCAAGTGATTGGAAAAGTCAGGAGAGTGCAATGGTACTTTTTTATATCATTTGGCAAACTGCTCACACAATCCCAGTCTTGTACAGCTTCCCTCTTCACCTTTCCGAAGGTGCCGCTCTCTCGGGCTCCCGGAGCCGAAGAAGCGCCTTCTTCGCGCAAAGACGATTGTGCCGCTCACAGTGCTCCCTTCAGCGCGCCTTCTGCCGAAAGACGCCCGGGAGCGGCGCTTAGCTCCAGAGAGCACCGTAACTTCGTCTTTAGCGTCTCTTCTCGTCTACATCTTAGCCAAAACTTTTCCACTATTTTTGGCAGGGAGAAACTGTGCCAGCACAGAAAACATCACCCATCGTGTTCTAGACCTTGCACGGAGGTGTGCCGAGTGTTTTGGAAGAAGGGAAAGAAACTTGTCCAAAACAGCTTCCAATCGAATGTTCATGTGATTGGACAAGTCAGGAGAGTGCAAAAGTACTGTTTTCTATCATTTGACAAGCTGCGCACACAATCCCAGTCTTGTACAGCTTCCTTCTGCACCTTTCCGAAGGTGCCGCTCTCTCGGGCTCCCGGAGCTGAAGAAGCGCCTTCTTCACGCAAAGACGATTGTGCCGCTCACAGTGCTCTCCTTAGCGCGGCTTCTGCCGAAAGACGCCCGGGAGCGGCGCTTAGCTCCAGAGAGCACCGTACCTTCGTCTTTAGCGTCTCTTCTCGTCTATATCTTAGCCAAAACTTTTCCACTATGTCTGGCAGGGAGAAACTGTGCCAGCACAGAAAACATCTCCCATCGTGTTCTTGACCATGCACGGAGGTGTGCCGAGTGTTTTGGAAGAAGGGAAAGAAACTTGTCCAAAACAGCTTCCAATCGAATGTTCATGTGATTGGAAATGTCAGGAGAGTGGCAAGGTACTGTTTTCTCTCAGTTGACAAGCTGCGCACACAATCCCAGTCTTGTACAGCTTCCTTCTTCGCCTTTCCGAAGCTGCCGCTCTCTCGGGCTCCCGGAGCCGAAGAAGCGCCTTCTTCGCGCAAAGACGATTGTGCCGCTCACAGTGCTCTCCTTAGCGTGGCTTCTCCGAAAGACGCCCGGGAGCAGCACTTATCTCCGGACAGCATGGTACCTTCGTCTTTAGCGTCTTTTGTGGTCTACATCGAAGCAGACAGCATTTCCACTATGTTTGGCAGGGAGAAACTGTGCCAGCACAGAAAACAACTCCCAGCGTGATCGAGAGGATGCACGGAGGTCTGCCAGGTGTTTTGCAGGGAGAAAAGAAAAGGTGTCCAAAACAGCTTCCAATCGAATGTTCATGTGATTGGAAATGTCAGGAGAGTTCAAAGGTACTGTTTTCTATCATTTGGCAAGCTGCGCACACAATCCCAGTGTTGTACAGCTTCCCTCTTCACCTTTCCGAAGCTGCCACTCTCTCGGGCTCCCGGAGCCGAAGAAGCGCCTTCTTCGCGCAAAGACGATTGTGCCGCTCACAGTGCTCTCCTTAGCGCGGCTTCTGCCGAAAGACGCCCGGGAGCGGCGCTTAGCTCCAGAGAGCACCGTACCTTCGTCTTTAGCGTCTCTTCTCGTCTATATCTTAGCCAAAACTTTTCCACTATGTCTGGCAGGGAGAAACTGTGCCAGCACAGAAAACATCTCCCATCGTGTTCTTGACCATGCACGGAGGTGTGCCGAGTGTTTTGGAAGAAGGGAAAGAAACTTGTCCAAAACAGCTTCCAATCGAATGTTCATGTGATTGGAAATGTCAGGAGAGTGCCAAGGTACAGTTTTCTCTCAGTTGACAAGCTGCGCACACAATCCCAGTCTTGTACAGCTTCCTTCTTCGCCTTTCCGAAGCTGCCGCTCTCTCGGGCTCCCGGAGCCGAAGAAGCGCCTTCTTCGCGCAAAGACGATTGTGCCGCTCACAGTGCTCTCCTTAGCGTGGCTTCTCCGAAAGACGCCCGGGAGCAGCACTTATCTCCGGACAGCATGGTACCTTCGTCTTTAGCGTCTTTTGTGGTCTACATCGAAGCAGACAGCATTTCCACTATGTTTGGCAGGGAGAAACTGTGCCAGCACAGAAAACAACTCCCAGCGTGATCGAGAGGATGCACGGAGGTCTGCCAGGTGTTTTGCAGGGAGAAAAGAAAAGGTGTCCAAAACAGCTTCCAATCGAATGTTCATGTGATTGGAAATGTCAGAAGAGGGAAAATGGACTGTTTTCTATCATTTGGCATGCTGCGCACACAATCCCAGTCTTGTACAGCTTCCTTCTTCACCTTTCCGAAGCTGCCGCTCTCTCGGGCTCCCGGAGCCGAAGAAGCGCCTTCTTCACGCAAAGACGATTGTGCCGCTCACAGTGCTCTCTTCAGTGCGGCTTCTGCCGAAATACGCCCAGGAGCGGCGCTTAGCTCCAGAGAGCACCGTACCTTCGTCTTTAGCATCTCTTCTCGTCTACATCTTAGCCAAAACTTTTCCACTATGTCTGGCAGGGAGAAACTGTGCCAGCACAGAATACATCTCCCCTCGTGCTCTAGACGTTGCATGGAGGTGTGCCGAGTGTTTTGGAAGAAGGGAAAAAATTTGTCCAAAACAGCTTCCAATCGAATGTTCATGTGATTGGAAATGTCAGGAGAGTGCCAAGGTACAGTTTTCTCTCAGTTGACAAGCTGCGCACACAATCCCAGTCTTGTACAGCTTCCTTCTTCACCTTTCTGAAGGTGCCGCTCTCTCGGGCTCCCGGAGCCGAGGAAGCGCCTTCCTCGCGCAAAGACGATTGTGCCGCTCACAGTGCTCTCCTTAGCGCGGCTTCTCTGAAAGACGCCCGGGAGCAGCACTTATCTCCGGACAGCATGGTACCATCGTCTTTAGCGTCTTTTGTGGTCTACATTGAAGCAGACAGCATTTCCACTATGTTTGGCAGGGAGAAACTGTGCCAGCACAGAAAACAAATCCGAGCGTGATCAAGAGGATGCACGGAGGTCTGCCAGGTGTTTTGCAGGGAGAAAAGAAAAGGTGTCCAAAACAGCTTCCAATCGAATGTTCATGTGATTGGAAATGTCAGGAGAGTTCAAAGGTACTGTTTTCTCTCAGTTGACAAGTTGCGCACACAATCCCAGTCTTGTACAGCTTCCTTCTGCACCTTTCAGAAGGTGCCGCTCTCTCGGGCTCCCGGAGCCGAAGAAGCGCCTTCTTCGCGCAAAGACGATTGTGCCGCTCACAGTGCTCTCCTTAGCGCGGCTTCTGCCGAAAGACGCCCGGCAGCGGCTCTTAGCTCCGAAGAGCATCCTACGTTCGTCTTTAGCTCCTCTTCTCATCTACATCTTAGCAAAACGCTTTTCCACTCTGTCTGGCTAGGAAAAACTGTGCCAGCACAGAAAACATCTCCCATCGTGTTCTAGAAGTTGCACGGATCTCTGCCAAGTGTTTGGCAGGAAGAAAAGAAAAGTTGTCCAAAACAGCTTCCAATCGAATGTTCATGTGATTGGAAAAGTCAGGAGAGTGCAAAGGTACTGTTTTCTATCAGTTGGCAAGGTGCGCACACAATCCCAGTGTTGTACAGCTTGCTTCTTCACCTTCCCGAAGCTGCCGCTCTCGCCGGCTCCCGGAGCCCAAGAAGCGGCTTCTTCGCGCAAAGACGATTGTGCCGCTCACAGTGCTCTCCTTAGCGCGGCTTCTGCCGAACGACGCCCGGCAGCGGCTCTTAGCTCCGGAGAGCATCCTACCTTCGTCTTTAGCTCCTCTTCTCATCTACATCTTAGCAAAACGCTTTTCCACTCTGTCTGGCTAGGAAAAACTGTGCCAGCACAGAAAACATCTGCCATCGTGTTCTAGAAGTTGCAGAGATGTCTGCCAAGTGTTTGGCAGGAAGAAAAGAAAAGTTGTCCAAAACAGCTTCCAATCGAATGTTCATGTGATTGGAAAAGCCAGGAGAGTGCAAAGGTACTGTTTTCTATCAGTTGGCAAGGTGCGCACACAATCCCAGTGTTGTACAGCTTGCTTCTTCACCTTCCCGAAGCTGCCGCTCTCGCCGGCTCCCGGAGCCCAAGAAGCGGCTTCTTCGCGCAAAGACGATTGTGCCGCTCACAGTGCTCTCCTTAGCGCATCTTCTGCCGAAAGACGCCCGGCAGCGGCTCTTAGCTCCGGAGAGCATCCTACCTTCGTCTTTAGCTCCTCTTCTCATCTACATCTCAGCAAAACGCTTTTCCACTCTGTCTGGCTAGGAAAAACTGTGCCAGCACAGAAAACATCTCCCATCGTGTTTTAGACGCTGCAGAGATGTCTGCCAAGTGTTTGGTAGGAAGAAAAGAAAAGTTGTCCAAAACAGCTTCCAATCGAATGTTCATGTGATTGGAAAAGCCAGGAGAGTGCAAAGGTACTGTTTTCTATCAGTTGGCAAGGTGCGCACACAATCCCAGTGTTGTACAGCTTGCTTCTTCACCTTCCCGAAGCTGCCGCTCTCGCCGGCTCCCGGAGCCCAAGAAGCGGCTTCTTCGCGCAAAGACGATTGTGCCGCTCACAGTGCTCTCCTTAGCGCGGCTTCTGCCGAAAGACGCCCGGCAGCGGCTCTTAGCTCCGGAGAGCATCCTACCTTCGTATTTAGCTCCTCTTCTCATCTACATCTCGGCAAAAAGCTTTCCCACTCTGTCTGGCTAGGAAAAACTGTGCCAGCACAGAAAACATCTCCCATCGTGTTCTAGACGTTGCACGGAGCTCTGCCAAGTGTTTGGCAGGAAGAAAAGAAAAGTTGTCCAAAACAGCTTCCAATCGAATGTTCATGTGATTGGAAAAGTCAGGAGAGTGCAAAGGTACTGTTTTCTATCAGTTGGCAAAGTGTGCACACAATCCCAGTGTTGTACAGCGTGCTTCTTCACCTTCCCGAAGCTGCCGCTCTCGCCAGCTCCCGGAGCCCAAGAAGCGGCTTCTTCGCGCAAAGACGATTGTGCCGCTCACAGTGCTCTCCTTAGCGCGGCTTCTGCCGAAAGACGCCCGGCAGCGGCTCTTAGCTCCGGAGAGCATCCTACCTTCGTCTTTCGCGTCGTTTGTGGTCTACATCTCGGCAAAACGCTTTTCCACTCTGTCTGGCTAGGAAAAACTGTGCCAGCACAGAAAACATCTCCCATCGTGTTCTAGAAGTTGCAGAGATGTCTGCCAAGTGTTTGGCAGGAAGAAAAGAAAAGTTGTCCAAAACAGATTCCAATCGAATGTTCATATGATTGGAAAAGTCAGGAGAGTGCAAAGGTACTGTTTTGTATCAGTTGGCAAGGTGCGCACACAATCCCAGTGTTGTACAGCTTGCTTCTTCACCTTCCCGAAGCTGCCGTTCTCGCCTGCTCCGGACCCAAGAAGCGGCTTCTTCGCACAAAGACGATTATGCCGCGCACATTGCTCCTTAGCACAGCTTCTGCCGAAAGACGCCCGGCAGCGGCTCTTAGCTCCGGAGAGCATCCTACCTTCGTCTTTCACGTCTTTTGTAGTCTACATCTCGGCAAAACGCTTTTCCACTCTGTCTGTCTAGGAAAAACTGTGCCAGCACAGAAAACATCTCCCATCGTGTTCTAGACGTTGCACGGAGCTCTGCCAAGTGTTTGGCAGGAAGAAAAGTTGTCCAAAACAGCTTCCAATCGAATGTTCATGTGATTGGAAAAGTCAGGAGAGTGCAAAGGTACTGTTTTCTATCAGTTGGCAAGGTGCGCACACAATCCCAGTGTTGTACAGCTTGCTTCTTCACCTTCCCGAAGCTGCCGCTCTCGCCGGCTCCCGGAGCCCAAGAAGCGGCTTCTTCGCACAAAGACGATTGTGCCGCTCACAGTGCTCTCCTTAGCGCGGCTTCTGCCGAAAGACGCCCGGCAGCGGCTCTTAGCTCCGGAGAGCATCCTACCTTCGTCTTTAGCTCCTCTTTTCATCTACATCTCGGCAAAAAGCTTTTCCACTCTGTCTGGCTAGGAAAACCTGTGCCAGCACAGAAAACATCTCCCATCGTGTTCTAGAAGTTGCAGAGATGTCTGCCTAGTGTTTGGCAGGAAGAAAAGAAAAGTTGTCCAAAACAGCTTCCAATCGAATGTTCATGTGATTGGAAAAGCCAGGAGAGTGCAAAGGTACTGTTTTCTATCAGTTGGCAAGGTGCGCACACAATCCCAGTGTTGTACAGCTTGCTTCTGCACCTTCCCGAAGCTGCCGCTCTCTCCGGCTCCCGGAGCCCAAGAAGCGGCTTCTTCGCGCAAAGACGATTGTGGCGCTCACAGTGCTCTCCTTAGCGCAGCTTCTGCCGAAAGACGCCCGGCAGCGGCTCTTAGCTCCGGAGAGCATCCTACCTTCATCTTTAGCTCCTCTTCTAATCTACATCTCAGCAAAACGCTTTTCCACTCTGTCTGGCTAGGAAAAACTGTGCCAGCACAGAAAACATCTCCCATCGTGTTTTAGACGCTGCAGAGATGTCTGCCAAGTGTTTGGCAGGAAGAAAAGAAAAGTTGTCCAAAACAGATTCCAATCGAATGTTCATATGATTGGAAAAGTCAGGAGAGTGCAAAGGTACTGTTTTGTATCAGTTGGCAAGGTGCGCACACAATCCCAGTGTTGTACAGCTTGCTTCTTCACCTTCCCGAAGCTGCCGCTCTCTCGGGCTCCCGGAGCCGAAGAAGCGCCTTCTTCGCGCAAAGACGATTGTGCCGCTCACAGTGCTCTCCTTAGCGCGGCTTCTGCCGAAAGACGCCCGGGAGCGGCGCTTAGCTCCAGAGAGCACCGTACCTTCGTCTTTAGCGTCTCTTCTCGTCTACATCTTAGCCAAAACTTTTCCACTATGTCTGGCAGGGAGAAACTGTGCCAGCACAGAAAACATCTCCCATCGTGTTCTTGACCATGCACGGAGGTGTGCCCAGTGTTTTGGAAGAAGGGAAAGAAACTTGTCCAAAACAGCTTCCAATCGAATGTTCATGTGATTGGAAATGTCAGGAGAGTGGCCCGGTACTGTTTTCTATCAGTTGGCAAGGTGCGCACACAATCCCAGTGTTGTACAGCTTGCTTCTTCACCTTCCCGAAGCTGCCGCTCTCGCCGGCTCCCGGAGCCCAAGAAGCGGCTTCTTCGCGCAAAGACGATTGTGCCGCTCACAGTGCTCTCCTTAGCGCGGCTTCTCCGAAAGACGCCCGGGAGCAGCACTTAGCTCCGGACAGCATGGTACCATCGTCTTTAGCGTCTTTTGTGGTCTACATCGAAGCAGACAGCATTTCCACTATGTTTGGCAGGGAGAAACTGTGCCAGCACAGAAAACAAATCCCAGCGTGATCGAGAGGATGCACGGAGGTCTGCCAGGTGTTTTGCAGGGAGAAAAGGAAAGGTGTCCAAAACAGCTTCCAATCGAATGTTCATGTGATTGGAAATGTCAGAAGAGGGAAAATGAACTGTTTTCTATCATTTGGCAAGCTGCGCACACAATCCCAGTCTTGTACAGCTTCCTTCTTCGCCTTTCCGAAGCTGCCGCTCTCTCGGGCTCCCGGAGCCGAAGAAGCGCCTTCTTCGCGCAAAGACGATTGTGCCGCTCACAGTGCTCTCCTTAGCGCGGCTTCTCCGAAAGACGCCCGGGAGCAGCACTTAGCTCCGGACAGCATGGTACCATCGTCTTTATCGTCTCTTCTCGTCTACATCGAAGCAGAAAGCTTTTCCACTATGTCTGGCAGGGAGAAACTGTGCCAGCACAGAAAACATCTCCCATCGTGTTCTAGACCTTGCACGGAGGTGTGCCGAGTGTTTTGGAAGAAGGGAAAGAAATTTGTCCAAAACAGCTTCCAGTCGAATGTTCAAGTGATTGGAAAAGTCAGGAGAGTGCAATGGTACTTTTTTATATCATTTGGCAAACTGCTCACACAATCCCAGTCTTGTACAGCTTCCCTCTTCACCTTTCCGAAGGTGCCGCTCTCTCGGGCTCCCGGAGCCGAAGAAGCGCCTTCTTCGCGCAAAGACGATTGTGCCGCTCACAGTGCTCCCTTCAGCGCGCCTTCTGCCGAAAGACGCCCGGGAGCGGCGCTTAGCTCCAGAGAGCACCGTAACTTCGTCTTTAGCGTTTCTTCTCGTCTACATCTTAGCCAAAACTTTTCCACTATTTTTGGCAGGGAGAAACTGTGCCAGCACAGAAAACATCACCCATCGTGTTCTAGACCTTGCACGGAGGTGTGCCGAGTGTTTTGGAAGAAGGGAAAGAAACTTGTCCAAAACAGCTTCCAATCGAATGTTCATGTGATTGGAAAAGTCAGGAGAGTGCAAAAGTACTGTTTTCTATCATTTGACAAGCTGCGCACACAATCCCAGTCTTGTACAGCTTCCTTCTGCACCTTTCCGAAGGTGCCGCTCTCTCGGGCTCCCGGAGCCGAAGAAGCGCCTTCTTCACGCAAAGACGATTGTGCCGCTCACAGTGCTCTCCTTAGCGCGGCTTCTGCCGAAAGACGCCCGGGAGCGGCGCTTAGCTCCAGAGAGCACCGTACCTTCGTCTTTAGCGTCTCTTCTCGTCTATATCTTAGCCAAAACTTTTCCACTATGTCTGGCAGGGAGAAACTGTGCCAGCACAGAAAACATCTCCCATCGTGTTCTTGACCATGCACGGAGGTGTGCCGAGTGTTTTGGAAGAAGGGAAAGAAATTTGTCCAAAACAGCTTCCAATCGAATGTTCATGTGATTGGAAATGTCAGGAGAGTGGCAATGTACTGTTTTCTCTCAGTTGACAAGCTGCGCACACAATCCCAGTCTTGTACAGCTTCCTTCTTCGCCTTTCCGAAGCTGCCGCTCTCTCGGGCTCCCGGAGCCGAAGAAGCGCCTTCTTCGCGCAAAGACGATTGTGCCGCTCACAGTGCTCTCCTTAGCGCGGCTTCTCCGAAAGACGCCCGGGAGCAGCACTTATCTCCGGACAGCATGGTACCTTCGTCTTTAGCGTCTTTTGTGGTCTACATCGAAGCAGACAGCATTTCCACTATGTTTGGCAGGGAGAAACTGTGCCAGCACAGAAAACAACTCCCAGCGTGATCGAGAGGATGCACGGAGGTCTGCCAGGTGTTTTGCAGGGAGAAAAGAAAAGGTGTCCAAAACAGCTTCCAATCGAATGTTCATGTGATTGGAAATGTCAGGAGAGTTCAAAGGTACTGTTTTCTATCATTTGGCAAGCTGCGCACACAATCCCAGTGTTGTACAGCTTCCCTCTTCACCTTTCCGAAGCTGCCACTCTCTCGGGCTCCCGGAGCCGAAGAAGCGCCTTCTTCGCGCAAAGACGATTGTGCCGCTCACAGTGCTCTCCTTAGCGCGGCTTCTGCCGAAAGACGCCCGGGAGCGGCGCTTAGCTCCAGAGAGCACCGTCCCTTCGTCTTTAGCGTCTCTTCTCGTCTATATCTTAGCCAAAACTTTTCCACTATGTCTGGCAGGGAGAAACTGTGCCAGCACAGAAAACATCTCCCATCGTGTTCTTGACCCTGCACGGAGGTGTGCCGAGTGTTTTGGAAGAAGGGAAAGAAACTTGTCCAAAACAGCTTCCAATCGAATGTTCATGTGAATGGAAATATCAGGAGAGTGCCAAGGTACAGTTTTCTCTCAGTTGACAAGCTGCGCACACAATCCCAGTCTTGTACAGCTTCCTTCTTCGCCTTTCCGAAGCTGCCGCTCTCTCGGGCTCCCGGAGCCGAAGAAGCGTCTTCTTCGCGCAAAGACGATGGTGCGGCTCACTGTGCTCTCCTTCCGCGCGGCTTCTCCGAAAGACGCCCGGGAGCAGCACTTAGCTCCGGACAGCATGGTACCTTCGTCTTTAGCGTCTTTTGTGGTCTACATCGAAGCAGACAGCATTTCCACTATGTCTGGCAGGGAGAAACTGTGCCAGCACAGAAAATAACTCCCACCGTGGTCGAGAGGATGCACGGAGGTCTGCCAGGTGTTTTGCAGGGAGAAAAGGAAAGGTGTCCAAAACAGCTTCCAATCGAATGTTCATGAGATTGGAAAAGTCAGTAGAGTGCAAAAGTACTGTTTTCTATCAGTTGGCAAGCTGCGCACACAATCCCAGTCTTGTACGGCTTCCTTCTTCGCCTTTCCGAAGGTGCCGCTCTCTCGGGCTCCCGGAGCCGAAGAAGCGCCTTCTTCGCGCAAAGACGATTGTGCCGCTCACAGTGCTCTCCTTAGCGCGGCTTCTCTGAAAGACGCCCGGGAGCAGCACTTATCTCCGGACAGCATGGTACCATCGTCTTTAGCGTCTTTTGTGGTCTACATCGAAGCAGAAAGCATTTCCACTATGTCTGGAAGGGAGAAACTGTGCCAGCACAGAAAAAAACTCCCACCGTGTTCTAGACCTTGCAGGGAGGTGTGCTGAGTGTTTTGGAATAAGGGAAAGAAATTTGTCCAAAACAGCTTCCAATCGAATGTTCATGTGATTGGAAAAGTCAGGAGAGTTCAAAGGTACTGTTTTCTATCATTTGGCAAGCTGCTCACACAATCCCAGTCTTGTACAGCTTCCCTCTTCACCTTTCCGAAGCTGCCGCTCTCTCGGGCTCCCGGAGCCGAAGAAGCGCCTTCATCGCGCAAAGACGATTGTGCCGCTCACAGTGCTCCCTTCAGCGCGGCTTCGGCCGAAAGACGCCCGGGAGCGGCGCTTAGCTCCAGAGAGCACCGTACCTTCGTCTTTAGCATCTCTTCTCGTCTACATCTTAGCCAAAACTTTTCCACTATGTCTGGCAGGGAGAAACTGTGCCAGCACAGAAAACATCTCCCATCGTGTTCTAGACCTTGCACGGAGGTGTGCCGAGTGTTTTGGAAGAAGGGAAAGAAACTTGTCCAAAACAGCTTCCAATCGAATGTTCATGTGATTGGAAAGGTCAGGAGAGTGCCAAGGTACAGTTTTCTCTCAGTTGACAAGCTGCGCACACAATCCCAGTCTTGTACAGCTTCCTTCTTCACCTTTCAGAAGGTGCCGCTCTCTCGGGCTCCCGGAGCCGAAGAAGCGCCTTCTTCGCGCAAAGACGATGGTGCGGCTCACAGTGCTCTCCTTAGCCCGGCTTCTCCGAAAGACGCCCGGGAGCAGCACTTAGCTCCGGACAGCATGGTACCTTCGTCTTTAGCGTCTTTTGTGGTCTACATCGAAGCAGACAGCATTTCCACTATGTCTGGCAGGGAGAAACTGTGCCAGCACAGAAAACAACTCCCACCGTGGTCGAGAGGATGCACGGAGGTCTGCCAGGTGTTTTGCAGGGAGAAAAGTAAAGGTGTCCAAAACAGCTTCCAATCGCATGTCCATGTGATTGGAAATGTCAGGAGCGTGAAAATGTACTGTTTTCTATCATTTGGCAAGCTGCGCACACAATCCCAGTCTTGTACAGCTTCCTTCTTCGCCTTTCCGAAGCTGCCGCTCTCTCGGGCTCCCGGAGCCGGAGAAGCGCCTTCTTCGCGCAAAGACGATTGTGCCGCTCACAGTGCTCTCCTTAGCGCGGCTTCTCCGAAAGACGCCCGGGAGCAGCACTTATCTCCGGACAGCATGGTACCATCGTCTTTAGCGTCTTTTGTGGTCTACATCGAAGCAGACACCATTTCCACTGTGTTTGGGAGGGAGAAACTGTGCCAGCACAGAAAACAAATCCCACCGTGTTCTAGACCTTGCACGGAGGTGTGCCGAGTGTTTTGGAAGAAGGGAAAGAAATTTGTCCAAAACAGCTTCCAATCGAATGTTCATGTGATTGGAAAAGTCAGGAGAGTGCAAAGGTACTGTTTTCTATCATTTGGCAAGCTGCTCACACAATCCCAGTCTTGTAAAGCTTCCCTCTTCACCTTTCCGAAGCTGCCGCTCTCTCGGGCTCCCGGAGCCGAAGAAGCGCCTTCTTCGCGCAAAGACGATTGTGCCGCTCACAGTGTTCCCTTCAGCGCGGCTTCTGCCGAAAGACGCCCGGGAGCGGCGCTTAGCTCCAGAGAGCACCGTACCTTCGTCTTTAGCGTCTCTTCTCGTCTACATCTTAGCCAAAACTTTTCCACTATGTCTGGCAGGGAGAAACTGTGCCAGCACAGAAAACATCTCCCATCGTGTTCTAGACCTTGCACGGAGGTGTGCCGAGTGTTTTGGAAGAAGGGAAAGAAACTTGTCCAAAACAGCTTCCAATCGAATGTTCATGTGATTGGAAATGTCAGGAGAGGGGCAAGGTACTGTTTTCTCTCAGTTGACAAGCTGCGCACACAATCCCAGTCTTGTACAGCTTCCTTCTGCACCTTTCCGAAGGTGCCGCACTCTCGGGCTCCCGGAGCCGAAGAAGCGCCTTCTTCGCGCAAAGACGATTGTGCCGCTCACAGTGCTCTCCTTAGCGCGGCTTCTCTGAAAGACGCCCGGGAGCAGCACTTATCTCCGGACAGCATGGTACCATCGTCTTTAGCATCTTTTGTGGCCTACATCGAAGCAGACAGCATTTCCACTATGTCTGGCAGGGAGAAACTGTGCCAGCACAGAAAACATCTCCCATCGTGTTCTAGACCTTGCACGGAGGTGTGCCGAGTGTTTTGGAAGAAGGGAAAGAAATTTGTCCAAAACAGCTTCCAATCGAATGTTCATGTGATTGGAAAAGTCAGGAGAGTTCAAAGGTACTCTTTTCTATCATTTGGCAAGCTGCGCACACAATCCCAGTCTTGTACAGCTTCCCTCTTCACCTTTCCGAAGGTGCCGCTCTCTCGGGCTCCCGGAGCTGAAGAAGCGCCTTCTTCGCGTAAAGACGATTGTGCCGCTCACAGTGCTCTCCTTACCGCGGCTTCTGCCGAAAGACGCCCGAGAGCAGCACTTAGCTCCGGACAGCATGGTACCTTCGTCTTTAGCGTCTTTTGTGGTCTACATCGAAGCAGACAGCATTTCCACTATGTCTGGCAGGGAGAAACTGTGCCAGCACAGAAAACAACTCCCACTGTGGTCGAGAGGATGCACGGAGGTCTGCCAGGTGTTTTGCAGGGAGAAAAGAAAAGGTGTCCAAAACAGCTTCCAATCGAATGTTCATGTGATTGGAAAAGTCAGGAGATTTCAAAGGTACTGTTTTCTATCATTTGGAAAGCTGCTCACACAATCCCAGTCTTGTACAGCTTCCCTCTTCGCCTTTCCGAAGCTGCCGCTCTCTCGGGCTCCCGGAGCCGAAGAAGCGCCTTCTTCGCGCAAAGACGATGGTGCCGCTCACAGTGCTCCCTTCAGCGCGGCTTCTGCCGAAAGACGCCCGGGAGCGGCGCTTAGCTCCAGAGAGCACCGTACCTTCGTCTTTAGCGTCTCTTCTCGTCTACATCTTAGCCAAAACTTTTCCTCTATGTCTGGCAGGGAGAAACTCTGCCGGCACAGAAAACATCTCCCATCGTGTTCTAGACCTTGCACGGAGGTGTGCCGAGTGTTTTGGAAGAAGGGAAAGAAATTTGTCCAAAACAGCTTCCAATCGAATGTTCATGTGATTGGAAATGTCAGGAGAGTGGCAATGTACTGTTTTCTCTCAGTTGACAAGCTGCGCACACAATCCCAGTCTTGCACAGCTTCCTTCTTCACCTTTCAGAAGGTGCCGCTCTCTCAGGCTCCCGGAGCGGAAGAAGCGCCTTCTTCGCGCAAAGATGATTGTGCCGCTCACAGTGCTCTCCTTAGCGCGGCTTCTGCCGAAAGACGCCCGGGAGCAGCACTTATCCCCGGACAGCATGGTACCATCGTCTTTAGCGTCTTTTGTGGTCTACATCGAAGCAGAAAGCTTTTCCACTATGTCTGGCAGGGAGAAACTGCGCCAGCACAGAAAACAACTCCCAGCGTGATCGAGAGGATGCACGGAGGTCTGCCAGGTGTTTTGGAAGAAGGGAAAGAAACTTGTCCAAAACAGCTTCCAATCGAATGTTCATGTGATTGGAAATGTCAGGAGAGTGCCAAGGTACTGTTTTCTCTCAGTTGACAAGCTGCGCACACAATCCCAGTCTTGTACAGCTTCCTTCTTCACCTTTCAGAAGGTGCCGCTCTCACGGGCTCCCGGAGCCGAAGAAGCGCCTTCTTCGCGCAAAGACGATGGTGCGGCTCACAGTGCTCTCCTTAGCGTGGCTTCTCCGAAAGACGCCCGGGAGCAGCACTTAGCTCCGGACAGCATGGTACCTTCGTCTTTAGCGTCTTTTGTGGTCTACATCGAAGCAGACAGCATTTCCATTACGTCTGGCAGGGAGAAACTGTGCCAGCACAGAAAACAACTCCCACCGTGGTCGAGCGGATGCACGGAGGTCTGCCAGGTGTTTTGCAGGGAGAAAAGATAAGGTGTCCAAAACAGCTTCCAATCGAATGTCCATGTGATTGGAAATGTCAGGAGAGTGAAAATGTACTGTTTTCTATCATTTGGCAAGCTGCGCACACAATCCCAGTCTTGTACAGCTTCCTTCTTCACCTTTCCGAAGCTGCCGCTCTCTCGGGCTCCCGGAGCCGAAGAAGCGCCTTCTTCGCGCAAAGACGATGGTGCCGCTCACAGTGCTCCCTTCAGCGCGGCTTCTGCCGAAAGACGCCCGGGAGCAGCACTTATCCCCGGACAGCATGGTACCATCGTCTTTAGCGTCTTTTGTGGTCTACATCGAAGCAGAAAGCTTTTCCACTATGTCTGGCAGGGAGAAACTGCGCCAGCACAGAAAACAACTCCCAGCGTGATCGAGAGGATGCACGGAGGTCTGCCAGGTGTTTTGGAAGAAGGGAAAGAAATTTGTCCAAAACAGCTTCCAATCGAATGTTCATGTGATTGGAAATGTCAGGAGAGGGAAAATGAACTGTTTTCTATCATTTGGCAAGCTGCGCACACAATCCCAGTCTTGTACAGCTTCCTTCTTCTCCTTTCCGAAGCTGCCGCTCTCTCGGGCTCCCGGAGCCGAAGAAGCGCCTTCTTCGCGCAAAGACGATTGTGCGGCTCACAGTGCTCTCTTCAGCGCGGCTTCTGCCGAAATAGGCCCAGGAGCGGCGCTTAGCTCCAGAGAGCACCGTACCTTCGTCTTTAGCATCTCTTCTCGTCTACATCTTAGCCAAAACTTTTCCACTATGTCTGGCAGGGAGAAACTGTGCCAGCACAGAAAACATCTCCCATCGTGCTCTAGACGTTGCACGGAGGTGTGCCGAGTGTTTTGGAAGAAGGGAAAGAAATTTGTCCAAAACAGCTTCCAATCGAATGTTCATGTGATTGGAAATGTCAGGAGAGTGGCACGGTACTGTTTTCTCTAAGTTGACAAGCTGCGCACACAATCCCAGTCTTGTACAGCTTCCTTCTTTGCCTTTCCGAAGCTGCCGCTCTCTCGGGCTCCCGGAGCCGAAGAAGCGCCTTCTTCGCGCAAAGACGATTGTGCCGCTCACAGTGCTCCCTTCAGCGCGGCTTCTGCCGAAAGACGCCCGGGAGCGGCGCTTAGCTCCAGAGAGCACCGTACCTTCGTCTTTAGCGTCTCTTCTCGTCTACATCTTAGCCAAAACTTTTCCACTATGTCTGGCAGGGAGAAACTGTGCCAGCACAGAAAACATCTCCCATCGTGTTCTAGACCTTGCACGGAGGTGTGCCGAGTGTTTTGGAAGAAGGGAAAGAAACTTGTCTAAAACAGCTTCCAATCGAATGTTCATGTGATTGGAAATGTCAGGAGAGTGCCAAGGTACTGTTTTCTCTCAGTTGACAAGCTGCGCACACAATCCCAGTCTTGTACAGCTTCCTTCTTCACCTTTCCGAATCTGCCGCTCTCACGGGCTCCCGGAGCCGAAGAAGCGCCTTCTTCGCGCAAAGACGATGGTGCCGCTCACAGTGCTCTCCTTAGCAGGGCTTCTCCGAAAGACGCCCGGGAGCAGCACTTAGCTCCGGACAGCATGGTACCATCGTCTTTAGCGTCTTTTGTGGTCTACATCGAAGCAGACAGCATTTCCATTACGTCTGGCAGGGAGAAACTGTGCCAGCACAGAAAACAACTCCCACCGTGGTCGAGAGGATGCACGGAGGTCTGCCAGGTGTTTTGCAGGGAGAAAAGATAAGGTGTCCAAAACAGCTTCCAATCGAATGTCCATGTGATTGGAAATGTCAGGAGAGTGAAAATGTACTGTTTTCTATCATTTGGCAAGCTGCGCACACAATCCCAGTCTTGTACAGCTTCCTTCTTCACCTTTCCGAACCTGCCGCTCTCTCGGGCTCCCGGAGCCGAAGAAGCGCCTTCTTCGCGCAAAGACGATTGTGCCGCTCACAGTGCTCCCTTCAGCGCGGCTTCTGCCGAAAGACGCCCGGGAGCGGCGCTTAGCTCCAGAGAGCACCGTACCTTCGTCTTTAGCGTCTCTTCTCGTCTACATCTTAGCCAAAACTTTTCCACTATGTCTGGCAGGGAGAAACTGTGCCAGCACAGAAAACATCTCCCATCGTGTTCTAGACCTTGCACGGAGGTGTGCCGAGTGTTTTGGAAGAAGGGAAAGAAATTTGTCCAAAACAGCTTCCAATCGAATGTTCATGTGATTGGAAAAGTCAGGAGAGTTCAAAGGTACTGTTTTCTATCATTTGGCAAGCTGCTCACACAATCCCAGTCTTGTACAGCTTCCCTCTTCACCTTTCCGAAGCTGCCGCTCTCTCGGGCTCCCGGAGCCGAAGAAGCGCCTTCTTCGCGCAAAGACGATGGTGCCGCTCACAGTGCTCCCTTCAGCGCGGCTTCTGCCGAAAGACGCCCGGGAGCGGCGCTTAGCTCCAGAGAGCACCGTACCTTCGTCTTTAGCGTCTCTTCTCGTCTACATCTTAGCCAATACTTTTCCACTATGTCTGGCAGGGAGAAACTGTGCCGGCACAGAAAACATCTCCCATCGTGTTCTAGACCTTGCACGGAGGTGTGCCGAGTGTTTTGGAAGAAGGGAAAGAAACTTGTCCAAAACAGCTTCCAATCGAATGTTCATGTGATTGGAAATGTCAGGAGAGTGGCAAGGTACTGTTTTCTCTCAGTTGACAAGCTGCGCACACAATCCCAGTCTTGTACAGCTTCCTTCTTCACCTTTCAGAAGGTGCCGCTCTCTCGGGCTCCCGGAGCGGAAGAAGCGCCTTCTTCGCGCAAAGACGATTGTGCCGCTCACAGTGCTCTCCTTAGCGCGGCTTCTGCCGAAAGACGCCCGGGAGCAGCACTTATCCCCGGACAGCATGGTACCATCGTCTTTAGCGTCTTTTGTGGTCTACATCGAAGCAGAAAGCTTTTCCACTATGTCTGGCAGGGAGAAACTGTGCCAGCACAGAAAACAACTCCCAGCGTGATCGAGAGGATGCACGGAGGTCTGCCAGGTGTTTTGCAGGGAGAAAAGAAAAGGTGTCCAAAACAGCTTCCAATCGAATGTCCATGTGATTGGAAATGTCAGGAGAGTGAAAATGTACTGTTTTCTATCATTTGGCAAGCTGCGCACACAATCCCAGTCTTGTACAGCTTCCCTCTTCACCTTTCCGAAGCTGCCGCTCTCTCGGGCTCCTGGAGCCGAAGAAGCGCCTTCTTCGCGCAAAGACGATTGTGCCGCTCACAGTGCTCCCTTCAGCGCGGCTTCTGCCGAAAGACGCCCGGGAGCGGCGCTTAGCTCCAGAGAGCACCGTACCTTCGTCTTTAGCGTCTCTTCTCGTCTACATCTTAGCCAAAACTTTTCCACTATGTCTGGCAGGGAGAAACTGTGCCAGCACAGAAAACATCTCCCATTTTGTTCTAGACCTTGCACGGAGGTGTGCCGAGTGTTTTGGAAGAAGGGAAAGAAACTTGTCCAAAACAGCTTCCAATCGAATGTTCATGTGATTGGAAATGTCAGGAGAGTGCCAAGGTACTGTTTTCACTCAGTTGACAAGCTGCGCACACAATCCCAGTGTTGTACAGCTTCCTTCTTCACCGTTCCGAAGGTGCCGCTCTCTCGGGCTCCCGGAGCCGAAGAAGCGCCTTCTTCGCGCAAAGACGATGGTGCGGCTCACAGTGCTCTCCTTAGCGTGGCTTCTCCGAAAGACGCCCGTGAGCAGCACTTAGCTCCGGACAGCATGGTACCATCGTCTTTAGCGTCTTTTGTGGTCTACATCGAAGCAGACAGCATTTCCATTACGTCTGGCAGGGAGAAACTGTGCCAGCACAGAAAACAACTCCCACCGTGGTCGAGAGAATGCACGGAGGTCTGCCAGGTGTTTTGCAGGGAGAAAAGTAAAGGTGTCCAAAACAGCTTCCAATCGAATGTTCATGTGATTGGAAATGTCAGAAGAGTGAAAATGTACTGTATTCTATCAGTTGGCAAGCTGCGCACACAATCCCAGTCTTGTACAGCTTCCCTCTTCACCTTTCCGAAGCTGCCGCTCTCTCGGGCTCCCGGAGCCGAAGAAGCGCCTTCTTCACGCAAAGACGATTGTGCCGCTCACAGTGCTCCCTTCAGCGCGGCTTCTGCCGAAAGACGCCCGGGAGCGGCGCTTAGCTCCAGAGAGCACCGTACCTTCGTCTTTAGCGTCTCTTCTCGTCTACATCTTAGCCAAAACTTTTCCACTATGTCTGGCAGGGAGAAACTGTGCCAGCACAGAAAACATCTCCCATCGTGTTCTAGACCTTGCACGGAGGTGTGCCGAGTGTTATGGAAGAAGGGAAAGAAACTTGTCCAAAACAGCTTCCAATCGAATGTTCATGTGATTGGAAATGTCAGGAGAGTGCCAAGGTACTGTTTTCTCTCAGTTGACAAGCTGCGCACACAATCCCAGTGTTGTACAGCTTCCTTCTTCACCTTTCCGAAGGTGCCGCTCTCTCGGGCTCCCGGAGCCGAAGAAGCGCCTTCTTCGAGCAAAGACGATTGTGCCACTCACAGTGCTCTCCTTAGCGCGGATTCTCCGAAAGACGCCCGGGAGTAGCACTTATCTCCGGACAGCATGGTACCTTCATCTTTAGCGTCTTTTGTGGTCTACATCGAAGCAGACAGCATTTCCACTATGTCTGGCAGGGAGAAACTGTGCCAGCACAGAAAACAACTCCCAGCGTGATCGAGAGGATGCACGGAGGTCTGCCAGGGGTTTTGCAGGGAGAAAAGAAAAGGTGTCCAAAACAGCTTCCAATCGAATGTTCATGTGATTGGAAATGTCAGGAGAGGGAAAATGAACTGTTTTCTATCATTTGGCAAGCTGCGCACACAATCCCAGTCTTGTACAGCTTCCCTCTTCACCTTTCCGAAGCTGCCGCTCTCTCGGGCTCCCGGAGCCGAAGAAGCGCCTTCTTCGCGCAAAGACGATTGTGCCGCTCACAGTGCTCTCCTTAGCGCGGCTTCTGCCGAAAGACGCCCGGGAGCGGCGCTTAGCTCCAGAGAGCACGGTACCTTCGTCTTTAGCGTCTCTTCTCGTCTACATCTTAGCCAAAACTTTTCCACTATGTCTGGCAGGGAGAATCTGTGCCAGCACAGAAAACATCTCCCATCGTGTTCTAGACCTTGCACGGAGGTGTGCCGAGTGTTTTGGAAGAAGGGAAAGAAACTTGTCCAAAACAGCTTCCAATCGAATGTTCATGTGATTGGAAATGTCAGGAGAGTGCAAAAGTACTGTTTTCTCTCAGTTGACAAGCTGCGCACACAATCCCAGTCTTGTACAGCTTCCTTCTTCACCTTTCAGAAGGTGCCGCTCTCTCGGGCTACCAGAGCCGAAGAAGCGCCTTCTTCGCGCAAAGACGATGGTGCCGCTCACAGTGCTCTCCTTAGCGCGGCTTCTCCGAAAGACGCCCGGGAGCAGCACTTAGCTCGGACAGCATGGTACCTTCGTCTTTAGCATCTTTTGTGGTCTATTTCGAAGCAGACAGCATTTCCACTATGTCTGGCAGGGAGAAACTGTGCCAGCACAGAAAACAACTCCCACCGTGGTCGAGAGGATGCACCGAGGTCTGCCAGGTGTTTTGCAGGGAGAAAAGAAAAGGTGTCCAAAACAGCTTCCAATCGAATGTTCATGTGATTGGAAAAGTCCGGAGAGTTCAAAGGTGCTGTTTTCTATCATTTGGCAAGCTGCGCACACAATCCCAGTCTTGTACAGCTTCCCTCTTCCCCTTTCCGAAGGTGCCGCTCTATCGGGCTCCCGGAGCCGAAGAAGCGCCTTCTTCACGCAAAGACGATTGTGCCGCTCACAGTGCTCTCCTTAGCGCGGCTTCTGCCGAAAGACGCCCGGGAGCGGCGCTTAGCTCCAGAGAGCACCGTACCTTCGTCTTTAGCGTCTCTTCTCGTCTACATCTTAGCCAAAACTTTTCCACTATGTCTGGCAGGGAGAAACTGTGCCAGCACAGAAAACAACTCCCACCGTGGTCGAGAGGATGCACGGAGCTCTGCCAGGTGTTTTGCAGGGAGAAAAGGAAAGGTGTCCAAAACAGCTTCCAATCGAATGTTCATGTGATTGGAAATGTCAGAAGAGGGAATATGGACTGTTTTCTATCATTTGGCAAGCTGCGCACACAATCCCAGTCTTGTACAGCTTCCTTCTTTGCCTTTCCGAAGGTGCCGCTCTCTCGGGCTCTCGGAGCCGAAGAAGCGCCTTCTTCGCGCAAAGACGATTGTGCCGCTCACAGTGCTCTCCTTAGCGCGGCTTCTCCGAAAGACGCCCGGGAGCAGCACTTAGCTCCGGACAGCACGGTACCATCGTCTTTAGCATCTTTTGTGGTCTACATCGAAGCAGAAAGCTTTTCCACTATGTCTGGCAGGGAGAAACTGTGCCAGCACAGAAAACATCTCCCATCGTGTTCTAGACCTTGCACGGAGGTGTGCCGAGTGTTTTGGAAGAAGGGAAATAAATTTGTCCAAAACAGCTTCCAATCGAATGTTCATGTGATTGGAAATGTCAGGAGAGTGAAAATGTACTGTTTTCTCTCAGTTGACAAGCTGCGCACACAATCCCAGTGTTGTACAGCTTCCTTCTTCACCTTTCCGAAGGTGCCGCTCTCTCGGGCTCCCGGAGCCGAAGAAGCGCCTTCTTCGCGCAAAGACGATGGTGCCGCTCACAGTTCTCTCCTTAGCGCGGCTTCTCCCGAAAGACGCCCGGGAGCAGCACTAATCTCCGGACAGCATGGTACCATCGTCTTTAGCGTCTTTTGTGGTCTACATCGAAGCAGACAGCATTTCCACTATGTCTGGCAGGGAGAAACTGTGCCAGCACAGAAAACAACTCCCAGCGTGATCGAGAGGATGCACGGAGGTCTGCCAGGTGTTTTGCAGGGAGAAAAGAAAAGGTGTCCAAAACAGCTTCCAATCGAATGTTCATGTGATTGGAAAAGTCAGGAGAGTGCAAAGGTACTGTTTTCTATCATTTGGCAAGCTGCTCACACAATCCCAGTCTTGTACAGCTTCCCTCTTCGCCTTTCCGAAGGTGCCGCTCTCTCGGGCTCCCGGAGCCGAAGAAGCGCCTTCTTCGCGCAAAGACGATTGTGCGGCTCACAGTGCTCTCTTCACGCGCCTTCTGCCGAAAGACACCCAGGAGCGGCGCTTAGCTCCAGAGAACACTGTACCTTCGTCTTTAGCGTCCCTTCTCGTCTACATCTTAGCCAAAACTTTTCCACTATGTCTGGCAGGGAGAAACTGTGCCAGCACAGAAAACATCTCCCATCGTGTTCTAGACGTTGCACGGAGGTGTGCCGAGTGTTTTGGAAGAAGGGAAAGAAACTTGTCCAAAACAGCTTCCAATCGAATATTCATGTGATTGGAAATGTCAGGAGAGTGCAAATGTACTGTTTTCTCTCAGTTGACAAGCTGCGCACACAATCCCAGTGTTGTACAGCTTCCTTCTTCACCTTTCCGAAGGTGCCGCTCTCTCGGGCTCCCGGAGCCGAAGAAGCGCCTTCTTCGCGCAAAGACGACTGTGCCGCTCACAGTGCTCTCCTTAGCGCGGCTTCTCCGAAAGACGCCCGGGAGCAGCACTTAGCTCCGGACAGCATGGTACCTTCGTCTTTAGCGTCTTTTGTGGTCTACATCGAAGCAGACAGCATTTCCACTATGTCTGGCAGGGAGAAACTGTGCCAGCACAGAAAACAACTCCCACCGTTGTCGAGAGGATGCACGGAGGTCTGCCAGGTGTTTTGCCGGGAGAAAAGAAAAGGTGTCCAAAACAGCTTCCAATCGAATATTCATGTGATTGGAAATGTCAGGAGAGTTCAAATGTACTGTTTTCTATCATTTGGCAAGCTGCGCACACAATCCCAGTTTTGTACGGCTTCCTTCTTCGCCTTTCCGAAGCTGCCGCTCTCTCGGGCTTCCATAGCCGAGGAAGCGCCTTCTTCGCGCAAAGACGATGGTGCCGCTCACAGTGCTCTCCTTAGCGCGGCTTCTCCCGAAAGACGCCCGGGAGTAGCACTTAGCTCGGACAGCATGGTACCATCGTCTTTAGCGTCTTTTGTGGTCTACATCGAAGCAGACAGCATTTCCACTATGTCTGGCAGGGAGAAACTGTGCCAGCACAGAAAACAACTCCCACCGTGGTCGAGAGGATGCACGGAGCTCTGCCAGGTGTTTTGCAGGGAGAAAAGGAAAGGTGTCCAAAACAGCTTCCAATCGAATGTTCATGTGATTGGAAATGTCAGAAGAGGGAATATGGACTGTTTTCTATCATTTGGCAAGCTGCGCACACAATCCCAGTCTTGTACAGCTTCCTTCTTTGCCTTTCCGAAGGTGCCGCTCTCTCGGGCTCTCGGAGCCGAAGAAGCGCCTTCTTCGCGCAAAGACGATTGTGCCGCTCACAGTGCTCTCCTTAGCGCGGCTTCTCCGAAAGACGCCCGGGAGCAGCACTTAGCTCCGGACAGCACGGTACCATCGTCTTAACATCTTTTGAGGTCTACATCGAAGCAGAAAGCTTTTCCACTATGTCTGGCAGGGAGAAACTGTGCCAGCACAGAAAACATCTCCCATCGTGTTCTAGACCTTCCACGGAGGTGTGCCGAGTGTTTTGGAAGAAGGGAAATAAATTTGTCCAAAACAGCTTCCAATCGAATGTTCATGTGATTGGAAATGTCAGGAGAGTGAAAATGTACTGTTTTCTCTCAATTGACTACCTGCGCACACAATCCCAGTGTTGTACAGCTTCCTTCTTCACCTTTCCGAAGGTGCCGCTCTCTCGAGCTCCCGGAGCCGAAGAAGCGCCTTCTTCGCGCAAAGACGATGGTGCCGCTCACAGTTCTCTCCTTAGCGCGGCTTCTCCCGAAAGACGCCCGGGAGCAGCACTAATCTCCGGACAGCATGGTACCATCGTCTTTAGCGTCTTTTGTGGTCTACATCGAAGCAGACAGCATTTCCACTATGTATGGCAGGGAGAAACTGTGCCAGCACAGAAAACAACTCCCAGCGTGATCGAGAGGATGCACGGAGGTCTGCCAGGTGTTTTGCAGGGAGAAAAGAAAAGGTGTCCAAAACAGCTTCCAATCGAATGTTCATGTGATTGGAAAAGTCAGGAGAGTGCAAAGGTACTGTTTTCTATCATTTGGCAAGCTGCTCACACAATCCCAGTCTTGTACAGCTTCCCTCTTCGCCTTTCCGAAGCAGCCGCTCTCTCGGGCTCCCGGAGCCGAAGAAGCGCCTTCTTCGCGCAAAGACGATTGTGCGGCTCACAGTGCTCTCTTCACGCGCCTTCTGCCGAAAGACGCCCAGGAGCGGCGCTTAGCTCCAGAGAACACTGTACCTTCGTCTTTAGCGTCCCTTCTCGTCTACATCTTAGCCAAAACTTTTCCACTATGTCTGGCAGGGAGAAACTGTGCCAGCACAGAAAACATCTCCCATCGTGTTCTAGACGTTGCACGGAGGTGTGCCGAGTGTTTTGGAAGAAGGGAAAGAAACTTGTCCAAAACAGCTTCCAATCGAATGTTCATGTGATTGGAAATGTCAGGAGAGTGCAAATGTACTGTTTTCTCTCAGTTGACAAGCTGCGCACACAATCCCAGTCTTGTACAGCTTCCTTCTTCACCTTTCCGAAGGTGCCGCTCTCTCGGGCTCCCGGAGCCGAAGAAGCGCCTTCTTCGCGCAAAGACGACTGTGCCGCTCACAGTGCTCTCCTTAGCGCGGCTTCTCCGAAAGACGCCCGGGAGCAGCACTTAGCTCCGGACAGCATGGTACCTTCGTCTTTAGCGTCTTTTGTGGTCTACATCGAAGCAGAAAGCTTTTCCACTATGTCTGGCAGGGAGAAACTGTGCCAGCACAGAAAACAACTCCCACCGTTGTCGAGAGGATGCACGGAGGTCTGCCAGGTGTTTTGCCGGGAGAAAAGAAAAGGTGTCCAAAACAGCTTCCAATCGAATATTCATGTGATTGGAAATGTCAGGAGAGTTCAAATGTACTGTTTTCTATCATTTGGCAAGCTGCGCACACAATCCCAGTTTTGTACGGCTTCCTTCTTCGCCTTTCCGAAGCTGCCGCTCTCTCGGGCTTCCATAGCCGAGGAAGCGCCTTCTTCGCGCAAAGACGATTGTGCGGCTCACAGTGCTCACCTTACGTGGCTTCTCCGAAAGACGCCCGGGAGCAGCACTTAACTCCGGACAGCATGGTACCATCGTCTTTAGCGTCTTTTGTGGTCTACATCGAAGCAGAAAGCTTTTCCAATATGTCTGGCAGGGAGAAACTGTGCCAGCACAGAAAACATCTCCCATCGTGTTCTAGACCTTGCACGGAGGTGTGCCGAGTGTTTTGGAAGAAGGGAAAGAAATTTGTCCAAAACAGCTTCCAATCGAATGTTCATGTGATTGGAAATGTCAGGAGAGTGCCAAGGTACTGTTTACTCTCAGTTGACAAGCTGCGCACACAATCCCAGTGTTGTACAGCTTCCTTCTTCACCTTTCCGAAGGCGCCGCTCTCTCGGGCTCCCGGAGCCGAAGAAGCGCCTTCTTCGCGCAAAGACGATGGTGCCGCTCACAGTGCTCCCCTTAGCGCGGCTTCTCCCGAAAGACGCCCGGGAGCAGCACTTAGCTCGGACAGCATGGTACCATCGTCTTTAGCGTCTTTTGTGGTCTACGTTGAAGCAGACAGCATTTCCACTATGTCTGGCAGGGAGAAACTGTGCCAGCACAGAAAACAACTCCCACCGTGGTCAAGAGGATGCACGGAGGTCTGCCAGGTGTTTTGCAGGGAGAAAAGAAAAGATGTCCAAAACAGCTTCCAATCGAATGTTCATGTGATTGGAATAGTCAGGAGAGTTTAAAGGTACTGTTTTCTATCATTTGGCAAGCTGCGCACACAATCCCAGTCTTGTACAGCTTCCTTCTTCACCTTTCCGAAGCTGCCGCTCTCTCAGGCTCCCGGAGCCGAAGAAGCGCCTTCTTCGCGCAAAGACGATTGTGCCGCTCACAGTGCTCTCCTTAGCGCGGCTTCTGCCGAAAGACGCCCGGTAGCGGCGCTTAGCTCCAGAGAGCACTGTACCTTCGTCTTTAGCGTCTCTTCTCGTCTACATCTTAGCCAAAACTTTTCCACTATGTCTGGCAGGGAGAAACTGTGCCAGCACAGAAAACATCTCCCATCGTGTTCTAGACCTTGCACGGAGGTGTGCCGAGTGTTTTGGAAGAAGGGAAAGAAACTTGTCCAAAACAGCTTCCAATCGAATATTCATGTGATTGGAAATGTCAGGAGAGTGCAAATGTACTGTTTTCTCTCAGTTGACAAGCTGCGCACACAATCCCAGTGTTGTACAGCTTCCTTCTTCACCTTTCCGAAGGTGCCGCTCTCTCGGGCTCCCGGAGCCGAAGAAGCGCCTTCTTCGCGCAAAGACGACTGTGCCGCTCACAGTGCTCTCCTTAGCGCGGCTTCTCCGAAAGACGCCCGGGAGCAGCACTTAGCTCCGGACAGCATGGTACCTTCGTCTTTAGCGTCTTTTGTGGTCTACATCGAAGCAGACAGCATTTCCACTATGTCTGGCAGGGAGAAACTGTGCCAGCACAGAAAACAACTCCCACCGTTGTCGAGAGGATGCACGGAGGTCTGCCAGGTGTTTTGCCGGGAGAAAAGAAAAGGTGTCCAAAACAGCTTCCAATCGAATATTCATGTGATTGGAAATGTCAGGAGAGTTCAAATGTACTGTTTTCTATCATTTGGCAAGCTGCGCACACAATCCCAGTTTTGTACGGCTTCCTTCTTCGCCTTTCCGAAGCTGCCGCTCTCTCGGGCTTCCATAGCCGAGGAAGCGCCTTCTTCGCGCAAAGACGATGGTGCCGCTCACAGTGCTCTCCTTAGCGCGGCTTCTCCCGAAAGACGCCCGGGAGTAGCACTTAGCTCGGACAGCATGGTACCATCGTCTTTAGCGTCTTTTGTGGTCTACATCGAAGCAGACAGCATTTCCACTATGTCTGGCAGGGAGAAACTGTGCCAGCACAGAAAACAACTCCCACCGTGGTCGAGAGGATGCACGGAGCTCTGCCAGGTGTTTTGCAGGGAGAAAAGGAAAGGTGTCCAAAACAGCTTCCAATCGAATGTTCATGTGATTGGAAATGTCAGAAGAGGGAATATGGACTGTTTTCTATCATTTGGCAAGCTGCGCACACAATCCCAGTCTTGTACAGCTTCCTTCTTTGCCTTTCCGAAGGTGCCGCTCTCTCGGGCTCTCGGAGCCGAAGAAGCGCCTTCTTCGCGCAAAGACGATTGTGCCGCTCACAGTGCTCTCCTTAGCGCGGCTTCTCCGAAAGACGCCCGGGAGCAGCACTTAGCTCCGGACAGCACGGTACCATCGTCTTAACATCTTTTGAGGTCTACATCGAAGCAGAAAGCTTTTCCACTATGTCTGGCAGGGAGAAACTGTGCCAGCACAGAAAACATCTCCCATCGTGTTCTAGACCTTCCACGGAGGTGTGCCGAGTGTTTTGGAAGAAGGGAAATAAATTTGTCCAAAACAGCTTCCAATCGAATGTTCATGTGATTGGAAATGTCAGGAGAGTGAAAATGTACTGTTTTCTCTCAATTGACTACCTGCGCACACAATCCCAGTGTTGTACAGCTTCCTTCTTCACCTTTCCGAAGGTGCCGCTCTCTCGAGCTCCCGGAGCCGAAGAAGCGCCTTCTTCGCGCAAAGACGATGGTGCCGCTCACAGTTCTCTCCTTAGCGCGGCTTCTCCCGAAAGACGCCCGGGAGCAGCACTAATCTCCGGACAGCATGGTACCATCGTCTTTAGCGTCTTTTGTGGTCTACATCGAAGCAGACAGCATTTCCACTATGTATGGCAGGGAGAAACTGTGCCAGCACAGAAAACAACTCCCAGCGTGATCGAGAGGATGCACGGAGGTCTGCCAGGTGTTTTGCAGGGAGAAAAGAAAAGGTGTCCAAAACAGCTTCCAATCGAATGTTCATGTGATTGGAAAAGTCAGGAGAGTGCAAAGGTACTGTTTTCTATCATTTGGCAAGCTGCTCACACAATCCCAGTCTTGTACAGCTTCCCTCTTCGCCTTTCCGAAGCAGCCGCTCTCTCGGGCTCCCGGAGCCGAAGAAGCGCCTTCTTCGCGCAAAGACGATTGTGCGGCTCACAGTGCTCTCTTCACGCGCCTTCTGCCGAAAGACGCCCAGGAGCGGCGCTTAGCTCCAGAGAACACTGTACCTTCGTCTTTAGCGTCCCTTCTCGTCTACATCTTAGCCAAAACTTTTCCACTATGTCTGGCAGGGAGAAACTGTGCCAGCACAGAAAACATCTCCCATCGTGTTCTAGACGTTGCACGGAGGTGTGCCGAGTGTTTTGGAAGAAGGGAAAGAAACTTGTCCAAAACAGCTTCCAATCGAATATTCATGTGATTGGAAATGTCAGGAGAGTGCAAATGTACTGTTTTCTCTCAGTTGACAAGCTGCGCACACAATCCCAGTCTTGTACAGCTTCCTTCTTCACCTTTCCGAAGGTGCCGCTCTCTCGGGCTCCCGGAGCCGAAGAAGCGCCTTCTTCGCGCAAAGACGACTGTGCCGCTCACAGTGCTCTCCTTAGCGCGGCTTCTCCGAAAGACGCCCGGGAGCAGCACTTAGCTCCGGACAGCATGGTACCTTCGTCTTTAGCGTCTTTTGTGGTCTACATCGAAGCAGAAAGCTTTTCCACTATGTCTGGCAGGGAGAAACTGTGCCAGCACAGAAAACAACTCCCACCGTTGTCGAGAGGATGCACGGAGGTCTGCCAGGTGTTTTGCCGGGAGAAAAGAAAAGGTGTCCAAAACAGCTTCCAATCGAATATTCATGTGATTGGAAATGTCAGGAGAGTTCAAATGTACTGTTTTCTATCATTTGGCAAGCTGCGCACACAATCCCAGTTTTGTACGGCTTCCTTCTTCGCCTTTCCGAAGCTGCCGCTCTCTCGGGCTTCCATAGCCGAGGAAGCGCCTTCTTCGCGCAAAGACGATTGTGCGGCTCACAGTGCTCACCTTACGTGGCTTCTCCGAAAGACGCCCGGGAGCAGCACTTAACTCCGGACAGCATGGTACCATCGTCTTTAGCGTCTTTTGTGGTCTACATCGAAGCAGAAAGCTTTTCCAATATGTCTGGCAGGGAGAAACTGTGCCAGCACAGAAAACATCTCCCATCGTGTTCTAGACCTTGCACGGAGGTGTGCCGAGTGTTTTGGAAGAAGGGAAAGAAATTTGTCCAAAACAGCTTCCAATCGAATGTTCATGTGATTGGAAATGTCAGGAGAGTGCCAAGGTACTGTTTACTCTCAGTTGACAAGCTGCGCACACAATCCCAGTGTTGTACAGCTTCCTTCTTCACCTTTCCGAAGGCGCCGCTCTCTCGGGCTCCCGGAGCCGAAGAAGCGCCTTCTTCGCGCAAAGACGATGGTGCCGCTCACAGTGCTCCCCTTAGCGCGGCTTCTCCCGAAAGACGCCCGGGAGCAGCACTTAGCTCGGACAGCATGGTACCATCGTCTTTAGCGTCTTTTGTGGTCTACGTTGAAGCAGACAGCATTTCCACTATGTCTGGCAGGGAGAAACTGTGCCAGCACAGAAAACAACTCCCACCGTGGTCAAGAGGATGCACGGAGGTCTGCCAGGTGTTTTGCAGGGAGAAAAGAAAAGGTGTCCAAAACAGCTTCCAATCGAATGTTCATGTGATTGGAATAGTCAGGAGAGTTTAAAGGTACTGTTTTCTATCATTTGGCAAGCTGCGCACACAATCCCAGTCTTGTACAGCTTCCTTCTTCACCTTTCCGAAGCTGCCGCTCTCTCAGGCTCCCGGAGCCGAAGAAGCGCCTTCTTCGCGCAAAGACGATTGTGCCGCTCACAGTGCTCTCCTTAGCGCGGCTTCTGCCGAAAGACGCCCGGTAGCGGCGCTTAGCTCCAGAGAGCACTGTACCTTCGTCTTTAGCGTCTCTTCTCGTCTACATCTTAGCCAAAACTTTTCCACTATGTCTGGCAGGGAGAAACTGTGCCAGCACAGAAAACATCTCCCATCGTGTTCTAGACCTTGCACGGAGGTGTGCCGAGTGTTTTGGAAGAAGGGAAAGAAATTTGTCCAAAACAGCTTCCAATCGAATGTTCATGTGATTGGGAAAAGTCAGGAGAGTGCAAAGGTACTGTTTTCTATCATTTGGCAAGCTGCGCACACAATCACAGTCTTGTACAGCTTCCCTCTTCACCTTTCCGAAGGTGCCGCTCTCTCGGGCTCCCGGAGCCGAAGAAGCGCCTTCTTCGCGCAAAGACGATTGTGCCGCTCACAGTGCTCTCCTTAGCGCGCCTTCTCCGAAAGACGCCCGGGAGCAGCACTTATCTCCGGACAGCATGGTACCATCGTCTTTAGCGTCTTTTGTGGTCTACATCGAAGCAGACAGCATTTCCACTATGTCTGGCAGGGAGAAACTGTGCCAGCACAGAAAACAACTCCCACCGTGGTCGAGAGGATGCACAGAGGTCTGCCAGGTGTTTTGCAGGGAGAAAAGAAAAGGTGTCCAAAACAGCTTCCAATCGAATGTTCATGTGATTGGAAATGTCAGGAGAGTGAAAATGTACTGTTTTCTATCATTTGGCAAGCTGGGCACACAATCCCAGTCTTGTTCAGCTTCCTTCTTCGCCTTTCCGAAGCTGCCGCTCTCTCGGGCTCCCGGAGCCGAAGAAGCGCCTTCTTCGCGCAAAGACGATTGTGCCGCTCACAGTGCTCTCCTTAGCGCGGCTTCTCTGAAAGACGCCCGGGAGCAGCACTTAGCTCCGGACAGCATGGTACCATCGTCTTTAGCGTCTTTTGTGGTCTACATCGAAGCAGAAAGCTTTTCCACTATGTCTGGCAGGGAGAAACTGTGCCAGCACAGAAAACATCTCCCATCGTGTTCTAGACCTTGCATGGAGGTGTGCCGAGTGTTTTGGAAGAAGGGAAAGAAACTTGTCCAAAACAGCTTCCAATCGAATGTTCATGTGATTGGGAAAAGTCAGGAGAGTGCAAAGGTACTGTTTTCTATCATTTGGCAAGCTGCGCACACAGTCCCAGTCTTGTACAGCTTCCCTCTTCGCCTTTCCGAAGCTGCCGCTCTCTCGGGCTCCCGGAGCCGAAGAAGCGCCTTCTTCGCGCAAAGACGATTGTGCGGCTCACAGTGCTCTCTTCAGCGCGCCTTCTGCCGAAAGACGCCCGGGAGCGGCGCTTAGCTCCAGAGAGCGCCGTACCTTCGTCTTTAGCGTCTCTTCTCGTCTACATCTTAACCAGAACTTTTCCACTATGTCTGGCAGGGAGAAACTGTGCCAGCACAGAAAACATCTCCCATCGTGTTCTAGACCTTGCACGGAGGTGTGCCGAGTGTTTTGGAAGAAGGGAAAGAAATTTGTCCAAAACAGCTTCCAATCGAAAGTTCATGTGATTGGAAAAGTCAGGAGAGTGCCAAGGTACTGTTTACTCTCAGTTGACAAGCTGCGCACACAATCCCAGTGTTGTACAGCTTCCTTCTTCACCTTTCCGAAGGCGCCGCTCTCTCGGGCTCCCGGAGCCGAAGAAGCGCCTTCTTCGCGCAAAGACGATGGTGCGGCTCACAGTGCTCCCCTTAGCGCGGCTTCTCCCGAAAGACGCCCGGGAGCAGCACTTAGCTCGGACAGCATGGTACCATCGTCTTTAGCGTCTTTTGTGGTCTACGTTGAAGCAGACAGCATTTCCACTATGTCTGGCAGGGAGAAATTGTGCCAGCACAGAAAACAACTCCCACCGTGGTCAAGAGGATGCACGGAGGTCTGCCAGGTGTTTTGCAGGGAGAAAAGAAAAGGTGTCCAAAACACCTTCCAATCGAATGTTCATTTGATTGGAATAGTCAGGAGAGTTTAAAGGTACTGTTTTCTATCATTTGGCAAGCTGCGCACACAATCCCAGTCTTGTTCAGCTTCCTTCTTCGCCTTTCCGAAGCTGCCGCTCTCTCGGGCTTCCGGAGCCGAAGAAGCGCCTTCTTCGCGCAAAGACGATTGTGCCGCTCACAGTGCTCTCCTTAGCGCGGCTTCTCCGAAAGACGCCCGGGAGCAGCACTTAGCTCCGGACAGCATGGTACCATCGTCTTTAGCGTCTTTTGTGGTCTACATCGAAGCAGAAAGCTTTTCCACTATGTCTGGCAGGGAGAAACTGTGCCAGCACAGAAAACATCTCCCATCGTGTTCTAGACCTTGCACGGAGGTGTGCCGAGTGTTTTGGAAGAAGGGAAAGAAATTTGTCCAAAACAGCTTCCAATCGAATGTTCATGTGATTGGAAAAGTCAGGAGAGTGCAAAGGTACTGTTTTCTATCATTTGGCAAGCTGCTCACACAATCCCAGTCTTGTACAGCTTCCCTCTTCGCCTTTCCGAAGCTGCCGCTCTCTCGGGCTCCCGGAGCCGAAGAAGCGCCTTCTTCGCGCAAAGACGATTGTGCGGCTCACAGTGCTCTCTTCAGCGCGCCTTCGCCCGAAAGACGCCCGGGAGCGGCGCTTAGCTCCAGAGAGCGCCGTACCTTCGTCTTTAGCGTCTCTTCTCGTCTACATCTTAGCCAAAACTTTTCCACTATGTCTGGCAGGGAGAAACTGTGCCAGCACAGAAAACATCTCCCATCGTGTTCTAGACGTTGCACGGAGGTGTGCCGAGTGTTTTGGAAGAAGGGAAAGAAACTTGTCCAAAACAGGTTCCAATCGAATGTTCATGTGATTGGAAATGTCAGGAGAGGGAAAATGAACTGTTTTCTCTCAGTTGACAAGCTGCACACACAATCCCAGTGTTGTACAGCTTCCTTCTTCACCTTTCCGAAGGTGCAGCTCTCTCGGGCTCCCGGAGCCGAAGAAGCGCCTTCTTCGCGCAAAGACGATTGTGCCGCTCACAGTGCTCTCCTTAGCGCGGCTTCTCCGAAAGACGCCCGGGAGCAGCACTTAGCTCCGGACAGAATGGTACCTTCGTCTTTAGCGTCTTTTGTGGTCTACATCGAAGCAGACAGCATTTCCACTATGTCTGGCAGGGAGAAACTGTGCCAGCACAGAAAACAACTCCCACCATGGTCGAGAGGATGCACGGAGGTCTGCCAGGTGTTTTGCAGGGAGAAAAGAAAAGGTGTCCAAAACAGCTTCCAATCGAATATTCATGTGATTGGAAATGTCAGGAGAGTTCAAATGTACTGTTTTCTATCATTTGGCAAGCAGCGCACACAATCCCAGTCTTGTACGGCTTCCTTCTTCACTTTTCCGAAGCTGCCGCTCTCTCAGGCTTCCGGAGCCGAAGAAGCGCCTTCTTCGCGCAAAGACGATTGTGCGGCTCACAGTGCTCTCCTTACGCGGCTTCTCCGAAAGACGCCTGGGAGCAGCACTTAGCTCCGGACAGCATGGTACCATCGTCTTTAGCGTCTTTTGTGGTCTACATCGAAGCAGAAAGCTTTTCCACTATGTCTGGCAGGGAGAAACTGTGCCAGCACAGAAAACATCTCCCATCGTGTTCTAGACCTTGCACGGAGGTGTGCCGAGTGTTTTGGAAGAAGGGAAAGAAACTTGTCCAAAACAGCTTCCAATCGAATGTTCATGTGATTGGAAATGTCAGGAGAGTGCCAAGGTACTGTTTACTCTCAGTTGACAAGCTGTGCACACAATCCCAGTGTTGTACAGCTTCCTTCTTCACCTTTACGAAGGCGCCGCTCTCTCGGGCTCCCGGAGCCGAAGAAGCGCCTTCTTCGCGCAAAGACGATGGTGCGGCTCACAGTGCTCCCCTTAGCGCGGCTTCTCCCGAAAGACGCCGGGGAGCAGCACTTAGCTCGGACAGCATGGTACCATCGTCTTTAGCGTCTTTTGTGGTCTACGTTGAAGCAGACAGCATTTCCACTATGTCTGGCAGGGAGAAACTGTGCCAGCACAGAAAACAACTCCCACCGTGGTCAAGAGGATGCACGGAGGTCTGCCAGGTGTTTTGCAGGGAGAAAAGAAAAGGTGTCCAAAACAGCTTCCAATCGAATGTTCATTTGATTGGAATAGTCAGGAGAGTTTAAAGGTACTGTTTTCTATCATTTGGCAAGCTGCGCACACAATCCCAGTCTTGTTCAACTTCCTTCTTCGCCTTTCCGAAGCTGCCGCTCTCTCGGGCTTCCGGAACCGAAGAAGCGCCTTCTTCGCGCAAAGACGATTGTGCCGCTCACAGTGCTCTCCTTAGCGCGGCTTCTCCGAAAGACGCCCGGGAGCGGCACTTAGCTCCGGACAGCATGGTACCATCGTCTTTAGCGTCTTTTGTGGTCTACATCGAAGCAGAAAGCTTTTCCACTATGTCTGGCAGGGAGAAACTGTGCCAGCACAGAAAACATCTCCCATCGTGTTCTAGACCTTGCACGGAGGTGTGCCGAGTGTTTTGGAAGAAGGGAAAGAAACTTGTCCAAAACAGCTTCCAATCGAATGTTCATGTGATTGGAAAACTCAGGAGAGTGCAAAAGTACTGTTTTCTCTCAGTTGACAAGCTGCGCACACAATCCCAGTCTTGTACAGCTTCCTTCTTCACCTTTCAGAAGGTGCCGCTCTCTCGGGCTCCCAGAGCCGAAGAAGCGCCTTCTTCGCGCAAAGACTATGGTGCCGCTCACAGTGCTCTCCTTAGCGCGGCTTCTCCGAAAGACGCCTGGGAGCAGCACTTAGCTCCGGACAGCATGGTACCATCGTCTTTAGCGTCTTTTGTGGTCTACATCGAAGCAGAAAGCTTTTCCACTATGTCTGGCAGGGAGAAACTGTGCCAGCACAGAAAACATCTCCCATCGTGTTCTAGACCTTGCACGGAGGTGTGCCGAGTGTTTTGGAAGAAGGGAAAGAAATTTGTCCAAAACAGCTTCCAATCGAATGTTCATGTGATTGGAAAAGTCAGGAGAGTGCCAAGGTACTGTTTACTCTCAGTTGACAAGCTGCGCACACAATCCCAGTGTTGTACAGCTTCCTTCTTCACCTTTCCGAAGGCGCCGCTCTCTCGGGCTCCCGGAGCCGAAGAAGCGCCTTCTTCGCGCAAAGACGATGGTGCGGCTCACAGTGCTCCCCTTAGCGCGGCTTCTCCCGAAAGACGCCCGGGAGCAGCACTTAGCTCGGACAGCATGGTACCATCGTCTTTAGCGTCTTTTGTGGTCTACATCGAAGCAGACAGCATTTCCACTATGTCTGGCAGGGAGAAACTGTGCCAGCACAGAAAACAACTCCCACCGTGGTCAAGAGGATGCACAGAGGTCTGCCAGGTGTTTTGCAGGGAGAAAAGAAAAGGTGTCCAAAACACCTTCCAATCGAATGTTCATTTGATTGGAAAAGTCAGGAGAGTTTAAAGGTACTGTTTTCTATCATTTGGCAAGCTGCGCACACAATCCCAGTCTTGTTCAGCTTCCTTCTTCGCCTTTCCGAAGCTGCCGCTCTCTCGGGCTTCCGGAGCCGAAGAAGCGCCTTCTTCGCGCAAAGACGATTGTGCCGCTCACAGTGCTCTCCTTAGCGCGGCTTCTCCGAAAGACGCCCGGGAGCGGCACTTAGCTCCGGACAGCATGGTACCATCGTCTTTAGCGTCTTTTGTGGTCTACATCGAAGCAGAAAGCTTTTCCACTATGTCTGGCAGGGAGAAACTGTGCCAGCACAGAAAACATCTCCCATCGTGTTCTAGACCTTGCACGGAGGTGTGCCGAGTGTTTTGGAAGAAGGGAAAGAAACTTGTCCAAAACAGCTTCCAATCGAATGTTCATGTGATTGGAAAACTCAGGAGAGTGCCAAGGTACTGTTTACTCTCAGTTGACAAGCTGCGCACACAATCCCAGTCTTGTACAGCTTCCTTCTTCACCTTTCAGAAGGTGCCGCTCTCTCGGGCTCCCAGAGCCGAAGAAGCGCCTTCTTCGCGCAAAGACGATGGTGCCGCTCACAGTGCTCTCCTTAGCGCGGCTTCTCCGAAAGACGCCCGGGAGCAGCACTTAGCTCCGGACAGCATGGTACAATCGTCTTGAGCGTCTTTTGTGGTCTACATCGAAGCAGACAGCATTTCCATTACGTCTGGCAGGGAGAAACTGTGCCAGCACAGAAAACAACTCCCACCGTGGTCGAGAGGATGCACGGAGGTCTGCCAGGTGTTTTGCAGGGAGAAAAGTAAAGGTGTCCAAAACAGCTTCCAATCGAATGTTCATGTGATTGGAAATGTCAGAAGAGTGAAAATGTACTGTTTTCTATCAGTTGGCAAGCTGCGCACACAATCCCAGTCTTGTACAGCTTCCCTCTTCACCTTTCCGAAGCTGGCGCTCTCTCGGGCTCCCGGAGCCGAAGAAGCGCCTTCTTCGCGCAAAGACGATTGTGCCGCTCACAGTGCTCTCCTCAGCGAGGCTTCTGCCGAAAGACGCCCGGGAGCGGCGCTTAGCTCCAGAGAGCACCGTACCTTCGTCTTTAGCGTCTCTTCTCGTCTACATCTTAGCCAAAACTTTTCCCCTATGTCTGGCAGGGAGAAACTGTGCCAGCACAGAAAACATCTCCCATCGTGTTCTAGACGTTGCACGGAGGTGTGCCGAGTGTTTTGGAAGAAGGGAAAGAAACTTGTCCAAAACAGCTTCCAATCGAATGTTCATGTGATTGGAAATGTCAGGAGAGTGGCAAGGTACTGTTTTCACTCAGTTGACAAGCTGCGCACACAATCCCAGTCTTGTACAGCTTCCTTCTTCACCTTTCCGAAGCTGCCGCTCTCTCGGGCTCCCGGAGCCGAAGAAGCGCCTTCTTCGCGCAAAGACGATTGTGCCGCTCACAGTGCTCTCCTTAGCGCGGCTTCTCCGAAAGACGCCCGGGAGCAGCACTTATCCCCGGACAGCATGGTACCATCGTCTTTAGCGTCTTTCGTGGTCTACATCGAAGCATACAGCATTTCCACTATGTTTGGCAGGGAGAAACTGTGCCAGCACAGAAAACAACTCCCAGCGTGATCGAGAGGATGCACGGAGGTCTGCCAGGTGTTTTGCATGGAGAAATGAAAAGGTGTCCAAAACAGCTTCCAATCGAATGTTCATGTGATTGGAAATGTCAGGAGAGGGAAAATGAACTGTTTTCTATCATTTGGCAAGCTGCGCACACAATCCCAGTCTTGTACAGCTTCCTTCTTCGCCTTTCCGAAGGTGCCGCTCTCTCGGGCTCCCGGAGCCGAAGAAGCGCCTTCTTCGCGCAAAGACGATTGCGCCGCTCACAGTGCTCTCCTTAGCGCGGCTTCTCCGAAAGACGCCCGGGAGCAGCACTTAGATCCGGACAGCATGATACCATAGTCTTTAGCGTCTTTTGTGGTCTACATCGAAGCAGAAAGCTTTTCCACTATGTCTGGCAGGTAGAAACTGTGCCAGCACCGAAAACATCTCCCATCGTGTTCTAGACCTTGCACGGAGGTGTGCCGAGTGTTTTGGAAGAAGGGAAAGAAATTTGTCCAAAACAGCTTCCAATCGAATGTTCATGTGATTGGAAAACTCAGGAGAGTGCAAAAGTACTGTTTTCTCTCAGTTGACAAGCTGCGCACACAATCCCAGTCTTGTTCAGATTCCTTCTTCACCTTTCAGAAGGTGCCGCTCTCTCGGGCTACCAGAGCCGAAGAAGCGCCTTCTTCGCGCAAAGACGATGGTGCCGCTCACAGTGCTCTCCTTAGCGCGGCTTCTCCGAAAGACGCCCGGGAGCAGCACTTAGCTCCGGACAGCATGGTACCTTCGTCTTTAGCATCTTTTGTGGTCTACATCGAAGCAGACAGCATTTCCACTATGTCTGGCAGGGAGAAACTGTGCCAGCACAGAAAACAACTCCCACCGTGGTCGAGAGGATGCACCGAGGTCTGCCAGGTGTTTTGCAGGGAGAAAAGTAAAGGTGTCCAAAACAGCTTCCAAGCGAATGTTCATGTGATTGGAAAAGTCAGGAGAGTTCAAAGGTACTGTTTTCTATCATTTGGCAAGCTGCGCACACAATCCCAGTCTTGTTCAGATTCCTTCTTCACCTTTCAGAAGGTGCCGCTCTCTCGGGCTCCCAGAGCCGAAGAAGCGCCTTCTTCGCGCAAAGACGATGGTGCCGCTCACAGTGCTCTCCTTAGCGCGGCTTCTCCGAAAGACGCCCGGGAGCAGCACTTAGCTCCGGACAGCATGGTACCTTCGTCTTTAGCATCTTTTGTGGTCTACGTCGAAGCAGACAGCATTTCCACTATGTCTGGCAGGGAGAAACTGTGCCAGCACAGAAAACAACTCCCACCGTGGTCGAGAGGATGCACCGAGGTCTGCCAGGTGTTTTGCAGGGAGAAAAGTAAAGGTGTCCAAAACAGCTTCCAATCGAATGTTCATGTGATTGGAAAAGTCAGGAGAGTTCAAAGGTACTGTTTTCTATCATTTGGCAAGCTGCGCACACAATCCCAGTCTTGTACAGCTTCCCTCTTCACCTTTCCGAAGGTGCCGCTCTATCGGGCTCCCGGAGCCGAAGAAGCGCCTTCTTCACGCAAAGACGATTGTGCCGCTCACAGTGCTCTCCTTAGCGCGGCTTCTGCCGAAAGACGCCCGGGAGCGGCGCTTAGCTCCAGAGAGCACCGTACCTTCGTCTTTACCGTCTCTTCTCGTCTACATCTTAGCCAAAACTTTTCCACTATGTCTGGCAGGGAGAAACTGTGCCAGCACAGAAAACATCTCCCATCGTGTTCTAGACGTTGCACGGAGGTGTGCCGAGTGTTATGGAAGAAGGGAAAGAAACTTGTCCAAAACAGCTTCCAATCGAATGTTCATGTGATTGGAAATGTCAGGAGAGTGCCAAGGTACTGTTTTCTCTCAGTTGACAAGCTGCGCACACAATCCCAGTCTTGTACAGCTTCCTTCTTCACCTTTCAGAAGGTGCCGCTCTCTCGGGCTCCCGGAGCCGAAGAAGCGCCTTCTTCGCGCAAAGACGATGGTGCCGCTCACAGTGCTCTCCTTAGCGCGGCTTCTCCCGAAAGACGCCCGGGAGTAGCACTTAGCTCGGACAGCATGGTACCATCGTCTTTAGCGTCTTTTGTGGTCTACATCGAAGCAGACAGCATTTCCACTATGTCTGGCAGGGAGAAACTGTGCCAGCACAGAAAACAACTCCCACCGTGGTCGAGAGGATGCACGGAGGTCTGCCAGGTGTTTTGCAGGGAGAAAAGGAAAGGTGTCCAAAACAGCTTCCAATCGAATGTTCATGTGATTGGAAATGTCAGAAGAGGGAATATGGACTGTTTTCTATCATTTGGCAAGCTGCGCACACAATCCCAGTCTTGTACAGCTTCCCTCTTCACCTTTCCGAAGGTGCCGCTCTATCGGGCTCCCGGAGCCGAAGAAGCGCCTTCTTCACGCAAAGACGATTGTGCCGCTCACAGTGCTCTCCTTAGCGCGGCTTCTCCGAAAGACGCCCGGGAGCAGCACTTAGCTCCGGACAGCACGGTACCATCGTCTTTAGCATCTTTTGTGGTCTACATCGAAGCAGAAAGCTTTTCCACTATGTCTGGCAGGGAGAAACTGTGCCAGCACAGAAAACATCTCCCATCGTGTTCTAGACCTTGCACGGAGGTGTGCCGAGTGTTTTGGAAGAAGGGAAATAAATTTGTCCAAAACAGCTTCCAATAGAATGTTCATGTGATTGGAAATGTCAGGAGAGTGAAAATGTACTGTTTTCTCTCAATTGACTACCTGCGCACACAATCCCAGTGTTGTACAGCTTCCTTCTTCACCTTTCCGAAGGTGCCGCTCTCTCGGGCTCCCGGAGCCGAAGAAGCGCCTTCTTCGCGCAAAGACGATGGTGCCGCTCACAGTTCTCTCCTTAGCGCGGCTTCTCCCGAAAGACGCCCGGGAGCAGCACTAATCTCCGGACAGCATGGTACCATCGTCTTTAGCGTCTTTTGTGGTCTACATCGAAGCAGACAGCATTTCCACTATGTCTGGCAGGGAGAAACTGTGCCAGCACAGAAAACAACTCCCAGCGTGATCGAGAGGATGCACGGAGGTCTGCCAGGTGTTTTGCAGGGAGAACAGAAAAGGTGTCCAAAACAGCTTCCAATCGAATGTTCATATGATTGGAAAAGTCAGGAGAGTTCAAAGGTACTGTTTTCTATCATTTGGCAAGCTGCGCACACAATCCCAGTTTTGTACGGCTTCCTTCTTCGCCTTTCCGAAGCTGCCGCTCTCTCGGGCTTCCATAGCCGAGGAAGCGCCTTCTTCGCGCAAAGACGATTGTGCCGCTCACAGTGCTCTCCTTACGCGGCTTCTCCGACAGACGCCCGGGAGCAGCACTTAACTCCGGACAGCATGGTACCATCGTCTTTAGCGTCTTTTGTGGTCTACATCGAAGCAGACAGCATTTCCAATATGTCTGGCAGGGAGAAACTGTGCCAGCACAGAAAACATCTCCCATCGTGTTCTAGACCTTGCACGGAGGTGTGCCGAGTGTTTTGGAAGAAGGGAAAGAAATTTGTCCAAAACAGCTTCCAATCGAATGTTCATGTGATTGGAAATGTCAGGAGAGTGCCAAGGTACTGTTTACTCTCAGTTGACAAGCTGCGCACACAATCCCAGTGTTGTACAGCTTCCTTCTTCACCTTTCCGAAGGCGCCGCTCTCTCGGGCTCCCGGAGCCGAAGAAGCGCCTTCTTCGCGCAAAGACGATGGTGCGGCTCACAGTGCTCCCCTTAGCGCGGCTTCTCCCGAAAGACGCCCGGGAGCAGCACTTAGCTCGGACAGCATGGTACCATCGTCTTTAGCGTCTTTTGTGGTCTACGTTGAAGCAGACAGCATTTCCACTATGTCTGGCAGGGAGAAACTGTGCCAGCACAGAAAACAACTCCCACCGTGGTCAAGAGGATGCACGGAGGTCTGCCAGGTGTTTTGCAGGGAGAAAAGAAAAGGTGTCCAAAACAGCTTCCAATCGAATGTTCATGTGATTGGAATAGTCAGGAGAGTTTAAAGGTACTGTTTTCTATCATTTGGCAAGCTGCGCACACAATCCCAGTCTTGTACAGCTTCCTTCTTCACCTTTCCGAAGCTGGCGCTCTCTCGGGCTCCCGGAGCCGAAGAAGCGCCTTCTTCGCGCAAAGACGATTGTGCCGCTCACAGTGCTCTCCTTAGCGCGGCTTCTCTGAAAGACGCCCGGGAGCAGCACTTAGCTCCGGACAGCATGGTACCATCGTCTTTAGCGTCTTTTGTGGTCTACATCGAAGCAGAAAGCTTTTCCACTATGTCTGGCAGGGAGAAACTGTGCCAGCACAGAAAACATCTCCCATCGTGTTCTAGACCTTGCACGGAGGTGTGCCGAGTGTTATGGAAGAAGGGAAAGAAATTTGTCCAAAACAGCTTCCAATCGAATGTTCATGTGATTGGAAAAGTCAGGAGAGTGCAAAGGTACTGTTTTCTATCATTTGGCAAGCTGCTCACACAATCCCAGTCTTGTACAGCTTCCCTCTTCGCCTTTCCGAAGCTGCCGCTCTCTCGGGCTCCCGGAGCCGAAGAAGCGCCTTCTTCGCGCAAAGACGATTGTGCGGCTCACAGTGCTCTCTTCAGCACGCCTTCTGCCGAAAGACGCCCGGGAGCGGCGCTTAGCTCCAGAGAGCGCCGTACCTTCGTCTTTAGCGTCTCTTCTCGTCTCATCTTAACCAGAACTTTTCCACTATGTCTGGCAGGGAGAAACTGTGCCAGCACAGAAAACATCTCCCATCGTGTTCTAGACCTTGCACGGAGGTGTGCCGAGTGTTTTGGAAGAAGGGAAAGAAATTTGTCCAAAACAGCTTCCAATCGAATGTTCATGTGATTGGAAAAGTCAGGAGAGTGCCAAGGTACTGTTTCCTCTCAGTTGACAAGCTGCGCACACAATCCCAGTGTTGTACAGCTTCCTTCTTCACCTTTCCGAAGGCGCCGCTCTCTCGGGCTCCCGGAGCCGAAGAAGCGCCTTCTTCGCGCAAAGACGATGGTGCCGCTCACAGTTCTCTCCTTAGCGCGGCTTCTCCCGAAAGACGCCCGGGAGCAGCACTAATCTCCGGACAGCATGGTACCATCGTCTTTAGCGTCTTTTGTGGTCTACATCGAAGCAGACAGCATTTCCACTATGTCTGGCAGGGAGAAACTGTGCCAGCACAGAAAACAACTCCGAGCGTGATCGAGAGGATGCACGGAGGTCTGCCAGGTGTTTTGCAGGGAGAACAGAAAAGGTGTCCAAAACAGCTTCCAATCGAATGTTCATGTGATTGGAAAAGTCAGGAGAGTGCAAAGGTACTGTTTTCTATCATTTGGCAAGCTGCGCACACAATCCCAGTCTTGTACGGCTTCCTTCTTCACCTTTCCGAAGCTGCTGCTCTCTCGGGCTCCCGGAGCCGAAGAAGCGCCTTCTTCGCGCAAAGACGATGGTGCGGCTCACAGTGCTCCCCTTAGCGCGGCTTCTCCCGAAAGACGCCCGGGAGCAGCACTTAGCTCGGACAGCATGGTACCATCGTCTTTAGCGTCTTTTGTGGTCTACGTTGAAGCAGACAGCATTTCCACTATGTCTGGCAGGGAGAAACTGTGCCAGCACAGAAAACAACTCCCACCGTGGTCAAGAGGATGCACGGAGTTCTGCCAGGTGTTTTGCAGGGAGAAAAGAAAAGGTGTCCAAAACACCTTCCAATCGAATGTTCATTTGATTGGAATAGTCAGGAGAGTTTAAAGGTACTGTTTTCTATCATTTGGCAACTGCGCACACAATCCCAGTCTTGTTCAGCTTCCTTCTTCGCCTTTCCGAAGCTGCCGCTCTCTCGGGCTTCCGGAGCCGAAGAAGCGCCTTCTTCGCGCAAAGACGATTGTGCCGCTCACAGTGCTCTCCTTAGCGCGGCTTCTCCGAAAGACGCCCGGGAGCAGCACTTAGCTCCGGACAGCATGGTACCATCGTCTTTAGCGTCTTTTGTGGTCTACATCGAAGCAGAAAGCTTTTCCACTATGTCTGGCAGGGAGAAACTGTGCCAGCACAGAAAACATCTCCCATCGTGTTCTAGACCTTGCACGGAGGTGTGCCGAGTGTTTTGGAAGAAGGGAAAGAAATTTGTCCAAAACAGCTTCCAATCGAATGTTCATGTGATTGGAAAAGTCAGGAGAGTGCAAAGGTACTGTTTTCTATCATTTGGCAAGCTGCTCACACAATCCCAGTCTTGTACAGCTTCCCTCTTCGCCTTTCCGAAGCTGCCGCTCTCTCGGGCTCCCGGAGCCGAAGAAGCGCCTTCTTCGCGCAAAGACGATTGTGCGGCTCACAGTGCTCTCTTCAGCGCGCCTTCGCCCGAAAGACGCCCGGGAGCGGCGCTTAGCTCCAGAGAGCGCCGTAACTTCGTCTTTAGCGTCTCTTCTCGTCTACATCTTAGCCAAAACTTTTCCACTATGTCTGGCAGGGAGAAACTGTGCCAGCACAGAAAACATCTCCCATCGTGTTCTAGACGTTGCACGGAGGTGTGCCGAGTGTTATGGAAGAAGGGAAAGAAACTTGTCCAAAACAGCTTCCAATCGAATGTTCATGTGATTGGAAATGTCAGGAGAGTGCAAAAGTATTGTTTTCTCTCAGTTGACAAGCTGCGCACACAATCCCACTGTTGTACAGCTTCCTTCTTCACCTTTCCGAAGGTGCAGCTCTCTCGGGCTCCCGGAGCCGAAGAAGCGCCTTCTTCGCGCAAAGACGATTGTGCCGCTCACAGTGCTCTCCTTAGCGCGGCTTCTCCGAAAGACGCCCGGGAGCAGCACTTAGCTCCGGACAGAATGGTACCTTCGTCTTTAGCGTCTTTTGTGGTCTACATCGAAGCAGACAGCATTTCCACTATGTCTGGCAGGGAGAAACTGTGCCAGCACAGAAAACAACTCCCACCATGGTCGCGAGGATGCACGGAGGTCTGCCAGGTGTTTTGCAGGGAGAAAAGAAAAGGTGTCCAAAACACCTTCCAATAGAATATTCATGTGATTGGAAATGTCAGGAGAGTTCAAATGTACTGTTTTCTATCATTTGGCAAGCTGCGCACACAATCCCAGTCTTGTACGGCTTCCTTCTTCACTTTTCCGAAGCTGCCGCTCTCTCAGGCTTCCGGAGCCGAAGAAGCGCCTTCTTCGCGCAAAGACGATTGTGCGGCTCACAGTGCTCTCCTTACGCGGCTTCTCCGAAAGACGCCTGGGAGCAGCACTTAGCTCCGGACAGCATGGTACCATCGTCTTTAGCGTCTTTTGTGGTCTACATCGAAGCAGAAAGCTTTTCCACTATGTCTGGCAGGGAGAAACTGTGCCAGCACAGAAAACATCTCCCATCGTGTTCTAGACCTTGCACGGAGGTGTGCCGAGTGTTTTGGAAGAAGGGAAATAAATTTGTCCAAAACAGCTTCCAATCGAATGTTCATGTGATTGGAAATGTCAGGAGAGTGCCAAGGTACTGTTTACTCTCAGTTGACAAGCTGTGCACACAATCCCAGTGTTGTACATCTTCCTTCTTCACCTTTACGAAGGCGCCGCTCTCTCGGGCTCCCGGAGCCGAAGAAGCGCCTTCTTCGCGCAAAGACGATGGTGCGGCTCACAGTGCTCCCCTTAGCGCGGCTTCTCCCGAAAAACGCCCGGGAGCAGCACTTAGCTCGGACAGCATGGTACCATCGTCTTTAGCGTCTTTTGTGGTCTACGTTGAAGCAGACAGCATTTCCACTATGTCTGGCAGGGAGAAACTGTGCCAGCACAGAAAACAACTCCCACCGTGGTCAAGAGGATGCACGGAGGTCTGCCAGGTGTTTTGCAGGGAGAAAAGAAAAGGTGTCCAAAACACCTTCCAATCGAATGTTCATGTGATTGGAAAAGTCAGGAGAGTGCCAAGGTACTGTTTTCTATCATTTGGCAAGCTGCGCACACAATCCCAGTCTTGTTCAGCTTCCTTCTTCGCCTTTCCGAAGCTGCCGCTCTCTCGGGCTTCCGGAGCCGAAGAAGCGCCTTCTTCGCGCAAAGACGATTGTGCCGCTCACAGTGCTCCCCTTAGCGCGGCTTCTCCGAAAGACGCCCGGGAGCAGCACTTAGCTCCGGACAGAATGGTACCTTCGTCTTTAGCGTCTTTTGTGGTCTACATCGAAGCAGACAGCATTTCCACTATGTCTGGCAGGGAGAAACTGTGCCAGCACAGAAAACAACTCCCACCATGGTCGAGAGGATGCACGGAGGTCTGCCAGGTGTTTTGCAGGGAGAAAAGCAAAGGTGTCAAAAACAGCTTCCAATCGAATATTCATGTGATTGGAAATGTCAGGAGAGTTCAAATGTACTGTTTTCTATCATTTGGCAAGCTGCGCACACAATCCCAGTCTTGTACGGCTTCCTTCTTCACCTTTCCGAAGCTGCCGCTCTCTCGGGCTCCCGGAGCCGAAGAAGCGCCTTCTTCGCGCAAAGACGATGGTGCGGCTCACAGTGCTCCCCTTAGCGCGGCTTCTCCCGAAAAACGCCCGGGAGCAGCACTTAGCTCGGACAGCATGGTACCATCGTCTTTAGCGTCTTTTGTGGTCTACGTTGAAGCAGACAGCATTTCCACTATGTCTGGCAGGGAGAAACTGTTCCAGCACAGAAAACAACTCCCACCGTGGTCAAGAGGATGCACGGAGGTCTGCCAGGTGTTTTGCAGGGAGAAAAGAAAAGGTGTCCAAAACACCTTCCAATCGAATGTTCATTTGATTGGAATAGACAGGAGAGTTTAAAGGTACTGTTTTCTATCATTTGGCAAGCTGCGCACACAATCCCAGTCTTGTTCAGCTTCCTTCTTCGCCTTTCCGAAGCTGCCGCTCTCTCGGGCTTCCGGAGCCGAAGAAGCGCCTTCTTCGCGCAAAGACGATTGGGCCGCTCACAGTGCTCCCCTTAGCGCGGCTTCTCCGAAAGACGCCCGGGAGCAGCACTTAGCTCCGGACAGAATGGTACCTTCGTCTTTAGTGTCTTTTGTGGTCTACATCGAAGCAGACAGCATTTCCACTACGTCTGGCAGGGAGAAACTGTGCCAGCACAGAAAACAACTCCCACCATGGTCGAGAGGATGCACGGAGGTCTGCCAGGTGTTTTGCAGGGAGAAAAGCAAAGGTGTCAAAAACAGCTTCCAATCGAATATTCATGTGATTGGAAATGTCAGGAGAGTTCAAATGTACTGTTTTCTATCATTTGGCAAGCTGCGCACACAATCCCAGTCTTGTACGGCTTCCTTCTTCACCTTTCCGAAGCTGCCGCTCTCTCGGGCTCCCGGAGCCGAAGAAGCGCCTTCTTCGCACAAAGACGATTGTGCCGCTCACAGTGCTCTCCTTAGCGCGGCTTCTCCTGAAAGACGCCCGGGAGCAGCACTAATCTCCGGACAGCATGGTACCATCGTCTTTAGCGTCTTTTGTGGTCTACATCGAAGCAGACAGCATTTCCACTAGGTCTGGAAGGGAGAAACTGTGCCAGCAGAGAAAGCAACTCCCAGCGTGATCGAGAGGATGCACGGAGGTCTGCCAGGTGTTTTGCAGGGAGAAAAGAAAAGGTGTCCAAAACAGCTTCCAATCGAATGTTCATGTGATTGGAAATGTCAGGAGAGTTCAAAGGTACTGTTTTCTATCATTTGGCAAGCTGCGCACACAATCCCAGTGTTGTACAGCTTCCCTCTACACCTTCCCGAAGCTGCCGCTCTCTCGGGCTCCCGGAGCCGAAGAAGCGCCTTCTTCGCGCAAAGACGATTGTGCCGCTCACAGTGCTCTCCTTAGCGCGGCTTCTCCGAAAGACGCCCGGGAGCAGCACTTAGCTCCGGACAGCATGGTACCATCGTCTTTAGCGTCTTTTGTGGTCTACATCGAAGCAGAAAGCTTTTCCACTATGTCTGGCAGGGAGAAACTGTGCCAGCACAGAAAACATCTCCCATCGTGTTCTAGACCTTGCACGGAGGTGTGCCGAGTGTTTTGGAAGAAGGGAAAGAAATTTGTCCAAAACAGCTTCCAATCGAATGTTCATGTGATTGGAAAAGTCAGGAGAGTGCAAAGGTACTTTTGGCAAGCTGCTCACACAATCCCAGTCTTGTACAGCTTCCCTCTTCGCCTTTCCTAAGCTGCCGCTCTCTCGGGCTCCCGGAGCCGAAGAAGCGCCTTCGTCGCGCCAAGACGATTGTGCAGCTCACAGTGCTCTCTTCAGCGCGGCTTCTGCCGAAAGACGCCCGGGAGCGGCGCTTAGCTCCAGCGAGCGCCGTACCTTCGTCTTTAGCGTCTCTTCTCGTCTACATCTTAGCCAAAACTTTTCCACTATGTCTGGCAGGGAGAAACTGTGCCAGCACAGAAAACATCTCCCATCGTGTTCTAGACGTTGCACGGAGGTGTGCCGAGTGTTTTGGAAGAAGGGAAAGAAACTTGTCCAAAACAGCTTCCAATCGAATGTTCATGTGATTGGAAATGTCAGGAGAGTGCAAAAGTACTGTTTTCTCTCAGTTGACAAGCTGCGCACACAATCCCAGTGTTGTACAGCTTCCTTCTTCACCTTTCCGAAGGTGCAGCTCTCTCGGGCTCCCGGAGCCGAAGAAGCGCCTTCTTCGCGCAAAGACGATTGTGCCGCTCACAGTGCTCTCCTTAGCGCGGCTTCTCCGAAAGACGCCCGGGAGCAGCACTTAGCTCCGGACAGAATGGTACCTTCGTCTTTAGCGTCTTTTGTGGTCTACATCGAAGCAGACAGCATTTCCACTATGTCTGGCAGGGAGAAACTGTGCCAGCACAGAAAACAACTCCCACCATGGTCGAGAGGATGCACGGAGGTCTGCCAAGTGTTTTGCAGGGAGAAAAGCAAAGGTGTCAAAAACAGCTTCCAATTGAATATTCATGTGATTGGAAATGTCAGGAGAGTTCAAATGTACTGTTTTCTATCATTTGGCAAGCTGCGCACACAATCCCAGTCTTGTACGGCTTCCTTCTTCGCCTTTCCGAAGCTGCCGCTCTCTCGGGCTTCCGGAGCCGAAGAAGCGCCTTCTTCGCGCAAAGACGATTGTGCCGCTCACAGTGCTCTCCTTAGCGCGGTTTCTCCGAAAGACGCCTGGGAGCAGCACTTAGCTCCGGACAGCATGGTACCATCGTCTTTAGCGCCTTTGTGGTCTACATCGAACCAGAAAGCTTTTCCACTATGTCTGGCAGGGAGAAACTGTGCCAGCACAGAAAACATCTCCCATCGTGTTCTAGACCTTGCACGGAGGTGTGCCGAGTGTTTTGGAAGAAGGGAAATAAATTTGTCCAAAACAGCTTCCAATCGAATGTTCATGTGATTGGAAATGTCAGGAGAATGCCAAGGTACTGTTTACTCTCAGTTGACAAGCTGCGCACACAATCCCAGTGTTGTACAGCTTCCTTCTTCACCTTTCCGAAGGCGCCGCTCTCTCGGGCTCCCGGAGCCGAAGAAGCGCCTTCTTCGCGCAAAGACGATGGTGCCGCTCACAGTGCTCCCCTTAGCGCGGCTTCTCCCGAAAGACGCCCGGGAGCAGCACTTAGCTCGGACAGCATGGTACCATCGTCTTTAGCATCTTTTGTGGTCTACATCGAAGCAGACAGCATTTCCACTATGTCTGGCAGGGAGAAATTGTGCCAGCACAGAAAACAACTCCCAGCGTGATCGAGAGGATGCACGGAGGTCTGCCAGGTGTTTTGCAGGGAGAACAGAAAAGGTGTCCAAAACAGCTTCCAATCGAATGTTCATGTGATTGGAAATGTCAGAAGAGGGAAAATGGACTGTTTTCTATCATTTGGCAAGCTGCGCACACAATCCCAGTCTTGTACAGCTTCCTTCTTCGCCTTTCCGAAGGTGCCGCTCTCTCGGGATCCCGGAGCCGAAGAAGCGCCTTCTTCGCGCAGAGACGCTTGTGCCGCTCACAGTGCTCTCCTTAGCGCGGCTTCTCCGAAAGACGCCCGGGAGCAGCACTTAGATCCGGACAGCACGGTACCATCGTCTTTAGCGTCTTTTGTGGTCTACATCGAAGCAGAAAGCTTTTCCACTATGTCTGGCAGGGAGAAACTGTGCCAGCACAGAAAACATCTCCCATCGTGTTCTAGACCTTGCATGGAGGTGTGCCGAGTGTTTTGGAAGAAGGGAAAGAAATTTGTCCAAAACAGCTTCCAATCGAATGTTCATGTGATTGGAAATGTCAGGAGAGTGCAAAAGTACTGTTTTCTCTCAGTTGACAAGCTGCGCACACAATCCCAGTGTTGTACAGCTTCCTTCTTCACCTTTCCGAAGGTGCCGCTCTCTCGGGCTCCCGGAGCCGAAGAAGCGCCTTCTTCGCGCAACGACGATGGTGCCACTCACAGTGCTCTCCTTAGCGCGGCTTCTCCTGAAAGACGCCCGGGAGCAGCACTAATCTCCGGACAGCATGGTACCATCGTCTTTAGCGTCTTTTGTGGTCTACATCGAAGCAGACAGCATTTCCACTAGGTCTGGCAGGGAGAAACTGTGCCAGCAGAGAAAACAACTCCCAGCGTGATCGAGAGGATGCACGGAGGTCTGCCAGGTGTTTTGCAGGGAGAAAAGAAAAGGTGTCCAAAACAGCTTCCAATCGAATGTTCATGTGATTGGAAATGTCAGGAGAGTTCAAAGGTACTGTTTTCTATCATTTGGCAAGCTGCGCACACAATCCCAGTGTAGTACAGCTTCCCTCTTCACCTTTCCGAAGCTGCCGCTCTCTCGGGCTCCCGGAGCCGAAGAAGCGCCTTCTTCGCGCAAAGACGATTGTGCCGCTCACAGTGCTCTCCTTAGCGCGGCTTCTCCGAAAGACGCCCGGGAGCAGCATTTAGCTCCGGACAGCATGGTATCATCGTCTTTAGCGTCTTTTGTGGTCTACATCAAAGCAGAAAGCTTTTCCACTATGTCTGGCAGGGAGAAACTGTGCCAGCACAGAAAACATCTCCCATCGTGTTCTAGACCTTGCACGGAGGTGTGCCGAGTGTTTTGGAAGAAGGGAAAGAAATTTGTCCAAAACAGCTTCCAATCGAATGTTCATGTGATTGGAAAAGTCAGGAGAGTGCAAAGGTACTTTTGACAAGCTGCTCACACAATCCCAGTCTTGTACAGCTTCCCTCTTCGCCTTTCCGAAGCTGCCGCTCTCTCGGGCTCCCGGAGCCGAAGAAGCGCCTTCTTCGCGCAAAGACGATTGTGCCGCTCACAGTGCTCTCTTCAGTGCGGCTTCTGCCGAAAGACGCCCGGGAGCGGCGCTTAGCTCCAGAGAGCGCCGTACCTTCGTCTTTAGCGTCTCTTCTCGTCTACAACTTAGCCAAAACTTTTCCACTATGTCTGGCAGGGAGAAACTGTGCCAGCACAGAAAACATCTCCCATCATGTTCTAGACGTTGCACGGAGGTGTGCCGAGTGTTTTGGAAGAAGGGAAAGAAACTTGTCCAAAACAGCTTCCAATCGAATGTTCATGTGATTGGAAATGTCAGGAGAGTGCAAAAGTACTGTTTTCTCTCAGTTGACAAGCTGCGCACACAATCCCAGTGTTGTACAGCTTCCTTCTTAACCTTTCCGAAGGTGCAGCTCTCTCGGGCTCCCGGAGCCGAAGAAGCGCCTTCTTCGCGCAAAGACGATGGTGCCGCTCACAGTACTCTCCTTAGCGCGGCTTCTCCGAAAGACGCCCGGGAGCAGCACTTAGCTCCGGACAGAATGGTACCTTCGTCTTTACCGTCTTTTGTGGTCTACATCGAAGCAGACAGCATTTCCACTATGTCTGGCAGGGAGAAACTGTGCCAGCACAGAAAACAACTCCCACCATGGTCGAGAGGATGCACGGAGGTCTGCCAGGTGTTTTGCAGGGAGAAAAGCAAAGGTGTCAAAAACAGCTTCCAATCGAATATTCATGTGATTGGAAATGTCAGGAGAGTTCAAATGTACTGTTTTCTATCATTTGGCAAGCTGCGCACACAATCCCAGTCTTGTACGGCTTCCTTCTTCGCCTTTCCGAAGCTGCCGCTCTCTCGGGCTCCCGGAGCCGAAGAAGCGCCTTCTTCGCGCAAAGACGATGGTGCCGCTCACAGTGCTCCCCTTAGCGCGGCATCTCCCGAAAGACGCCCGGGAGCAGCACTTAGCTCGGACAGCATGGTACCATCGTCTTTAGCGTCTTTTGTGGTCTACATCGAAGCAGACAGCATTTCCACTATGTCTGGCAGGGAGAAATTGTGCCAGCACAGAAAACAACTCCCAGCGTGATCGAGAGGATGCACGGAGGTCTGCCAGGTGTTTTGCAGGGAGAAAAGAAAAGGTGTCCAAAAGAGCTTCCAATCGAATGTTCATGTGATTGGAAATGTCAGAAGAGGGAAAATGGACTGTTTTCTATCATTTGGCAAGCTGCGCACACAATCCCAGTCTTGTACAGCTTCATTCTTCGCCTTTCCGAAGGTGCCGCTCTCTCGGGCTCCCGGAGCCGAAGAAGCACCTTCTTCGCGCAAAGACGATTGTGCCGCTCACAGTGCTCTCCTTAGCGCGGCTTCTCCGAAAGACGCCCGGGAGCAGCACTTAGCTCCGGACAGCACGGTACCATCGTCTTTAGCGTCTTTTGTGGTCTACATCGAAGCAGAAAGCTTTTCCACTATGTCTGGCAGGGAGAAACTGTGCCAGCACAGAAAACATCTCCCATCGTGTTCTAGACCTTGCACGGAGGTGTGCCGAGTGTTTTGGAAGAAGGGAAAGAAATTTGTCCAAAACAGCTTCCAATCGAATGTTCATGTGATTGGAAATGTCAGGAGAGTGAAAATGTACTGTTTTCTCTCAGTTGACAAGCTGCGCACACAATCCCAGTGTTGTACAGCTTCCTTCTTCACCTTTCCGAAGCTGCCGCTCTCTCGGGCTCCCGGAGCCGAAGAAGCGCCTTCTTCGCGCAAAGACGATGGTGCCGCTCACAGTGCTCTCCTTAGCGCGGCTTCTCCTGAAAGGCGCCCGGGAGCAGCACTTAACTCCGGACAGCATGGTACCATCGTCTTTAGCGTCTTTTGTGGTCTACATCGAAGCAGACAGCATTTCCACTAGGTCTGGCAGGGAGAAACTGTGCCAGCACAGAAAATAACTCCCACCGTGGTCGAGAGGATGCACCGAGGTCTGCCAGGTGTTTTGCAGGGAGAAAAGAAAAGGTGTCCAAAACAGCTTCCAATCGAATGTTCATGTGATTGGAAATGTCAGGAGAGTTCAAAGGTACTGTTTTCTATCATTTGGCAAGCTGCGCACACAATCCCAGTGTTGTACAGCTTCCCTCTTCACCTTTCCGAAGCTGCCGCTCTCTCGGGCTCCCGGAGCCGAAGAAGCGCCTTCTTCGCGCAAAGACGATTGTGCCGCTCACAGTGCTCTCCTTAGCGCGGCTTCTGCCGAAAGACGCCCGGGAGCAGCACTTAGCTCCGGACAGCATGGTACCATCGTCTTTAGCGTCTTTTGTGGTCTACATCGAAGCAGAAAGCTTTTCCACTATGTCTGGCAGGGAGAAACTGTGCCAGCACAGAAAACATCTCCCATCGTGTTCTAGACCTTGCACGGAGGTGTGCCGAGTGTTTTGGAAGAAGGGAAAGAAATTTGTCCAAAACAGCTTCCAATCGAATGTTCATGTGATTGGAAAAGTCAGGAGAGTGCAAAGGCACTGTTTTCTATCATTTGGCAAGCTGCTCACACAATCCCAGTCTTGTACAGCTTCCCTCTTCGCCTTTCCGAAGCAGCCGCTCTCTCGGGCTCCCGGAGCCGAAGAAGCGCCTTCTTCGCGCAAAGACGATTGTGCGGCTCACAGTGCTCTCTTCAGCGCGGCTTCTGCCGAAAGACGCCCAGGTGCGGCGCTTAGCTCCAGAGAGCGCCGTACCTTCGTCTTTACCGTCTCTTCTCGTCTACATCTTAGCCAAAACTTTTCCACTATGTCTGGCAGGGAGAAACTGTGCCAGCACAGAAAACATCTCCCATTGTGTTCTAGACCTTGCACGGAGGTGTGCCGAGTGTTTTGGAAGAAGGCAAAGAAATTTGTCCAAAACAGCTTCCAATCGAATGTTCATGTGATTGGAAAAGTCAGGAGAGTGCCAAGGTACTGTTTACTCTCAGTTGACAAGCTGCGCACACAATCCCAGTCTTGTACAGCTTCCTTCTTCACCTTTCCGAAGGCGCCGCTCTCTCGGGCTCCCGGAGCCGAAGAAGCGCCTTCTTCGCGCAAAGACGATTGTGCCGCTCACAGTGCTCCCCTTAGCGCGGCTTCTCCCGAAAGACGCCCGGGAGCAGCACTTAGCTCGGACAGCATGGTACCATCGTCTTTAGCGTCTTTTGTGGTCTACATCGAAGCAGACAGCATTTCCACTATGTCTGGCAGGGAGAAACTGTGCCAGCACAGAAAACATCTCCCATCGTGTTCTAGACATTGCACGGATGTGTGCCGAGTGTTTTGGAAGAAGGGAAAGAAATTTGTCCAAAACAGCTTCCAATCGAATGTTCATATGATTGGAAAAGTCAGGAGAGTTCAAAGGTACTGTTTTCTATCATTTGGCAAGCTGCGCACACAATCCCAGTCTTGTACAGCTTCCTTTTTCACCTTTCCGAAGCTGCCGCTCTCTCGGGCTCCCGGAGCCGAAGAAGCGCCTTCTTCGCGCAAAGACGATTGTGCCGCTCACAGTGCTCTCCTTAGCGCGGCTTCTCCGAAAGACGCCCGGGAGTAGCACTTATCTCCGGACAGCATGGTACCATCGTCTTTAGCGTCTTTTGTGGTCTACATCGAACCAGAAAGCTTTTCCACTATGTCTGGCAGGGAGAAACTGTGCCAGCACAGAAAACATCTCCCATCGTGTTCTAGACCTTGCACGGAGGTGTGCCGAGTGTTTTGGAAGAAGGGAAAGAAACTTGTCCAAAACAGCTTCCAATCGAATGTTCATGTGATTGGAAATGTCAGGAGATTGCCAAGGTACTGTTTTCTCTCAGTTGACAAGCTGCGCACACAATCCCAGTGTTGTACAGCTTCCTTCTTCACCTTTCCGAAGGCGCCGCTCTCTCGGGCTCCCGGAGCCGAAGAAGCGCCTTCTTCGCGCAAAGACGATTGTGCCGCTCACAGTGCTCCCCTTAGCGCGGCTTCTCCCGAAAGACGCCCGGGAGCAGCACTTAGATCGGACAGCATGGTACCATCGTCTTTAGCGTCTTTTGTGGTCTACATCGAAGCAGACAGCATTTCCACTATGTCTGGCAGGGAGAAACTGTGCCAGCACAGAAAACAACTCCCACTGTGGTCAAGAGGATGCACGGAGGTCTGCCAGGTGTTTTGCAGGGAGAAAAGAAAAGGTGTCCAAAACAGCTTCCAATCGAATGTTCATGTGATTGGAATAGTCAGGAGAGTTCAAAGGTACTGTTTTCTATCATTTGGCAAGCTGCGCACACAATCCCAGTCTTGTACAGCTTCCTTCTTCACCTTTCCGAAGCTGCCGCTCTCTCGGGCTCCCGGAGCCGAAGAAGCGCCTTCTTCGCGCAAAGACGATTGTGCCGCTCACAGTGCTCTCCTTAGCGCGGCTTCTGCCGAAAGACGCCCGGGAGCGGCACTTATCTCCAGAGAGCACTATACCTTCATCTTTAGCGTCTCTTCTCGTCTACATCTTAGCCAAAACTTTTCCACTATGTCTGGCAGGGAGAAACTGTGCCAGCACAGAAAACATCTCCCATCGTGTTCTAGACCTTGCACGGAGGTGTGCCGAGTGTTTTGGAAGAAGGGAAAGAAATTTGTCCAAAACAGCTTCCAATCGAATGTTCATGTGATTGGAAATGTCAGGAGAGTGAAAATGTACTGTTTTCTCTCAGTTGACAAGCTGCGCACACAATCCCAGTGTTGTACAGCTTCCTTCTTCACCTTTCCGAAGCTGCCGCTCTCTCGGGCTCCCGGAGCCGAAGAAGCGCCTTCTTCGCGCAAAGACGATGGTGCCGCTCACAGTGCTCTCCTTAGCGCGGCTTCTCCTGAAAGGCGCCCGGGAGCAGCACTTAACTCCGGACAGCATGGTACCATCGTCTTTAGCGTCTTTTGTGGTCTACATCGAAGCAGACAGCATTTCCACTAGGTCTGGCAGGGAGAAACTGTGCCAGCACAGAAAATAACTCCCACCGTGGTCGAGAGGATGCACCGAGGTCTGCCAGGTGTTTTGCAGGGAGAAAAGAAAAGGTGTCCAAAACAGCTTCCAATCGAATGTTCATGTGATTGGAAATGTCAGGAGAGTTCAAAGGTACTGTTTTCTATCATTTGGCAAGCTGCGCACACAATCCCAGTGTTGTACAGCTTCCCTCTTCACCTTTCCGAAGCTGCCGCTCTCTCGGGCTCCCGGAGCCGAAGAAGCGCCTTCTTCGCGCAAAGACGATTGTGCCGCTCACAGTGCTCTCCTTAGCGCGGCTTCTGCCGAAAGACGCCCGGGAGCAGCACTTAGCTCCGGACAGCATGGTACCATCGTCTTTAGCGTCTTTTGTGGTCTACATCGAAGCAGAAAGCTTTTCCACTATGTCTGGCAGGGAGAAACTGTGCCAGCACAGAAAACATCTCCCATCGTGTTCTAGACCTTGCACGGAGGTGTGCCGAGTGTTTTGGAAGAAGGGAAAGAAATTTGTCCAAAACAGCTTCCAATCGAATGTTCATGTGATTGGAAAAGTCAGGAGAGTGCAAAGGCACTGTTTTCTATCATTTGGCAAGCTGCTCACACAATCCCAGTCTTGTACAGCTTCCCTCTTCGCCTTTCCGAAGCAGCCGCTCTCTCGGGCTCCCGGAGCCGAAGAAGCGCCTTCTTCGCGCAAAGACGATTGTGCGGCTCACAGTGCTCTCTTCAGCGCGGCTTCTGCCGAAAGACGCCCAGGTGCGGCGCTTAGCTCCAGAGAGCGCCGTACCTTCGTCTTTACCGTCTCTTCTCGTCTACATCTTAGCCAAAACTTTTCCACTATGTCTGGCAGGGAGAAACTGTGCCAGCACAGAAAACATCTCCCATTGTGTTCTAGACCTTGCACGGAGGTGTGCCGAGTGTTTTGGAAGAAGGCAAAGAAATTTGTCCAAAACAGCTTCCAATCGAATGTTCATGTGATTGGAAAAGTCAGGAGAGTGCCAAGGTACTGTTTACTCTCAGTTGACAAGCTGCGCACACAATCCCAGTCTTGTACAGCTTCCTTCTTCACCTTTCCGAAGGCGCCGCTCTCTCGGGCTCCCGGAGCCGAAGAAGCGCCTTCTTCGCGCAAAGACGATTGTGCCGCTCACAGTGCTCCCCTTAGCGCGGCTTCTCCCGAAAGACGCCCGGGAGCAGCACTTAGCTCGGACAGCATGGTACCATCGTCTTTAGCGTCTTTTGTGGTCTACATCGAAGCAGACAGCATTTCCACTATGTCTGGCAGGGAGAAACTGTGCCAGCACAGAAAACATCTCCCATCGTGTTCTAGACATTGCACGGATGTGTGCCGAGTGTTTTGGAAGAAGGGAAAGAAATTTGTCCAAAACAGCTTCCAATCGAATGTTCATATGATTGGAAAAGTCAGGAGAGTTCAAAGGTACTGTTTTCTATCATTTGGCAAGCTGCGCACACAATCCCAGTCTTGTACAGCTTCCTTTTTCACCTTTCCGAAGCTGCCGCTCTCTCGGGCTCCCGGAGCCGAAGAAGCGCCTTCTTCGCGCAAAGACGATTGTGCCGCTCACAGTGCTCTCCTTAGCGCGGCTTCTCCGAAAGACGCCCGGGAGTAGCACTTATCTCCGGACAGCATGGTACCATCGTCTTTAGCGTCTTTTGTGGTCTACATCGAACCAGAAAGCTTTTCCACTATGTCTGGCAGGGAGAAACTGTGCCAGCACAGAAAACATCTCCCATCGTGTTCTAGACCTTGCACGGAGGTGTGCCGAGTGTTTTGGAAGAAGGGAAAGAAACTTGTCCAAAACAGCTTCCAATCGAATGTTCATGTGATTGGAAATGTCAGGAGATTGCCAAGGTACTGTTTTCTCTCAGTTGACAAGCTGCGCACACAATCCCAGTGTTGTACAGCTTCCTTCTTCACCTTTCCGAAGGCGCCGCTCTCTCGGGCTCCCGGAGCCGAAGAAGCGCCTTCTTCGCGCAAAGACGATTGTGCCGCTCACAGTGCTCCCCTTAGCGCGGCTTCTCCCGAAAGACGCCCGGGAGCAGCACTTAGCTCGGACAGCATGGTACCATCGTCTTTAGCGTCTTTTGTGGTCTACATCGAAGCAGACAGCATTTCCACTATGTCTGGCAGGGAGAAACTGTGCCAGCACAGAAAACAACTCCCACTGTGGTCAAGAGGATGCACGGAGGTCTGCCAGGTGTTTTGCAGGGAGAAAAGAAAAGGTGTCCAAAACAGCTTCCAATCGAATGTTCATGTGATTGGAATAGTCAGGAGAGTTCAAAGGTACTGTTTTCTATCATTTGGCAAGCTGCGCACACAATCCCAGTCTTGTACAGCTTCCTTCTTCACCTTTCCGAAGCTGCCGCTCTCTCGGGCTCCCGGAGCCGAAGAAGCGCCTTCTTCGCGCAAAGACGATTGTGCCGCTCACAGTGCTCTCCTTAGCGCGGCTTCTGCCGAAAGACGCCCGGGAGCGGCACTTATCTCCAGAGAGCACTATACCTTCATCTTTAGCGTCTCTTCTCGTCTACATCTTAGCCAAAACTTTTCCACTATGTCTGGCAGGGAGAAACTGTGCCAGCACAGAAAACATCTCCCATCGTGTTCTAGACATTGCACGGATGTGTGCCGAGTGTTTTGGAAGAAGGGAAAGAAATTTGTCCAAAACAGCTTCCAATCGAATGTTCATATGATTGGAAAAGTCAGGAGAGTTCAAAGGTACTGTTTTCTATCATTTGGCAAGGTGCGCACACAATCCCAGTGTTGTACAGCTTCCCTCTTCACCTTTCCGAAGGTGCCGCTCTCTCGGGCTCCCGGAGCCGAAGAACCGCCTTCTTCGCGCAAAGACGATTGTGCCGCTCACAGTGCTCTCCTTAGCGCGCCTTCTCCGAAATACACCCGGGAGCAGCACTTATCTCCGGACAGCATGGTACCATCGTCTTTAGCGTCTTTTGTGGTCTACATCGAAGCAGACAGCATTTCCACTATGTCTGGCAGGGAGAAACTGTGCCAGCACAGAAAACAACTCCCACCGTGGTCGAGAGGATGCACGGAGGTCTGCCAGGTGTTTTGCAGGGAGAAAAGAAAAGGTGTCCAAAACAGCTTCCAATCGAATGTTCATGTGATTGGAAATGTCAGGAGAGTGAAAATGTACTGTTTTCTATCATTTGGCAAGCTGCGCACACAATCCCAGTGTTGTACGGCTTCCTTCTTCGCCTTTCCGAAGCTGCCGCTCTCTCGGGCTTCCGGAGCGGAAGAAGCGCCTTCTTCGCGCAAAGACGATTGTGTGGCTCACAGTGCTCTCCTTAGCGCGCCTTCTCCGAAAGACGCCCGGGAGTAGCACTTATCTCCGGACAGCATGGTACCATCGTCTTTAGCGTCTTTTGTGGTCTACATCGAAGCAGAAAGCTTTTCCACTATGTCTGGCAGGGAGAAACTGTGCCAGCACAGAAAACATCTCCCATCGTGTTCTAGACCTTGCACGGAGGTGTGCCGAGTGTTTTGGAAGAAGGGAAAGAAACTTGTCCAAAACAGCTTCCAATCGAATGTTCATGTGATTGGAAATGTCAGGAGAGTGCCAAGGTACTGTTTACTCTCAGTTGACAAGCTGCGCACACAATCCCAGTCTTGTACAGCTTCCTTCTTCACCTTTCCGAAGGCGCCGCTCTCTCGGGCTCCCGGAGCCGAAGAAGCGCCTTCTTCGCGCAAAGACGATTGTGCCGCTCACAGTGCTCCCCTTAGCGCGGCTTCTCCCGAAAGACGCCCGGGAGCAGCACTTAGCTCGGACAGCATGGTACCATCGTCTTTAGCGTCTTTTGTGGTCTACATCGAAGCAGACAGCATTTCCACTGTGTCTGGCAGGGAGAAACTGTGCCAGCACAGAAAACAACTCCCACTGTGGTCAAGAGGATGCACGGAGGTCTGCCAGGTGTTTTGCAGGGAGAAAAGAAAAGGTGTCCAAAACAGCTTCCAATCGAATGTTCATGTGATTGGAATAGTCAGGAGAGTTCAAAGGTACTGTTTTCTATCATTTGGCAAGCTGCGCACACAATCCCAGTCTTGTACAGCTTCCTTCTTCACCTTTCCGAAGCTGCCGCTCTCTCGGGCTCCCGGAGCCGAAGAAGCGCCTTCTTCGCGCAAAGACGATTGTGCCGCTCACTGTGCTCTCCTTAGCGCGGCTTCTCCGAAAGTCGCCCGGGAGCAGCACTTAGCTCCGGACAGCATGGTACCTTCGTCTTTAGCGTCTTTTGTGGTCTACATCGAAGCAGACAGCATTTCCACTATGTCTGGCAGGGAGAAACTGTGCCAGCACAGAAAACATCTCCCAGCGTGATCGAGAGGATGCACGGAGGTCTGCCAGGTGTTTTGCAGGGAGAAAAGAAAAGGTGTCCAAAACAGCTTCCAATCGAATGTTCATGTGATTGGAAAAGTCAGGAGAGTTCAAAGGTACTGTTTTCTATCAGTTGGCAAGCTGCGCACACAATCCCAGTGTTGTACAGTTTCCTTCTTCACCTTTCCGATGATGCCGATTTCGCCAGCTCCGGGAGACGAAAAAGCGCCTTCTTCGCGCAAAGACGATTGTGCCGCTCCCAGTGCTCTCCTTAGCGCGGCTTCTCAGAAAGACGCCCGGGAGCAGCACTTAGCTCCGGACAGCATGGTACTTTCGTCTTTAGCGTCTTTTGTGGTCTACATCGAAGCAGAAAACCTGTGCCAGGACAGAAAACATCTCCTTGGGATGTTCTTCACATCTCCAGTGTGCCTGGAGGTCTGGGCTTCCTGATTTTAACAATCCTAGCACTAGGCCTACCTAACCCCAACCCGACGACGAGAAAGGCAAATCTGCCAGGAATTAGGGATGTCCCCAAGGAAATAGCTGGGGAGACAGGCATGTTGTGGTACTTTTGTGCTCTTCTTGGGTAGTCCTTCGCAGCTGCTGTGTTCTTGGAACTCAGGGCTTTCTGGTTAAAAGAACCCTAACCCTAGGCCTAAGTCAAACCAAAACGCTAGGAAGGAAAATCAGCCTATAGTTCGGGATGGTCTCATGGAAATAGCAGTGGAGGTAGCCAACTTGTGTCACTTTTGCCCTCCCCTTGGGATGCCTTGAACAGCTGCACTGTGCCTGGAGCACAGGGCTTCCTGGTTAAAAAAACCTAGCCCTAGGCTGAACCCTAACCCTAACCCTAACCCTAGGCAGATAAATCAGCCTAGGTATAGTGATGGTGCCAAGGAAATAGCCGTGAAAGCAGCCATGTTGTGGCACTTTTGCACTCCCTTCTGGATGCCTTTCACAGCTCCAGTGTGCCTGGAGGTCTGGGCTTCCTGATTTTAAAAGTCCTAGCACAAGGCCTAAGCCTAACAGTAACCCTAGGAAGGTAAATCAGCCGAGTATTAGGGTTCTTCTTAAGGAAAAAGCTGTGAAAGCAGCCTTGTTGTGGCACTTCTGCGCTCCCTTTGGGATGCCTTTAGCAGCTGCAGTAAGCCAGGAACTCAGGGCTTCCTGGTTAAAAAATCCTAGCCCTAGGCTGAACCCTAACCCTAACCCTAGGCAGATAAATCAGCCTAGGTATAGGGATGGTGCCAAGGAAAAAGCTGTGAAAGCTGCCATGTTGTGCCACTTTTGCACTCTCTTTTGGATGCCTTTCACAGCTCCAGTGTGCCTGGAGGTCTGGGCTTCCTGATTTTAAAAATCCTAACACAAGGTCTACCTAACCCCAACCCAACAACGACAAAGGCAAATCAGCCAGGAATTAGAGATGTCCCCAAGAAAATAGCTGGGGAGGCAGGCATGTTGTGGTACTTTTGTGCACTTCTTAGTCCTTCGCAGCTGCTGTGTTCTTGGAACTCAGGGCTTTCTGGTTAAAAGAACACTAACCTAGGCGTATCTCAAACCTCAACGCTAGGAAGGAAAATCAGCCTATGGTTAGGGATGGTCTCATGGAAATAGCAATGGAGGCAGCCAAGTTGTGTCACTTTTGCCCTCCCCTTGGGATGCATGGAACAGCTGCAGTGTGCCTGGAGCACAGGGCTTCCTGGTTTTAAAAGTCCTAGGCCTAAGCCTAACAGTAACCCTAGGGAGGTAAATCAGCCGGGTATTAGGGTTCTTCCTAAGGAAAAAGCTGAGAAAGCAGCCATGTTGTGGCACTTCTGCACTCCCTTAGGGGTGCCTTTTGCAGCTGCAGTAAGCCTGGAACTCAGGGCTTCCTGGTTCAAAAACTCCTAACCCTAGGCTGAACCCTAACCCTAACCCTAGGCAGATAAATCAGCCTAGGTATAGGGATGGTGCCAAGGAAAAAGCTGTGAAAGCAGCCATGTTGTGGCACTTTTGCACTCTCTTCTGGATGCCTTTCACAGCTCCAGTGTGCCTGGAGGTCTGGGCTTCCTGATTTTAAAACTCCTAGCACAAGGCCTACCTACCTCCAACCCGACGATGAGAAAGGCAAATCAGCCAGGAATTAGGGATGTCCCCAAGGAAATAGCTGTGCAGGCAGGCATGCTGTGGTACTTTTGTGCTCTTCTTGGGTAGTCCTTCGCAGCTGCTGTGTTCTTGGAACTCAGGGCTTTCTGGTTAAAAGAACCCTAACCCTAGGCATAACTCAAACCTCAACGCTAGGAAGGATAATCAGCCTATGCCTCGGGATGGACTCATGAGAAGAGCAGCATAGGCAGCCAAGTTGTGTCACTTTTGCGGCACTCTTGGGATGCCTTGAACAGCTGCAGTGTGCCTGGAGCTAAGGGCTTCATAGTTTTAAAAATCCTAGCCCTAGTCCTAAGCCTAACACTAACCCTGGGAAGGTAAATCAGCCTGGTGTTAGGCTTCTTCCAAGGAAAAAGCCGTGAAAGCTGCCATGTTGTGGCACTTTTTCACTCCCTTTTGGATGCCTTTCACAGCTCCAGTGTGCCTGGAGGTCTGGGCTTCCTGATTTTAAAAATCCTAGCACTAGGCCTACCTAACCCCAACCCGACGACGAGAAAGTCAAATCAGCCAGGAATTAGAGATGTCCCCAAGGAAATAGCTGCGGAGGCAGGCATGTTGTGGTACTTTTGTGCTCTTCTTGGGTAGTCCTTCGCAGCTGCTGTGTTCTTGGAACTCAGGGCTTTCTGATTAAAAGAACACTAACCTAGGCCTAACTCAAACCAAAACACTAGGAAGGAAAATCAGCCTATGGTTCGGGATGGTCTCATGGAAATAGCAGTGGAGGCAGCCAAGTTGTGAAACTTTTGCCCACCCCTTGGGATGCCTTGAACAGCTGCAGTCTGCCTGGATCACAAGGCTTCCTGGTTTTCAAAGTCCTAGGCCTAAGCCTAACAGTAAGCCTCGGAATGTAAATCAGCGGGGTATTAGGGTTCTTCCTAAGGATAAAGCTGAGAAAGCAGCCATGTTGTGGCACTTTTGCACTCTCTTTTGCATGCCGTTCACAGCTCCAGTGTGCCTGGAGGTCTGGGCTTTCTGGTAAAAAAAACCCTTGTCCTAGGCTGAACCCTCACCCTAAACATAGGCAGAAAAATCAGCCTAGGTATAGGGATGGTGCCAAGGAAAAAGCGCTGTGAAAGCAGGCATGTTGTTGCACTTTTGAGCTCCACTTGGGATGTCTATCGCAGCTGCAGTGTGCCTGGAGATCAGGGCTTCTTCATTATAAAAATCATAATCCTACGACTATCCCTAAGGCTAACCCTAGGAAGGTAAATCAGGCTGGGATTAGGGATGTTCCCAAGGAAAAAGCCCTGGAGGGAGCAAGTTGAGGCAATTTTGCGCTGCCCTAGGGAAGTCTTTCGCAGCTGCAGTGGGCCTGGAGCTCAGATCTTACTCATTTAAAAAACCCTTTCCCTATCCCGCACTGGAGGCAGGAAAATCAGACTAGGTATAGGGATGTTCCCAAGGAAAAAGAGGTGGAGGCAGCCATGTTGCACCACTTTTGCTCTCCCCTTGGAATGACTTTTGCAGCTCTGCAGTGTTCCTGGAGCTCAGGGCCTCTTGCTTTAAAAACCCTATCTCTAACCCTAACTGGAGGCATGTAAATAAGCCTAGGGGTAGGCATGGTCCAAGGGCAAAAGCTGTGGAGGAAGGCATGTTGTGGCACTTTTGCGCTCCCCTTAGGATGTCTATCGCAGCTGCAGTGTGCCTGGAGATCAGGGCTTCTTCATTATAAAAATCATAATCCTACGACTATCCCTTAGGCTAACCCTAGGGAGGTAAATCAGGCTGGGATTAAGGATGTTCCCAAGGAAAAAGCTGTGGAGGCAGCCATGATGTGGCACTTTTGCACTCCCTTTGGGATGTCTTTCACAGCTCCAGTGTGCCTGGAGGTCTGGGCTTCCTGATTTTAAAAATCCTAGCCCTAGGCCTTACCCCAACCCTAAGACTAGAAAGGCAAATCAGCCATGAATTTGGGATGTTCCCAAGGAAAAAGCTGTGGAGGCAGCCATGTTGCGGTACTTTTGCACACTTCTTGGGTAATCCTTCACAGCTGCTGTGTTCTTGGAACTCAGGGCTTTCTGGTTAAAAAACCACTAACCCTAGGCGTAACTCAAACCTTAACCATAGGAAGGTAAATCAGCCTAGTGTTCGGGATGGTCTCATGGAAATAGCAGCAGAGGCAGCCAAGTTGTGCCACTTTTGCGCTCTCCTAGGGACGCCTTTCACAGCGGCAGTGTGCCTGGAGCTCAGGGCTTCCTAGTTTTAAAAATCCTAGCCCTAGGCCTAAGCCCACCACTTACCCTAGGGAGTTAAATCAGCCTGGAATTAGGGTTCTTCCCAAGGAAAAAGCTGTGAAAGCAGCCATGTTGTGGCACTTTTGCGCTCCCTTTGGGATGCCTTTCGCAGATGCAGTAAGCCTGGAACTCAGGGCTTCCTGGTTAAAAAAACCCTAGCCCTAGGCTGAACCCTCACCCTAAACATAGGCAGAAAAATCAGCCTAGGTATAGGGATGGTGCCAAGGAAACAGCGCTGTGAAAGCAGGCATGTTGTTGCACTTTTGAGCTCCCCTTGGGATGTCTTTTACAGCTGCAGTGTGCCTGGAGATCAGGGCTTCTTCATTATAAAAATCATAATCCTACGACTATCCCTAAGGCTAATCCTAGGAAGGTAAATCAGGCTGGGATTAGGGATGTTCCCAAGGAAAAAGCTGTGGAGGCAGCCATGATGTGGCACTTTTGCACTCCCTTTGGGATGTCTTTCACAGCTCCAGTGTGCCTCGAGGTCTGGGCTTCCTGATTTTAAAAATCCTAGCCCTAGGCCTAATCCCAACCCTAAGACTAGAAAGGCCAATCAGCCAGGAACTATGGATGTTCCCAAGGAAAAAGCTGTGGAGGCAGACATGTTGCAGTACTTTTGCGCTCTTCTTGGGTAGTCCTTCGCAGCTGCTGTGTTCTTGGAACTCAGGGCTTTCTGGTTTAAAAACCACTAAAAATCCACTAGGTCTGGCAGGGAGAAACTTTGCCAGCACAGAAAACATCTCCCATCGTCTTCTAGAGTTTACATGGAGATCTGCCAAGTGTTTGGCAGGGAGAAAAGAAAAGTTGTCCAAAACAGCTTCCAATCGAATGTTCATGTGATTGGAAAAGTCAGGAGAGTGCAAAGGTACTGTTTTCTATCAGTTGGCAAGCTGCGCACACAATCCCAGTCTTGTACAGCTTCCTTCTTCACCTTTCCGAAGCTGCCGCTCTCTCCGGCTCCCGGAGCCGAAGAAGCGGCTTCTTCGCGCAAAGACGATTGTGCCGCTCACAGCGCTCTCCTTAGCGCGGCTTCTGCCGAAAGACGCCCGGGAGCAGCACTTAGCTCCGGACAGCATGGTACCTTCGTCTTTAGCGTCTTTTGTGGTCTACATCAAAGCAGAAAGCTTTTCCACTATGTCTAGTCGGGAAAAACTGTGCCAGCACAGAAAACAACTCCCATCGTGTTCCAGAAGTTGCAGAGTTGACACTTTTGCGCTGCCCTGGGGAAGTCTTTCGCAGCTGCAGTGGGCCTGGAGCTCAGAGCTTACTCATTTAAAAAACCCTTTCCCTATCCCGCACTGGAGGCAGGAAAATCAGACTAGGTATAGGGATGTTCCCAAGAAAAAAGAGGTGGAGGCAGCCATGTTGCACCACTTTTGCTCTCCCCTGGGGATGCCTTTCGCAGCTCTGCAGTGTTCCTGGATCTCAAGGTCTCTTGCTTTAAAAACCCTATCTCTAACCCTAACTGGAGGCATGTAAATATGCCTAGGGGTAGGCATGGTCCCAGGGCAAAAGCTGTGGAGGCAGCCAAGTTGTGGCACTTTTGCACTCCCCTTGGGATGCCTTTCACAGCTCTGCAGTGTGCCTGGAGCTCAGGGCTTCCTAGTTTTAAAAATCCTAGCCCTAGGCCTAAGTCCACCACTAATCCTAGGGAGGTAAATCAGCCTGGTATTAGGGTTCTTCCCAAGGAAAAAGCTGTGAAAGCAGCCATGTTGTGGCACTTTTGCGCTCCCTTTGGGATGCCTTTTGCAGCTGCAGTAAGCCTGGAACTCAGGGCTTCCTGGTTAAAACAACCCTAGCCCTAGGCTGAACCCTCACCCTAAACATAGGCAGAAAAATCAGCCTAGGTATAGGGATGGTGCCAAGGAAAAAGCGCTGTGAAAGCAGGCATGTTGTTGCACTTTTGAGCTCCCCTTGGGATGTCTATCGCAGCTGCAGTGTGCCTGGAGATCAGGGCTTCTTCATTATAAAAATCATAATCCTACGACTATCCCTAAGGCTAACCCTAGGAAGGCAAATCAGGCTGGGATTAGGGATGTTCCCAAGGAAAAAGCTGTGGAGGCAGCCATGATGTGGCACTTTTGCACTCCCTTTGGGATGTCTTTCACAGCTCCAGTGTGCCTGGAGGTCTGGGCTTCCTGATTTTAAAAATCCTAGCCCTAGGCCTAATCCCAACCCTAAGACTAGAAAGGCAAATCAGCCAGGAACTATGGATGTTCCCAAGGAAAAAGCTGTGGAGGCAGACATGTTGCGGTACTTTTGCGCTCTTCTTGGGTAGTCCTTCGCAGCTGCTGTGTTCTTGGAACTCAGGGCTTTCTGGTTTAAAAACCACTAAAAATCCACTAGGTCTGGCAGGGAGAAACTTTGCCAGCACAGAAAACATCTCCCATCGTCTTCTAGAGTTTACATGGAGATCTGCCAAGTGTTTGGCAGGGAGAAAAGAAAAGTTGTCCAAAACAGCTTCCAATCGAATGTTCATGTGATTGGAAAAGTCAGGAGAGTGCAAAGGTACTGTTTTCCATCAGTTGGCAAGCTGCGCACACAATCCCAGTCTTGTACAGCTTCCTTCTTCACCTTTCAGAAGGTGCCGCTCTCTCCGGCTCCCGGAGCCGAAGAAGCAGCTTCTTCGCGCAAAGACGATTGTGCCGCTCACAGTGCTCTCCTTAGCGCGGCTTCTGCCGAAAGACGCCCGGGAGCAGCACTTAGCTCCGGACAGCATGGTACCTTCGTCTTTAGCGTCTTTTGTGGTCTACATCAAAGCAGAAAGCTTTTCCACTATGTCTAGTCGGGAAAAACTGTGCCAGCACAGAAAACAACTCCCATCGTGTTCCAGAAGTTGCAGAGTTGACACTTTTGCGCTGCCCTGGGGAAGTCTTTCGCAGCTGCAGTGGGCCTGGAGCTCAGAGCTTACTCATTTAAAAAACCCTTTCCCTATCCCGCACTGGAGGCAGGAAAATCAGACTAGGTATAGGGATGTTCCCAAGAAAAAAGAGGTGGAGGCAGCCATGTTGCACCACTTTTGCTCTCCCCTGGGGATGCCTTTCGCAGCTCTGCAGTGTTCCTGGATCTCAAGGTCTCTTGCTTTAAAAACCCTATCTCTAACCCTAACTGGAGGCATGTAAATATGCCTAGGGGTAGGCATGGTCCCAGGGCAAAAGCTGTGGAGGCAGCCAAGTTGTGGCACTTTTGCGCTCCCCTTGGGATGCCTTTCACAGCTCTGCAGTGTGCCTGGAGCTCAGGGCTTCCTAGTTTTAAAAATCCTAGCCCTAGGCCTAAGTCCACCACTAATCCTAGGGAGGTAAATCAGCCTGGTATTAGGGTTCTTCCCAAGGAAAAAGCTGTGAAAGCAGCCATGTTGTGGCACTTTGCGCTCCCTTTAAGATGCCTTTTGCAGCTGCAGTAAGCCTGGAACTCAGGGCTTCCTGGCTAAAAAAACCCTAGCCTTCGGCTGAACCCTCACCCTAAACATAGGCAGAAAAATCAGCCTAGGTATAGGGATGGTGCCAAGGAAAAAGCGCTGTGAAAGCAGGCATGTTGTTGCACTTTTGAGCTCCCCTTGGGATGTCTAACGCAGCTGCAGTGTGCCTGGAGATCAGGGCTTCTTCATTATAAAAATCATAATCCTACGACTATCCCTAAGGCTAACCCTAGGAAGGTAAATCAGGCTGGGATTAGGGATGTTCCCAAGGAAAAAGCCCTGGAGGGAGCAAGTTGAGGCAATTTTGCGCTGCCCTAGGGAAGTCTTTCGCAGCTGCAGTGGGCCTGGAGCTCAGAGCTTACTCATTTAAAAAACCCTTTCCCTATCCCGCACTGGAGGCAGGAAAATCAGACTAGGTATAGGGATGTTCCCAAGGAAAAAGAGGTGGAGGCAGCCATGTTGCACCACTTTTGCTCTCCCCTTGGAATGACTTTTGCAGCTCTGCAGTGTTCCTGGAACTCAGGGCCTCTTGCTTTAAAAACCCTATCTCTAACCCTAACTGGAGGCATGTAAATAAGCCTAGGGGTAGGCATGGTCCAAGGGCAAAAGCTGTGGAGGAAGGCATGTTGTGGCACTTTTGCGCTCCCCTTAGGATGTCTATCGCAGCTGCAGTGTGCCTGGAGATCAGGGCTTCTTCATTATAAAAATCATAATCCTACGACTATCCCTTAGGCTAACCCTAGGGAGGTAAATCAGGCTGGGATTAGGGATGTTCCCAAGGAAAAAGCTGTGGAGGCAGCCATGATGTGGCACTTTTGCACTCCCTTTGGGATGTCCTTCACAGCTCCAGTGTGCCTGGAGGTCTGGGCTTCCTGATTTTAAAAATCCTAGCCCTAGGCTGAACCCCATCCCTAAGACTAGAAAGGCAAATCAGCCATGAATTTGGGATGTTCCCAAGGAAAAAGCTGTGGAGGCAGCCATGTTGCGGTACTTTTGCACACTTCTTGGGTAGTCCTTCACAGCTGCTGTGTTCTTGGAGCTCAGGGCTTTCTGGTTAAAAAAACACTAACCCTAGGCGTAACTCAAACCTTAACCATAGGAAGGTAAATCAGCCTAGTGTTCGGGATGGTCTCATGGAAATAGCAGCAGAGGCAGCCAAGTTGTGCCACTTTTGCGCTCTCCTAGGGACGCCTTTCACAGCTGCAGTGTGCCTGGAGCTCAGGGCTTCCTAGTTTTAAAAATCCTAGCCCTAGGCCTAAGCCCACCACTTACCCTAGGGAGTTAAATCAGCCTGGAATTAGGGTTCTTCCCAAGGAAAAAGCTGTGAAAGCAGCCATGTTGTGGCACTTTTGCGCTCCCTTTGGGATGCCTTTCGCAGATGCAGTAAGCCTGGAACTCAGGGCTTCCTGGCTAAAAAAACCATAGCCCTAGGCTGAACCCTCACCCTAAACATAGGCAGAAAAATCAGCCTAGGTATAGGGATGGTGCCAAGGAAAAAGCGCTGTGAAAGCAGGCATGTTGTTGCACTTTTGAGCTCCCCTTGGGATGTCTATCGCAGCTGCAGTGTGCCTGGAGATCAGGGCTTCTTCATTATAAAAATCATAATCCTACGACTATCCCTAAGGCTAACCCTAGGAAGGTAAATCAGGCTGGGATTAAGGATGTTCCCAAGGAAAAAGCTGTGGAGGCAGCCATGATGTGGCACTTTTGCACTCCCTTTGGGATGCCTTTCACAGCTCCAGTGTGCCTGGAGGTCTGGGCTTCCTGATTTTAAAAATCCTAGCCCTAGGCCTAATCCCAACCCTAAGACTAGAAAGGCCAATCAGCCAGGAACTATGGATGTTCCCAAGGAAAAAGCTGTGGAGGCAGACATGTTGCGGTACTTTTGCGCTCTTCTTGGGTAGTCCTTCGCAGCTGCTGTGTTCTTGGAACTCAGGGCTTTCTGGTTTAAAAACCACTAAAAATCCACTAGGTCTGGCAGGGAGAAACTTTGCCAGCACAGAAAACATCTCCCATCGTCTTCTAGAGTTTACATGGAGATCTGCCAAGTGTTTGGCAGGGAGAAAAGAAAAGTTGTCCAAAACAGCTTCCAATCGAATGTTCATGTGATTGGAAAAGTCAGGAGAGTGCAAAGGTACTGTTTTCTATCAGTTGGCAAGCTGCGCACACAATCCCAGTCTTGTACAGCTTCCTTCTTCACCTTTCCGAAGCTGCCGCTCTCTCCGGCTCCCGGAGCCGAAGAAGCGGCTTCTTCGCGCAAAGACGATTGTGTGGCTCACAGTGCTCTCCTTAGCGCGGCTTCTCCGAAAGACGCCCGGGAGTAGCACTTATCTCCGGACAGCATGGTACCATCGTCTTTAGCGTCCTTTGTGGTCTACATCGAAGCAGAAAGCTTTTCCACTATGTCTGGCAGGGAGAAACTGTGCCAGCACAGAAAACAACTCCCATCATGTTCTAGACCTTGCACGGAGGTGTGCCGAGTGTTTTGGAAGAAGGGAAAGAAACTTGTCCAAAACAGCTTCCAATCGAATGTTCATGTGATTGGAAATGTCAGGAGAGTGCCAAGGTACTGTTTTCTCTCAGTTGACAAGCTGCGCACACAATCCCAGTGTTGTACAGCTTCCTTCTTCACCTTTCCGAAGGCGCCGCTCTCTCGGGCTCCCGGAGCCGAAGAAGCGCCTTCTTCGCGCAAAGACGATTGTGCCGCTCACAGTGCTCCCCTTAGCGCGGCTTCTCCCGAAAGACGCCCGGGAGCAGCACTTAGCTCGGACAGCATGGTACCATCGTCTTTAGCGTCTTTTGTGGTCTACATCGAAGCAGACAGCATTTCCACTATGTCTGGCAGGGAGAAACTGTGCCAGCACAGAAAACAACTCCCACTGTGGTCAAGAGGATGCACGGAGGTCTGCCAGGTGTTTTGCAGGGAGAAAAGAAAAGGTGTCCAAAACAGCTTCCAATCGAATGTTCATGTGATTGGAATAGTCAGGAGAGTTCAAAGGTACTGTTTTCTATCATTTGGCAAGCTGCGCACACAATCCCAGTCTTGTACAGCTTCCTTCTTCACCTTTCCGAAGCTGCCGCTCTCTCGGGCTCCCGGAGCCGAAGAAGCGCCTTCTTCGCGCAAAGACGATTGTGCCGCTCACAGTGCTCTCCTTAGCGCGGCTTCTGCCGAAAGACGCCCGGGAGCGGCACTTATCTCCAGAGAGCACTATACCTTCATCTTTAGCGTCTCTTCTCGTCTACATCTTAGCCAAAACTTTTCCACTATGTCTGGCAGGGAGAAACTGTGCCAGCACAGAAAACATCTCCCATCGTGTTCTAGACATTGCACGGATGTGTGCCGAGTGTTTTGGAAGAAGGGAAAGAAATTTGTCCAAAACAGCTTCCAATCGAATGTTCATATGATTGGAAAAGTCAGGAGAGTTCAAAGGTACTGTTTTCTATCATTTGGCAAGGTGCGCACACAATCCCAGTGTTGTACAGCTTCCCTCTTCACCTTTCCGAAGGTGCCGCTCTCTCGGGCTCCCGGAGCCGAAGAACCGCCTTCTTCGCGCAAAGACGATTGTGCCGCTCACAGTGCTCTCCTTAGCGCGCCTTCTCCGAAATACACCCGGGAGCAGCACTTATCTCCGGACAGCATGGTACCATCGTCTTTAGCGTCTTTTGTGGTCTACATCGAAGCAGACAGCATTTCCACTATGTCTGGCAGGGAGAAACTGTGCCAGCACAGAAAACAACTCCCACCGTGGTCGAGAGGATGCACGGAGGTCTGCCAGGTGTTTTGCAGGGAGAAAAGAAAAGGTGTCCAAAACAGCTTCCAATCGAATGTTCATGTGATTGGAAATGTCAGGAGAGTGAAAATGTACTGTTTTCTATCATTTGGCAAGCTGCGCACACAATCCCAGTGTTGTACGGCTTCCTTCTTCGCCTTTCCGAAGCTGCCGCTCTCTCGGGCTTCCGGAGCGGAAGAAGCGCCTTCTTCGCGCAAAGACGATTGTGTGGCTCACAGTGCTCTCCTTAGCGCGGCTTCTCCGAAAGACGCCCGGGAGTAGCACTTATCTCCGGACAGCATGGTACCATCGTCTTTAGCGTCTTTTGTGGTCTACATCGAACCAGAAAGCTTTTCCACTATGTCTGGCAGGGAGAAACTGTGCCAGCACAGAAAACATCTCCCATCGTGTTCTAGACCTTGCACGGAGGTGTGCCGAGTGTTTTGGAAGAAGGGAAAGAAACTTGTCCAAAACAGCTTCCAATCGAATGTTCATGTGATTGGAAATGTCAGGAGAGTGCCAAGGTACTGTTTACTCTCAGTTGACAAGCTGCGCACACAATCCCAGTCTTGTACAGCTTCCTTCTTCACCTTTCTGAAGGCGCCGCTCTCTCGGGCTCCCGGAGCCGAAGAAGCGCCTTCTTCGCGCAAAGACGATTGTGCCGCTCACAGTGCTCCCCTTAGCGCGGCTTCTCCCGAAAGACGCCCGGGAGCAGCACTTAGCTCGGACAGCATGGTACCATCGTCTTTAGCGTCTTTTGTGGTCTACATCGAAGCAGACAGCATTTCCACAGTGTCTGGCAGGGAGAAACTGTGCCAGCACAGAAAACAACTCCCACTGTGGTCAAGAGGATGCACGGAGGTCTGCCAGGTGTTTTGCAGGGAGAAAAGAAAAGGTGTCCAAAACAGCTTCCAATCGAATGTTCATGTGATTGGAATAGTCAGGACAGTTCAAAGGTACTGTTTTCTATCATTTGGCAAGCTGCGCACACAATCCCAGTCTTGTACAGCTTCCTTCTTCACCTTTCCGAAGCTGCCGCTCTCTCGGGCTCCCGGAGCCGAAGAAGCGCCTTCTTCGCGCAAAGACGATTGTGCCGCTCACAGTGCTCTCCTTAGCGCGGCTTCTGCCGAAAGACGCCCGGGAGCGGCACTTATCTCCAGAGAGCACTATACCTTCATCTTTAGCGTCTCTTCTCGTCTACATCTTAGCCAAAACTTTTCCACTATGTCTGGCAGGGAGAAACTGTGCCAGCACAGAAAACATCTCCCATCGTGTTCTAGACATTGCACGGATGTGTGCCGAGTGTTTTGGAAGAAGGGAAAGAAATTTGTCCAAAACAGCTTCCAATCGAATGTTCATATGATTGGAAAAGTCAGGAGAGTTCAAAGGTACTGTTTTCTATCATTTGGCAAGGTGCGCACACAATCCCAGTGTTGTACAGCTTCCCTCTTCACCTTTCCGAAGGTGCCGCTCTCTCGGGCTCCCGGAGCCGAAGAACCGCCTTCTTCGCGCAAAGACGATTGTGCCGCTCACAGTGCTCTCCTTAGCGCGCCTTCTCCGAAATACACCCGGGAGCAGCACTTATCTCCGGACAGCATGGTACCATCGTCTTTAGCGTCTTTTGTGGTCTACATCGAAGCAGACAGCATTTCCACTATGTCTGGCAGGGAGAAACTGTGCCAGCACAGAAAACAACTCCCACCGTGGTCGAGAGGATGCACGGAGGTCTGCCAGGTGTTTTGCAGGGAGAAAAGAAAAGGTGTCCAAAACAGCTTCCAATCGAATGTTCATGTGATTGGAAATGTCAGGAGAGTGAAAATGTACTGTTTTCTATCATTTGGCAAGCTGCGCACACAATCCCAGTGTTGTACGGCTTCCTTCTTCGCCTTTCCGAAGCTGCCGCTCTCTCGGGCTTCCGGAGCGGAAGAAGCGCCTTCTTCGCGCAAAGACGATTGTGTGGCTCACAGTGCTCTCCTTAGCGCGGCTTCTCCGAAAGACGCCCGGGAGTAGCACTTATCTCCGGACAGCATGGTACCATCGTCTTTAGCGTCTTTTGTGGTCTACATCGAACCAGAAAGCTTTTCCACTATGTCTGGCAGGGAGAAACTGTGCCAGCACAGAAAACATCTCCCATCGTGTTCTAGACCTTGCACGGAGGTGTGCCGAGTGTTTTGGAAGAAGGGAAAGAAACTTGTCCAAAACAGCTTCCAATCGAATGTTCATGTGATTGGAAATGTCAGGAGAGTGCCAAGGTACTGTTTACTCTCAGTTGACAAGCTGCGCACACAATCCCAGTCTTGTACAGCTTCCTTCTTCACCTTTCCGAAGGCGCCGCTCTCTCGGGCTCCCGGAGCCGAAGAAGCGCCTTCTTCGCGCAAAGACGATTGTGCCGCTCACAGTGCTCCCCTTAGCGCGGCTTCTCCCGAAAGACGCCCGGGAGCAGCACTTAGCTCGGACAGCATGGTACCATCGTCTTTAGCGTCTTTTGTGGTCTACATCGAAGCAGACAGCATTTCCACTGTGTCTGGCAGGGAGAAACTGTGCCAGCACAGAAAACAACTCCCACTGTGGTCAAGAGGATGCACGGAGGTCTGCCAGGTGTTTTGCAGGGAGAAAAGAAAAGGTGTCCAAAACAGCTTCCAATCGAATGTTCATGTGATTGGAATAGTCAGGAGAGTTCAAAGGTACTGTTTTCTATCATTTGGCAAGCTGCGCACACAATCCCAGTCTTGTACAGCTTCCTTCTTCACCTTTCCGAAGCTGCCGCTCTCTCGGGCTCCCGGAGCCGAAGAAGCGCCTTCTTCGCGCAAAGACGATTGTGCCGCTCACAGTGCTCTCCTTAGCGCGGCTTCTGCCGAAAGACGCCCGGGAGCGGCACTTATCTCCAGAGAGCACTATACCTTCGTCTTTAGCGTCTCTTCTCGTCTACATCTTAGCCAAAACTTTTCCACTATGTCTGGCAGGGAGAAACTGTGCCAGCACAGAAGACATCTCCCATCGTGTTCTAGACATTGCACGGAGGTGTGCCGAGTGTTTTGGAAGAAGGGAAAGAAATTTGTCCAAAACAGCTTCCAATCGAATGTTCATGTGATTTGAAAAGTCAGGAGAGTTCAAAGGTACTGTTTTCTATCATTTGGCAAGGTGCGCACACAATCCCAGTGTTGTACAGCTTCCCTCTTCACCTTTCCGAAGGTGCCGCTCTCTCGGGCTCCCGGAGCCGAAGAACCGCCTTCTTCGCGCAAAGACGATTGTGCCGCTCACAGTGCTCTCCTTAGCGCGCCTTCTCCGAAATACACCCGGGAGCAGCACTTATCTCCGGACAGCATGGTACCATCGTCTTTAGCATCTTTTGTGGTCTACATCGAAGCAGACAGCATTTCCACTATGTCTGGCAGGGAGAAACTGTGCCAGCACAGAAAACAACTCCCACCGTGGTCGAGAGGATGCACGGAGGTCTGCCAGGTGTTTTGCAGGGAGAAAAGAAAAGGTGTCCAAAACAGCTTCCAATCGAATGTTCATGTGATTGGAAATGTCAGGAGAGTGAAAATGTACTGTTTTCTATAATTTGGCAAGCTGCGCACACAATCCCAGTGTTGTACGGCTTCCTTCTTCGCCTTTCCGAAGCTGCCGCTCTCTCGGGCTTCCGGAGCGGAAGAAGCGCCTTCTTCGCGCAAAGACGATTGTGTGGCTCACAGTGCTCTCCTTAGCGCGGCTTCTCCGAAAGACGCCCGGGAGTAGCACTTATCTCCGGACAGCATGGTACCATCGTCTTTAGCGTCTTTTGTGGTCTACATCGAAGCAGACAGCATTTCCACTGTGTCTGGCAGGGAGAAACTGTGCCAGCACAGAAAACAACTCCCACTGTGGTCAAGAGGATGCACGGAGGTCTGCCAGGTGTTTTGCAGGGAGAAAAGAAAAGGTGTCCAAAACAGCTTCCAATCGAATGTTCATGTGATTGGAATAGTCAGGAGAGTTCAAAGGTACTGTTTTCTATCATTTGGCAAGCTGCGCACACAATCCCAGTCTTGTACAGCTTCCTTCTTCACCTTTCCGAAGCTGCCGCTCTCTCGGGCTCCCGGAGCCGAAGAAGCGCCTTCTTCGCGCAAAGACGATTGTGCCGCTCACAGTGCTCTCCTTAGCGCGGCTTCTGCCGAAAGACGCCCGGGAGCGGCACTTATCTCCAGAGAGCACTATACCTTCGTCTTTAGCGTCTCTTCTCGTCTACATCTTAGCCAAAACTTTTCCACTATGTCTGGCAGGGAGAAACTGTGCCAGCACAGAAGACATCTCCCATCGTGTTCTAGACATTGCACGGAGGTGTGCCGAGTGTTTTGGAAGAAGGGAAAGAAATTTGTCCAAAACAGCTTCCAATCGAATGTTCATGTGATTTGAAAAGTCAGGAGAGTTCAAAGGTACTGTTTTCTATCATTTGGCAAGCTGCGCACACAATCCCAGTCTTGTACAGCTTCCTTCTTCACCTTTCCGAAGCTGCCGCTCTCTCGGGCTCCCGGAGCCGAAGAAGCGCCTTCTTCGCGCAAAGACGATTGTGCCGCTCACTGTGCTCTCCTTAGCGCGGCTTCTCCGAAAGTCGCCCGGGAGCAGCACTTAGCTCCGGACAGCATGGTACCTTCGTCTTTAGCGTCTTTTGTGGTCTACATCGAAGCAGACAGCATTTCCACTATGTCTGGCAGGGAGAAACTGTGCCAGCACAGAAAACATCTCCCAGCGTGATCGAGAGGATGCACGGAGGTCTGCCAGGTGTTTTGCAGGGAGAAAAGAAAAGGTGTCCAAAACAGCTTCCAATCGAATGTTCATGTGATTGGAAAAGTCAGGAGAGTTCAAAGGTACTGTTTTCTATCAGTTGGCAAGCTGCGCACACAATCCCAGTGTTGTACAGTTTCCTTCTTCACCTTTCCGATGATGCCGATTTCGCCAGCTCCGGGAGACGAAAAAGCGCCTTCTTCGCGCAAAGACGATTGTGCCGCTCCCAGTGCTCTCCTTAGCGCGGCTTCTCAGAAAGACGCCCGGGAGCAGCACTTAGCTCCGGACAGCATGGTACTTTCGTCTTTAGCGTCTTTTGTGGTCTACATCGAAGCAGAAAACCTGTGCCAGGACAGAAAACATCTCCTTGGGATGTTCTTCACATCTCCAGTGTGCCTGGAGGTCTGGGCTTCCTGATTTTAACAATCCTAGCACTAGGCCTACCTAACCCCAACCCGACGACGAGAAAGTCAAATCAGCCAGGAATTAGGGATGTCCCCAAGGAAATAGCTGGGGAGACAGGCATGTTGTGGTACTTTTGTGCTCTTCTTGGGTAGTCCTTCGCAGCTGCTGTGTTCTTGGAACTCAGGGCTTTCTGGTTAAAAGAACCCTAACCCTAGGCCTAAGTCAAACCAAAACGCTAGGAAGGAAAATCAGCCTATAGTTCGGGATGGTCTCATGGAAATAGCAGTGGAGGTAGCCAACTTGTGTCACTTTTGCCCTCCCCTTGGGATGCCTTGAACAGCTGCACTGTGCCTGGAGCACAGGGCTTCCTGGTTAAAAAAACCTAGCCCTAGGCTGAACCCTAACCCTAACCCTAACCCTAGGCAGATAAATCAGCCTAGGTATAGTGATGGTGCCAAGGAAATAGCCGTGAAAGCAGCCATGTTGTGGCACTTTTGCACTCCCTTCTGGATGCCTTTCACAGCTCCAGTGTGCCTGGAGGTCTGGGCTTCCTGATTTTAAAAGTCCTAGCACAAGGCCTAAGCCTAACAGTAACCCTAGGAAGGTAAATCAGCCGAGTATTAGGGTTCTTCTTAAGGAAAAAGCTGTGAAAGCAGCCTTGTTGTGGCACTTCTGCGCTCCCTTTGGGATGCCTTTAGCAGCTGCAGTAAGCCAGGAACTCAGGGCTTCCTGGTTAAAAAATCCTAGCCCTAGGCTGAACCCTAACCCTAACCCTAGGCAGATAAATCAGCATAGGTATAGGGATGGTGCCAAGGAAAAAGCTGTGAAAGCTGCCATGTTGTGCCACTTTTGCACTCTCTTTTGGATGCCTTTCACAGCTCCAGTGTGCCTGGAGGTCTGGGCTTCCTGATTTTAAAAATCCTAACACAAGGTCTACCTAACCCCAACCCAACAACGACAAAGGCAAATCAGCCAGGAATTAGAGATGTCCCCAAGAAAATAGCTGGGGAGGCAGGCATGTTGTGGTACTTTTGTGCACTTCTTAGTCCTTCGCAGCTGCTGTGTTCTTGGAACTCAGGGCTTTCTGGTTAAAAGAACACTAACCTAGGCGTATCTCAAACCTCAACGCTAGGAAGGAAAATCAGCCTATGGTTAGGGATGGTCTCATGGAAATAGCAATGGAGGCAGCCAAGTTGTGTCACTTTTGCCCTCCCCTTGGGATGCATGGAACAGCTGCAGTGTGCCTGGAGCACAGGGCTTCCTGGTTTTAAAAGTCCTAGGCCTAAGCCTAACAGTAACCCTAGGGAGGTAAATCAGCCGGGTATTAGGGTTCTTCCTAAGGAAAAAGCTGAGAAAGCAGCCATGTTGTGGCACTTCTGCACTCCCTTAGGGGTGCCTTTTGCAGCTGCAGTAAGCCTGGAACTCAGGGCTTCCTGGTTCAAAAACTCCTAACCCTAGGCTGAACCCTAACCCTAACCCTAGGCAGATAAATCAGCCTAGGTATAGGGATGGTGCCAAGGAAAAAGCTGTGAAAGCAGCCATGTTGTGGCACTTTTGCACTCTCTTCTGGATGCCTTTCACAGCTCCAGTGTGCCTGGAGGTCTGGGCTTCCTGATTTTAAAACTCCTAGCACAAGGCCTACCTACCTCCAACCCGACGATGAGAAAGGCAAATCAGCCAGGAATTAGGGATGTCCCCAAGGAAATAGCTGTGCAGGCAGGCATGCTGTGGTACTTTTGTGCTCTTCTTGGGTAGTCCTTCGCAGCTGCTGTGTTCTTGGAACTCAGGGCTTTCTGGTTAAAAGAACCCTAACCCTAGGCATAACTCAAACCTCAACGCTAGGAAGGATAATCAGCCTATGCTTCGGGATGGACTCATGAGAAGAGCAGCATAGGCAGCCAAGTTGTGTCACTTTTGCGGCACTCTTGGGATGCCTTGAACAGCTGCAGTGTGCCTGGAGCTAAGGGCTTCATAGTTTTAAAAATCCTAGCCCTAGTCCTAAGCCTAACACTAACCCTGGGAAGGTAAATCAGCCTGGTGTTAGGCTTCTTCCAAGGAAAAAGCCGTGAAAGCTGCCATGTTGTGGCACTTTTTCACTCCCTTTTGGATGCCTTTCACAGCTCCAGTGTGCCTGGAGGTCTGGGCTTCCTGATTTTAAAAATCCTAGCACTAGGCCTACCTAACCCCAACCCGACGACGAGAAAGTCAAATCAGCCAGGAATTAGAGATGTCCCCAAGGAAATAGCTGCGGAGGCAGGCATGTTGTGGTACTTTTGTGCTCTTCTTGGGTAGTCCTTCGCAGCTGCTGTGTTCTTGGAACTCAGGGCTTTCTGATTAAAAGAACACTAACCTAGGCCTAACTCAAACCAAAACACTAGGAAGGAAAATCAGCCTATGGTTCGGGATGGTCTCATGGAAATAGCAGTGGAGGCAGCCAAGTTGTGAAACTTTTGCCCACCCCTTGGGATGCCTTGAACAGCTGCAGTCTGCCTGGATCACAAGGCTTCCTGGTTTTCAAAGTCCTAGGCCTAAGCCTAACAGTAAGCCTCGGAATGTAAATCAGCGGGGTATTAGGGTTCTTCCTAAGGATAAAGCTGAGAAAGCAGCCATGTTGTGGCACTTTTGCACTCTCTTTTGCATGCCTTTCACAGCTCCAGTGTGCCTGGAGGTCTGGGCTTTCTGGTAAAAAAAACCCTTGTCCTAGGCTGAACCCTCACCCTAAACATAGGCAGAAAAATCAGCCTAGGTATAGGGATGGTGCCAAGGAAAAAGCGCTGTGAAAGCAGGCATGTTGTTGCACTTTTGAGCTCCACTTGGGATGTCTATCGCAGCTGCAGTGTGCCTGGAGATCAGGGCTTCTTCATTATAAAAATCATAATCCTACGACTATCCCTAAGGCTAACCCTAGGAAGGTAAATCAGGCTGGGATTAGGGATGTTCCCAAGGAAAAAGCCCTGGAGGGAGCAAGTTGAGGCAATTTTGCGCTGCCCTAGGGAAGTCTTTCGCAGCTGCAGTGGGCCTGGAGCTCAGATCTTACTCATTTAAAAAACCCTTTCCCTATCCCGCACTGGAGGCAGGAAAATCAGACTAGGTATAGGGATGTTCCCAAGGAAAAAGAGGTGGAGGCAGCCATGTTGCACCACTTTTGCTCTCCCCTTGGAATGACTTTTGCAGCTCTGCAGTGTTCCTGGAGCTCAGGGCCTCTTGCTTTAAAAACCCTATCTCTAACCCTAACTGGAGGCATGTAAATAAGCCTAGGGGTAGGCATGGTCCAAGGGCAAAAGCTGTGGAGGAAGGCATGTTGTGGCACTTTTGCGCTCCCCTTAGGATGTCTATCGCAGCTGCAGTGTGCCTGGAGATCAGGGCTTCTTCATTATAAAAATCATAATCCTACGACTATCCCTTAGGCTAACCCTAGGGAGGCAAATCAGGCTGGGATTAAGGATGTTCCCAAGGAAAAAGCTGTGGAGGCAGCCATGATGTGGCACTTTTGCACTCCCTTTGGGATGTCTTTCACAGCTCCAGTGTGCCTGGAGGTCTGGGCTTCCTGATTTTAAAAATCCTAGCCCTAGGCCTTACCCCAACCCTAAGACTAGAAAGGCAAATCAGCCATGAATTTGGGATGTTCCCAAGGAAAAAGCTGTGGAGGCAGCCATGTTGCGGTACTTTTGCACACTTCTTGGGTAATCCTTCACAGCTGCTGTGTTCTTGGAACTCAGGGCTTTCTGGTTAAAAAACCACTAACCCTAGGCGTAACTCAAACCTTAACCATAGGAAGGTAAATCAGCCTAGTGTTCGGGATGGTCTCATGGAAATAGCAGCAGAGGCAGCCAAGTTGTGCCACTTTTGCGCTCTCCTAGGGACGCCTTTCACAGCGGCAGTGTGCCTGGAGCTCAGGGCTTCCTAGTTTTAAAAATCCTAGCCCTAGGCCTAAGCCCACCACTTACCCTAGGGAGTTAAATCAGCCTGGAATTAGGGTTCTTCCCAAGGAAAAAGCTGTGAAAGCAGCCATGTTGTGGCACTTTTGCGCTCCCTTTGGGATGCCTTTCGCAGATGCAGTAAGCCTGGAACTCAGGGCTTCCTGGTTAAAAAAACCCTAGCCCTAGGCTGAACCCTCACCCTAAACATAGGCAGAAAAATCAGCCTAGGTATAGGGATGGTGCCAAGGAAACAGCGCTGTGAAAGCAGGCATGTTGTTGCACTTTTGAGCTCCCCTTGGGATGTCTTTTACAGCTGCAGTGTGCCTGGAGATCAGGGCTTCTTCATTATAAAAATCATAATCCTACGACTATCCCTAAGGCTAATCCTAGGAAGGTAAATCAGGCTGGGATTAGGGATGTTCCCAAGGAAAAACCTGTGGAGGCAGCCATGATGTGGCACTTTTGCACTCCCTTTGGGATGTCTTTCACAGCTCCAGTGTGCCTCGAGGTCTGGGCTTCCTGATTTTAAAAATCCTAGCCCTAGGCCTAATCCCAACCCTAAGACTAGAAAGGCCAATCAGCCAGGAACTATGGATGTTCCCAAGGAAAAAGCTGTGGAGGCAGACATGTTGCAGTACTTTTGCGCTCTTCTTGGGTAGTCCTTCGCAGCTGCTGTGTTCTTGGAACTCAGGGCTTTCTGGTTTAAAAACCACTAAAAATCCACTAGGTCTGGCAGGGAGAAACTTTGCCAGCACAGAAAACATCTCCCATCGTCTTCTAGAGTTTACATGGAGATCTGCCAAGTGTTTGGCAGGGAGAAAAGAAAAGTTGTCCAAAACAGCTTCCAATCGAATGTTCATGTGATTGGAAAAGTCAGGAGAGTGCAAAGGTACTGTTTTCTATCAGTTGGCAAGCTGCGCACACAATCCCAGTCTTGTACAGCTTCCTTCTTCACCTTTCCGAAGCTGCCGCTCTCTCCGGCTCCCAGAGCCGAAGAAGCGGCTTCTTCGCGCAAAGACGATTGTGCCGCTCACAGCGCTCTCCTTAGCGCGGCTTCTGCCGAAAGACGCCCGGGAGCAGCACTTAGCTCCGGACAGCATGGTACCTTCGTCTTTAGCGTCTTTTGTGGTCTACATCAAAGCAGAAAGCTTTTCCACTATGTCTAGTCGGGAAAAACTGTGCCAGCACAGAAAACAACTCCCATCGTGTTCCAGAAGTTGCAGAGTTGACACTTTTGCGCTGCCCTGGGGAAGTCTTTCGCAGCTGCAGTGGGCCTGGAGCTCAGAGCTTACTCATTTAAAAAACCCTTTCCCTATCCCGCACTGGAGGCAGGAAAATCAGACTAGGTATAGGGATGTTCCCAAGAAAAAAGAGGTGGAGGCAGCCATGTTGCACCACTTTTGCTCTCCCCTGGGGATGCCTTTCGCAGCTCTGCAGTGTTCCTGGATCTCAAGGTCTCTTGCTTTAAAAACCCTATCTCTAACCCTAACTGGAGGCATGTAAATATGCCTAGGGGTAGGCATGGTCCCAGGGCAAAAGCTGTGGAGGCAGCCAAGTTGTGGCACTTTTGCACTCCCCTTGGGATGCCTTTCACAGCTCTGCAGTGTGCCAGGAGCTCAGGGCTTCCTAGTTTTAAAAATCCTAGCCCTAGGCCTAAGTCCACCACTAATCCTAGGGAGGTAAATCAGCCTGGTATTAGGGTTCTTCCCAAGGAAAAAGCTGTGAAAGCAGCCATGTTGTGGCACTTTTGCGCTCCCTTTGGGATGCCTTTTGCAGCTGCAGTAAGCCTGGAACTCAGGGCTTCCTGGTTAAAACAACCCTAGCCCTAGGCTGAACCCTCACCCTAAACATAGGCAGAAAAATCAGCCTAGGTATAGGGATGGTGCCAAGGAAAAAGCGCTGTGAAAGCAGGCATGTTGTTGCACTTTTGAGCTCCCCTTGGGATGTCTATCGCAGCTGCAGTGTGCCTGGAGATCAGGGCTTCTTCATTATAAAAATCATAATCCTACGACTATCCCTAAGGCTAACCCTAGGAAGGCAAATCAGGCTGGGATTAGGGATGTTCCCAAGGAAAAAGCTGTGGAGGCAGCCATGATGTGGCACTTTTGCACTCCCTTTGGGATGTCTTTCACAGCTCCAGTGTGCCTGGAGGTCTGGGCTTCCCGATTTTAAAAATCCTAGCCCTAGGCCTAATCCCAACCCTAAGACTAGAAAGGCCAATCAGCCAGGAACTATGGATGTTCCCAAGGAAAAAGCTGTGGAGGCAGACATGTTGCGGTACTTTTGCGCTCTTCTTGGGTAGTCCTTCGCAGCTGCTGTGTTCTTGCAACTCAGGGCTTTCTGGTTTAAAAACCACTAAAAATCCACTAGGTCTGGCAGGGAGAAACTTTGCCAGCACAGAAAACATCTCCCATCGTCTTCTAGAGTTTACATGGAGATCTGCCAAGTGTTTGGCAGGGAGAAAAGAAAAGTTGTCCAAAACAGCTTCCAATCGAATATTCATGTGATTGGAAAAGTCAGGAGAGTGCAAAGGTACTGTTTTCCATCAGTTGGCAAGCTGCGCACACAATCCCAGTCTTGTACAGCTTCCTTCTTCACCTTTCCGAAGCTGCCGCTCTCTCCGGCTCCCGGAGCCGAAGAAGCAGCTTCTTCGCGCAAAGACGATTGTGCCGCTCACAGTGCTCTCCTTAGCGCGGCTTCTGCCGAAAGACACCCGGGAGCAGCACTTAGCTCCGGACAGCATGGTACCTTCGTCTTTAGCGTCTTTTGTGGTCTACATCAAAGCAGAAAGCTTTTCCACTATGTCTAGTCGGGAAAAACTGTGCCAGCACAGAAAACAACTCCCATCGTGTTCCAGAAGTTGCAGAGTTGACACTTTTGCGCTGCCCTGGGGAAGTCTTTCGCAGCTGCAGTGGGCCTGGAGCTCAGAGCTTACTCATTTAAAAAACCCTTTCCCTATCCCGCACTGGAGGCAGGAAAATCAGACTAGGTATAGGGATGTTCCCAAGAAAAAAGAGGTGGAGGCAGCCATGTTGCACCACTTTTGCTCTCCCCTGGGGATGCCTTTCGCAGCTCTGCAGTGTTCCTGGATCTCAAGGTCTCTTGCTTTAAAAACCCTATCTCTAACCCTAACTGGAGGCATGTAAATATGCCTAGGGGTAGGCATGGTCCCAGGGCAAAAGCTGTGGAGGCAGCCAAGTTGTGGCACTTTTGCACTCCCCTTGGGATGCCTTTCACAGCTCTGCAGTGTGCCAGGAGCTCAGGGCTTCCTAGTTTTAAAAATCCTAGCCCTAGGCCTAAGTCCACCACTAATCCTAGGGAGGTAAATCAGCCTGGTATTAGGGTTCTTCCCAAGGAAAAAGCTGTGAAAGCAGCCATGTTGTGGCACTTTTGCGCTCCCTTTGGGATGCCTTTTGCAGCTGCAGTAAGCCTGGAACTCAGGGCTTCCTGGTTAAAACAACCCTAGCCCTAGGCTGAACCCTCACCCTAAACATAGGCAGAAAAATCAGCCTAGGTATAGGGATGGTGCCAAGGAAAAAGCGCTGTGAAAGCAGGCATGTTGTTGCACTTTTGAGCTCCCCTTGGGATGTCTATCGCAGCTGCAGTGTGCCTGGAGATCAGGGCTTCTTCATTATAAAAATCATAATCCTACGACTATCCCTAAGGCTAACCCTAGGAAGGCAAATCAGGCTGGGATTAGGGATGTTCCCAAGGAAAAAGCTGTGGAGGCAGCCATGATGTGGCACTTTTGCACTCCCTTTGGGATGTCTTTCACAGCTCCAGTGTGCCTGGAGGTCTGGGCTTCCCGATTTTAAAAATCCTAGCCCTAGGCCTAATCCCAACCCTAAGACTAGAAAGGCCAATCAGCCAGGAACTATGGATGTTCCCAAGGAAAAAGCTGTGGAGGCAGACATGTTGCGGTACTTTTGCGCTCTTCTTGGGTAGTCCTTCGCAGCTGCTGTGTTCTTGCAACTCAGGGCTTTCTGGTTTAAAAACCACTAAAAATCCACTAGGTCTGGCAGGGAGAAACTTTGCCAGCACAGAAAACATCTCCCATCGTCTTCTAGAGTTTACATGGAGATCTGCCAAGTGTTTGGCAGGGAGAAAAGAAAAGTTGTCCAAAACAGCTTCCAATCGAATATTCATGTGATTGGAAAAGTCAGGAGAGTGCAAAGGTACTGTTTTCCATCAGTTGGCAAGCTGCGCACACAATCCCAGTCTTGTACAGCTTCCTTCTTCACCTTTCCGAAGCTGCCGCTCTCTCCGGCTCCCGGAGCCGAAGAAGCAGCTTCTTCGCGCAAAGACGATTGTGCCGCTCACAGTGCTCTCCTTAGCGCGGCTTCTGCCGAAAGACACCCGGGAGCAGCACTTAGCTCCGGACAGCATGGTACCTTCGTCTTTAGCGTCTTTTGTGGTCTACATCAAAGCAGAAAGCTTTTCCACTATGTCTAGTCGGGAAAAACTGTGCCAGCACAGAAAACAACTCCCATCGTGTTCCAGAAGTTGCAGAGTTGACACTTTTGCGCTGCCCTGGGGAAGTCTTTCGCAGCTGCAGTGGGCCTGGAGCTCAGAGCTTACTCATTTAAAAAACCCTTTCCCTATCCCGCACTGGAGGCAGGAAAATCAGACTAGGTATAGGGATGTTCCCAAGAAAAAAGAGGTGGAGGCAGCCATGTTGCACCACTTTTGCTCTCCCCTGGGGATGCCTTTCGCAGCTCTGCAGTGTTCCTGGATCTCAAGGTCTCTTGCTTTAAAAACCCTATCTCTAACCCTAACTGGAGGCATGTAAATATGCCTAGGGGTAGGCATGGTCCCAGGGCAAAAGCTGTGGAGGCAGCCAAGTTGTGGCACTTTTGCGCTCCCCTTGGGATGCCTTTCACAGCTCTGCAGTGTGCCTGGAGCTCAGGGCTTCCTAGTTTTAAAAATCCTAGCCCTAGGCCTAAGTCCACCACTAATCCTAGGGAGGTAAATCAGCCTGGTATTAGGGTTCTTCCCAAGGAAAAAGCTGTGAAAGCAGCCATGTTGTGGCACTTTGCGCTCCCTTTAAGATGCCTTTTGCAGCTGCAGTAAGCCTGGAACTCAGGGCTTCCTGGCTAAAAAAACCCTAGCCTTAGGCTGAACCCTCACCCTAAACATAGGCAGAAAAATCAGCCTAGGTATAGGGATGGTGCCAAGGAAAAAGCGCTGTGAAAGCAGGCATGTTGTTGCACTTTTGAGCTCCCCTTGGGATGTCTAACGCAGCTGCAGTGTGCCTGGAGATCAGGGCTTCTTCATTATAAAAATCATAATCCTACGACTATCCCTAAGGCTAACCCTAGGAAGGTAAATCAGGCTGGGATTAGGGATGTTCCCAAGGAAAAAGCCCTGGAGGGAGCAAGTTGAGGCAATTTTGCGCTGCCCTAGGGAAGTCTTTCGCAGCTGCAGTGGGCCTGGAGCTCAGAGCTTACTCATTTAAAAAACCCTTTCCCTATCCCGCACTGGAGGCAGGAAAATCAGACTAGGTATAGGGATGTTCCCAAGGAAAAAGAGGTGGAGGCAGCCATGTTGCACCACTTTTGCTCTCCCCTTGGAATGACTTTTGCAGCTCTGCAGTGTTACTGGAACTCAGGGCCTCTTGCTTTAAAAACCCTATCTCTAACCCTAACTGGAGGCATGTAAATAAGCCTAGGGGTAGGCATGGTCCAAGGGCAAAAGCTGTGGAGGAAGGCATGTTGTGGCACTTTTGCGCTCCCCTTAGGATGTCTATCGCAGCTGCAGTGTGCCTGGAGATCAGGGCTTCTTCATTATAAAAATCATAATCCTACGACTATCCCTTAGGCTAACCCTAGGGAGGTAAATCAGGCTGGGATTAGGGATGTTCCCAAGGAAAAAGCTGTGGAGGCAGCCATGATGTGGCACTTTTGCACTCCCTTTGGGATGTCCTTCACAGCTCCAGTGTGCCTGGAGGTCTGGCCTTCCTGATTTTAAAAATCCTAGCCCTAGGCTGAACCCCAACCCTAAGACTAGAAAGGCAAATCAGCCATGAATTTGGGATGTTCCCAAGGAAAAAGCTGTGGAGGCAGCCATGTTGCGGTACTTTTGCACACTTCTTGGGTAGTCCTTCACAGCTGCTGTGTTCTTGGAGCTCAGGGCTTTCTGGTTAAAAAACCACTAACCCTAGGCGTAACTCAAACCTTAACCATAGGAAGGTAAATCAGCCTAGTGTTCGGGATGGTCTCATGGAAATAGCAGCAGAGGCAGCCAAGTTGTGCCACTTTTGCGCTCTCCTAGGGACGCCTTTCACAGCTGCAGTGTGCCTGGAGCTCAGGGCTTCCTAGTTTTAAAAATCCTAGCCCTAGGCCTAAGTCCACCACTAATCCTAGGGAGGTAAATCAGCCTGGTATTAGGGTTCTTCCCAAGGAAAAAGCTGTGAAAGCAGCCATGTTGTGGCACTTTTGCGCTCCCTTTGGGATGCCTTTTGCAGCTGCAGTAAGCCTGGAACTCAGGGCTTCCTGGTTAAAAAAACCCTAGCCCTAGGCTGAACCCTCACCCTAAACATAGGCAGAAAAATCAGCCTAGGTATAGGGATGGTGCCAAGGAAAAAGCGCTGTGAAAGCAGGCATGTTGTTGCACTTTTGAGCTCCCCTTGGGATGTCTAACGCAGCTGCAGTGTGCCTGGAGATCAGGGCTTCTTCATTATAAAAATCATAATCCTACGACTATCCCTAAGGCTAACCCTAGGAAGGCAAATCAGGCTGGGATTAGGGATGTTCCCAAGGAAAAAGCTGTGGAGGCAGCCATGATGTGGCACTTTTGCACTCCCTTTGGGATGTCTTTCACAGCTCCAGTGTGCCTGGAGGTCTGGGCTTCCTGATTTTAAAAATCCTAGCCCTAGGCCTAATCCCAACCCTAAGACTAGAAAGGCCAATCAGCCAGGAACTATGGATGTTCCCAAGGAAAAAGCTGTGGAGGCAGACATGTTGCGGTACTTTTGCGCTCTTCTTGGGTAGTCCTTCGCAGCTGCTGTGTTCTTGGACCTCAGGGCTTTCTGGTTTAAAAACCACTAAAAATCCACTAGGTCTGGCAGGGAGAAACTTTGCCAGCACAGAAAACATCTCCCATCGTCTTCTAGAGTTTACATGGAGATCTGCCAAGTGTTTGGCAGGGAGAAAAGAAAAGTTGTCCAAAACAGCTTCCAATCGAATGTTCATGTGATTGGAAAAGTCAGGAGAGTGCAAAGGTACTGTTTTCCATCAGTTGGCAAGCTGCGCACACAATCCCAGTCTTGTACAGCTTCCTTCTTCACCTTTCCGAAGCTGCCGCTCTCTCCGGCTCCCGGAGCCGAAGAAGCAGCTTCTTCGCGCAAAGACGATTGTGCCGCTCACAGTGCTCTCCTTAGCGCGGCTTCTGCCGAAAGACGCCCGGGAGCAGCACTTAGCTCCGGACAGCATGGTACCTTCGTCTTTAGCGTCTTTTGTGGTCTACATCAAAGCAGAAAGCTTTTCCACTATGTCTAGTCGGGAAAAACTGTGCCAGCACAGAAAACAACTCCCATCGTGTTCCAGAAGTTGCAGAGTTGACACTTTTGCGCTGCCCTGGGGAAGTCTTTCGCAGCTGCAGTGGGCCTGGAGCTCAGAGCTTACTCATTTAAAAAACCCTTTCCCTATCCCGCACTGGAGGCAGGAAAATCAGACTAGGTATAGGGATGTTCCCAAGAAAAAAGAGGTGGAGGCAGCCATGTTGCACCACTTTTGCTCTCCCCTGGGGATGCCTTTCGCAGCTCTGCAGTGTTCCTGGATCTCAAGGTCTCTTGCTTTAAAAACCCTATCTCTAACCCTAACTGGAGGCATGTAAATATGCCTAGGGGTAGGCATGGTCCCAGGGCAAAAGCTGTGGAGGCAGCCAAGTTGTGGCACTTTTGCACTCCCCTTGGGATGCCTTTCACAGCTCTGCAGTGTGCCAGGAGCTCAGGGCTTCCTAGTTTTAAAAATCCTAGCCCTAGGCCTAAGTCCACCACTAATCCTAGGGAGGTAAATCAGCCTGGTATTAGGGTTCTTCCCAAGGAAAAAGCTGTGAAAGCAGCCATGTTGTGGCACTTTGCGCTCCCTTTAAGATGCCTTTTGCAGCTGCAGTAAGCCTGGAACTCAGGGCTTCCTGGCTAAAAAAACCCTAGCCTTAGGCTGAACCCTCACCCTAAACATAGGCAGAAAAATCAGCCTAGGTATAGGGATGGTGCCAAGGAAAAAGCGCTGTGAAAGCAGGCATGTTGTTGCACTTTTGAGCTCCCCTTGGGATGTCTAACGCAGCTGCAGTGTGCCTGGAGATCAGGGCTTCTTCATTATAAAAATCATAATCCTACGACTATCCCTAAGGCTAACCCTAGGAAGGCAAATCAGGCTGGGATTAGGGATGTTCCCAAGGAAAAAGCTGTGGAGGCAGCCATGATGTGGCACTTTTGCACTCCCTTTGGGATGTCTTTCACAGCTCCAGTGTGCCTGGAGGTCTGGGCTTCCTGATTTTAAAAATCCTAGCCCTAGGCCTAATCCCAACCCTAAGACTAGAAAGGCCAATCAGCCAGGAACTATGGATGTTCCCAAGGAAAAAGCTGTGGAGGCAGACATGTTGCGGTACTTTTGCGCTCTTCTTGGGTAGTCCTTCGCAGCTGCTGTGTTCTTGGACCTCAGGGCTTTCTGGTTTAAAAACCACTAAAAATCCACTAGGTCTGGCAGGGAGAAACTTTGCCAGCACAGAAAACATCTCCCATCGTCTTCTAGAGTTTACATGGAGATCTGCCAAGTGTTTGGCAGGGAGAAAAGAAAAGTTGTCCAAAACAGCTTCCAATCGAATGTTCATGTGATTGGAAAAGTCAGGAGAGTGCAAAGGTACTGTTTTCCATCAGTTGGCAAGCTGCGCACACAATCCCAGTCTTGTACAGCTTCCTTCTTCACCTTTCCGAAGCTGCCGCTCTCTCCGGCTCCCGGAGCCGAAGAAGCAGCTTCTTCGCGCAAAGACGATTGTGCCGCTCACAGTGCTCTCCTTAGCGCGGCTTCTGCCGAAAGACGCCCGGGAGCAGCACTTAGCTCCGGACAGCATGGTACCTTCGTCTTTAGCGTCTTTTGTGGTCTACATCAAAGCAGAAAGCTTTTCCACTATGTCTAGTCGGGAAAAACTGTGCCAGCACAGAAAACAACTCCCATCGTGTTCCAGAAGTTGCAGAGTTGACACTTTTGCGCTGCCCTGGGGAAGTCTTTCGCAGCTGCAGTGGGCCTGGAGCTCAGAGCTTACTCATTTAAAAAACCCTTTCCCTATCCCGCACTGGAGGCAGGAAAATCAGACTAGGTATAGGGATGTTCCCAAGAAAAAAGAGGTGGAGGCAGCCATGTTGCACCACTTTTGCTCTCCCCTGGGGATGCCTTTCGCAGCTCTGCAGTGTTCCTGGATCTCAAGGTCTCTTGCTTTAAAAACCCTATCTCTAACCCTAACTGGAGGCATGTAAATATGCCTAGGGGTAGGCATGGTCCCAGGGCAAAAGCTGTGGAGGCAGCCAAGTTGTGGCACTTTTGCGCTCCCCTTGGGATGCCTTTCACAGCTCTGCAGTGTGCCTGGAGCTCAGGGCTTCCTAGTTTTAAAAATCCTAGCCCTAGGCCTAAGTCCACCACTAATCCTAGGGAGGTAAATCAGCCTGGTATTAGGGTTCTTCCCAAGGAAAAAGCTGTGAAAGCAGCCATGTTGTGGCACTTTGCGCTCCCTTTAAGATGCCTTTTGCAGCTGCAGTAAGCCTGGAACTCAGGGCTTCCTGGCTAAAAAAACCCTAGCCTTAGGCTGAACCCTCACCCTAAACATAGGCAGAAAAATCAGCCTAGGTATAGGGATGGTGCCAAGGAAAAAGCGCTGTGAAAGCAGGCATGTTGTTGCACTTTTGAGCTCCCCTTGGGATGTCTAACGCAGCTGCAGTGTGCCTGGAGATCAGGGCTTCTTCATTATAAAAATCATAATCCTACGACTATCCCTAAGGCTAACCCTAGGAAGGTAAATCAGGCTGGGATTAGGGATGTTCCCAAGGAAAAAGCCCTGGAGGGAGCAAGTTGAGGCAATTTTGCGCTGCCCTAGGGAAGTCTTTCGCAGCTGCAGTGGGCCTGGAGCTCAGAGCTTACTCATTTAAAAAACCCTTTCCCTATCCCGCACTGGAGGCAGGAAAATCAGACTAGGTATAGGGATGTTCCCAAGGAAAAAGAGGTGGAGGCAGCCATGTTGCACCACTTTTGCTCTCCCCTTGGAATGACTTTTGCAGCTCTGCAGTGTTCCTGGAACTCAGGGCCTCTTGCTTTAAAAACCCTATCTCTAACCCTAACTGGAGGCATGTAAATAAGCCTAGGGGTAGGCATGGTCCAAGGGCAAAAGCTATGGAGGAAGGCATGTTGTGGCACTTTTGCGCTCCCCTTAGGATGTCTATCGCAGCTGCAGTGTGCCTGGAGATCAGGGCTTCTTCATTATAAAAATCATAATCCTACGACTATCCCTTAGGCTAACCCTAGGGAGGTAAATCAGGCTGGGATTAAGGATGTTCCCAAGGAAAAAGCTGTGGAGGCAGCCATGATGTGGCACTTTTGCACTCCCTTTGGGATGTCCTTCACAGCTCCAGTGTGCCTGGAGGTCTGGGCTTCCTGATTTTAAAAATCCTAGCCCTAGGCCTTACCCCAACCCTAAGACTAGAAAGGCAAATCAGCCATGAATTTGGGATGTTCCCAAGGAAAAAGCTGTGGAGGCAGCCATGTTGCGGTACTTTTGCACACTTCTTGGGTAGTCCTTCACAGCTGCTGTGTTCTTGGAACTCAGGGCTTTCTGGTTAAAAAACCACTAACCCTAGGCGTAACTCAAACCTTAACCATAGGAAGGTAAATCAGCCTAGTGTTCGGGATGGTCTCATGGAAATAGCAGCAGAGGCAGCCAAGTTGTGCCACTTTTGCGCTCTCCTAGGGACGCCTTTCACAGCGGCAGTGTGCCTGGAGCTCAGGGCTTCCTAGTTTTAAAAATCCTAGCCCTAGGCCTAAGCCCACCACTTACCCTAGGGAGTTAAATCAGCCTGGAATTAGGGTTCTTCCCAAGGAAAAAGCTGTGAAAGCAGCCATGTTGTGGCACTTTTGCGCTCCCTTTGGGATGCCTTTCGCAGATGCAGTAAGCCTGGAACTCAGGGCTTCCTGGTTAAAAAAACCCTAGCCCTAGGCTGAACCCTCACCCTAAACATAGGCAGAAAAATCAGCCTAGGTATAGGGATGGTGCCAAGGAAACAGCGCTGTGAAAGCAGGCATGTTGTTGCACTTTTGAGCTCCCCTTGGGATGTCTTTTACAGCTGCAGTGTGCCTGGAGATCAGGGCTTCTTCATTATAAAAATCATAATCCTACGACTATCCCTAAGGCTAACCCTAGGAAGGTAAATCAGGCTGGGATTAGGGATGTTCCCAAGGAAAAAGCTGTGGAGGCAGCCATGATGTGGCACTTTTGCACTCCCTTTGGGATGTCTTTCACAGCTCCAGTGTGCCTGGAGGTCTGGGCTTCCTGATTTTAAAAATCCTAGCCCTAGGCCTAATCCCAACCCTAAGACTAGAAAGGCCAATCAGCCAGGAACTATGGATGTTCCCAAGGAAAAAACTGTGGAGGCAGACATGTTGCGGTACTTTTGCGCTCTTCTTGGGTAGTCCTTCGCAGCTGCTGTGTTCTTGCAACTCAGGGCTTTCTGGTTTAAAAACCACTAAAAATGCACTAGGTCTGGCAGGGAGAAACTTTGCCAGCACAGAAAACATCTCCCATCGTCTTCTAGAGTTTACATGGAGATCTGCCAAGTGTTTGGCAGGGAGAAAAGAAAAGTTGTCCAAAACAGCTTCCAATCGAATGTTCATGTGATTGGAAAAGTCAGGAGAGTGCAAAGGTACTGTTTTCCATCAGTTGGCAAGCTGCGCACACAATCCCAGTCTTGTACAGCTTCCTTCTTCACCTTTCCGAAGCTGCCGCTCTCTCCGGCTCCCGGAGCCGAAGAAGCGGCTTCTTCGCGCAAAGACGATTGTGCCGCTCACAGCGCTCTCCTTAGCGCGGCTTCTGCCGAAAGACGCCCGGGAGCAGCACTTAGCTCCGGACAGCATGGTACCTTCGTCTTTAGCGTCTTTTGTGGTCTACATCAAAGCAGAAAGCTTTTCCACTATGTCTAGTCGGGAAAAACTGTGCCAGCACAGAAAACAACTCCCATCGTGTTCCAGAAGTTGCAGAGTTGACACTTTTGCGCTGCCCTGGGGAAGTCTTTCGCAGCTGCAGTGGGCCTGGAGCTCAGAGCTTACTCATTTAAAAAACCCTTTCCCTATCCCGCACTGGAGGCAGGAAAATCAGATTAGGTATAGGGATGTTCCCAAGAAAAAAGAGGTGGAGGCAGCCATGTTGGACCACTTTTGCTCTCCCCTGGGGATGCCTTTCGCAGCTCTGCAGTGTTCCTGGATCTCAAGGTCTCTTGCTTTAAAAACCCTATCTCTAACCCTAACTGGAGGCATGTAAATATGCCTAGGGGTAGGCATGGTCCCAGGGCAAAAGCTGTGGAGGCAGCCAAGTTGTGGCACTTTTGCGCTCCCCTTGGGATGCCTTTCACAGCTCTGCAGTGTGCCTGGAGCTCAGGGCTTCCTAGTTTTAAAAATCCTAGCCCTAGGCCTAAGTCCACCACTAATCCTAGGGAGGTAAATCAGCCTGGTATTAGGGTTCTTCCCAAGGAAAAAGCTGTGAAAGCAGCCATGTTGTGGCACTTTTGCGCTCCCTTTAAGATGCCTTTTGCAGCTGCAGTAAGCCTGGAACTCAGGGCTTCCTGGCTAAAAAAACCCTAGCCTTAGGCTGAACCCTCACCCTAAACATAGGCAGAAAAATCAGCCTAGGTATAGGGATGGTGCCAAGGAAAAAGCGCTGTGAAAGCAGGCATGTTGTTGCACTTTTGAGCTCCCCTTGGGATGTCTAACGCAGCTGCAGTGTGCCTGGAGATCAGGGCTTCTTCATTATAAAAATCATAATCCTACGACTATCCCTAAGGCTAACCCTAGGAAGGTAAATCAGGCTGGGATTAGGGATGTTCCCAAGGAAAAAGCCCTGGAGGGAGCAAGTTGAGGCAATTTTGCGCTGCCCTAGGGAAGTCTTTCGCAGCTGCAGTGGGCCTGGAGCTCAGAGCTTACTCATTTAAAAAACCCTTTCCCTATCCCGCACTGGAGGCAGGAAAATCAGACTAGGTATAGGGATGTTCCCAAGGAAAAAGAGGTGGAGGCAGCCATGTTGCACCACTTTTGCTCTCCCCTTGGAATGACTTTTGCAGCTCTGCAGTGTTCCTGGAACTCAGGGCCTCTTGCTTTAAAAACCCTATCTCTAACCCTAACTGGAGGCATGTAAATAAGCCTAGGGGTAGGCATGGTCCAAGGGCAAAAGCTGTGGAGGAAGGCATGTTGTTGCACTTTTGCGCTCCCCTTAGGATGTCTATCGCAGCTGCAGTGTGCCTGGAGATCAGGGCTTCTTCATTATAAAAATCATAATCCTACGACTATCCCTTAGGCTAACCCTAGGGAGGTAAATCAGGCTGGGATTAAGGATGTTCCCAAGGAAAAAGCTGTGGAGGCAGCCATGATGTGGCACTTTTGCACTCCCTTTGGGATGTCCTTCACAGCTCCAGTGTGCCTGGAGGTCTGGCCTTCCTGATTTTAAAAATCCTAGCCCTAGGCCTTACCCCAACCCTAAGACTAGAAAGGCAAATCAGCCATGAATTTGGGATGTTCCCAAGGAAAAAGCTGTGGAGGCAGCCATGTTGCGGTACTTTTGCACACTTCTTGGGTAGTCCTTCACAGCTGCTGTGTTCTTGGAACTCAGGGCTTTCTGGTTAAAAAAACACTAACCCTAGGCGTAACTCAAACCTTAACCATAGGAAGGTAAATCAGCCTAGTGTTCGGGATGGTCTCATGGAAATAGCAGCAGAGGCAGCCAAGTTGTGCCACTTTTGCGCTCTCCTAGGGACGCCTTTCACAGCTGCAGTGTGCCTGGAGCTCAGGGCTTCCTAGTTTTAAAAATCCTAGCCCTAGGCCTAAGCCCACCACTTACCCTAGGGAGTTAAATCAGCCTGGAATTAGGGTTCTTCCCAAGGAAAAAGCTGTGAAAGCAGCCATGTTGTGGCACTTTTGCGCTCCCTTTGGGATGCCTTTCGCAGATGCAGTAAGCCTGGAACTCAGGGCTTCCTGGCTAAAAAAACCATAGCCCTAGGCTGAACCCTCACCCTAAACATAGGCAGAAAAATCAGCCTAGGTATAGGGATGGTGCCAAGGAAAAAGCGCTGTGAAAGCAGGCATGTTGTTGCACTTTTGAGCTCCCCTTGGGATGTCTATCACAGCTGCAGTGTGCCTGGAGATCAGGGCTTCTTCATTATAAAAATCATAATCCTACGACTATCCCTAAGGCTAACCCTAGGAAGGTAAATCAGGCTGGGATTAAGGATGTTCCCAAGGAAAAAGCTGTGGAGGCAGCCATGATGTGGCACTTTTGCACTCCCTTTGGGATGTCTTTCACAGCTCCAGTGTGCCTGGAGGTCTGGGCTTCCTGATTTTAAAAGTCCTAGCCCTAGGCCTAATCCCAACCCTAAGACTAGAAAGGCCAATCAGCCAGGAACTATGGATGTTCCCAAGGAAAAAGCTGTGGAGGCAGACATGTTGCGGTACTTTTGCGCTCTTCTTGGGTAGTCCTTCGCAGCTGCTGTGTTCTTGCAACTCAGGGCTTTCTGGTTTAAAAACCACTAAAAATCCACTAGGTCTGGCAGGGAGAAACTTTGCCAGCACAGAAAACATCTCCCATCGTCTTCTAGAGTTTACATGGAGATCTGCCAAGTGTTTGGCAGGGAGAAAAGAAAAGTTGTCCAAAACAGCTTCCAATCGAATGTTCATGTGATTGGAAAAGTCAGGAGAGTGCAAAGGTACTGTTTTCCATCAGTTGGCAAGCTGCGCACACAATCCCAGTCTTGTACAGCTTCCTTCTTCACCTTTCCGAAGCTGCCGCTCTCTCCGGCTCCCGGAGCCGAAGAAGCAGCTTCTTCGCGCAAAGACGATTGTGCCGCTCACAGTGCTCTCCTTAGCGCGGCTTCTGCCGAAAGACGCCCGGGAGCAGCACTTAGCTCCGGACAGCATGGTACCTTCGTCTTTAGCGTCTTTTGTGGTCTACATCAAAGCAGAAAGCTTTTCCACTATGTCTAGTCGGGAAAAACTGTGCCAGCACAGAAAACAACTCCCATCGTGTTCCAGAAGTTGCAGAGTTGACACTTTTGCGCTGCCCTGGGGAAGTCTTTCGCAGCTGCAGTGGGCCTGGAGCTCAGAGCTTACTCATTTAAAAAACCCTTTCCCTATCCCGCACTGGAGGCAGGAAAATCAGACTAGGTATAGGGATGTTCCCAAGAAAAAAGAGGTGGAGGCAGCCATGTTGCACCACTTTTGCTCTCCCCTGGGGATGCCTTTCGCAGCTCTGCAGTGTTCCTGGATCTCAAGGTCTCTTGCTTTAAAAACCCTATCTCTAACCCTAACTGGAGGCATGTAAATATGCCTAGGGGTAGGCATGGTCCCAGGGCAAAAGCTGTGGAGGCAGCCAAGTTGTGGCACTTTTGCGCTCCCCTTGGGATGCCTTTCACAGCTCTGCAGTGTGCCTGGAGCTCAGGGCTTCCTAGTTTTAAAAATCCTAGCCCTAGGCCTAAGTCCACCACTAATCCTAGGGAGGTAAATCAGCCTGGTATTAGGGTTCTTCCCAAGGAAAAAGCTGTGAAAGCAGCCATGTTGTGGCACTTTGCGCTCCCTTTAAGATGCCTTTTGCAGCTGCAGTAAGCCTGGAACTCAGGGCTTCCTGGCTAAAAAAACCCTAGCCTTAGGCTGAACCCTCACCCTAAACATAGGCAGAAAAATCAGCCTAGGTATAGGGATGGTGCCAAGGAAAAAGCGCTGTGAAAGCAGGCATGTTGTTGCACTTTTGAGCTCCCCTTGGGATGTCTAACGCAGCTGCAGTGTGCCTGGAGATCAGGGCTTCTTCATTATAAAAATCATAATCCTACGACTATCCCTAAGGCTAACCCTAGGAAGGTAAATCAGGCTGGGATTAGGGATGTTCCCAAGGAAAAAGCCCTGGAGGGAGCAAGTTGAGGCAATTTTGCACTGCCCTAGGGAAGTCTTTCGCAGCTGCAGTGGGCCTGGAGCTCAGAGCTTACTCATTTAAAAAACCCTTTCCCTATCCCGCACTGGAGGCAGGAAAATCAGACTAGGTATAGGGATGTTCCCAAGGAAAAAGAGGTGGAGGCAGCCATGTTGCACCACTTTTGCTCTCCCCTTGGAATGACTTTTGCAGTTCTGCAGTGTTCCTGGAACTCAGGGCCTCTTGCTTTAAAAACCCTATCTCTAACCCTAACTGGAGGCATGTAAATAAGCCTAGGGGTAGGCATGGTCCAAGGGCAAAAGCTGTGGAGGAAGGCATGTTGTGGCACTTTTGCGCTCCCCTTAGGATGTCTATCGCAGCTGCAGTGTGCCTGGAGATCAGGGCTTCTTCATTATAAAAATCATAATCCTACGACTATCCCTAAGGCTAACCCTAGGGAGGTAAATCAGGCTGGGATTAAGGATGTTCCCAAGGAAAAAGCTGTGGAGGCAGCCATGATGTGGCACTTTTGCACTCCCTTTGGGATGTCCTTCACAGCTCCAGTGTGCCTGGAGGTCTGGGCTTCCTGATTTTAAAAATCCTAGCCCTAGGCCTTACCCCAACCCTAAGACTAGAAAGGCAAATCAGCCATGAATTTGGGATGTTCCCAAGGAAAAAGCTGTGGAGGCAGCCATGTTGCGGTACTTTTGCACACTTCTTGGGTAGTCCTTCACAGCTGCTGTGTTCTTGGAACTCAGGGCTTTCTGGTTAAAAAAACACTAACCCTAGGCGTAACTCAAACCTTAACCATAGGAAGGTAAATCAGCCTAGTGTTCGGGATGGTCTCATGGAAATAGCAGCAGAGGCAGCCAAGTTGTGCCACTTTTGCGCTCTCCTAGGGACGCCTTTCACAGCTGCAGTGTGCCTGGAGCTCAGGGCTTCCTAGTTTTAAAAATCCTAGCCCTAGGCCTAAGCTCACCACTTACCCTAGGGAGTTAAATCAGCCTGGAATTAGGGTTCTTCCCAAGGAAAAAGCTGTGAAAGCAGCCATGTTGTGGCACTTTTGCGCTCCCTTTGGGATGCCTTTCGCAGATGCAGTAAGCCTGGAACTCAGGGCTTCCTGGCTAAAAAAACCATAGCCCTAGGCTGAACCCTCACCCTAAACATAGGCAGAAAAATCAGCCTAGGTATAGGGATGGTGCCAAGGAAAAAGCGCTGTGAAAGCAGGCATGTTGTTGCACTTTTGAGCTCCCCTTGGGATGTCTATCGCAGCTGCAGTGTGCCTGGAGATCAGGGCTTCTTCATTATAAAAATCATAATCCTACGACTATCCCTAAGGCTAACCCTAGGAAGGTAAATCAGGCTGGGATTAAGGATGTTCCCAAGGAAAAAGCTGTGGAGGCAGCCATGATGTGGCACTTTTGCACTCCCTTTGGGATGTCTTTCACAGCTCCAGTGTGCCTGGAGCTCTGGGCTTCCTGATTTTAAAAATCCTAGCCCTAGGCCTAATCCCAACCCTAAGACTAGAAAGGCAAATCAGCCAGGAACTATGGATGTTCCCAAGGAAAAAGCTGTGGAGGCAGACATGTTGCGGTACTTTTGCGCTCTTCTTGGGTAGTCCTTCGCAGCTGCTGTGTTCTTGGAACTCAGGGCTTTCTGGTTTAAAAACCACTAAAAATCCACTAGGTCTGGCAGGGAGAAACTTTGCCAGCACAGAAAACATCTCTCATCGTCTTCTAGAGTTTACATGGAGATCTGCCAAGTGTTTGGCAGGGAGAAAAGAAAAGTTGTCCAAAACAGCTTCCAATCGAATGTTCATGTGATTGGAAAAGTCAGGAGAGTGCAAAGGTACTGTTTTCTATCAGTTGGCAAGCTGCGCACACAATCCCAGTCTTGTACAGCTTCCTTCTTCACCTTTCCGAAGCTGCCGCTCTCTCCGGCTCCCGGAGCCGAAGAAGCGGCTTCTTCGCGCAAAGACGATTGTGCCGCTCACAGCGCTCTCCTTAGCGCGGCTTCTGCCGAAAGACGCCCGGGAGCAGCACTTAGCTCCGGACAGCATGGTACCTTCGTCTTTAGCGTCTTTTGTGGTCTACATCAAAGCAGAAAGCTTTTCCACTATGTCTAGTCGGGAAAAACTGTGCCAGCACAGAAAACAACTCCCATCGTGTTCCAGAAGTTGCAGAGTTGACACTTTTGCGCTGCCCTGGGGAAGTCTTTCGCAGCTGCAGTGGGCCTGGAGCTCAGAGCTTACTCATTTAAAAAACCCTTTCCCTATCCCGCACTGGAGGCAGGAAAATCAGACTAGGTATAGGGATGTTCCCAAGAAAAAAGAGGTGGAGGCAGCCATGTTGCACCACTTTTGCTCTCCCCTGGGGATGCCTTTCGCAGCTCTGCAGTGTTCCTGGATCTCAAGGTCTCTTGCTTTAAAAACCCTATCTCTAACCCTAACTGGAGGCATGTAAATATGCCTAGGGGTAGGCATGGTCCCAGGGCAAAAGCTGTGGAGGCAGCCAAGTTGTGGCACTTTTGCGCTCCCCTTGGGATGCCTTTCACAGCTCTGCAGTGTGCCTGGAGCTCAGGGCTTCCTAGTTTTAAAAATCCTAGCCCTAGGCCTAAGTCCACCACTAATCCTAGGGAGGTAAATCAGCCTGGTATTAGGGTTCTTCCCAAGGAAAAAGCTGTGAAAGCAGCCATGTTGTGGCACTTTTGCGCTCCCTTTAAGATGCCTTTTGCAGCTGCAGTAAGCCTGGAACTCAGGGCTTCCTGGCTAAAAAAACCATAGCCCTAGGCTGAACCCTCACCCTAAACATAGGCAGAAAAATCAGCCTAGGTATAGGGATGGTGCCAAGGAAAAAGCGCTGTGAAAGCAGGCATGTTGTTGCACTCTTGAGCTCCCCTTGGGATGTCTAACGCAGCTGCAGTGTGCCTGGAGATCAGGGCTTCTTCATTATAAAAATCATAATCCTACGACTATCCCTAAGGCTAACCCTAGGAAGGTAAATCAGGCTGGGATTAGGGATGTTCCCAAGGAAAAAGCCCTGGAGGGAGCAAGTTGAGGCAATTTTGCGCTGCCCTAGGGAAGTCTTTCGCAGCTGCAGTGGGCCTGGAGCTCAGAGCTTACTCATTTAAAAAACCCTTTCCCTATCCCGCACTGGAGGCAGGAAAATCAGACTAGGTATAGGGATGTTCCCAAGGAAAAAGAGGTGGAGGCAGCCATGTTGCACCACTTTTGCTCTCCCCTTGGAATGACTTTTGCAGCTCTGCAGTGTTCCTGGAGCTCAGGGCCTCTTGCTTTAAAAACCCTATCTCTAACCCTAACTGGAGGCATGTAAATAAGCCTAGGGGTAGGCATGGTCCAAGGGCAAAAGCTATGGAGGAAGGCATGTTGTGGCACTTTTGCGCTCCCCTTAGGATGTCTATCGCAGCTGCAGTGTGCCTGGAGATCAGGGCTTCTTCATTATAAAAATCATAATCCTACGACTATCCCTAAGGCTAACCCTAGGGAGGTAAATCAGGCTGGGATTAGGGATGTTCCCAAGGAAAAAGCCCTGGAGGGAGCAAGTTGAGGCAATTTTGCGCTGCCCTAGGGAAGTCTTTCGCAGCTGCAGTGGGCCTGGAGCTCAGAGCTTACTCATTTAAAAAACCCTTTCCCTATCCCGCACTGGAGGCAGGAAAATCAGACTAGGTATAGGGATGTTCCCAAGGAAAAAGAGGTGGAGGCAGCCATGTTGCACCACTTTTGCTCTCCCCTTGGAATGACTTTTGCAGCTCTGCAGTGTTCCTGGAGCTCAGGGCCTCTTGCTTTAAAAACCCTATCTCTAACCCTAACTGGAGGCATGTAAATAAGCCTAGGGGTAGGCATGGTCCAAGGGCAAAAGCTATGGAGGAAGGCATGTTGTGGCACTTTTGCGCTCCCCTTAGGATGTCTATCGCAGCTGCAGTGTGCCTGGAGATCAGGGCTTCTTCATTATAAAAATCATAATCCTACGACTATCCCTAAGGCTAACCCTAGGGAGGTAAATCAGGCTGGGATTAAGGATGTTCCCAAGGAAAAAGCTGTGGAGGCAGCCATGATGTGGCACTTTTGCACTCCCTTTGGGATGTCCTTCACAGCTCCAGTGTGCCTGGAGGTCTGGGCTTCCTGATTTTAAAAATCCTAGCCCTAGGCCTTACCCCAACCCTAAGACTAGAAAGGCAAATCAGCCATGAATTTGGGATGTTCCCAAGGAAAAAGCTGTGGAGGCAGCCATGTTGCGGTACTTTTGCACACTTCTTGGGTAGTCCTTCACAGCTGCTGTGTTCTTGGAACTCAGGGCTTTCTGGTTAAAAAAACACTAACCCTAGGCGTAACTCAAACCTTAACCATAGGAAGGTAAATCAGCCTAGTGTTCGGGATGGTCTCATGGAAATAGCAGCAGAGGCAGCCAAGTTGTGCCACTTTTGCGCTCTCCTAGGGACGCCTTTCACAGCTGCAGTGTGCCTGGAGCTCAGGGCTTCCTAGTTTTAAAAATCCTAGCCCTAGGCCTAAGCTCACCACTTACCCTAGGGAGTTAAATCAGCCTGGAATTAGGGTTCTTCCCAAGGAAAAAGCTGTGAAAGCAGCCATGTTGTGGCACTTTTGCGCTCCCTTTGGGATGCCTTTCGCAGATGCAGTAAGCCTGGAACTCAGGGCTTCCTGGCTAAAAAAACCATAGCCCTAGGCTGAACCCTCACCCTAAACATAGGCAGAAAAATCAGCCTAGGTATAGGGATGGTGCCAAGGAAAAAGCGCTGTGAAAGCAGGCATGTTGTTGCACTTTTGAGCTCCCCTTGGGATGTCTATCGCAGCTGCAGTGTGCCTGGAGATCAGGGCTTCTTCATTATAAAAATCATAATCCTACGACTATCCCTAAGGCTAACCCTAGGAAGGTAAATCAGGCTGGGATTAAGGATGTTCCCAAGGAAAAAGCTGTGGAGGCAGCCATGATGTGGCACTTTTGCACTCCCTTTGGGATGTCTTTCACAGCTCCAGTGTGCCTGGAGCTCTGGGCTTCCTGATTTTAAAAATCCTAGCCCTAGGCCTAATCCCAACCCTAAGACTAGAAAGGCAAATCAGCCAGGAACTATGGATGTTCCCAAGGAAAAAGCTGTGGAGGCAGACATGTTGCGGTACTTTTGCGCTCTTCTTGGGTAGTCCTTCGCAGCTGCTGTGTTCTTGGAACTCAGGGCTTTCTGGTTTAAAAACCACTAAAAATCCACTAGGTCTGGCAGGGAGAAACTTTGCCAGCACAGAAAACATCTCCCATCGTCTTCTAGAGTTTACATGGAGATCTGCCAAGTGTTTGGCAGGGAGAAAAGAAAAGTTGTCCAAAACAGCTTCCAATCGAATGTTCATGTGATTGGAAAAGTCAGGAGAGTGCAAAGGTACTGTTTTCTATCAGTTGGCAAGCTGCGCACACAATCCCAGTCTTGTACAGCTTCCTTCTTCACCTTTCCGAAGCTGCCGCTCTCTCCGGCTCCCGGAGCCGAAGAAGCGGCTTCTTCGCGCAAAGACGATTGTGCCGCTCACAGCGCTCTCCTTAGCGCGGCTTCTGCCGAAAGACGCCCGGGAGCAGCACTTAGCTCCGGACAGCATGGTACCTTCGTCTTTAGCGTCTTTTGTGGTCTACATCAAAGCAGAAAGCTTTTCCACTATGTCTAGTCGGGAAAAACTGTGCCAGCACAGAAAACAACTCCCATCGTGTTCCAGAAGTTGCAGAGTTGACACTTTTGCGCTGCCCTGGGGAAGTCTTTCGCAGCTGCAGTGGGCCTGGAGCTCAGAGCTTACTCATTTAAAAAACCCTTTCCCTATCCCGCACTGGAGGCAGGAAAATCAGACTAGGTATAGGGATGTTCCCAAGAAAAAAGAGGTGGAGGCAGCCATGTTGCACCACTTTTGCTCTCCCCTGGGGATGCCTTTCGCAGCTCTGCAGTGTTCCTGGATCTCAAGGTCTCTTGCTTTAAAAACCCTATCTCTAACCCTAACTGGAGGCATGTAAATATGCCTAGGGGTAGGCATGGTCCCAGGGCAAAAGCTGTGGAGGCAGCCAAGTTGTGGCACTTTTGCGCTCCCCTTGGGATGCCTTTCACAGCTCTGCAGTGTGCCTGGAGCTCAGGGCTTCCTAGTTTTAAAAATCCTAGCCCTAGGCCTAAGTCCACCACTAATCCTAGGGAGGTAAATCAGCCTGGTATTAGGGTTCTTCCCAAGGAAAAAGCTGTGAAAGCAGCCATGTTGTGGCACTTTTGCGCTCCCTTTAAGATGCCTTTTGCAGCTGCAGTAAGCCTGGAACTCAGGGCTTCCTGGCTAAAAAAACCATAGCCCTAGGCTGAACCCTCACCCTAAACATAGGCAGAAAAATCAGCCTAGGTATAGGGATGGTGCCAAGGAAAAAGCGCTGTGAAAGCAGGCATGTTGTTGCACTCTTGAGCTCCCCTTGGGATGTCTAACGCAGCTGCAGTGTGCCTGGAGATCAGGGCTTCTTCATTATAAAAATCATAATCCTACGACTATCCCTAAGGCTAACCCTAGGAAGGTAAATCAGGCTGGGATTAGGGATGTTCCCAAGGAAAAAGCCCTGGAGGGAGCAAGTTGAGGCAATTTTGCGCTGCCCTAGGGAAGTCTTTCGCAGCTGCAGTGGGCCTGGAGCTCAGAGCTTACTCATTTAAAAAACCCTTTCCCTATCCCGCACTGGAGGCAGGAAAATCAGACTAGGTATAGGGATGTTCCCAAGGAAAAAGAGGTGGAGGCAGCCATGTTGCACCACTTTTGCTCTCCCCTTGGAATGACTTTTGCAGCTCTGCAGTGTTCCTGGAGCTCAGGGCCTCTTGCTTTAAAAACCCTATCTCTAACCCTAACTGGAGGCATGTAAATAAGCCTAGGGGTAGGCATGGTCCAAGGGCAAAAGCTATGGAGGAAGGCATGTTGTGGCACTTTTGCGCTCCCCTTAGGATGTCTATCGCAGCTGCAGTGTGCCTGGAGATCAGGGCTTCTTCATTATAAAAATCATAATCCTACGACTATCCCTTAGGCTAACCCTAGGGAGGTAAATCAGGCTGGGATTAAGGATGTTCCCAAGGAAAAAGCTGTGGAGGCAGCCATGATGTGGCACTTTTGCACTCCCTTTGGGATGTCCTTCACAGCTCCAGTGTGCCTGGAGGTCTGGGCTTCCTGATTTTAAAAATCCTAGCCCTAGGCCTTACCCCAACCCTAAGACTAGAAAGGCAAATCAGCCATGAATTTGGGATGTTCCCAAGGAAAAAGCTGTGGAGGCAGCCATGTTGCGGTACTTTTGCACACTTCTTGGGTAGTCCTTCACAGCTGCTGTGTTCTTGGAACTCAGGGCTTTCTGGTTAAAAAACCACTAACCCTAGGCGTAACTCAAACCTTAACCATAGGAAGGTAAATCAGCCTAGTGTTCGGGATGGTCTCATGGAAATAGCAGCAGAGGCAGCCAAGTTGTGCCACTTTTGCGCTCTCCTAGGGACGCCTTTCACAGCGGCAGTGTGCCTGGAGCTCAGGGCTTCCTAGTTTTAAAAATCCTAGCCCTAGGCCTAAGCCCACCACTTACCCTAGGGAGTTAAATCAGCCTGGAATTAGGGTTCTTCCCAAGGAAAAAGCTGTGAAAGCAGCCATGTTGTGGCACTTTTGCGCTCCCTTTGGGATGCCTTTCGCAGATGCAGTAAGCCTGGAACTCAGGGCTTCCTGGTTAAAAAAACCCTAGCCCTAGGCTGAACCCTCACCCTAAACATAGGCAGAAAAATCAGCCTAGGTATAGGGATGGTGCCAAGGAAACAGCGCTGTGAAAGCAGGCATGTTGTTGCACTTTTGAGCTCCCCTTGGGATGTCTTTTACAGCTGCAGTGTGCCTGGAGATCAGGGCTTCTTCATTATAAAAATCATAATCCTACGACTATCCCTAAGGCTAACCCTAGGAAGGTAAATCAGGCTGGGATTAGGGATGTTCCCAAGGAAAAAGCTGTGGAGGCAGCCATGATGTGGCACTTTTGCACTCCCTTTGGGATGTCTTTCACAGCTCCAGTGTGCCTGGAGGTCTGGGCTTCCTGATTTTAAAAATCCTAGCCCTAGGCCTAATCCCAACCCTAAGACTAGAAAGGCCAATCAGCCAGGAACTATGGATGTTCCCAAGGAAAAAACTGTGGAGGCAGACATGTTGCGGTACTTTTGCGCTCTTCTTGGGTAGTCCTTCGCAGCTGCTGTGTTCTTGCAACTCAGGGCTTTCTGGTTTAAAAACCACTAAAAATCCACTAGGTCTGGCAGGGAGAAACTTTGCCAGCACAGAAAACATCTCCCATCGTCTTCTAGAGTTTACATGGAGATCTGCCAAGTGTTTGGCAGGGAGAAAAGAAAAGTTGTCCAAAACAGCTTCCAATCGAATGTTCATGTGATTGGAAAAGTCAGGAGAGTGCAAAGGTACTGTTTTCCATCAGTTGGCAAGCTGCGCACACAATCCCAGTCTTGTACAGCTTCCTTCTTCACCTTTCCGAAGCTGCCGCTCTCTCCGGCTCCCGGAGCCGAAGAAGCGGCTTCTTCGCGCAAAGACGATTGTGCCGCTCACAGCGCTCTCCTTAGCGCGGCTTCTGCCGAAAGACGCCCGGGAGCAGCACTTAGCTCCGGACAGCATGGTACCTTCGTCTTTAGCGTCTTTTGTGGTCTACATCAAAGCAGAAAGCTTTTCCACTATGTCTAGTCGGGAAAAACTGTGCCAGCACAGAAAACAACTCCCATCGTGTTCCAGAAGTTGCAGAGTTGACACTTTTGCGCTGCCCTGGGGAAGTCTTTCGCAGCTGCAGTGGGCCTGGAGCTCAGAGCTTACTCATTTAAAAAACCCTTTCCCTATCCCGCACTGGAGGCAGGAAAATCAGATTAGGTATAGGGATGTTCCCAAGAAAAAAGAGGTGGAGGCAGCCATGTTGGACCACTTTTGCTCTCCCCTGGGGATGCCTTTCGCAGCTCTGCAGTGTTCCTGGATCTCAAGGTCTCTTGCTTTAAAAACCCTATCTCTAACCCTAACTGGAGGCATGTAAATATGCCTAGGGGTAGGCATGGTCCCAGGGCAAAAGCTGTGGAGGCAGCCAAGTTGTGGCACTTTTGCGCTCCCCTTGGGATGCCTTTCACAGCTCTGCAGTGTGCCTGGAGCTCAGGGCTTCCTAGTTTTAAAAATCCTAGCCCTAGGCCTAAGTCCACCACTAATCCTAGGGAGGTAAATCAGCCTGGTATTAGGGTTCTTCCCAAGGAAAAAGCTGTGAAAGCAGCCATGTTGTGGCACTTTTGCGCTCCCTTTAAGATGCCTTTTGCAGCTGCAGTAAGCCTGGAACTCAGGGCTTCCTGGCTAAAAAAACCCTAGCCTTAGGCTGAACCCTCACCCTAAACATAGGCAGAAAAATCAGCCTAGGTATAGGGATGGTGCCAAGGAAAAAGCGCTGTGAAAGCAGGCATGTTGTTGCACTTTTGAGCTCCCCTTGGGATGTCTAACGCAGCTGCAGTGTGCCTGGAGATCAGGGCTTCTTCATTATAAAAATCATAATCCTACGACTATCCCTAAGGCTAACCCTAGGAAGGTAAATCAGGCTGGGATTAGGGATGTTCCCAAGGAAAAAGCCCTGGAGGGAGCAAGTTGAGGCAATTTTGCGCTGCCCTAGGGAAGTCTTTCGCAGCTGCAGTGGGCCTGGAGCTCAGAGCTTACTCATTTAAAAAACCCTTTCCCTATCCCGCACTGGAGGCAGGAAAATCAGACTAGGTATAGGGATGTTCCCAAGGAAAAAGAGGTGGAGGCAGCCATGTTGCACCACTTTTGCTCTCCCCTTGGAATGACTTTTGCAGCTCTGCAGTGTTCCTGGAACTCAGGGCCTCTTGCTTTAAAAACCCTATCTCTAACCCTAACTGGAGGCATGTAAATAAGCCTAGGGGTAGGCATGGTCCAAGGGCAAAAGCTGTGGAGGAAGGCATGTTGTTGCACTTTTGCGCTCCCCTTAGGATGTCTATCGCAGCTGCAGTGTGCCTGGAGATCAGGGCTTCTTCATTATAAAAATCATAATCCTACGACTATCCCTTAGGCTAACCCTAGGGAGGTAAATCAGGCTGGGATTAAGGATGTTCCCAAGGAAAAAGCTGTGGAGGCAGCCATGATGTGGCACTTTTGCACTCCCTTTGGGATGTCCTTCACAGCTCCAGTGTGCCTGGAGGTCTGGGCTTCCTGATTTTAAAAATCCTAGCCCTAGGCCTTACCCCAACCCTAAGACTAGAAAGGCAAATCAGCCATGAATTTGGGATGTTCCCAAGGAAAAAGCTGTGGAGGCAGCCATGTTGCGGTACTTTTGCACACTTCTTGGGTAGTCCTTCACAGCTGCTGTGTTCTTGGAACTCAGGGCTTTCTGGTTAAAAAAACACTAACCCTAGGCGTAACTCAAACCTTAACCATAGGAAGGTAAATCAGCCTAGTGTTCGGGATGGTCTCATGGAAATAGCAGCAGAGGCAGCCAAGTTGTGCCACTTTTGCGCTCTCCTAGGGACGCCTTTCACAGCTGCAGTGTGCCTGGAGCTCAGGGCTTCCTAGTTTTAAAAATCCTAGCCCTAGGCCTAAGCCCACCACTTACCCTAGGGAGTTAAATCAGCCTGGAATTAGGGTTCTTCCCAAGGAAAAAGCTGTGAAAGCAGCCATGTTGTGGCACTTTTGCGCTCCCTTTGGGATGCCTTTCGCAGATGCAGTAAGCCTGGAACTCAGGGCTTCCTGGCTAAAAAAACCATAGCCCTAGGCTGAACCCTCACCCTAAACATAGGCAGAAAAATCAGCCTAGGTATAGGGATGGTGCCAAGGAAAAAGCGCTGTGAAAGCAGGCATGTTGTTGCACTTTTGAGCTCCCCTTGGGATGTCTATCACAGCTGCAGTGTGCCTGGAGATCAGGGCTTCTTCATTATAAAAATCATAATCCTACGACTATCCCTAAGGCTAACCCTAGGAAGGTAAATCAGGCTGGGATTAAGGATGTTCCCAAGGAAAAAGCTGTGGAGGCAGCCATGATGTGGCACTTTTGCACTCCCTTTGGGATGTCTTTCACAGCTCCAGTGTGCCTGGAGGTCTGGGCTTCCTGATTTTAAAAGTCCTAGCCCTAGGCCTAATCCCAACCCTAAGACTAGAAAGGCCAATCAGCCAGGAACTATGGATGTTCCCAAGGAAAAAGCTGTGGAGGCAGACATGTTGCGGTACTTTTGCGCTCTTCTTGGGTAGTCCTTCGCAGCTGCTGTGTTCTTGGAACTCAGGGCTTTCTGGTTTAAAAACCACTAAAAATCCACTAGGTCTGGCAGGGAGAAACTTTGCCAGCACAGAAAACATCTCCCATCGTCTTCTAGAGTTTACATGGAGATCTGCCAAGTGTTTGGCAGGGAGAAAAGAAAAGTTGTCCAAAACAGCTTCCAATCGAATGTTCATGTGATTGGAAAAGTCAGGAGAGTGCAAAGGTACTGTTTTCTATCAGTTGGCAAGCTGCGCACACAATCCCAGTCTTGTACAGCTTCCTTCTTCACCTTTCCGGAGCTGCCGCTCTCTCCGGCTCCCGGAGCCGAAGAAGCGGCTTCTTCGCGCAAAGACGATTGTGCCGCTCACAGCGCTCTCCTTAGCGCGGCTTCTGCCGAAAGACGCCCGGGAGCAGCACTTAGCTCCGGACAGCATGGTACCTTCGTCTTTAGCGTCTTTTGTGGTCTACATCAAAGCAGAAAGCTTTTCCACTATGTCTAGTCGGGAAAAACTGTGCCAGCACAGAAAACAACTCCCATCGTGTTCCAGAAGTTGCAGAGTTGACACTTTTGCGCTGCCCTGGGGAAGTCTTTCGCAGCTGCAGTTGGCCTGGAGCTCAGAGCTTACTCATTTAAAAAACCCTTTCCCTATCCCGCACTGGAGGCAGGAAAATCAGACTAGGTATAGGGATGTTCCCAAGAAAAAAGAGGTGGAGGCAGCCATGTTGCACCACTTTTGCTCTCCCCTGGGGATGCCTTTCGCAGCTCTGCAGTGTTCCTGGATCTCAAGGTCTCTTGCTTTAAAAACCCTATCTCTAACCCTAACTGGAGGCATGTAAATATGCCTAGGGGTAGGCATGGTCCCAGGGCAAAAGCTGTGGAGGCAGCCAAGTTGTGGCACTTTTGCGCTCCCCTTGGGATGCCTTTCACAGCTCTGCAGTGTGCCTGGAGCTCAGGGCTTCCTAGTTTTAAAAATCCTAGCCCTAGGCCTAAGTCCACCACTAATCCTAGGGAGGTAAATCAGCCTGGTATTAGGGTTCTTCCCAAGGAAAAAGCTGTGAAAGCAGCCATGTTGTGGCACTTTTGCGCTCCCTTTAAGATGCCTTTTGCAGCTGCAGTAAGCCTGGAACTCAGGGCTTCCTGGCTAAAAAAACCCTAGCCCTAGGCTGAACCCTCACCCTAAACATAGGCAGAAAAATCAGCCTAGGTATAGGGATGGTGCCAAGGAAAAAGCGCTGTGAAAGCAGGCATGTTGTTGCACTCTTGAGCTCCCCTTGGGATGTCTAACGCAGCTGCAGTGTGCCTGGAGATCAGGGCTTCTTCATTATAAAAATCATAATCCTACGACTATCCCTAAGGCTAACCCTAGGAAGGTAAATCAGGCTGGGATTAGGGATGTTCCCAAGGAAAAAGCCCTGGAGGGAGCAAGTTGAGGCAATTTTGCGCTGCCCTAGGGAAGTCTTTCGCAGCTGCAGTGGGCCTGGAGCTCAGAGCTTACTCATTTAAAAAACCCTTTCCCTATCCCGCACTGGAGGCAGGAAAATCAGACTAGGTATAGGGATGTTCCCAAGGAAAAAGAGGTGGAGGCAGCCATGTTGCACCACTTTTGCACTCCCCTGGGGATGCCTTTCGCAGCTCTGCAGTGTGCCTGGAGCTCAGGGCTTCCTAGTTTTAAGAATCCTAGCCCTAGGCCTAAGCCCACCACTAACCTTAGGGAGGTAAATCAGCCTGGTATTAGGGTTCTTCCCAAGGAAAACACTGTGAAAGCAGCCAAGTTGTGGAACACTTTTGCGCTCCCTTTGGGATGCATTTTGCAGCTGCAGTAAGCCTGGAACTCAGGGCTTCCTGGCTAAAAAAACCCTAGCCCTAGGCTGAACCCTCACCCTAAACATAGGCAGATAAATCAGCCTAGGTATAGGGATGGTGCCAAGGAAACAGCGCTGTGAAAGCAGGCATGTTGTTGCACTTTTGAGCTCCCCTTGGGATGTCTATCGCAACTGCAGCGTGCCTGGCGATCAGGGCTTCTTCATTATAAAAATCATAATCCTACGACTATCCCTAAGGCTAACCCTAGGAAGGTAAATCAGGCTGGGATTAGGGATGTTCCCAAGGAAAAAGCTGTGGAGGCAGCCATGATGTGGCACTTTTGCACTCCCTTTGGGATGTCCTTCACAGCTCCAGTGTGCCTGGAGGTCTGGCCTTCCTGATTTTAAAAATCCTAGCCCTAGGCCTAACCCCAACCCTAAGACTAGAAAGGCAAATCAGCAAGGAATTAGGGATGTCCCCAAGGAAAAAGCTGTGGACGCAGCCATGTTGCGGTACTTTTGCACTATTCTTGGGTAGTCCTTCACAGCTGCTGTGTTCTTGGAACTCAGGGCTTTCTGGTTTAAAAACCACTAACCCTAGGCGTAACTCAAACCTTAACCCTAGGAAGGTAAATCAGCCTATGGTTCGGGATGGTCTCATGGAAATAGCAGCGGAGGCAGACAAGTTGTGCCACTTTTGCGCTGTCCTAGGGATGCCTTTCACAGCTGCAGTCTGCCTGGAGCTCAGGGCTTCCTGGTTTAAAAAACCATGTCCCTAGCTTAAACGGGAGGCACGTAATTCAGCCTAAGGTTAGCAATGGTGCCAATGCAAATGTATGGATGCAGCTATTTTCTGGCACTTTTGTGCTCGCTTTGCGATGCCTTTCACAGCTGCAGTGTGTCTGGAGCTCAGGGCTTCCTAGTTTTAAAAGTCCTAGCCCTAGGCCTAAGCCCACCACTAACCCTAGGGAGGTAAATCAGCCTGGAATTAGGGTTCCTCTCAAGGAAAAAGCTGTGAAAGCAGCTATGTTGTGGCACTTTTGCGCTCCCTTTGGAATGCCTTTCACGGCTGCAGTAAGCCTGAACTCAGGGCTTCCTGGTAAAAAAAACCCTAGCCCTAGGCTGAACCCTCACCCTAAACATAGGCAGATAAATCAGCCTAGGTATAGGGATGGTGCCAAGGAAACAGCGCTGTGAAAGCAGGCATGTTGTTGCACTTTTGAGCTCCCCTTGGGATGTCTTTTACAGCTGCAGTGTGCCTGGAGCTCAGGGCTTCCTGATTTTAAAAATCCTAGCCCTAGGCCTTACCCCAACCCTAAGACTAGAAAGGCAAATCAGGCAGGAATTAGGGATGTTCCCAAGGAAAAAGCTGTGGAGGCAGCCATGTTGTGGTACTTTTGCGCTCTTCTTGGGTAGTCCTTCACAGCTGCTGTGTTCTTGGAACTCAGGGCTTTCTGGTTAAAAAAACACTAACCCTAGGCGTAACCCAAACCTTAACCGTAGGAAGGTAAATCAGCCTAGGGTTCGGGATGGTCTCATGGAAATAGCAGCAGAGGCAGATAAGTTGTGCCACTTCTGCGCTCTCCTAGGGACGCCTTTCACAGCTGCAGTGTGCCTGGAGCTCAGGGCTTCCTAGTTTTAAAAATCCTAGCCCTAGGCCTAAGCCCACCACTTACCCTAGGGAGTTAAATCAGCCTGGAATTAGGGTTCTTCCCAAGGAAAAAGCTGTGAAAGCAGCCATGTTGTGGCACTTTTGCGCTCCCTTTGGGATGCCTTTCGCAGATGCAGTAAGCCTGGAACTCAGGGCTTCCTGGCTAAAAAAAACCCTAGCCCTAGGCTGAACCCTCACCCTAAACATAGGCAGAAAAATCAGCCTAGGTATAGGGATGGTGCCAAGGAAAAAGCGCTGTGAAAGCAGGCATGTTGTTGCACTTTTGAGCTCCCCTTGGGATGTCTATCGCAGCTGCAGTGTGCCTGGAGATCAGGGCTTCTTCATTATAAAAATCATAATCCTACGACTATCCCTAAGGCTAACCCTAGGAAGGTAAATCAGGCTGGGATTAGGGATGTTCCCAAGGAAAAAGCTGTGGAGGCAGCCATGATGTGGCACTTTTGCACTCCCTTTGGGATGTCTTTCACAGCTCCAGTGTGCCTGGAGGTCTGGGCTTCCTGATTTTAAAAATCCTAGCCCTAGGCCTAATCCCAACCCTAAGACTAGAAAGGCCAATCAGCCAGGAACTATGGATGTTCCCAAGGAAAAAGCTGTGGAGGCAGACATGTTGCGGTACTTTTGCGCTCTTCTTGGGTAGTCCTTCGCAGCTGCTGTGTTCTTGGAACTCAGGGCTTTCTGGTTTAAAAACCACTAAAAATCCACTAGGTCTGGCAGGGAGAAACTTTGCCAGCACAGAAAACATCTCACATCGTCTTCTAGAGTTTACATGGAGATCTGCCAAGTGTTTGGCAGGGAGAAAAGAAAAGTTGTCCAAAACAGCTTCCAATCGAATGTTCATGTGATTGGAAAAGTCAGGAGAGTGCAAAGGTACTGTTTTCTATCAGTTGGCAAGCTGCGCACACAATCCCAGTCTTGTACAGCTTCCTTCTTCACCTTTCCGAAGCTGCCGCTCTCTCCGGCTCCCGGAGCCGAAGAAGCGGCTTCTTCGCGCAAAGACGATTGTGCCGCTCACAGCGCTCTCCTTAGCGCGGCTTCTGCCGAAAGACGCCCGGGAGCAGCACTTAGCTCCGGACAGCATGGTACCTTCGTCTTTAGCATCTTTTGTGGTCTACATCAAAGCAGAAAGCTTTTCCACTATGTCTAGTCGGGAAAAACTGTGCCAGCACAGAAAACAACTCCCATCGTGTTCCAGAAGTTGCAGAGTTGACACTTTTGCGCTGCCCTGGGGAAGTCTTTCGCAGCTGCAGTGGGCCTGGAGCTCAGAGCTTACTCATTTAAAAAACCCTTTCCCTATCCCGCACTGGAGGCAGGAAAATCAGACTAGGTATAGGGATGTTCCCAAGAAAAAAGAGGTGGAGGCAGCCATGTTGCACCACTTTTGCTCTCCCCTGGGGATGCCTTTCGCAGCTCTGCAGTGTTCCTGGATCTCAAGGTCTCTTGCTTTAAAAACCCTATCTCTAACCCTAACTGGAGGCATGTAAATATGCCTAGGGGTAGGCATGGTCCCAGGGCAAAAGCTGTGGAGGCAGCCAAGTTGTGGCACTTTTGCGCTCCCCTTGGGATGCCTTTCACAGCTCTGCAGTGTGCCTGGAGCTCAGGGCTTCCTAGTTTTAAAAATCCTAGCCCTAGGCCTAAGTCCACCACTAATCCTAGAGAGGTAAATCAGCCTGGTATTAGGGTTCTTCCCAAGGAAAAAGCTGTGAAAGCAGCCATGTTGTGGCACTTTTGCGCTCCCTTTAAGATGCCTTTTGCAGCTGCAGTAAGCCTGGAACTCAGGGCTTCCTGGCTAAAAAAACCCTAGCCCTAGGCTGAACCCTCAGCCTAAACATAGGCAGAAAAATCAGCCTAGGTATAGGGATGGTGCCAAGGAAAAAGCGCTGTGAAAGCAGGCATGTTGTTGCACTCTTGAGCTCCCCTTGGGATGTCTAACGCAGCTGCAGTGTGCCTGGAGATCAGGGCTTCTTCATTATAAAAATCATAATCCTACGACTATCCCTAAGGCTAACCCTAGGAAGGTAAATCAGGCTGGGATTAGGGATGTTCCCAAGGAAAAAGCCCTGGAGGGAGCAAGTTGAGGCAATTTTGCGCTGCCCTAGGGAAGTCTTTCGCAGCTTCAGTGGGCCTGGAGCTCAGAGCTTACTCATTTAAAAAACCCTTTCCCTATCCCGCACTGGAGGCAGGAAAATCAGACTAGGTATAGGGATGTTCCCAAGGAAAAAGAGGTGGAGGCAGCCATGTTGCACCACTTTTGCACTCCCCTGGGGATGCCTTTCGCAGCTCTGCAGTGTGCCTGGAGCTCAGGGCTTCCTAGTTTTAAGAATCCTAGCCCTAGGCCTAAGCCCACCACTAACCTTAGGGAGGTAAATCAGCCTGGTATTAGGGTTCTTCCCAAGGAAAACACTGTGAAAGCAGCCAAGTTGTGGAACACTTTTGCGCTCCCTTTGGGATGCATTTTGCAGCTGCAGTAAGCCTGGAACTCAGGGCTTCCTGGTTAAAAAAACCCTAGCCCTAGGCTGAACCCTCACCCTAAACATAGGCAGATAAATCAGCCTAGGTATAGGGATGGTGCCAAGGAAACAGCGCTGTGAAAGCAGGCATGTTGTTGCACTTTTGAGCTCCCCTTGGGATGTCTATCGCAACTGCAGCGTGCCTGGCGATCAGGGCTTCTTCATTATAAAAATCATAATCCTACGACTATCCCTAAGGCTAACCCTAGGAAGGTAAATCAGGCTGGGATTAGGGATGTTCCCAAGGAAAAAGCTGTGGAGGCAGCCATGATGTGGCACTTTTGCACTCCCTTTGGGATGTCCTTCACAGCTCCAGTGTGCCTGGAGGTCTGGCCTTCCTGATTTTAAAAATCCTAGCCCTAGGCCTAACCCCAACCCTAAGACTAGAAAGGCAAATCAGCAAGGAATTAGGGATGTCCCCAAGGAAAAAGCTGTGGACGCAGCCATGTTGCGGTACTTTTGCACTATTCTTGGGTAGTCCTTCACAGCTGCTGTGTTCTTGGAACTCAGGGCTTTCTGGTTAAAAAACCACTAACCCTAGGCGTAACTCAAACCTTAACCCTAGGAAGGTAAATCAGCCTATGGTTCGGGATGGTCTCATGCAAATAGCAGCGGAGGCAGACAAGTTGTGCCACTTTTGCGCTGTCCTAGGGATGCCTTTCACAGCTGCAGTCTGCCTGGAGCTCAGGGCTTCCTGGTTTAAAAAACCATGTCCCTAGCTTAAACGGGAGGCACGTAATTCAGCCTAAGGTTAGCAATGGTGCCAATGCAAATGTATGGATGCAGCTATTTTCTGGCACTTTTGTGCTCGCTTTGCGATGCCTTTCACAGCTGCAGTGTGTCTGGAGCTCAGGGCTTCCTAGTTTTAAAAGTCCTAGCCCTAGGCCTAAGCCCACCACTGACCCTAGGGAGGTAAATCAGCCTGGAATTAGGGTTCCTCTCAAGGAAAAAGCTGTGAAAGCAGCCATGTTGTGGCACTTTTGCGCTCCCTTTGGAATGCCTTTCACGGCTGCAGTAAGCCTGAACTCAGGGCTTCCTGGTAAAAAAAACCCTAGCCCTAGGCTGAACCCTCACCCTAAACATAGGCAGATAAATCAGCCTAGGTATAGGGATGGTGCCAAGGAAACAGCGCTGTGAAAGCAGGCATGTTGTTGCACTTTTGAGCTCCCCTTGGGATGTCTTTTACAGCTGCAGTGTGCCTGGAGCTCAGGGCTTCCTGATTTTAAAAATCCTAGCCCTAGGCCTTACCCCAACCCTAAGACTAGAAAGGCAAATCAGGCAGGAATTAGGGATGTTCCCAAGGAAAAAGCTGTGGAGGCAGCCATGTTGTGGTACTTTTGCGCTCTTCTTGGGTAGTCCTTCACAGCTGCTGTGTTCTTGGAACTCAGGGCTTTCTGGTTAAAAAAACACTAACCCTAGGCGTAACCCAAACCTTAACCGTAGGAAGGTAAATCAGCCTAGGGTTCGGGATGGTCTCATGGAAATAGCAGCAGAGGCAGATAAGTTGTGCCACTTCTGCGCTCTCCTAGGGACGCCTTTCACAGCTGCAGTGTGCCTGGAGCTCAGGGCTTCCTAGTTTTAAAAATCCTAGCCCTAGGCCTAAGCCCACCACTTACCCTAGGGAGTTAAATCAGCCTGGAATTAGGGTTCTTCCCAAGGAAAAAGCTGTGAAAGCAGCCATGTTGTGGCACTTTTGCGCTCCCTTTGGGATGCCTTTCGCAGATGCAGTAAGCCTGGAACTCAGGGCTTCCTGGCTAAAAAAAACCCTAGCCCTAGGCTGAACCCTCACCCTAAACATAGGCAGAAAAATCAGCCTAGGTATAGGGATGGTGCCAAGGAAAAAGCACTGTGAAAGCAGGCATGTTGTTGCACTTTTGAGCTCCCCTTGGGATGTCTATCGCAGCTGCAGTGTGCCTGGAGATCAGGGCTTCTTCATTATAAAAATCATAATCCTACGACTATCCCTAAGGCTAACCCTAGGAAGGTAAATCAGGCTGGGATTAGGGATGTTCCCAAGGAAAAAGCTGTGGAGGCAGCCATGATGTGGCACTTTTGCACTCCCTTTGGGATGTCTTTCACAGCTCCAGTGTGCCTGGAGGTCTGGGCTTCCTGATTTTAAAAATCCTAGCCCTAGGCCTAATCCCAACCCTAAGACTAGAAAGGCCAATCAGCCAGGAACTATGGATGTTCCCAAGGAAAAAGCTGTGGAGGCAGACATGTTGCGGTACTTTTGCGCTCTTCTTGGGTAGTCCTTCGCAGCTGCTGTGTTCTTGGAACTCAGGGCTTTCTGGTTGAAAAACCACTAAAAATCCACTAGGTCTGGCAGGGAGAAACTTTGCCAGCACAGAAAACATCTCCCATCGTCTTCTAGAGTTTCCATGGAGGTCTGCCAAATGTTTGGCAGGGAGAAAAGAAAAGTTGTCCAAAACAGCTTCCAATCGAATGTTCATGTGATTGGAAAAGTCAGGAGAGTGCAAAGGTACTGTTTTCTATCAGTTGGCAAGCTGCGCACACAATCCCAGTCTTGTACAGCTTCCTTCTTCACCTTTCCGAAGCTGCCGCTCTCTCGGGCTCCCGGAGCCGAAGAAGCGCCTTCTTCGCGCAAAGACGATTGTGCCGCTCACTGTGCTCTCCTTAGCGCGGCTTCTCCGAAAGACGCCCGGGAGCAGCACTTATCCCCGGACAGCATGGTACCATCGTCTTTATCGTCTTTCGTGGTCTACATCGAAGCAGACAGCATTTCCACTATGTTTGGCAGGGAGAAACTGTGCCAGCACAGAAAACAACTCCCAGCGTGATCGAGAGGATGCACGGAGGTCTGCCAGGTGTTTTGCAGGGAGAAAAGAAAAGGTGTCCAAAACAGCTTCCAATCGAATGTTCATGTGATTGGAAATGTCAGGAGAGGGAAAATGAACTGTTTTCTATCATTTGGCAAGCTGCGCACACAATCCCAGTGTTGTACAGCTTCCTTCTTCACCTTTCCGAAGCTGCCGCTCTCTCCGGCTCCCGGAGGGGAAGAAGCGCCTTCTTCGCGCAAAGACGAGTGTGCCGCTCACAGCGCTCTCCTTAGCGCGGCTTCTGCCGAAAAACGCCCGGGAGCAGCACTTAGCTCCGGACAGCATGGTACCTTCCTCTTTAGCGTCTTTTGTGGTCTACATCAAAGCAGAAAGCTTTTCCACTATGTCTAGTCGGGAAAAACTGTGCCAGCACAGAAAACAACTCCCATCGTGTTCCAGAAGTTGCAGAGTTGACACTTTTGCGCTGCCCTGGGGAAGTCTTTCGCAGCTGCAGTGGGCCTGGAGCTCAGAGCTTACTCATTTAAAAAACCCTTTCCCTATCCCGCACTGGAGGCAGGAAAATCAGACTAGGTATAGGGATGTTCCCAAGGAAAAAGAGGTGGAGGCAGCCATGTTGCACCACTTTTGCACTCCCCTGGGGATGCCTTTCGCAGCTCTGCAGTGTGCCTGGAGCTCAGGGCTTCCTAGTTTTAAGAATCCTAGCCCTAGGCCTAAGCCCACCACTAACCTTAGGGAGGTAAATCAGCCTGGTATTAGGGTTCTTCCCAAGGAAAACACTGTGAAAGCAGCCAAGTTGTGGAACACTTTTGCGCTCCCTTTGGGATGCATTTTGCAGCTGCAGTAAGCCTGGAACTCAGGGCTTCCTGGTTAAAAAAACCCTAGCCCTAGGCTGAACCCTCACCCTAAACATAGGCAGATAAATCAGCCTAGGTATAGGGATGGTGCCAAGGAAACAGCGCTGTGAAAGCAGGCATGTTGTTGCACTTTTGAGCTCCCCTTGGGATGTCTATCGCAACTGCAGCGTGCCTGGCGATCAGGGCTTCTTCATTATAAAAATCATAATCCTACGACTATCCCTAAGGCTAACCCTAGGAAGGTAAATCAGGCTGGGATTAGGGATGTTCCCAAGGAAAAAGCTGTGGAGGCAGCCATGATGTGGCACTTTTGCACTCCCTTTGGGATGTCCTTCACAGCTCCAGTGTGCCTGGAGGTCTGGCCTTCCTGATTTTAAAAATCCTAGCCCTAGGCCTAACCCCAACCCTAAGACTAGAAAGGCAAATCAGCAAGGAATTAGGGATGTCCCCAAGGAAAAAGCTGTGGAGGCAGCCATGTTGCGGTACTTTTGCACACTTCTTGGGTAGTCCTTCACAGCTGCTGTGTTCTTGGAACTCAGGGCTTTCTGGTTAAAAAACCACTAACCCTAGGCGTAACTCAAACCTTAACCCTAGGAAGGTAAATCAGCCTATGGTTCGGGATGGTCTCATGGAAATAGCAGCGGAGGCAGACAAGTTGTGCCACTTTTGCGCTGTCCTAGGGATGCCTTTCACAGCTGCAGTCTGCCTGGAGCTCAGGGCTTCCTGGTTTAAAAAACCATGTCCCTAGCTTAAACGGGAGGCACGTAATTCAGCCTAAGGTTAGCAATGGTGCCAATGCAAATGTATGGATGCAGCTATTTTCTGGCACTTTTGTGCTCGCTTTGCGATGCCTTTCACAGCTGCAGTGTGTCTGGAGCTCAGGGCTTCCTAGTTTTAAAAGTCCTAGCCCTAGGCCTAAGCCCACCACTAACCCTAGGGAGGTAAATCAGCCTGGAATTAGGGTTCCTCTCAAGGAAAAAGCTGTGAAAGCAGCCATGTTGTGGCACTTTTGCGCTCCCTTTGGAATGCCTTTCACGGCTGCAGTAAGCCTGAACTCAGGGCTTCCTGGTAAAAAAAACCCTAGCCCTAGGCTGAACCCTCACCCTAAACATAGGCAGATAAATCAGCCTAGGTATAGGGATGGTGCCAAGGAAACAGCGCTGTGAAAGCAGGCATGTTGTTGCACTTTTGAGCTCCCCTTGGGATGTCTTTTACAGCTGCAGTGTGCCTGGAGCTCAGGGCTTCCTGATTTTAAAAATCCTAGCCCTAGGCCTTACCCCAACCCTAAGACTAGAAAGGCAAATCAGGCAGGAATTAGGGATGTTCCCAAGGAAAAAGCTGTGGAGGCAGCCATGTTGTGGTACTTTTGCGCTCTTCTTGGGTAGTCCTTCACAGCTGCTGTGTTCTTGGAACTCAGGGCTTTCTGGTTAAAAAAACACTAACCCTAGGCGTAACCCAAACCTTAACCGTAGGAAGGTAAATCAGCCAAGGGTTCGGGATGGTCTCATGGAAATAGCAGCAGAGGCAGATAGGTTCTGCCACTTCTGCGCTCTCCTAGGGACGCCTTTCACAGCTGCAGTGTGCCTGGAGCTCAGGGCTTCCTAGTTTTAAAAATCCTAGCCCTAGGCCTAAGCCCATCACTTACCCTAGGGAGTTAAATCAGCCTGGAATTAGGATTCTTCCCAAGGAAAAAGCTGTGAAAGCAGCCATGTTGTGGCACTTTTGCGCTCCCTTTGGGATGCCTTTCGCAGATGCAGTAAGCCTGGAACTCAGGGCTTCCTGGCTAAAAAAAACCCTAGCCCTAGGCTGAACCCTCACCCTAAACATAGGCAGAAAAATCAGCCTAGGTATAGGGATGGTGCCAAGGAAAAAGCGCTGTGAAAGCAGGCATGTTGTTGCACTTTTGAGCTCCCCTTGGGATGTCTATCGCAGCTGCAGTGTGCCTGGAGATCAGGGCTTCTTCATTATAAAAATCATAATCCTACGACTATCCCTAAGGCTAACCCTAGGAAGGTAAATCAGGCTGGGATTAGGGATGTTCCCAAGGAAAAAGCTGTGGAGGCAGCCATGATGTGGCACTTTTGCACTCCCTTTGGGATGTCTTTCACAGCTCCAGTGTGCCTGGAGGTCTGGGCTTCCTGATTTTAAAAATCCTAGCCCTAGGCCTAATCCCAACCCTAAGACTAGAAAGGCCAATCAGCCAGGAACTATGGATGTTCCCAAGGAAAAAGCTGTGGAGGCAGACATGTTGCGGTACTTTTGCGCTCTTCTTGGGTAGTCCTTCGCAGCTGCTGTGTTCTTGGAACTCAGGGCTTTCTGGTTTAAAAACCACTAAAAATCCACTAGGTCTGGCAGGGAGAAACTTTGCCAGCACAGAAAACATCTCCCATCGTCTTCTAGAGTTTCCATGGAGGTCTGCCAAATGTTTGGCAGGGAGAAAAGAAAAGTTGTCCAAAACAGCTTCCAATCGAATGTTCATGTGATTGGAAAAGTCAGGAGAGTTCAAAGGTACTGTTTTCTATCATTTGGCAAGCTGCGCACACAATCCCAGTGTTGTACAGCTTCCTTCTTCACCTTTCCGAAGCTGCCGCTCTCTCCGGCTCCCGGAGGGGAAGAAGCGCCTTCTTCGCGCAAAGACGATTGTGCCGCTCACAGCGCTCTCCTTAGCGCGGCTTCTGCCGAAAAACGCCCGGGAGCAGCACTTAGCTCCGGACAGCATGGTACCTTCGTCTTTAGCGTCTTTTGTGGTCTACATCAAAGCAGAAAGCTTTTCCACTATGTCTAGTCGGGAAAAACTGTGCCAGCACAGAAAACAACTCCCATCGTGTTCCAGAAGTTGCAGAGTTGACACTTTTGCGCTGCCCTGGGGAAGTCTTTCGCAGCTGCAGTGGGCCTGGAGCTCAGAGCTTACTCATTTAAAAAACCCTTTCCCTATCCCGCACTGGAGGCAGGAAAATCAGACTAGGTATAGGGATGTTCCCAAGGAAAAAGAGGTGGAGGCAGCCATGTTGCACCACTTTTGCACTCCCCTGGGGATGCCTTTCGCAGCTCTGCATTGTGCCTGGAGCTCAGGGCTTCCTAGTTTTAAGAATCCTAGCCCTAGGCCTAAGCCCACCACTAACCTTAGGGAGGTAAATCAGCCTGGTATTAGGGTTCTTCCCAAGGAAAACACTGTGAAAGCAGCCAAGTTGTGGAACACTTTTGCGCTCCCTTTGGGATGCATTTTGCAGCTGCAGTAAGCCTGGAACTCAGGGCTTCCTGGTTAAAACAACCCTAGCCCTAGGCTGAACCCTCACCCTAAACATAGGCAGATAAATCAGCCTAGGTATAGGGATGGTGCCAAGGAAACAGCGCTGTGAAAGCAGGCATGTTGTTGCACTTTTGAGTTCCCCTTGGGATGCCTTTCACAGCTCCAGTGTGCCTGGAGGTCTGGGCTTCCTGATTTTAAAAATCCTAGCCCTAGGCCTAAGCCCAACCCTAAGACTAGAAAGGCAAATCAGGCAGGAATTAGGGATGTTCCCAAGGAAAAAGCTGTGAAAGCAGCCATGTTGTGGTACTTTTGCGCTCTTCTTGGGTAGTCCTTCACAGCTGCTGTGTTCTTGAAACTCAGGGCTTTCTGGTTAAAAAACCACTAACCCTAGGCGTAACCCAAACCTTAACCGTAGGAAGGTAAATCAGCCTAGGGTTCGGGATGGTCTCATGGAAATAGCAGCGGAGGCAGACAAGTTGTGCCACTTCTGCGCTCTCCTAGGGACGCCTTTCACAGCTGCAGTGTGCCTAGAGCCCAGGGCTTCCTGGTTTAAAAAACCATGTCCCTAGCTTAAACTGGAGGTACGTAATTCAGCCTAAGGTTAGCCATGGTGCCAATGAAAATGTGTGGATCCACCATTTTCTGGTATTTTTGTGCTCGCTTTGGGATGCCTTTCACAGCTGCAGTGTGCCGGGAGCTCAGGGCCTCCTAGTTTTAAAAATCCTAGCCCTAGGCCTAAGCCCACCACTAACCCTAGGGAGGTAAATCAGCCTGGAATTAGGGTTCCTCTCAATGAAAAATCTGTGAAAGCAGCCATGTTGTGGCACTTTTGCGCTCCCTTTGGGATGCCTTTCGCAGATGCAGTAAGCCTGGAACTCAGGGCTTCCTGGCTAAAAAAACCCTAGCCCTAGGCTGAACCCTCACCCTAAACATAGGCAGAAAAATCAGCCTAGGTATAGGGATGGTGCCAAGGAAAAAGCACTGAGAAAGCAGGCATGTTTTTCCACTTTTGAGCTCCCCTTGGGATGACTTTTACAGCTGCAGTGTGCCTGGAGCTCAGGGCTTCCTGATTTTAAAAATCCTAGCCCTAGGCCTAAGACCACCACTGACCCTAGGGAGGTAAATCAGCCTGGTATTAGGGTTCCTCCCAAGGAAAAAGCTGTGAAAGCAGCCATGTTGTGGCGCTTTTGCGCTCCCTTTGGGATGCATTTTGCAGCTGCAGTAAGCCTGGAACTCAGGGCTTCCTGGTTAAAAAAACCCTAGCCCTAGGCTGAACCCTCACCCTAAACATAGGCAGATAAATCAGCCTAGGTATAGGGATGGTGCCAAGGAAACAGCGCTGTGAAAGCAGGCATGTTGTTGCACTTTTGAGCTCCCCTTGGGATGTCTATCACAGCTGCAGTGTGCCTGGAGCTCAGGGCTTCCTGATTTTAAAAATCCTAGCCCTAGGCCTTACCCCAACCCTAAGACTAGAAAGGCAAATCAGGCAGGAATTAGGGATGTTCCCAAGGAAAAAGCTGTGGAGGCAGCCATGTTGTGGTACTTTTGCGCTCTTCTTGGGTAGTCCTTCACAGCTGCTGTGTTCTTGGAACTCAGGGCTTTCTGGTTAAAAAAACACTAACCCTAGGCGTAACCCAAACCTTAACCGTAGGAAGGTAAATCAGCCAAGGGTTCGGGATGGTCTCATGGAAATAGCAGCAGAGGCAGATAAGTTGTGCCACTTCTGCGCTCTCCTAGGGACGCCTTTCACAGCTGCAGTATTCCTGGAGCTCAGGGCTTCGTGGTTTAAAAAACCCTTGTCGTAGGCTGAACCCTCACCCTAAACATAGGCAGATAAATCAGCCTAGGTATAGGGATGGTGCCAAGGAAAAAGCGCTGTGAAAGCAGGCATGTTGTTGCACTTTTGAGCTCCCCTTGGGGTGTCTATCACAGCTGCAGTGTGCCTGGAGATCAGGGCTTCTTCATTATAAAAATCATAATCCTACGACTATCCCTAAGGCTAACCCTAGGAAGGTAAATCAGGCTGGGATTAGGGATGTTCCCAAGGAAAAAGCCCTGGAGGGAGCAAGTTGAGGCAATTTTGCGCTGCCCTAGGGAAGTCTTTCGCAGCTGCAGTGGGCCTGGAGCTCAGAGCTTACTCATTTAAAAAACCCTTTCCCTATCCCGCACTGGAGGCAGGAAAATCAGACTAGGTATAGGGATGTTCCCAAGGAAAAAGCTGTGGAGGCAGCCATGATGTGGCACTTTTGCTCTCCCCTGGGGATGACTTTCGCAGCTCTGCAGTGTTCCTGGAGCTCAGGGTCTCTTGCTTTAAAAACCCTATCTCTAATCCTAACTGGAGGAATGTAAATAAGCCTAGGGGTAGGCATGGTCCAAGGGCAAAAGCTGTGGAGGCAGGCATGTTGTGGCACTTTTGCGCTCCCCTTGGGATGCCTTGAACAGCTGCAGTGTGCCTGGAGATCAGGGCTTCCTAGTTTTAAAAATCCTAGCCCTGGGCCTAAGACCACCACTAACCCTAGGGAGGGAAATCAGCCTGGTATTAGGGTTCTTCCCAAGGAAAAAGCTGTGAAAGCAGCCATGTTGTGGCGCTTTTGCGCTCCCTTTGGGATGCATTTTGCAGCTGCAGTAAGCCTGGAACTCAGGGCTTCCTGGTTAAAAAAACCCTAGCCCTAGGCTGAACCCTCACCCTAAACATAGGCAGATAAATCAGCCTAGGTATAGGGATGGTGCCAAGGAAACAGCGCTGTGAAAGCAGGCATGTTGTTGCACTTTTGAGCTCCCCTTGGGATGTCTATCGCAACTGCAGCGTGCCTGGAGATCAGGGCTTCTTCATTATAAAAATCATAATCCTACGAATATCCCTAAGGCTAACCCTAGGAACGTAAATCAGGCTGGGATTAGGGATGTTCCCAAGGAAAAAGCTGTGGAGGCAGCCATGCTGTGGTACTTTTGCGCTCCCTTTGGGATGCCTTTCACAGCTCCAGTGTGCCTGGAGGTCTGGCCTTCCTGATTTTAAAAATCCTAGCCCTAGGCCTAACCCCAACCCTAAGACGAGAAAGGCAAATCAGCCCGGAATTAGGGATGTCCCCAAGGAAAAAGCTGTGAAAGCAGCCATGTTGCGGTACTTTTGCGCTCTTCTTGGGTAGTCCTTGGCAGCTGCTGTGTTCTTGGAACTCAGGGCTTTCTGGTTTAAAAACCACTAAAAATCCACTAGGTCTGGCCGGGAGAAACTGTGCCAGCACAGAAAACATCTCCCATCGTCTTCTAGAGTTTGCACGGAGATCTGCCAAGTGTTTGGCAGGGAGAAAAGGAAAGTTGTCCAAAACAGCTTCCAATCGAATGTTCATGTGATTGGAAAAGTCAGGAGAGTGCAAGGGTACTGTTTTCTATCAGTTGGCAAGCTGCGCACACAATCCCAGTGTTGTACAGCTTCCTTCTTCACCTTCCTGAAGCTGCCCCTCTCTCTGGCTCCCTGGTCTGGCACAGTCACCTCACCTCAGAATATTTGGGGTTTAGGAGGTGAAACCTAATTTGTGTCCCTGAAGGGATGGATGGAGTTTTCTCCAGGTTTGTGTTTAAAGGAAACAGAACTATGAGTGTTTGTGAAAAACACGTTCACTCTCTTGTGAAAATTTTAAAAGTTTAATAAAGGACAATAGGAGACACGGACCATAAAGCAAAGGTTATTATGGCTGGGTGCATCTTGGCACTCAGCCAAGACCACACTGGCACCTTCAGGGAAACCCCTAAGTACCTTTTCCTTTACATCAGCCCGTTGCATGTTCATAGACTCTTATGTATATCCATAAATTAGTTTACATTTTCCAGGAACTATTTTACATGACCCCTCCTTTGGTCCACCTTTTTCAAGCATGCGTGTTTACTGGCTGTGGTTTTGACTCCTTCTCCTATTTGTTTGGGCCTTGGTCCATGCTTTCTTCAGATGGTGAGTGCTGATATTTGGCATATCTGTAGCAGGTGTCCTCATCCTGTGTTTATTGGATGTTATTCCATCCAAGCAGGCATTTTAATACAAGCATAGCTATTTCACTACTGTTTCTAAGCTTAATTGATAGTAGAAATACAAACAATATCTTTGTAACAATATATCACACACATAAAATCCATTTTAATATTTGCAAAAAGCTAATATTATAATATGTATCTATAACAGTGTTGCACTGCTCTCAGCTGGTTTTTGTTCTCTCAGCCCTGTGGGATGTGGCAGAACAAGTGAGGTTCTTCCCTGCCCACCTCTCCCTCAGCCCACCTGCTGAGTCCTTCTGAAAGGCTGCCAAGGGAGCAACCTACTTCGCTCTCCTCATCCATCCAAGAACTCTTCCGTCATGGAAGGCAATTAGATTGGTTCTGTGATGTAATTTTATGGAGTCCAGTGGGGAACCTTCTCCCTGCCTTCCTCCTGGTTTATCTCATGTGCCTCTTCCTGCTTTATTCTCTATTGCTCTGTCCTGCTCCCCGTGCTGTGAGTGTCAGGTGGGGGGCTGGGGAAGTTGGCAGGAGACAAAGACCACTCACCCCAGAAGTGGCTGCCAGAACTCAGGCTAGCTCTTAGAATTCCAGTGCCACGCCAGGAGTGGGGAACTGCCTTGGTATGGGGATTTAGCAGAGGCAGAACCTTTATAGCCACTTGCTCTAAAGTGGCAGACACAAGCCACGACAGGGAGCAGGCAGAAGAGAAAGGAGGAGGCTCTCCATATTGAGGTTCCACAAGGAACAGTTTATTCCTGATGAAAGGAGCGGGACAAAGAGCCCCTAGCTCCATTGTGCCAGGGGTTTTGTACAAATACAAGTCCGGGGGAGGATACAAACAGCTAACCAACAGGGAATCCCCACGGGATGAGTAAAGAGATTATTTGGAGTGTCCCGGGCCAACTGGGGTACAAGGGTGGAGAGCATGGGGAGCATGGGTCACATGAGCCAATGGGGCTTGGAGGAGTAGGGGAATTCCAAAGGAGTGTTGCAGGACAGGGATTGGCCTGAGGTTTAAGTGGCAGGGGAGGTTCGGGAATTAAGGGCTGGGTTGCCTTGACAGGCACGGAAAGAGCTGGAACAAGGGGTGGGGAATGGCATGAGGGACAGCTTTGAGAGAGGATAAAATCCAGGGGTAAACCAACTTGGGGGGAACATGGGGGTAAAACAGAACAAACCACTTAACAAGGAATCAATAAAATAAATTCAAACTGCAACAACCCCAATGTTCTTGTGGCAACAGAGAGCTTTTATTTCCCAAGCCCTTGCTTATATAGGGCATTTGAAAAATCCCATTTGGATACTTTCATAGGTCAGAACTCTACTCCCCTTCAGGTCCTGGCCAAGGAAACGCCTGCCGCCTTGGGAGAGATGTGACTGGGCGAGGCCCCCATCAGTCAAACCAGGGGCTGCTTGGTTTGTCTATCACAAACCAACTAAAATATGGTGACACTGTGCCATCATTCATCCCTGTGCCATATCTCCTCTCCGTATCCCTCTGTCCTGCTCCCTGTGCTATCACTCCTCCCTGTAACTAGCAGAACTTTCTTTCCCCCAATTGTCTGTATGCCATAATCACTTGCGAGTTGCTCCTGCTTTCACAGAATCAGAAAATCAGTTTGGTTGGAAGGGGCCAGCGGATCATTTGGTTCAAGCTTCCTGCTCAGGCAGGATCATCCAGGGCACATGGCACAGGATTGTGTCCAGACCTAGAGTGCCCTGTAGATCCAGATGAGGTTCAGTGTACACAAACCATGTGATGGAAGTTCCTACTGAGGTGCCATCACCATATACCAACTCATTGGCAGTGATGTCATGGAAAGGAGAACACAGAGTTGATAATTTGGTTACCAAATTCTCACAATATGAAGAAAGTATCTTTTTCCCCCTATGGGCTTGCATCTTGTCTGTGGAAAAGACCTCCAGCAACTGAAAGAAGTGCCCTATGCTCCACTAGCATAGACTGGACTCTATAGGGGGCAAGTGCCCCCTGCTCAAGAGAGAGGGGCACACCACAAGGTAACCTGTGGTTTTACTTGCCTGACCATGGTGAAGACATATGGAAGTGGGATGTAAAACCCACTTGGCAGCACAGGTATGTGAGTTGAGAGGAAAAATTAACCACCACAGAAAACTCTTCAAGGAAAAATGCCACTCAGTTTCCACTGGGCAAGTCTTCAGGTGGAATTGAAGGGCTGATGTTACTTCTGACCCTCTGGAAGGGACCTCCAGATCATATTTACAAGAAGGAAGCAGTAAGTACCATAATCAGAGCTAGAGGGGCCCTAGCTCCAGCCAGGTGTGGAAAAAGGACAGTGGAGTCAGTTGGATTGTGTGGATCCATAGCCTGGCACAGCAGAGCCACAGGAGCACAAGGCTTTAGTTGACACAGGTGCACAATGCACCCTGATGCCATCATGCAGGGGCAGAATCCATCTCTGTTTCTGGGATGACAGGGGGATCCCAACAGGGACTACACTGGAAGCTGAAGTGGTCCTGACTGGGCACTAGTGGCAGAAAAATGCCATTGTCGCTGGCCTAGAGGCTCCATGTATCCTTGGCACAGATCACCTCAGAAGAGGTATTTCAAGGACCCAAAAGGACACCATTGGGCTTTGGGAGAGCTGCTGTGGAAACAGAAGAAATTAAGACAGCTGAATCCCTTGCTTGGTCTTTCAGGGGACCCTTCTGCTGTGGGACTGCTGAGGTAGCTGAAGAACAGCAGGTACTGATGGCCAGCACAACGGTGTCCCATTGGCAACATGGCACCAACTGGGACTTCAGCACCCATGGCACGGACAGGAAAACCAGGAAAAGCAGGTACTGCCTGACTCGCCTGATCTCCTGCTGTGCCCAGGTGACCCCGGTGGGTGTTGGACATGTGTGGATGTGTCTGCCTGCAGCTCAGCAAAGCCTTTGGCACTGCCTCCATCTCCCTGCCTCTCCTGGAGCACAGCAGCTCACAGCTGGGACAGGCGTCTCTCTCTGGGAACACCTGACTGATGGCCAGGCCAAGGAGGAGTGGGAATGGGGCCACAGCCAGCTGGGGCTGGGCACTGCTGGGTTTCCAGGGCTCAGTGTTGGGGCCAGTCCTATTCAACATCTGGCCTGGGTGGACAACTAGGGGCAACTGGGAGGCTTGATGGGGTCAAATAAGGAGTGTGGTGGCCCACTGGGAAGACTGGAGGTTAACTGGAGGTCTGGAAGGCAATGCCCTCAAGAGACCCCAAAGCCCACCTGGGCCACCATGGGTTCACTAATGAATGCCCCAATCTCCTTTTCCCAATGGATTTCATGGACAGCTGTAATCCTTGACTGACCTCCACTTGGTACTGGGAGGCACAGGGAGCTACTCGGACCATGTTGGGAGACAACTGAAGACACACTGGGAGCAAAGGGAAGATGCTGGAACCATGTTGGGGCTACTGGGACCATAACTGGGGCAACTAGGATCATACAGGAGGGGACAACTGGAACCACGCTGGGTTCATACTGGGAGTGTCTGGAACCACACTGACTGGGGGCAACTGGTATCATACTGGGAGTGACTGGGATCATAGTGGGATCATTCTAGTAGTGACAGGAATTGATTTGGACTGTTGGGGGTGTGACAGGGATCATACTGAGTCGTGATCATATTGGACTCACACTGGGAGTGACTGGAAAGCACTAAAATCATACTGCAGGGGACTGGAATCATACTGGAATCACTCTGGGCGTAAATGGAACCATGCAGATGACCGAGAGCAACGGGAACCACATGAGAGTGACTGGGATCACAGAGGACGATTACAGAGCCCGTACTGGCACGGCACGGGGCCGGTAACGGAGACTACCCCGGCAGCACCGAGGCGCGGGGTACCTGGGGGTGGGGTCATGCAGAGTTATGCTAATGAGCCCTCGGCGGGCGGAGTCCGGCGCGGCACCGGGCGGTCGCGCGCCCTGATAGGCGCGCGGAGGGAAGTGACGTCACGAGCGGCGCGGCGGGAGATTTGAACGGCGCGGCGGATCCCGGCAGCGCGTGGGGGCCTCGCACAGCTGAGCTCACCCTGACTCTCCCTTCCCCAGCCGCTGGGTCCCCTTCTGAACTCGCCCTGACCCTGCGGTGGACTCGGCAACACCATGCCCCGCCCCAAACCCACCCCCCGACGGCGCGGGCGTTCCCCAGCCCCCCCATCGCCCCCGCAGCGGGCACGCAGTGAGTGAGGGGCGGGGGACTTCCCTTATAGACACCCCTTATGGACCTCCTACATCGAGCCCCCTTTCAGGCCCCCCTCTAGAGCACTCCTATGGACTCCCTCTATTGTTTCCCTCCGCCCCTAGCCTGTGCCCTATATACCCCTATATGCTTCCACCTCCTAGAGTCACCTCACATTCCCTCTCCCCTATAGCCCCTCTACCCCTATACTCCCTGTCCCCTATAACTCCTCTATGTCGGCCATAACTATAGCTCCCTATAGATCCTTTATACCCACAATGTCCCCCCAGACCTTACAGATCACTTATAACCCCCACAGCCTTCCCCTGTCTCCCTGGCCCCTATTGATCCCCTACAGCCCCCTGTGTTCTGACAGGCCCTATAGATCTATACCCCCCATGTTCCTTCAGATCCCCCCATCTCTGCCCTCCAGGCTAAATACATCCCCTAAAGCCCCCACAGACCCCTATCCGATGCCCCCACAGGGCGCCGCCCAGGGCAGCGGGCATTGCAGGAGATCCGCACGTACCAGAGAAGCACCCGCCTGCTGCTGCGCCCCGGCCCCTTTGCCCGCCTGGTGAGAACCTCCCACATCTCTAAAATCCCCAGACACCCCGATTTACCCCCCACAGAACCTCCCCAGCACCCCCCATGGAGTCCCAAACTCCCCTGGGACCACACAGATCGTCTCAGATACCCACAAAATCTACTGTGGGACCCCCAAACCCCTCCAGGACCCCCCCAATTTCACCCCAGAACCTCCAGCATTGTCTGGGATCTTCCAAACTACTCTGGATCCCCTCTCTTGAGATCCCCAAATCCGTCTCAGGACACCCCAGATCAACCCTCTTGACCCTGCAACTTCCCCCAGTGCCTTCAAATCCACCCTGGGACCCTTCAGCTCCCCATTGGACTCTCCCAAATACCCACTGAAACCCTTCAAACAATCCCGAGGACCCCTTCAAATCCAACCCCAAATCCACCCTGGGACCCCTGAAATCCAACCTGGAACCCTCCAACCTCCCCCTGGACCCCATCCCAAAAACCCACTGCGATTTTCCAACCCCCTACAGACCCACCAAGTTACCCCCCAGAACCCCAAATCACCCCCTGGGACTCTTCATGACCATCCCTTTCCCCCAGCCCCCCCCCCCCAACCCTGTTCCATCCCTCCCCATGTCCTTGTCCTCCCCATCCTCGTGACATGGTGAGCCTGTCCTCCCCCAACATCCTTGCATATCCTCCAATGTCATTCTGTGGTTCCAGACATCCTTGTGTCCTGCCACCTTCAGAGGCTGCATGGATTGAGAGTTCCCTGTGCCCCTCCTGCTGTGCTGGCACTGTCCCCCCGTCCCATCGGGGTGTCCCCATGTTCCCATGGCCGAGCATGTTCCCAAGATGTTCCCAGAGTGGTGCTTCCCCCCTGCCTCCCACCTGGCAGACCCCAGGGTGTCCCCATGGTGAGGTTCCCATGTCCCCACTCCCCAGTGTATTCCCAGGTGCTCCTGTCCCCAGTGTTCCTCTCCCTGGGGTGTCCCCAAAATGTCTCCAGGGTGATAACAAGGGTGTCCCCAGGGCAGTGTCTCCACGTCTCCAGGGTGTCACCGTGGTGGTGGCCCCAGCCCGGGATGTCCCCAACGCCCCCATATCCCCTCCATGTTGTCCCAATGTCCCTGCACTCCCTGTGACTCTGCTGCCCTCATGTGCCCCCCTCGCTGTGCCCTCTGTGCCACAGGTGCGGGAGCTCTGCCTGCTCTTCACCCGCGGCGTCGATTACCGCTGGCAGAGCATGGCCCTGCTGGCGCTGCAGGAGGTGCGGCTCGCGGGGCCCAGGCATGGTGGAGGGAGGTCACAGAGGGCTGGAGGGGCCCTGTGGATCCTGCAGGGGTATCCAGGGACTTAGGGGTGTGGGGAAGCGGCTGAGGGGGATCTCATGGCTACTGAGAAGGTTTCCATGGGGGCTGGGGGGCTGTGGGTGCTGCAGGGGGAATCTCTGGGTGCTGGGGGTGTCTCTGGGCGGTGGGGAGGTCCAAGAAGGTCTCTTTGGATGCTTGGATGAGGCTGAGAGGTTTGTTGGGTGTATGTGATGGGAGCTGAGGGGGAGGCTAGGAGGGTCTCCATTGGCTGGGGGTAGGGTCTATGGGTTCTGGGACAGGGTTCTATGAATGTTGAGAGGGTCTCTGGGTGCTGGGTGGGGCGGGGTCCCTTATTCCCAGGGTCTGTCGGGGATTGAGGATGGGTCATTGGGTCTTGATCCCTCCCTAACACATTTGCAAGCACAAGGTGCTTCAGTCAACCATGGGTGGGTTTGGAGGGATCCTGCCCCCTGGGTGTGTGTTTGGGGGGAGTCTCTGATCCCGGGGGAAGGTGTGGGGGTTGGGGCAGGCTGGGGAGCTTTGGGGACCCGCCCTCAGGTTTTGGTTCACAGGCAGCAGAGGCCTTCATGGTGAGGCTGTTGGAAGACGCATACCTGTGCTCGCTGCACGCCCGCCGAGTCACCCTGTTCCCCAAGGATCTGCAGCTGGCCCGGCGCCTGCGAGGGCCTGAAGCGGGGGGCATCTGAATGAGGACCCCCTGGGGAGTCTCTCCTGATAATTTCACACCCATAATCTTATTGGGACCTCCTATGGGACCATCATGCTGAGACCCCTCCCCCCCCACCCATAGGGTCCCCCAAATCCCCCCTCGTGGACCCACCCCATAGACTTCCCCACCTCAGGATCCCCAACAACCCCTTCAGGGACCCATCACCGGGTCCTTCCTTAGTCCAGCACCTCTCAGATTATTGAGGACCACTACCCATGATCCCCCTGGAACCCCCATCACCAGCATGCCAGTCCCAGGGAAGCCTACTCAGGACCTCCACCCTGCTGGAGACCCTCCCAGTTTTACTGTACCCCAATAAATGCTTGTGACCCCTAGGTGCTGATGCTGGGGAGTTTGGAAGGGATTTAGAGGTAAGGCACCACAGGGAGTAACTCTGGAGGGCAGGAGAACCCACAGGGAGAGGTCCTCTGAGCATTTTAGGTGAGGGCACCTGGAATGGGGGCCAGGAAGGTCTTGCGGCCCAAGGGGTTCCACGTATAGTGGTGGTGGGGGGTCGTCTAAGGGGTTGGTGCTTAAGGGATTCGCTTTTTGAGCGGAGGTCAGGGCTTTGGGGGCGGTGCTTAGAGGTGGCTTGAACGTGGGTAGGGTTTCCTGTGGGGGGCGGGGCTCTGGAGGTCTCCCGTCCATGGGCGGAGCTTCAACGGGATCCCCCGCTATGGGGCGGGGCTTGGGGAGGGCCACACTTGGGAGGCGGGGCCACGAGGGTTCTGGGCGGTCCCCGGCTGCTGTTCCCGCTGCTGCCGCTCGGGGCGCTGCTGAGCGGGGAGGGGCGGGACCTGCGGGGGCGCTGCACCGGCAGCGCCTGTGCCCGCGCCTGAGGGCACGGGAGGGACCCCAGAACGGACCCGCCCAACCCCAACCCTGCCCTGGGACTCCAACCCCCCCTTCCTCATGCCTTGGAGACCCCTCCTGAGCCTCAGAACCCAAAACCTACCCTGGGACCCCAAGTCCCCTTAAAACTGCCCATCGCTGCCATCCTTGGGGTACCCTTTGAGCCCCCCAAACCTCAGGGACCCCAAATATCCCCTCCTAAAATCCCAGCCCAGCCCCAACCCACCTGGTTTGGGATACCTCCAGTTTTGGGGTCTCCTCAACCCTCTTTTTTTCCCTAGACAGTCTGGTGCTTTTTTTCCCTAGACAGTTTGGTGGGGAATATTTTTGTTACTGAACTTTCAAAGAAAGGTAACAATGCAAATTGTGGACAGGACAGAAAATTGCTTTGACATCTCTAAGGACCCTATAAGCAGCAGTACATCTGATAATGAAGAAATCACATTACAACCCCAAATTAATGATGAAACCTTCTATGATAGTCAGGGTCTGCACACTGTTACTAAAACAGTGTGGTACGCAGCAGCCAAGCAAAGTTCCAGGAAAAGTATAGCACACTTACATAGTAATCGGAAACTGGATATGTTTGGAGAGTGCCTCTGGAAGAGGGTAATTAAATAATTTCTCTGAGGTGGAGGCCCAAGGCTTCTGGAGGCCAGAAGTGTTTTTAATGGTGAGTGACTAGAGAAAACTGTGTTTTTTTAACTCGGAATGCCGCCTATTGAGCAGGAGGTTGCATCCATTAGAGAGGAGTGATTTGCTTAGGATTGAGACCCCAACCACAGATCATGGGACAGAGAGTGTACAGAAGGCAGTGTTTTTGCAACTGATGAATGACAGATGTTCCAGGACAGCCCTCACCCACATCACTGGTTAACCAAGTATGTGGCTGCCATGGTTAGAGTGTTGCTGAACGTGATAAAACACTGCGGCAGAATTTCAGGATCACTTGAAGCAAGTGTTAACCCCACAGAGAGAAAGACAAGGGAAAAGACCCTTGTAGTGGGGAAAGAGATCTTCAGGGCTAATTAGCTATGGCAGAAGGATTAGTTTCACTTAACAATTAGTAAACATAACAGGAGTAGAACAATTAGTAAACAATCAGGAGAGTGGAATTGCACCAAGGAAGCAGACTGCCCAAAAGGGGGCAGCAGGGTCCCAGTCCATGATGGAATGCAGTTTGAGTGAAAGGCTTGCAGAAAGGAATTTCTCAGGAAATGATAAATTATCCACTGCTGTTCTGGAGAATGTAGTACTTGGGGAAAAGGAAAGTTGCACTCTTTTGCCACAAGCAGGATAAAGATGTTGATGTAGGTGTTGGAACTCCTGAGAGACCTGTCATTACTATGGCCTCACAGGCTAATGTTGTTAATTGGAGTCTTAGAAACAACTTTTGGCATCCTCAGTGAGCTGGGGGCTGGCAGCTGCAAACATTTAAGGAAGCTCACCAAAAGTAAGACTTACACAGAAAATGAGGTATCAAAGTTACCACTGGCTTCTGAGATGGAGACAGGAGAAAAGCTGAGAATCCAAGTGGATAAACTTATGACTGAGAAAGACCATCTTAAGACTCTACTTGCTTCAGCAGAGTGTAAGGAAAGACAATTATTTTAGAATTTGAATAGGGAAATTATAGAAGAAAGAAACAAGACCTGAGAGAGGAAACCTTATTTATCCCTGTTACTAAGAAATGAACAATTGCAGAAACAGTTCCAGGAAGAAAAGGAGAAGAGATGAAAACCAAAAGAAACAGCAAAGGTGATGCTTAAACAAGCTACAAATTTACCCTGTATTGTGCAGAGTCCATTCAGGTGGCTGATTTACAGAAGCATTCCACGCACAAGCCAAGTGAAACTGAAATGCAACAAGTGGAACCCTATCAATACATACTAATGACCCACACATCCAGATTCCAGTTGGTTCTTGTCAATGATTAATTACATTTCTAATAGATATAGGAACACAGCATTCAGTAGTAATGAAGCAGGACGCCAAGAAGTTGGGTGTATGACCCAGACGCTAAGAGTTAACATCACTTTAGTAAATGGAGCACATGGTATCTGTCAAGCTGCTACGGTTAATTTATGGGTCCTGGATGAGAAGTGGATATTGGCTACTTGCTTTGCAATCAAAGATCACAATGACAATATTTAGGGTTTTGATATTCTGAACGTTTAAGTCTGTTGTCTGCCTGATGTCAGTGAGTCAATGTTAATGTCTGCACATTAGCCCAAATCCTAAAAGGAATCCAGAGACTGTGCTGACTCCACATGGCACCTGCACTCCCTGATCCAAAGACTGCTAGTGTGTCCCCGTGCTGGATTTTTGCTGCAGGGAGAAGTGGAATTTCTGAAGTTCTGGCCAATGTGATCCCACTAAGAGTTGAATACCCAATTACTGCAAACCTAACAGCCACAATACAAGCACCTGTGTGCTTGGGCATTGATGAGGTGGTGACAGATTAAAAGGAAAAAGGTACTATCACTCAGTCACACTCCTATCTCTCCTGTCAGAGACAGTGGCCACTGATCGTTTTAACACTCCAGCCACATAGAACATGCCGGTGTTTAGCCAATGTTCGCTGTTGGCATTGCCATTATGTCACAGATCACAGAATATTCTGAGTTGAAAGGGACCCACAAAGATCATCAAGTCCAGCTGTTAAGTGAATGGGCCATACACAGATTGAACCAACAACTGTGCTTCAGCACCATGCTCAGACCAACTGAGCCGCTCTTAGGGTCTGGCTCATGAAAGAGCTGAACAGACAGTTGTGGCTTATGATTTAAAACAGGCAGTTGAACACCAGTACCACATCTACAATCACTGCTGTACTAAACTTTGCGGAACTGATAGCTCAAATTAGGAGAGCATGCTACCCAGGGAGGACAATTCAAATTGCAGGAGACCCCCCTGAAAACACAGGAAGCAGCAACAGCAGTGGACAAGCACTTCATAAAGTTGAAGTTGAGATTCCTCCTGAAGAATGTCAAGGCCTAACACCATGAAAGACCAAAGAAATATTCACTATTCAACTCAACCACATTTAAAGAGATGGAACAGAGAGATTCTGAGTGGGAAAAAGGAATTTTGTCATTAACAACTTGAGCCACTAAGGGGTAACCTGTTCAGGCTAATGCTGCTGAGACCCATACTGTTTTTTCTATCCAGGAATGATATCAGTAATGATTCCAGCACATTCCCACTGAGGATCAAGTTAACCATCGGAGGACAGCTTATCCTTATTGCAGGAGTAATCACTGCCAGCAAGAAGCAAATTTGGTTCACATATTAACAAGTTCAACCCACAGGGTAGAGTCACTTCTTTTATTTAAGATAATAAGTATGGTAACTTAGGACATGCATTCTACAACACAGATGCTTTTCAGTTGTAAGTGCAATTAATTGAATATGACCAGGGATTTTACCCATTACCCAAGTTAGATAATACTTCCAATGTCCAAGGATTTCTCCCACCAAAAAGGTGCCATGATAGAGAGGTCTTGGCTGGCCTTTACCTCTCCTGTGCAGCCTCTCATCAGCACCGTAAACACTGGGGCTACATGCTTTCCTTCCTACAGAAGAGAACTCTGATTCTCATCCAGAAGCCCATCATTAAAATGTGGATACCACCTCTGATATTATATATGCCCAAAGATGACTCTCGTACAAAAGCTGCCAGATCAGAAAGCTTTTGCTGATCTTTATCCCCCTAGGGCAGCCTGTAACTTGCACCTAAACCACTGGGGCTATGTGCTTTCCTTCCCATGGTAAAGCATAATGACTGAACCTTCCAATCAGATAAGTCGCACTTCTTCTAATACCCTTCCCCAACTCCTGTGGCCTCCCTGCCCCTCTCTCACTTTCCCCTTTTCCTTTCCATTGTCCTACTACCCCTTTTTTATGCTCCCACAAATTCCTACCTCCTTTTTCCCCCTTCCATGGCCTCCCTCCACTAATTCCACTAATCCCTTTCCCCAGAGTTCCTTCATAATACCAGAGGGAGCGAGACTGGGAGGGAAAGAAAATAATGTTTCCCTAAAGTAACCATCTTTTTCTTAAAAGTTAATAATTTCTATTTTGGAATTTCCAACAGGCACACCACCACGCACACTACCTCGTACAGAGCCAATCACAGCCAACAACACTGCCACAGGTGGCAGAGAACAAGTCCCTGCTGAAAGAATCTTCTCATGACTTAGTTTCCAGATAAACCATACTAAGAAAACCCAGCAGCCGTCCTGCCATCTGTAAGAAAATATATTTGGACACTGGTGACTCAAAATTGGTTGCATTTTGAAAATTGTCTTATGGATGCTTTTGATTGTTTTTGTCATTTTCTGTTGATCCTGTTGATCCTTCAGAGAAGCTTTCAGAATAAAATCAAAACAGGGCGTTGTGGAGACCCCGAGAGGCATCCCAATGGTTGGGGAAACACAAGAAGCTTCCCTCAAAAAGCCAATAAGACCCCATTGCCCCCTTCTCCCGTGCCCCTGAGGCACTCCCTCCCTATTCCCTGATTGGCCCTTCTCTTTGTACTGCCTCGAGACCAGAGTGACCCCGGGCCCCTGGGGAGACAGAAACCTGGACCCTCCATGTGTGTGTGCCTGGGACCTGAACATGTTACTGCGTGGCTGAATTAAACATCTGTGGATACCATGCACAGGCCATTTTTGCATCTTTACCCTGGGCTTTCCTAGCAGCTATTCAGGCTGCAACACTCCAGCTGTGCCAGGTCACCGAAGGCATCGGCAGGGATGGCCGAGAGCGAGTTCTGTGACAGGCAGAGCGAGCGCAAGGCACTGAGGCCCTGGAAGAAGCGTTGTGGGACCACGCGCATCCTCTGTGGCTGCTGCGCCTGCAGCTTCAGCTCCCAGAGGCCATGCAGGGAGCGGAAAGGCGGCAGCTGCCACGGGTGTGGGCTCAGGCAGTGCAGTACATTGGCAGCAGCTCCAGCACACCCAGGGTCACCTGCACTGGCTGCAATGCGGCCACGCTCACCTTCAGCAGTGGCTGCGGGCCAGGGAAAGCCGGCAAAGCAGCGGGAGGCCCTGGAATGCCACGGCTGCCCAGTTGTTGCTGCCCAGGCCAAGGGGCTGCAGGTGGTGGCAGAATGACCCACTCAGGAGATGAGGGAAGGGCCGTGGATGGATATTTATAGACAGCAGTAAAGCCTTTGGCACTGGAGGAGCTGGCTGCTCATGGATTGGACAGGGCAGCTGTTTGCTGGATGAAAAACTGGCTGATGCCCAAGCCCAGAGAGTGGTGGGGAATGGAACTAAATCCAGCTGGGGCTAGTGTAGCAGGATGTGTTCCCTGCCTCAAGAGCTTGCTAATTGGTGAAGTAAATCACTAAAGGCCACTTGTGTCATGGTTATTTGGGTGCCATGGAAGCAGCACTTGTAGCTGACAATAAACATCTTGCTGTGGAAGCAAGATTATGGAAAGATAAGCTGGAATTTCTGACAGACACTTTGCTTCACAATCTATTAAAGCTACACCAAACTTTCACAAAGTAGAAGTTTCTGCACATTCCCTGGAAATGTGTGGGGCTTTCCCCGCAAAGTTGGGATGCTGGTTTTGTGGTTCCTTTCTTGAGGGTTGAGTGAAAGGACTCTATGCACACTCTTGCCAGTTTGGTGGTAAGTTACATTGACTCCTAATCTGTACTATTTCTTTCCTAGCTTTGATATAGGTACCTTAATGTTGTGAGCTGTTTCATGTAATCTACTAGTAGTTCTTCTGTTTTATACTGTGTAGTAAGTAACTCTGTTCAAGACCTTTTCTCTATTATCTCCTGTCTATTCAATAAATAACTAATTTCATAATAGACCTGATCTGCCACTCTTAGAACTTGTGAGCCCGAGTGGTTTAGGTGCAGGCCACCTAATTCCAGCTGTACCCACAAAATATTAGAGGCAATTGCAGTTTTGATTCAAATTTTAATTAAAGGCTGAAGTGTTGCTGATGCTGCGATAGAGTCAGAGTCTTTCTCTACATTGTTGTCATCACGTCAATTCCCAGGAGACACTCGAGGGGCGCTTGGAGGCCAGCTGGGGGTGCTTGTGAGATCATTAATGGATCTGTAGGGGCGCTTAGGGGGCGGGGAGGCAGTTGGAGAGCATTTGGAAGTCCGAGGGGACACACAGGGGGCATTTTGGGGGCAAGTAGGGGGCGGGAGGACTTCGGGACCCTGAGGGGCACTTGGGGGTCAGGAGAGGGAAACTGGGGGTACTTACGGGTCCCCAGGGCGCACTCACGGTTCAGAGGAGCACTCGGGGAGCAGCTGGGACGGTGCTTAGGGGACAGTGCCGGCCCTGACGGGCCTCTCGCGGGCCGCCGGACATGACGGGAACCGCAATCCCGGCTCTATCGGCGGCCTACGGGGCCCCGCGGTCTTTCGGGAGTTGTAGTCCAGGAAGTGAGTAAACTGGCGCGGAACCAGCGGCCAGTGAGAGACGAGGAGGGGAAGCACGAGGGATTTTTCGGGGCTTAGGGGGAGCTTGTGACGCCCCCATAACCGCCCCCCCCAGCACCCTCAGGGGCATAGGGATACCAGAACCCCCTGCCGCCATGTCGGCCGTGTGAAGGTGAAGAAGACAGGTGAGCCCCACTCCCACGGGTTTGGGGGTTCCCCGCCCTGATGCTCCCAATAAATCCCGAGGCGCCCCTATAGACTTCTTAGTCCCCATAGACCTCCCAATACTGTCCTGGGCCCCCCAAAATATCCCCCACAACTCCGGACCGCTAAAGACTCCCAAAAGCCCTACCTGGACGCTAAATACCTTTCACAGATTTTCCTCAACACTCCTAGGGTCTCCCCCAAAAATCCCACAGACCTCTTCTAGGTGCCCGAGAGACACCCAGTGCACTTGCAGCCTCTCCCGATAAACCCCCCAAATCCCTTCCTCAGCCTCAGAGCCCCTCCAAACACGCCAAAGACCCTCAGAGACCCCCTAGAGACACCCAGCGCCCCACCAACAGGCGCTTTTGAGCCCCCAGAAGCCCCCAAATGCTCTTGGGGACATTTGGAGAGAGAGGGCATTGGGGGCAATCCCAAAGGTGGGGGAGATAAGGGAGAGAGTTTTAGGGGTCTCCCCACCTCCCAGGTGCAATTTTGGGGTGTCATTGCTTTATTGGCTCCACCATGGGCTGGGGGTGCCCAGGTGGGCATTCCAGGAGTGTCTCAATGGCCCTGGGAGAGGGAAGAGAGAGCAAATGGGGAGTTGGAGGGACCTGGGGGAGGCGCAGGGGCAGAGGCCTGAAATTTGGAGGTGGGGTTGTCTTACCAAAGGCGTCCCCTTACGGCCTGGCAGTGGCATCACAGCATCCAGAGGAGGAGGAGGTCCCCAAGAGGGCCTGAGGGGGCTGCATGTCACGGGGGGTGGCAGTCCCACAAGTGTTCTCCCATCCCCACAAGAGATTTCCTTTGCCAGAAGTGTTTCCCTAGCCCACAAGTGCCCCCTCAGCCCCTCGCATGACCGCGGACCCACAACTTCCCCCACCACCCCACAAGTGACCGCCCCGGCCCACAAATTACCACGTGAGCCCAGAAGGGCACATCCAGGCCCATCAGTGACCCCTCTGACCCACAAAAGGGTCCCCCAGCCCCACAAAGGTGCCTCATGAACCTCAGCAGCCCCCAGCCTTTGATTGACTCCCTGGCTGACAAGCACGCCCCATGACCCTCAAATGACCCAATGACCCACAAGTGACCCCATGGCCCTCAAGCGACCCCCATGACCCTCAAGGGCTCCTCTGGTTCCTCACGCAGTGGCTGCTGCCATGGCGCCCCCTGTAGGGCATCATGTGCACAGCTCCTGATTAGCTGGGGGGGGGGGGGGGCCTCACGGGGGTCACGTGACCTGAAGCTGGGCCCTCCCTGGCGTGGGGGCTCAGGAAGCACCTCCCTTGCAGGCCGCAGGGCATCCTGGGAGCCGTGTGGCTTCCAACATGGTGCACACCACAGAGCCCTGAGGCCGTCATGTGACCACCAAAATGGTTCCTGCAGCAAAGGCTCATGGGAGTCTTGCTTCCCATTGGGTGGCAGCCCCTGGTGCAGAGGGGCATAGCAGCTGCTGCTGATGTGCCGCGGGGCATGGTGGGAGTCGCGGGACTGTGAGCATACTGCCCCCTGCAGGGTATCCCGAGAGCTGCTTCCCATTGGCCAGAGGGTCTTGTGGGAGTCGTGTGGCCTCCACCATGGATTCTGCCACAAGGGTTCCTGGGAGACAGCCTGGGGGGAAGACGCCCGTTGGTGCTTGCAGAAGTGCCTCAGGTGGGTCACGTGACTGCCTGGGCACTGCCCCCTGCAGGGCCCTGGGGGTATCAGGTGACCTCCCCCCTGACACTCCCTGCAGGGAACCCCGGGAAGCAGCAGAGCTCAGCAGGGCCTTGCCCACCAGGGGCGTGTCCAGTGCTGGCTCCTCCCCTTGGCGTCACCTCAAGCACCATTGGACAAGGGGATCATCGAGGGTGGAGCTTCAGGGGGGCGAAGCCTCTGTTTGGCGAAGCCTCTGTTTGGCTCCGCCCCTTACAGCCTGCAGCGGCGGGGCCTGAGCATGGCCTGGCGGGGCAGCAGGAGGGTGTTGGGGAGGCGCGAGGACCCCCGAAATGCTGACCCTGCAGTGACCCCCACAGGGCTGGTGGTCTCGGGAGGAGTTTGAGGGGCTGCAGGATGCACTTATGGGCAGAATGGAGGGTCCGGGGCATCACCTGCGATCGGGTGGGGTAGTTGGGGGTCCTCAAGGCGCTCTTGGGGAACACGGGCACAAGGGAGGGAATTGGCAGGCACTTAGGGGTCTGGGGAGCACTTGGAGTCCTTAAAGGAACACTTGAGGGAACGGGGGAGCAGACTGGAGTCTTCAGTGGGCACTTGGGGATCCCGAGGGGCACTTGAGGCCGGGCTGCTCTCCCACCTCCTTTGTACCGGACGCTCCGTTCGTTGCTCCAGGCTGAGCCTCTGCGGGAGGTATGGGAGAAGTGACGCGGGCCCGTCCCGAGCCCCGCAAATTCCTCCCTCGGTCGCCTCCGGAGCCCTCAGGCCTGACCCGCTCCATCGCCCGCGCTCTCGTTTCGTTTCACCCCACCGCTCCCGTTTGGTTTCGCCCCAGCGCTCTGAGCTTGGGCGATGATTGGTTCAGGGCGGAAACGGGCGGGCGCTGCAGCCAATGGGAAGCGGGGGAGGGGGAAGGCGGGGGAGGGGAGGGGTCCTTGGGAGGGCTTTGGGGATTCCTGGAGGGGTTTGGGGGTCTGGGGACACTGAGAGATGCCCAGGGAGTTCTGGGCGTTCACTGGGATGGTTTTGATGATCTCAGAAAGGTTGTTTGGGATCCCCAGGGAAAGGCTTGGGATGGAGGGAGGTTGGTGTGGTTCTGGACATCCTAGAAGGGACTGGTGCAGGAGGGTCTAGGGGATCCCCATGTGGTTTGGGAGGCCCTCGGGTTGGTTAAAGTGGCAGAGAGCTGGGATCCCACTGACAGAGACCCTCCATATCCCCCATAGAACCTCCCAAATCTTGCCTAGAAACTCCAAACCTTCCCAGGGACTCCCAGATCCCGACAGGACTCTCTCAGCTCCCCTTAGATCTGTAACCCCATTCAAGGGAATGATAGAAAAATTGGCTGGCAAATAAACTTTCTAACACAATTTGAAGCATTAGAAAGCAGGCATTCTTTATCTGTGCAGGACACACTGAAGGACTTCTCCTTTAATCTGATATGTGCGGTGAAACTGCCACAGGGTATGGTCCTGTACGGGCCAGGAACAGGTCTCTGGTGGTCATATTCACTGAATGCTTCCATATTACATGTGACCTTTCCGTGAACCTTTCCCTTGAGCGTGCACTGTTACTTCTTGTTACATAACTTGACAAAAATCCCACTATATTCCAGCTGTGCTTGCGATGCTCTGTCCATGCCTTTAAATCCTTTCAGCTTTTCTGCCAGTTGTCTTTAAGCTCCATCCAGCATCTTCAGGGCAATTGAAAATTTCTCTTTTTCGTGTCATTTATCAGGAGTCCCAAAACCCTTCCAGGGACCCCCCATCTCCCCAGAGGGACCTTGTGGTTTGGGAGGTTCAGAGGGCTGAGGGGATCCCTGGGTAGTTTGGGGGGATCTCCAAGTGGTTTTGGAGGTCCCTGGATGGCTTTGGGGGTGGGGTCTCTGTCTCTGGACAGTTTTGAGGATCTCTGTGGTGTTCAGGGTTTCCCCATTTTTATGTCTTCATTTTAAGGCAAAGGCCCTTTAATTCCCTGTTTACCATTGTCTCTCCTGGCTCCAGCTGGTTTTCTTCAGCTTTTTCAGTCATTTGGGCCAGAATTTCCCATTCCCTGGAATTCCCCGCTGGGACTTGGATCATTAATTTTTGATAAAAACATCTGGACTTGGCTTGTCCTTTCCCCAATGTCATGGGGCCAGAAGGTACCATGGGGACAGCAATTCTGGGAGTTCAGGGAATTTGGCATGATTGCTGTGGGTGCCTGTTATGACATTCCTGTGGTTCCACACGTGTCACAACATCCCTGTCAGTCACATCCATCAAGATGTCCTGTGAGTTCCACTCCGAGCATTTCCTATCCCTGACAAGATCCAGCTGCCAGGTCCCAAATTCTCTGGAACTTTGAGTCATGCCCTCTTGCTTTCCTCCCCCGGCTCCCATCCTGAAATTCTGCTGAATCCACCCAAATCTGTATGGTTTGGCTGTGTCTTGGGTATGTTTGATTTGGGTATAAAAAGAGTGACTTTGGGACAAACATTCTGTGTCTGAAGGGGCCCGGGAATTGAACTGCCAAGGGGCTGGTGAGTGGGGAAGAGGGGGGAGGCTTAATTCCCTGTTTATTCCTGGTTTTCCTTGTTGTTTGGTGATGGGCAGAAATTGAGGATTTTTTCTGCCCAAATTTCAGATTTTTTTTACCCTTTCCCTTCTCGAATTATATGACTTTGGCCCCCTTTCCCCCACAAGTTTCGTAATTTTAGCCCTTTTTCTTTCAAAATGTTGGGTTTTAAACACTTCTTTTCCCAAGTCTCATGGGTTTGCTCTTTTTGTGCATCTTTCTCCCAAATTTCAGGTTTTTTTGTCCTCGTCATGCCCAAAAATTCGTGGGTTTTTTCTTCACCTTTTTGAGGCCAAATTCAGCATTTGGGAGGGTTTGTATGGGACAAGGTGAGTGAAGGGTTTTCCTGGATGTTGAGCCCCATTTTGATCTGAATTTGGGGGATGTTGGGCACAAAACTACCCATTTTGACTTAAACTGGGGGGATTTGGGGGAAAATTCATCCTTTCCATGAAGTTTTATTGTGGATTTGGTAGAAATGGGGTATTGAGGTGACATCAAGGGCAGGGGTTGGTGGGAATGCTGTATCAGCATTTTTAACTCCATTTTGACGTGAATCTAGGTGATTTTAGTTAAAATTCCTTTGTTTTTAGAGGGAACGTGATATAGATGTAGACTCCGATGTGGCCTCAAGGGAATGTTTAATCCTGTTTAATGCCATTTTGACTAATAGAGGTGGGGGGGGGGGGGGGGGGAAGTGGGGGGGTGGAGATTGGGGGGAAAATATATTTTAACCCAAAATGGGATAATTTGGGAAGGAAATCCATTTTGATCCAAATGTGGAGAATTTTGGACAAAAATTTTATAGTTTCAAATGTTTGGAGTAGATTTTGAGGCAGTGGGGACCAAAATAAGCCCCAAGAGGTTTCCATGTGCTGAAAAAAGACATTTTTGGGTAATTTGGAGGTTATTTGAGGCTTCTGGAGACATCCCAGGACTCACATGGATTTTTCCCATAAAATAACAGTTTTTAGTGATTTTCGTTGTTTTTCTTAGGGATGGCACAAGATGGGATATTGTGGCTCTTCCTTCCATTCTGTGGTAAGTAAAACTGCTGTTTTCCACACAAGATCTCCAAATTTCATGGATTTTGTACATATTTCCAGGCTTTTTAGCACAGAAAATGAAATCCTGAGCCCCTGGGCTTGTTTTTGCCTGAAAATTCCTCCAACAACCTCTCAGCTGCAGATTTATTATTTTTAACCAAAAGCCCCCATTTTGAAATATTTTTTTAATCCAAAAACCTTTAGAATCTTCTTTTTTTCATGAATGCCTCTATAATTTCATGGGGAGAAATCCCCTTTTTCCTCAGTTTCTATGGGGAAAAAAAAATGCACTTTGTCCTGGTTATTTTGGTTTAGTTTTTTGGTTTGGGGTTTTTTTTGTTTTGTTTTGGGTTTTTTTTGTGTGTGTTTTTTTGGTTTTTTTGTTGGTTTTTTTTTTTAGCTAAAATTCAAATGATTAGTTTTAGTGTTTTTCCAGGACCAAACCCCAAGATTTATTTGCTGGAACTGTATTTTCTTCCAGGGAAAAAATATCTACTTTTAAAAGATGTTTTTAGATGAAACAAAAGTCCTTTTATTTGCTCTTTTTAAATAAAAGAAGTTAGTTCTTAAGGAAAAAAAACCCTTTTATTCCTTATTTTCCTGACTTTTTTCTCATTGTCATTAAAACCTTTTATCAACCCAATTTTTAGGTAATGTTCTAAAGAAAAAAATACTTTTTATTCTCTTAATATTTTCTTGTGGGTTTTTTTGTTTAATTTTATTTTAAAAATTTATTTAATGAGGAAAAAAAGCCCTCTTGAACTCTTTTTTAGGTTTCAAGTACTTTAAAGAAAAAAAACTTCTTTTACTCTGTTATAGTTTTTAAAATTCCAATTGCTCATTTCCCTCTTAATGTTTCTTCATAATCCCCCTTTTTTAAAAACACAACTCTTATTCATGTATTATTTCAGAAAGCCCCTTTTAATCCTCTTTTTTTATTCAAAGTTAAACCTCATTATTCCCTGTTTTTCCACCAAAACACTCAAATTCCATTTTTTCCAAAAAAATCACCAGAATTATTTTTTTAATCTAACATCCCCAATTACCTATTTTTTAATTTAAAAAAAAATCCTTATGATGGGCTTTTATGTATATGCTGAGTTTTATTCAATTTTCATCTAATTTTCCTTTTTTTTTCCCTGCCAATCTCAAGATGGTTTTTTTTTTCTCCCTTTTAATTAGGAGAAGATACCCACTCTTTTAAGCCTGTTTTGGGGCAAAAAATGGCTATTTTGTTGGTTTGTAGCATTAAAAAAAATGAAAAAATATTTTTGATTCTTTTAAAGTATCTTTTGTTTAGTCTTCCTTTACATATCTTTATATATATAATGTATATTTTTATATATGCATTTTGTCTTATACAAAATACATAAAATTTTATTTGGCTAATAATAATATTAAATAGTGTAATTGAATAGCATCATATTGATCAATAGGACAGTAATTGCTTATTATTACTTACCTATATTTTTATGTGTTGAGGATATATTAATAATATACATACAGTACAACAGTTCTATCTGAATATATAATATAATCTCTACTGTAATTATAAAAAATACAACGTATGATCTATAATGCTGTAATTATGTTGTTATTATAATTATTCTTGATTTGCATTTTTTAGTAAAAATTTCTCTAAAAATTCAGTATAAACTTATTTAAAAGTTTATATGGATGTACAAAAGATGTGAACTAGGAGAATGTAATATATTTTCTATTCATATAATATATTACTGCATTTATTAATATAGCAGACTATATATTGCTATTATATATAACTATCTAGTTATTAAGATATAATTATTAACTATAGAATAGATATAAATTACTACAAATATAATTATATAATACAATTCTTACTTTACAATATAATATTATGTAGAGTTGCATATTATATGAATGCCATTGTTATTGTATTATATTGTATTGTTATTGTTATTGTATTATAACAGTATGTAATTTATGCATATAATATTTATTTACATAATTATATATTATTATATTCTGCATTACAATGTAATATCTACTTTTATAATTGTTATATTAATGATACATATAATCATAGATTATATTGCAATATAGTGTAATACAATGGTATATTATTTCTATTCTTTTCTCTAATATATTCTCTACCTTTGTAATTTTGCACCTTACTGCTTATTTTTGCTTGATTTTTACAATTTTTTCCCAAACCGTTTCTATGAAAACAAGAAAAAAATATTTAAAATCATTATCTGTATAATTTTATAGAGAAAATATAAATCATCTACTGTTTTATATAATTATAAAAATACCATGTAAATATATTTTCTGTTATTATTAATACTGAAATAAATTCAATAGCCACAGTGTTTATTATTGTATTACTTTAATTTCAGCCTGGAGAAAAGGAGGCTCAGGGGGAGCCTCGTGGCTCTCCACAAGTCCCTGACAGGAGGGTGGAGCCAGGTGGGGCTCTGCTCCCATGGGAACAGGGACAGGACAAAAGGAAAAGGTCTCAACTTGCACCAGGAGAGGTTTAGATTGGAAATTAGGGAACATTTCTTCTTGGAAAAGGTTGTAAAGCATTGGAACAGGTTGCCCAGGGCACTGGTAGAATCACCATCCCTGGAAGAGCTCAGAAGACATGTTGATGCGGGACTTGGGATGTGGTTTAGTGGTGAACATAGTGATGATGGTGCTTGATGGTTGGAATTGATTTTTGTGAAGGTCTTTCCCAACTTTAGGGATTCTCTGATTCCATGATTCTAAACAACCCAGTGATGACATAATCAAATCTCTCTTGGTGTACATGACTTGGTTCACTCTCTGATGTTTTCTCCACATCCATGTACCAATGCATCTTCCAGCACATGGAAGGAACAAACCAGGTGTGAAGACTGGAGAAGGAAAATGAGCCCACATCACTTCCTTGGGAAGAGAATATCCAGCAACTTCCAGAGGGGAGGAGAAACTGAAAAAAAAGGTTTGAAAAGCTGAAGTAGTGGCAGAGGTACCAGGGAGAAGAAATAAGAGGTGAGAGAAATGGTGGCTATGAACTGCAGGGCAGGCAGAGGACGCCAGTGACCCAAACAGTTTGGCACCTCCTGGCCATTAGGCAGCTGACCCCAAAAGTTCATCTCTGCTCAAAGGGCATGCACAGCCTCGCCCACCCAGTACAGGTGCAGGAACAGCATGAGGAAATGGGAGGGGAGTGTCATAAACAACCTAAATACTGTTGTGCATTTCCAGCAGGTTTTGCATCCTGTACTGAGTATCTCAGTCCTGGCTGCACTGTTCCCAGACACCAACACCATTAGATCAGAGGGAGCTGATTTAATCAGTTGTTAAAATTTCAATTTGAAGTCAAGTCATTTGAATGATAAGGACCATTTAAATTTTGCTGCTCAGAAGGCAGAAGACTGGGCTGAAGCCCGAGCTTTGAGGAGCAGCCAGACAGGGACAGGTAGAGCCAGGCAATGATAACATGGCACCCACCTCAGTTTGGGAAGAATCATTTGCCCAGCAGGAGCCCAGCTCCACAGCAACATCCCTGGAAACTCTGCATCATAAATAGCAGGGAGTTCATTCCTAGAGCAAAAGATTTCCTGGCCTTATTTACCCTTCCACATTTGCTGCAGCTCTTCATTTCAAAAGCCATGTGAGTACCCTGTGCTGGAAGGCTTGTCCTTCCTTCCTTCCTTCCTTCCTTCCTTCCTCTGCTCCTGGCTCTGCACCAAGATGTTCTCTGTTCTGCTGCTGACCAATGCATCTCCTGGCTCCCTACCACTGAAGGAAAAGAAATCTATTTACAAGACACAAACAGCTTTGTGTAAATCACAGCCATGGGCTGCCAATTGTGTGCTCTCCCAGCCCAGCAGTGCCTCCTTCCCCCAGCACAGAGTGCTGCACTAGCACAGCTCCAAGCACATGTTGCTATTAGGTCATGTCACCAGGGACTGGAAAGCACCAGTCTATGCTCTGTGTCTTAAAAATCCAGATGTGTGATGATTATCTCATGATAGCCATCATAGATCCTGTGGTAATGCTATTTCTAATCATTTAGCCTTCAGGAGTTCTTAGGCTGGGATGAGCCCATGCTCCGAGCTGGAGCAAACTGTGTGCTCCGGTCTACTGTGTGAAACAATCACTGTGGTCCTAGTGCTGCCTCCTCCCTGAAAAGATGGAGCTGTTACATTCTCCCAAGTCCACATGGTGGAACCAGATAATTTCTAGTTGGCAAGGTGTACAGCAATGCTCAAACCACTAATATCACTAAATATAGTGGCATGAAATTAAAGAAGAATACCCTTACTTTCAATTACACTCCCCTTTTTTACCACCTGATTACTTGATAATATGTTGTTATGGTTCTTTCCCTATATGTGGGGGCCTGAGTTAACTTATGTATTCCAGATGTTGTATTCATGTTGTTGCATAATTATATTTCCTGAGTCTCATACCTTCTTGGTGGTTTTCTCATGGCAGATCTTCACAGCAGTGGTGTTGTTGCTTCTCGGTCAGGGCTCCTCTCCCCAGCTCTCCCTGACCACCCCACCCCCTTTTATCTCAGTTACCTCCATGGGCTACAGCTGCTGCCCAATCAAGGACATCACAGCTGCAGCCCATTTACAATAACTAGAATCAGGGCAGGGTCACTAATACAATACAAAGATCTTTCACTGCCATACATATATTTACAACACATAAGTTAACTCAGGCCCCCACATTTCCCCCTTTTCTTTTAACAACTTTACAATTACAATATACATATCTGTCCCAGCTCTCAGGCTGCCACAGCTCTCAGCTGTCTTTTCTTCTATAGTCCCAGCTCTCAGGCTGCCACAGCTCTCAGCTGTCCTATCTTCTGTCCCAGCTCTCAGGCTGCCACAGCTCTCAGCTGTCCTATCTTCTGTCCCAGCTCTCAGGCTGCCACAGCTCTCAGCTGTCCTATCTTCTGTCCCAGCTCTCTGGCTGCCACAGCTCTCGGCTGTCCGGGGGATTCCATACCTTCATTCGATGTTCGTTGTGGCTGCAGATCTTTATCACGTCGGGGTCACCAGATGTTGTATTCATGTTGTTGCATAATTATATTTCCTGAGTCTCATACCTTCTTGGTGGTTTTCTCATGGCAGATCTTCACAGCAGTGGTGTTGTTGCTTCTCAGTCAGGGCTCCTCTCCCCAGCTCTCCCTGACCACCCCGCCCCCTTTTATCTCAGTTACCTCCATGGGCTACAGCTGCTGCCCAATCAAGGACATCACAGCTGCAGCCCATTTACAATAACTAGAATCAGGGCAGGGTCACTAATACAATACAAAGATCTTTCACTGCCATACATATATTTACAATACATAAGTTAACTCAGGCCCCTACACCTATATCTCTTCTTTCTATATGTGGACCATCTCAGGGCTGCAGCAGGAGTGGAAGCACCCAGGCAAATGACTCATCTCCCTCAGGCCAGACGTGGATTTTGACCCAGCAAACCAGAGCAACACTGACATAAAGGTGGAGTTTTGTGTTATTCAGGGAACAAAACATCACAGCAAATGACCGCCTGGAGTTTGGTGTGTTTCCTAGAAGACTTGCAAAGTAAGTATGAAGGAAATGTCCTTACTGTTTATCACACAAGGTCAAGTGTACAAACACCTGCAGCTGCAGACATCACAAGGATGCTGTGTTTACAGCAGGCACTGTCCCATTCTGCTTCTGGGAGTCTCTAGCCCCAAAGAGAGCTTGTTCAGGCTGGGGGAGATTTCAAGAGACAGCAGGAGGCTCCCTTTTCCTCTATGCTCTCCTTTTCTTTATGCTTCTTAAAAATCCCACCCCTCTTCCCACTAACTGTGCAGGCACTGTTGGATGCAGCTTCCAGCGGCAGATTTCTTCTTGCTGTGATAGTGCCAAGCTCGCAGGGCCCTGCAGGAGGGACCTCTGTGAGCAGTGGGATTTACACTCTTTAACAGCAGCCATGTCCCAGTGAAGCGGTCAAGCTGGGCAAGGACTGTCCTTCTCGGACAGCCCGGCCAGCTATCCAGCACCACTCGCAGCAGGGCAGCACTGTCCCGATCCCCGTGGCTGGGGACAGCGCATAAAGCAAATGCCCTGTGCTGTGACAGCAGCCACACCTTGCGGTGGGACGTGGCACGGCTTATGGCTGCAGCCAGCAGAAAAAAAGAGAGCGCTCTCCAGCTGTGGGGAATCCAGGTTCACTGGGTCCCAGGGGAATCGACAGCTGGACAGGGAAAGAGAGAGACGCTCGCAACAGCTTCTAAGGAGGGAGGGAGACAGGGGAGGAGTCGACCCTAGGGCGAATAGAGTTTTAGAGGGGAGCGGGATACAAAAGATTGACTTAGGGAGAAGC